>NC_139605.1:41119413-41719413 GCF_964270895.1 Podarcis filfolensis | reverse complement strand
TAATAAACCCACCAATGTACATACAAGGTTTCTGAAGTAGATAATTTTGAAGTTTTGTTTTTTGGAGGGAGGAGGGAGAACCAAAAAAAGAGATCTATGTCTCTTCCCGGTGCTTTAGCAGCCAACTATTTTATTATGAAAATAGCATAAATCATTGAGGTGCCCCCAGGAAGTAACTCACAACATTTCAGAAGGATGTTGGCAGTGGCTAGAGAGTTAGGATGAATGAAAAACACGCCCAACTTCAGGCTTGTGTTCTGTTCAGTGGGTACCAAAAGTCACAGAAACTAAGTGCAGAACTGATTTGACAGGAATGCATATGTGGGTCATGTGGCCTAGAGACAGAAGGACTTGAATGTTCAGCATTTTCCAAGCAAGCATCACTAGCAAAACTGGCACGGAAAGACAAGGCCAAGCTGATGCATTACCTCAACAACCCTTGCCCTGACTGACTCCATCTACAAAAACTGAGGCTGCTGGACAGACTCTTGTGCTAGGGTGTTGTTTAGGGTTTTAGTTGGGGAAGGGGTTGTTGCTGTTATTGATAATTGATTTTTTTGTATATTTTATTTTTTGTTCTTATGATTAATGTGAAAATTGTACACTTTAGTTGTGTACTTTTTGATGTTTTATTTATTGTTTATGACTACTTTTGTTATGTTTACAATTATGTAATTTTTGTCATGTTGTAAGTCGCCTTGAGCGACTTTGGCTATGGATAAGCGACAAAGAAAATGATGAATCAATGAACTTGACAGCTGGCTGGAGTAGCTAGGTCAAGAGCCTCAGATTCTTCTCTGTTTCGTACCTTTCTAACCGATATTTAAGCTCTGAAGAGCTAGATTGGTTCATCTGGAAGCTATGACTCACTGTTCAGCAACCCTATCTGCTATGGTTGGCACACGAAAGGAAGACAGACAAGAGTAATCTCAGAGGCGCTGTTGTTCCAAGGAATTAGGGGTTTGACAGGAAATCCTTACATCGCACTGAACCCACAAGAGGAACAGAACACTCAAGCGATGTCAGGCTCCTCTTTGTCATATCATATCACAGGCCAAGCACAAACATTACAGAAGTCACAGTCCCTTCCTTGAACGGCTCAGGGCCAACAGAGGCAAAGGAATACTGAAAACAAACAACATTATCATTTTGTTAGCTGTCCTAGCAATACAAAAACTCAGAGCTCTCTCCCCCCCCCACCCCGGGATGATAAACTGTCCATTGTTGCTCTTACAAAGCTCAGCAGTAATCTGTAAACAGAGAGTACCTACTTATGAGAGGAGCGCTGCAGATATATATCAACAATTTACCAAGATAAAGTTGTCCCTCTCTCTAGCAACTGGAAGGCAGGCAAGGCTGCAGTCCAAGGCACACACTTACTAGAGATGTGAACCGTCCTGAGATCTATGGATGAAGGGCGGTATACAAATTAAAGAAATAAAGAAATAATAGAGATCCATTGCTATCGAACTCAGTGGGATGCTCCACTTCTGAGACAACTGGCCTAGACCTGTAACACACACACACACACACACACACACACACACACACACACACACAGCTTTTTTCTGGGGGGACGCAGGGGTACACATACCCCTAAACATTTTGTGAATCTTTGTACTTTTGTCCATTTACTGTATTTCTTTCCATTTGAACTATAAAATGGTGATTTTCTTGAGTCAAAGTGAGAGTACCCGTAAACATTTTGTGTGGAAAAAGCACTGCACACACCAGAGCAGAGAGAGAGAGAGAGATCAATTTTGGTTTCTCACTTTTCCAGTTTTAATTTCAGTTCTCCACATCAGTTTTCCAATGAAAATTCATCAGCATTTTAGTATATGTTCTCTTAATATGCACAATATGCAATTTTCCTAATATATGCATTTTTGTATATTTTCCTAATATTTTTGAATGCTATTTTTACCAGTATATGCATTTTAATGCATACCTTACCCTAGTGTCGTTCCGCACATCTGAACCCACATGCACATCCACATTCCCTGTGTATGCTACACACAACTCCAAGAGGGTTGGGACCAGTGCTAATTTTCTAGAAAAAGAGGTGACAGAACTCACCATGAACGCCTGTCCCTTGTTCTCTTATAACGGCAATGGCGCCCACCTGAGAATTAAAAGTTGAAAAAACAACACTCAACAATAGCAGCCTTTCAATTTCCACCAGTCAGGGGACAGGTCAAAAAAAACATTTAGAGCTCCTTTCCTTCCTCTGGTTCAGCCCCACTTTCAAGTTTCTTGGTTCACACAAGACATACCAGTTTCACACCTCCTCCCAGTCTGCAGTAGGTGTGAGGGATGACCATTCAAGAGCATGTTCCTAGGTGGCAGAGATGATTTGCTGCCTTGATCACCCACCAATAGGCTTTCTTCATCTGCGAACACACCCCTGCATAGTTTTGAATAACAGGACAGCGTGGCCCTGTTCTGGGCAAGGCCTGACTTTTCCATCACAGTGTGTGAAACACGACGGGTTGTGAATCAGAGTTTTATTTTTGCACTGCAGCATCTAACCATCTCTTTGCCTGTCAGAACAGCCTGCAAGAACTGTTCCTTTCAAGTCAGCAGAACCTGAAGGCAGAGCACAGGGGGCAGAAGGCACTGCTCTGGCTGCCAGGCTCTTTCCATCAGAATGGACTTGACAGAATCATGCCAGTGCCCATTTAAGGCTGCCGGGTGAATAAGGCATTCTCAGAATTGTAGGCAAGATTGCCAGCAAGGAAAAGTCTTTGCTGGATACTGATAGAAGAGGAGTGCTTTCATTGCTCTTTGTGAATCAGAAAATGGCGGTTTGACTGTCCATGCAATCTGCTGAAAGTTAAGCTGCGGTGCCCATTTACTCCAGGGAAGGTGGAAGCCTGATGCTGAGTGGCAAGTTTGCTTCTTTCTCCTTGCTCCCCTCCGCAACCTGCACTGCTGTGATTTATCCCCCTATACAGTGGTACCTCAAGTTACATACGCTTCAGGTTACAGACTCCGCTAACCCAGAAATAGTGCTTCAGGTTAAGAACTTTGCTTCAGGATGAGAACAGAAATCATGCTCTGGCGGTGCGGCAGCAGCAGGAGGCCCCATTAGCTAAAGTGGTGCTTCAGGTTAAGAACAGTTTCAGGTTAAGAACGGACCTCCGGAACGAATTAAGTACTTAACCCGAGGTAGCTCTGTATTGGCTTCTTGAATGCTGTAACATTGCAAAGGTAGAAGAAGTCATTCTGGAGTTCTGCTGTGATATGAAGCCTTAAGGATATGTGAACCTCAGGACCGGCCCACCAATGAGGCAGATTGAAGCCTTGGGCAGCACGCCTGTGGGTGCCTCGCCACTCCAGCCAATGCTACTGGAGAAGCAAGAAGCCGACGCATGACCTCTGTAAATGAGGCTTTGGCAGAGGGGGAGCAGCTTCCCGTTTTGCCTCAGGTGGTGAAACGGGATGGGCCACACCCGAAGAACCTCACCTGCCTAGTAAATAGAAAATCTAGCTGCATAGTTGACAGTGTGGCCCTGTTGAATCAGAAGTCCCCCAATTGAATGGGGCGTCTTCTTGGTAAGGGTGCTATTTAGGGATTGCAGCCTTTGCCTTGTGCAAACCACCTGGGTATCAAAGTCCTGATCCAACGTGGACACCAATCTTGCTAATTTCTCTGAAATAAATTTGAGGAAGATCAAACTATTTGTCCAAAAAATTCCCTAGCTTGAAATGATTATTGTTCCCATTGCCTCAGCATGTGGGGGGAGATGTTTGTTGTTGTTGTTTAGTCGTTTAGTTGTGTCCGACTCTTCGTGACCCCATGGACCAGAGCATGCCAGGCACTCCTGTCTTCCACTGCCTCCCGCAGATGTGTAGCTTTGCCCAAATTCTGTATAAGGCAATGGTTACTATTTTTCAGAGACATTACAGTATTGACATTTACACATATACTTAATGAGCTGATATTTCTCCCCCCTTGCACATATTTGATATGCATTGAGTTGCTTTACATTCCCAGTCAAGATGGTTTTCAGATCACATACCACCACAAAGCACCTTCATTTTCAAATGTCGCAATTAGACAAGGTGCAGGAATCCATGAGGTTGAGTAACGTGCAGAAGCCATATAAAATATGCAGCGCTTCAGTGTATGGAAGGTACACTAACAATTTACAGGTTCAAATTCTCAACTTCCGCTCCACCCATGTGAACTTTGCATAAGTGGAAGTCCACTGTATTTGTCACTTCCAAGAAGCTGTGCTGACCAGTAGAAAACTCAGAGAACTATGTGTTATTCAAAGCTGTGATTACTGGCTGCAGGGGTGCTATATATGTCTAATTAGTAAGCCTGATATTTAGTTGTCAGTAAAAGACACACACCTACTAGCAAAACCTTTCCACTCCCGTTTCTACTAGCAGAGCAGCAATCAAAATGCTTAGTTGTGTGAGTGAGGCACTTGTGTGGGTGTGCACAGGTGTTTTTGTATGAAAATGAATGACTGTCGCAATGAGTCAGGATGAAGCCTCTGTCTATTTTCCAGTAATATAATTTACAATGCAAAGTTGGGGTTTCTGACACACCTTGAGAAGGTTACAAGGCCTACGAGGGATGTTTGGGACTTCTTAGTTTAGAGAAAAGGCAGTTAAGAGTTGGCACGATAGTTGTTTATAAAATTATCCATGGCATAGAGGCAGTGGATAGAGGAGAAATTTTTTCTCCCTCTCTCATGGCACTAGAAGGAAGGTGAATGTTGGAAGACTCGGGACAGATGAAAGTATTCTTCATGCTGCTTATAGTTAAACTATAGCACTTGCTTCCACAAGGGGCAGTGATTGCCACCATCTTGGATGGCATTAAAAGAGGCTACTAGCCATGCTGGCTATGCTCTGCTTTAATGGTCAGAGGCAGCAATATTTCTGAATACACAGTTAGTGGGAAACACAGGAGAGGAGAATGCTCTTGTGCTTGGGTTCGACTTGCAGTTTTCCACAGGCATCAGGTTGGCCACTGTGAGAACAGGATGCTGGGCTTTGATGGGCCATTGGCCTGATCCAGCAGGGCTCTTCTCATGTTCTTGTGCCCTAGAATAGGGATGGGAAACCTTTCTCAGTCCAAGGATGTGGGATGCGAAACACAGAGCAGTCAAGTACAACATCCCTAGAGTGGACATAAAAAGGGGATGTCTGGACCAGTCAGTCAGAACTTCCTGTTTCCTCCTAGGCTGGGACAGACTTCCTCTACATGTGACCAGAGGTGGGCGTGGCCTCACCTGTGAAGGTAACAAAAGCATAGGACTGATCGCCATCTCTCTCTCTCTTGACTCCATTCGTCGAAGTAGCAACATCTGCTTAGCCTAAGATGCTCTCTTGGCTTCCAGCCAAGAGAGGACAAAGGGACTATCTCTTTATGGGATAGATTCCAGGTGTATATATTTTGTAACCTAAGTCTGCCTTCTGGGATCTTTCTGTGAACAGGATGTGTGAGTAAACCCATTTATACTTTTATATAAGACTGTGTCGTGTCTAATCTTTTTATGAGGGAATAAAGGGGAATTACCAAGGAAACTTATTTTAGTGGTTTATACAAGCCTGGCAAACGCTATCCACTGTACAAGTTTAAAAAGGGGGATGTTACTCTGCTAAACTGTAGAACTTGTTAACACAAGTTGGAATGGATATAATTAAACAATATATCCTCTCCTGCCTCCCTGAACATTCCCACAAAGGGCCACATTTCCCAATAGGGAACCTTCCTGGGAGCACCTGCTCTTAGTGGGTGTGGTCAGAGACAAATGTGGGCGGAGCAACAGATGTGACTCTTATCTAGACAAGCGGGTGATGGTTCTCTGGACATACAATATGTTATGCTTTAGATCTGTTGTCTTCTTCCTGATCCCATGAGATATCAGTCTCTCCTAGGAGAGAAATGGATCGGGAAGGAAAACTATGTTCTTCTAACCAGGGGACATTTAGGTGCCTCTGTGACAACCTCTCCTGGTCTCCACTTCCTTAATTGCACCAACAGAATGGAAAGAAAAGGCTTTGAAGACTTTTTTTAAAACAACCACAACCAAACAGTGTGTAAATTATATGAAATAAATAGAACATCTACAGCTGACTATTTTTAGAAAGCAGAATGATACCAGGGAGGGAAGAGAAGAAAAGAGAAATTCACTGGTTTTGAATAAGTAACCTCACCCTTGTTGCCCCTGGAAATTGTTCTTTCCAGCCTACCAGGATAATCTACCAATGCTGGCTCAAGTGGTTTTTGTGTGTGCTTATTTTCACTTCCATCAACGGTATTTAAAATAAACCGTTCTCTTATTCCCTCCCTTCCTCCCTCTGACCTTTTAATATCTACTGCTATTGTTAACATAGCCCAGCAGCTCTCAGCTGCTGTGTCACAGTCCAGCAATGGCCACACGCCTCTTCCTTTGCCCCCCTTGTATATTTTTTTGGAGGGGGGGAGATTTAAACTCATCACACATACTACACACACACACACACACACACACACACACACACTGCTAACAGTGACGCTTTGCACAATGCCGTCCTCACATGGCACAACATGAGCAGATTTCCCTAGCTGCCGCCTCTCTCTCCTCCCCTACACTTTTGTTATTTGAACCAAATATTCTCCGTTGCAGGCAAATGGGGAAATGTGCTACAGAGCAGAAGGTCTCCAGAACAGAAGAAGCATTTTGGTTCTCAGTGCAAGAGGGGCATATTTACAGCTTCTCCCCCACTCCTTGCCCTGAGTCCTTGGAGGGCAGTAGACAGCTTTCCTTCCTGTGATTTCTCAGTCAAATATCTTTGAGCATGGAGGGTGTGAATCTATAACTGATCCAAAGAAACCATCATTCTGTTTTTATGTGCAATATACTCTCTCATGAATTTAGGTCCACCGTGGATGATTTGCCTCCAAATTGCTGGGTATCGTGAGGAAGAGAGTATCGCAGAATTGTTGGGGGATTCTTGAGTGTAGAATGCAGCACAGAATATTTGGGAGGGTTTCTGAGAAACGGATCATTCATCCTTGTCTTCAAATAACAAAGCACAAATTCTCTTTATATAATAATAATAATAATAATAATAATAATAATAATAATAATATCTTTATTGTCATTGCCTCCTCTCAGGGACAACGAAATTACTTGACTGCTCCATAAAAACACTAATTAAAACAATACAGTATAGTACAGCAAGGGAGATTAGATGACTTTCAAAGTCCAGGCTTCCCATTCAGGGCCGAGATCGCTCTGGAGAAGAAGCTGTTCTTAAGACGGCTCGTTCTTGTCTTCATCGTCCTGTATCTCCGTCCCGACGGCAGGAGCTCGAAGAGACAGTGACCAGGATGCGATCTGGAGCTAACTTTCTCCATTGGGTTCACCAAGACAGATAAAGATTCTTTGACCCAATCTAAGTACAGTAGGAGCTGTATCCAAAGCAAGATAGTTTCATTCAGTGCCTCCCCCCCCCAAAAAAAAATGTTTAGGGCTGCTCTCATTTTGACTCAAGAAAATCACCATTTTATAGTTCATATCGGGGAAAATAAATACAGTAAGTGGTCAAAAGTATAAAGATTCACAAAATGTTTAGGGGTATTGTTGGGTACCCCTGTGTCCCCCCAGGAAAAAAAGCACTGGTTTTATTACTTTTGTAAGCCACTCTGAAATATAACTGAAAGGGAGGAGGGTGATAAAACTGTTGCTTCTTCTTCCTCTAATACTTCTATTAATAATAATAGATAAAGGCATAGATGCAATTCTAAAGCCTGATCTGAAAACTGGGCTCTCTCTCTATGTATCTGTGTATGTAAAAAAAATTCTTAGGATAAAATGCAGGATATGAATAGGTACTGGATTCATCCTTCCCATCTTCTTTGATATATATAGCTGACTGGGATATTAGTTTCTTTTATTCACTTATGCAAATAGCACCTAGCCCTACTTGTGCAAAATGTGTGCTCTGTGGAATTGGGGCCCTTAAGTTTGGATTGCGCCCTTGTATGGAAAGTTTGGGGCACGTTCTGCTATATCCTGGCGCCTGAAAATATAGCTAAGTAGGTCCTTTTAAAAACCAAAGACTGAAAAGAGGAAGCAGTATGAAGAGGTTATCCCAGGATACTCTGATTATGACAGACAGGCCTTGTGTGCTGAGAGATCTGCGAAGGCAATGTTCACGCAAGCATGGGTCTGTCTGGAGACAAACTGGAATTGGGAAATTCTAGGAATCCAAAGCCATAGGTTTGCTTCAAAGCTGTGAGACACAAATGGCATATCCCATCTCTTTTCCTTACCCGTGCCCAGCCATTCATGAGGGAAAACTTGAAGCAATTGTGAGTAGAAAATAGCTTGTTCCAGTAGATTTTAACATCCTTGGTCTTGTTACTCATGTTTTACCCCAACCGATTTGGTACATGAAAGCCACTTTTCCATTTTCCTTTAGCTGTATATGTCTGGCCTGCTGTTCCCACATGTTTATCCTTCTCCATCACCCTCTTCTTCCTACTTCCCCCTCTCTTCCTCCTTTTCTTTATCAATCCCTCTGAAAAAGAAAAAAACAACATATTTTTTTTACAGAGATTGAGTTGTTAGCGGAACCCACCTTAGGTTGGTCATGTTATGTACTGAAATTCTCACCCTGGGCTAGCAGGGGGATACTGTAGATAGTTATGCAAATTTGGGATTGAAAGTGACGTTCAGTGATTGGATAGTTTTAGAAAATTGTTACAGTTACATGGTACTGGAGCTCTATATAAGCAGGCTGACTGAACCCTTCAGTTCAGTTCTGTTTGAAACAAGAGCTGTTTGAAGAATCGCTGTGTCGTCTGATATGTTCACCCACAACTTAACAGGTCACAATGCAGTTTGGGGTCCTGAATATTAAGTTATAGGTAAATATGCTAAAATATTTGATATAGGGATGCGGGTGGCGCTGTGGGTTAAACCACAGAGCCTAGGACTTGCTGATCAGAAGGTCGGTGGTTCGAATCCCCGCGACGGGGTCAGCTCCCGTTGCTCAGTCCCTGCTCCTGCCAACCTAGCAGTTCGAAAGCACGTCAAAGTACAAGTAGATAAATAGGTACCTCTCCAGCAGGAAGGTAAACAGCGTCTCTGTGTGCTGCTCTGGTTCGCCAGAAGTGGCTTAGTCATGCTAGCCACATGACCCGGAAGCTGTACGCCGGCTCCCTCGGCCAATAAAGCGAGATGAGCGCTGCAACCCCAGAGTCGACCACGACTGGACCTAATGGTCAGGGGTCCCTTTACCTTTACCTTTACCTAAGTGTGATATAGGGGGAGATTCATTCATTCTCTTGAGTGTGCTTCCACGCTGAACATTTACTGTGGAATAGCTATGCTTTGGCCCAGGACTGGAAGAGGAGAAAAGTTTTATCCCTCACCAACAGTTCTTAAATTCATTCATATTTGCCACCTCTGAGCCCCCAGCTCACTACCACTCTGGACAATCTTCCATTACCTGATGGCAACAAGCAACAGGAAATGAGTTCCCTTTCTCTCCTCTCCATCCATCACTCTTCCTTGAATGGGCCTGCCCTACCATTAGACCAAGGAAAGCAGCCACCTTGGGCAGCTGATTTTGGGTGTCATTAAAGGATGACATATTTGTTATTTAGTTTATTGCTATTGTATTTTTACTTCCAGGGAGGAGATTTCCTGCCCCAGATGCCAAAATAACTTGGTGGCCTTGGACACTGTGTGCATTGACTTGGGAGAGGGATGCCATTTGCTGCTGCATCTCAGGCAGCAAAATATCTTCAGCTGGATCTGTTTCTATGGCAGCATTAGTCAGGTGCCCTGGAGAAGCAATATTTCCCAGGGTTCTTTGTGCTCGAGATGCTATTGCTGGGGCAGCATTCATTGTATGAAGGAGGAAGGCAATGTTATTGCTGCTGGAGTAGCAGTCGTAACAGAGGTGGATTGGAATGGAGGTGTTCATCTCTGACTTAGATTGAAATCAGAGCTGGGGATAGTGCATAGTGCATATAGCTTGTGCATAGTAGTGTATTAACGGTGAGCATTGCAAGTGGTCAAAATTAATATTCATATTTTTACTTCACCCCCAAAGACGCACTCCTCCATTGTCTCCCAAGAAAGATGGATGCCAAAATTCCAAGAGAAGGAATTGCAAACTTTGTCAACATCACTAGTAGCTAACCTCCAGAGTAGTCAAACCTTCATCTGATAATCTGCCCATTTTGATATTCTAATTCAGAGTTTTTGCAAGCATATATGTGAGACAAATCATGCATCCTTGGGTCATTTAAAAAAAAAATACTCAACAGGATGGAGTCTAATTATTGATTTCCAAAAAACCTCTTGTGATTTAAGGGCAGGTTGGGACCGTGGCAAGTTTTATTTTTATTTTTAATGAATTATGGTGGATCTGATAGGCAGGGCCAGACAGATAACAGGCAGAGCTGAGCTGAGCAGAGCCTAATAGATTCTGGCTTTTCAGACTCCTAGCTATTTGCAAGAACATCATTTTAGGGATCAAACTGAGAAAATGCTGACTGGTTGGTAGATCTAACGATGATGGCAGGCAGCTGGGAACAGCCATGCCATTCATTGTTTTTGCCGATTCAGATCACTTTGCCAAACTGGTTCGCCGCCAACAATTTAACAGTCATTATGGCCTTTTACTAGTGAAGCTGTTAAGAAAAAGAAAGAAATGCCCGTCTCAGATCAGAGGGGTGTTTGGAAAGCAAAATTCACTGAGTCATGTTCACTGATTCTGCAGTCCTGTCAGTCACTCCACCGGCTTTGGCAAGAAGTTCCTATTTACCTTGATGTCCTTATTGCTAAAAGAAGGGAGATTAAACAGCCTGCCAGCCGGCCTCTTTATACAGGAAATGCTTTTGTTTAATTGTTTAAAACCTCTACTTGTCCCTGACGTCTCTTTGCTGTGCAGGGAACACCCAGTAATGTTTTTCAAGGCACCCAAACCAGTCCCGGCCACTTCTGAATGTGGCTCAGTCACACTCATTCTCATCAGCTCACTTTGGGTGAACCATTTAGACCAGAGGCGAGCTCTGTACCCGGACATCTTCCAATGCATCTCACATTAGCCTGGTTTTTTTCCTCCCGTGAGTGAAGGACAGGGCTAAAAACAAAGCAACCTACTTGTCTTTCCCTTCTCGGTCAACGTCAGCTCATCTGAGTAATAAATTAATCATGATGGCATGGATATAAGCAGAGGGCAAGGCGATCTGGGCAAAATGGGAGATAATGTTTGATGCTGCAAAGACAGTCTGCCTCTCCCTGCTGCTGTTTACTCAGTGCTGCAGCGTGGCACTAGAGAGCGCTGTGGGGCTGGAGCTTCTGCTTCACGAAAGAGAATTCGTGCCTCAGGAAGCATTTCTGCTGCACTTGCCAAAAACAAGGCTGCGCTCCGTTCTGCCTACCCTTATTCACAGCCTTCCTCTCCTCAAAGAATTGTGCAGCTTTGTCAATGGAGCCATTTCACCAGTTTCTGTCCTCCGCAGGCCATGCATGCTCCAGCATTCCAATAGGCCAGAAGGTGGTGGATTGTCACATACCCATCCATAAATGAATGTTCTGTTTCAGGGGTGGGTGATCCCCCCAGTCCTGGAGCCGTGTAAAGCCTATGGCCAAAAAGTGCTCCTGAAAACACACCAGCATTTTAGCTTTCTCCTAATATACACATTTTGGTATGCAATTTCCCCTAGCTTATTTTTGCAGTTTCTCTTAACATAATGCATCTCTCTCTTCATTACTTTCACCAATAAATGCATGTATATGCACACTTTACCCCACTATGTGAATTTTGTATACTTTGCTGGAGAAGTGCATTGCAGAATACAGAGAAGTGCAAATTTCAAATCACAGAACTGTAGAGTTGGAAGGGGCTGTGAGGGACATCTAGTCCAACCTCCTGCAGGAATCTGTTGGAAATCTTTTGCCCAGCGTGGGTTTCGAACCCACAACCCTGAGATTAAGAAAATCATGTTCTACCGACTGAGAGTGTGGTTGCTTTTCCACTTGCATGTGGTTTTGGAAAGTGAAAATTAGGTGATAAATGTGAACCTAATCGAAATCCTCTCCCATCTTGTTCCACTCTCGGCACACTCTTTCCTTTAAGTCCTGCTGTTATGGCAAAACTGGGAAGCTGGAACATCTGCTACATAATGTTTGCTCTGTCCATATAATGGGAAATGGTGGCTGGCAATAGCACTGCCGGTTTTTATTTATTTGCTTGCTGTCATTTAGGAGCACCATTGCAGGATGTGGTCTACAGAGCACAGAAGGATCATTTGTGTGGCCTTCAAATGACTGCTCTCTTTTTTTAAAAAGCTCAGGTTTCGTTTGCCCTCGTCATGGCAGAGAAATGCGGAAAACATGACCTCAGCATAACCAAAAAGCTCAGACTCATTGCAGGGAATTTAAATCAAAAGAGGTACTGGATCTATTGCATGTATTGCTGAAATCTATTGTTCTGTGATTTTGTTAAGGACAGTTGACTCATGTTTTTGAGCATTTGATGTCAGCAATACAAGCCACTCTTGGCCATCTCAACTGGCTGGAAGGCTCAGCTGGCCAAGAGGAACTTGTCATAGTTCCCAGCATGCCAGATATTGTTTTGCACACGTAAAACTAAAATGTGGCATGGAACCAGCGAATCTGTGCAGATCGAAGGAAGGTTCCCTTGTTAAAGATGAAAGGAAACTGCTCCCCCCAGACCATTTTTAATGGAGACCTCAGTTAAATGAGAGTGATCTTTACTTCTAGTATCAAAATGAAAACATTACTTATTTTGTTGTGCCTAGTAAGCTACACTGTCTCAAGAGCTTCAGCATACAAAAGCATACCCTTACTAAAATCCGGGACAGCTCCCCGCACCATGCTGCCAGGGCGGCTGCTGTAAATCTAGGATGTCCCACTTAAAGCGAGACACTTGGCAGGTATGCAAAAGAGAACTTTGTCAAGGATGATTTTGCATCACTCAGGGCTCCCCCAGACTTCCTTTCATGTCATGTTTCTAGGTACAGGTTCATGCTTTAAAGCTCCACGTCTCTTTTTTTGCCCTGACACTTTCCCCACGAAAACCCGCTCTGTAACATTAAAATGGAGCAAACAGCAATCTGTGGAAAATGTGGATTGCTGTTTGTTCTGATTCAGCGTTAAAGTGAACACTGTAACGGGTGCCTGGACCACGTACCTACCGTGTGCAAGGCCTGGAAACTTAAGCAACTATGGTGAGGTCAAGAGGTAAATGTCCTAAGAACACACAAACACAGAGGGAATTGTCAGGACAGGAAGTCTTGTCCAGTTGCAGAAGCATTTTGCTAAATATAACCTAAGTCGACGGCTCTGGGCAAACAAAACAAAAAACCCAGCAGATAAGCTTGCAGTCGGTGCCCTTTGAGACCTTCACATAATGAATCACGTGAAATTCTTTTACCTTTTACCCATTTGAGTTCCCGGTTGTCCCACATTCTTCTTGTTACCCAACAATCCTGAGAAGAAAAGGACCAAAATACAAAGCTTCCTCTGTCCAAAGGGGTTGGCCTGCAAACCTTTGTAAAGAATGGATGCCTCACCTCTATGCAGGTATTAGTGTGGCAGATTGTGGCGGCTACCCTAGGCAGCCGGTTTGGGGGATGCTTCCAGATGAGTGTTGAGAACATAAGAATCCCGTGATTCCTGCATTGCAGGAGATTAGACTAGGTAACCCTTTGGGGCCCTTCAAACTCTACAATTCTATGATTCTATATGGAACCAGACCATTGGTCTACACTGACAGCGGTTCTCCAGAGTTTCAGGCAAGACTCTTTCCCAAGTTTAACTGAAGGTGCCAAGGACTGAGCCTAGGAACTTCTGCCTGGAAGCTAGAACCCTTCCCCATAGTTATGGTGGTATGGGTGTTTCTCAGGCATGCAATTTTTTCACATTATCTGCATGAGTTGTTGGCCTCAAAATGCCAGCCTGCATTTTTCCTCCCTTGAATCCAGATTGTCAAGGAGGGGGAAATCCATGTTGCCAATTTCCTGTCTGTGATATCAGAATGATTTGCAATATTAAGTCCCATCTGGAATCACTCTGGGTTTCGTGAATGGGTAGCAAGCGGTTAGCTATTTCATTGATGATTGTCTGTTTACTCCTAGGGAAATACGTTTGTGGGATTGTCCGCCTCAGGTGCCGAAACAACTTGGGCATCCATGGGTATGATGCATACTTGGAAGTGGGCATCATTTGCTGTTCTGCCTCAGGCAAGAAAATACATTGAGCTGACCCCTGCTTAGGTGAAGCAATAATTTGAGTAAATTCTCCAGGAATCATAAATGGGGGAAACACCTTAATTTCTGGTTTGACCCCTGTTTTCCAGGAGAGTAGTGGGTAGTGCCATCTACCATGACCTGTCCATATTAAGTCTGTCACCAAATCATGCCACTTCTTCCTCTTACATTACAAAAAATTATGGCCCTTCCTCTCTGCCCTCTCTGGGCATCTTTCATCTTAACTATTCCAACTACTCCTTTCTAGACTTACGTTATCTCAGCTGCACCCCATTACTTCTGTTAAGAACTCTGTCTACAAAATCATCCACTTCTCGTTGCTCCCCAGACACCTCTCCTTGCATATCTCTAGCCGTACCTGAATGCAGTACAGTGGAACCTCAGGTTCCGCCCTCATTGCGTATTCTTCGGGATACACACGCGGCAAACCTGGAAGTAATGGGAACGCTTCCAGAGCCTGCGCCTGCGCAGAAGTGGGCTACTGCCGCGCGCACCTGTGCAGAACAGCCACCTCTGGATACGAATGTTTCAGGGTGCACACGGACCCCCAGAACGAATTAAATTCATATCCAGAGGTGACACTGTACAGCACTAGTTCCTTGCCTTTAACCTCTAAGCTTTCTGAGAATCATGCCCCCCCTTAAAAAAAAATCATAATAAAAACTGCCCATACTCTACTCCTGTCCCCTTCAAAGCAGTAGCAGGAAAGCTTGCCAATAAATCTGGCAATAAAACAGTGTTACTGATAGCCACAACTGAGGGGCAAGGGGTGGGAAATTACAGTAGTGAAACAGGAGTACGGGGAAAGTTTCTCTTGCATCACTCCATTTGGTTCGCCGGTGTTACAAAATAGACCCTCGTTAATAGGATCAGGAAATGGGAAGTTTCTTTGGCTCTGGTTCTGCTGAGGCTAACTAAGAATAGGCACTCACAAGTCATCACACAATCCCGTTCCTTAGTAATCCAGGCGAAAGAGGCTGAGCCAAGTTTCCGTATCCTTCAGTTAACTGTCTGACACCTCAGGAAATGCCAGAAATAGGTCTCCTGGAAGAACTAGGCCAGTGTTGGCCCCGAACTTTCCCACAGTTCCATGAGTGGATTGGAAGGAGTGGCTTTATTCCCTATCCATATCTACATCTACAAAAACAGTAGGAGCTTATATTAGATTGATTGACAGATGACAATTATTGTGTGACTGCTATTTACAGTCAACTCACCTGTAATCAAACAGCAAATTGCTGTCCAATTTCCAAAGATCTAAGCACTTAACCTAGAAACCCAGTTTCTGTGATCTGGGAGAAGGAATCCAAGGAATTAAGAGGGCTTATATAATGCCCCTAGTAAGAAGATCCATTTACACACCCCACTCCAAAACTTCTCATGCCCTTGACCAATTAAATAGAACAAGATGGACTCTTCATATTTAGAAACAGCCCCATGAATTATATGTAATACTGCTAAGAGTTGTGGGGGGAGGGGAGGTTAGATCCCCCTAAATTCTTAGGTTGTGTCTGAGGGCCTGGACCTAGCAACCTTAAGACATAACAAGGGGCATGATAAATAATTCTGAGACGTGCCAGACATCTTGTAGATCAGAAGGGGAGTGGCAGAGTGCTGTGGGGAGCTCAGAACATCAGGAGAACAGTGTAGGCTGCCTTGGCCATCAGTATGCCCTCGAAATGCCAGGAAATAGATCTATACATAACTCCTTCCTGGATTATGGCCAGTACTTTTACAAAGGAAGCACTAAAAATGTTGGGACTGCTATATTTTAACCCAGCCTTTGCCCCTGGCTGGGGCTGATGGGAATTGTAGTCTAAAACATCTGGAGGGCACCAGGTTAGCAAAGGCTGAGCTAACCTGAACCGTCTTGCACTGATACACTTTCTTCCCAAACATACAAAGTTTTATAAACATTGCGAGTGTGTTCCGTATAAAGTGTTCTTGCCTTTGTAATTTGAAAGTGAGTCAACAAAAACTTACATGCCAGTGGGAAGTGATCCATCACTTAAAATAACATGAAACCAGAGATGGTTATGAGCCTTTGAAATGACTGGAGACATGCAAGGAAAAGTGAATGCAATAACTAAGCTAGCACAACCGGGAAACTCCTGAGGACAGCATGCGGCAAACATATTGCTCAGTTGCTGGAAGGTGATTCAGGGAATCCAGTAAGTCTCAGCTTGGTCTTCTCAGCCCTCATGAAGGGGACAAACTACCTGGATATTGGTGAGAAGCTGGGCATGCCAGTAACATTTATATTTCACTCTCAAGTTTTCTGATTGCATCCTGCAAAGGCTACAGGGGGTCACGCTGGCCTTGTCAAAGTATACAAATCAAGTGAGAGGAAGCTATATTTTCAAGCCTCCCAATGTTCCCTCACTTAGGGTGTCCGCCTAGACAAAATAAGATAAAAGGCAGCAACTAGGCAGAATGAATTTTACTCCCACTGGATTAGCTGTGGAATATTCCATGCATTTCATTAACATAAAGAATTTGCAGGCTTTAGATCAGAGGTAAGATCTTTATTCAGTTTTGAGTAGGCTCACACCTAGGAACTGATGTACTTGCCTTAAGCTGAGTCAGTTCAGTGCTCCATCTAGCTCAGTGGCAGTTGCAGTGGCTGCCATGATCAGGTAAGGGCAAAACCTTGCAAGCAGAAGGTCCCAGGTTCAGTCCCCTGCATCTCCAGGTAGGGCTGGGAGAGACCCTGTTTGAAACCCTGGAGAGCTGCTGCCAGTCATTGTAGACAAGACATCTAGTTTAGATGGACTAATAATCTGACTCCAAGGAAGGCTGCTTCCTAGGTTGCCATGGCATCATGCAGGGGATGTTCCCAGCCCTACCTGGAAATGAGAGGGACTGAACCTAGGCTCCCAAATGCCAGCCCCACAATAGCCAGTAGTCTCCAACCTACTGTGTCTTTAAAACACAGACAAGCAAACAGTTTTGTTATTGTTGCAATAATCCCTAGGGGGCCTCTGGGTCTCTTGTGGGTCCAGAGGGGTATTCTGAGAACTGAAGAGGGCAAGCTTTGCTCCATTTGCAGCAGTGCACCTGCTGGACTTTTTATTTTATTTTAAGATGCTGTGGGGGCTGCAGCTGCCTGCCTGGGAAAGAGGAGCAGCAGCAGCAGCAGCAACAACAACAACAACAGGGGAAGGTGATAAGTAACTAGGCAGGCAGTAGGGGAAAGGACCATTTCCCCTAACTTTTCTTAAAAAGTTAGAGATTGCTGGGTGTGCTAGCAACCTTTGTAATTCTATAATCCCAGTTTTAGATGATGATGATGATTCCCACTTTTCCACTTGAAGGAGCCTAGGGCAGCAGCAGACACAGCAATGAACACACATTAAAAAACAGGTGTTTTTTTACATTCCAGAAAGCAGTTTAACATGTTCTAATCAAAATGACAAAGGGGCTCAGTCCCCACTTCTTTTAAAAACAAACAAACAAACAAACAAACAAACAAACAAACAAACAGGTTGGAGTTATCAAGAAAGTGAAATGCTCTGCAGGTTGGAGGAGAGGGAAAGTGACAGGGTGGTGGTGGTCTCCCCAGAGGGCATCTTTCCCAGGGTCCTCTGAAATCTGGACATGGCACTGCATGACTCAGTGGGAGGTCACAACCTGCCCGTTGAAGACTGCCATCACAGAAGATAGGAAAATCTCCTGCGTCTTGAATTGTTGTCCTGGAGACTCACTTTCTCAGCATCTGGAGTTTCTCTGTTGAATCTGGCACCACCGTGTTTTCATTCTCAGAAGAGATGTTGAAACTCTTCACTAGCCATTACGACGGGTTCCAGAATTTTGTCTCTGGTACAGAGGCCATTACATTAACCGTACAAGCTAGACCGGGCAAATTAGCACAAATGGTGTGCTTCTAAAGAATCCAGATAATTCTATCCCAGAGCAGCAGCTTGCTGTTCCCAAGCCAATAAATCCTGCATCTCCCGCCCCCCTGCCTGACTCCCTCCCCAGCTGCTGTCATGCAGGATCCATTAAAGACCACTTCAAAAAGCTACCATTCAAGCAATCCCATGTCTCCAAGCCTTCTTCTTTCAGGATTTATTTGACCAAACCAAACTGGTTTGTAAGAGTATATTTAAGAAAAAGAGCCAAAGGCTGTTTTATGCCATTTGGTGCATTTGTGTTAGATGCTGTTATGCACCCCACTCCCAATTCCCCAAGTGGAAAGAGGTCTAGTGGTGATATTACACAAGGTTTCATTTCCTTTGAATGAGATCAGCAGAGACTTAGGTGTCTTTGTACTATTTGTTTTGGTTATTAATGTGCAAGCAGAACACAGTGGAAGCAAATGCAGACCTGTAAGCAAGCAACATAATCACTAATACAGTCATACCTTGGAAGTCAACTGCAGCCAATCAGAAGTTGTGGAAGCCCTGTTGGACATTCGGCTTCTAAAAATAGTTCGCAAACCAGAACACTCACTTCCGGGTTTGTGGCATTTGGGAGCCAAAACATTCAAGAACTAAGCTGTTCAAAAATCAAGGTACAACTGTACTGCGTTTGATTCCCAGAAATTTGCTGTTGCAATTACCAAAATGTTTCTCCCCCAGTAGAACCTCTCAAATTAGAACTATTTCTCTTTCCCCTCTCTCGATTCAAAATTATTATCCTCACTCCAAATTCTTCCTAGCTATCTCTGGGTCGCTTCAGACAATACCATGGGTAGGCAAACTAAGGCTCGGGGCTGGATCCGGCCCAATCTCCTTCTAAATCCGGCCCACAGATGGTCCGGGAATCAGCATGTTTTTACACGAGTAGAATGTGTCCTTTTATTTAAAATGCATCTCTGGGTTATTTGTGGGGCCTGCCTGGTGTTTTTTACATGAGTAGAATGTGTGCTTTTATTTAAAATGCATCTCTGGGTTATTTGTGGGGCATAGGAATTTGTTCCTTCTCTTTTTCAAAATATAGTCTGGCCCCCCACAAGGTCAGGGGAACAGTGGACCAGCCCCCTGCTGAAATATTTGCTGACCCCTCCTTTCCAGTCTAGCCCAGTGCATGGAGGGGAGTGAATGTGCAGAGGTCTTCCCTATTACCTAACTGAGTGTTCAACCCTATGCTATTCCCATCTGCACACGAGGGCATGGGTTGTCTGACTGCTACCTATGAATGTACAAATTGTACAGTTGTTTTCCTGGTGATTCATTCATTCATTAATATAACGCTTAATGCCAGTGTCAAAATAGGCTTCTGTGTGGTTTACAAAGTGTAAAAACTAGTTATACAAACGTTAAAATATAGACACCCATAATTAAAATACACAGTAAAACCATCTCATGAAAACAACCCAGCAATTACAACAGGAGACTCAGGGACAGAGATCAAGGAATGTGTTTTCAAAAGCCGTCAGAATGCCGATATAGATGGGGCCTCTTGGTTCTCATCAGGGATTGCATTCCGTAACACAGGTGCCTTCAGCGAAGCAGCCGGCCTTCTTGTTCCTGTGAGCTGATCACAGTCAGGTCATAGCAATCGGCAGGCGATATATATATAATTCGGAAAACATATATGTTATGTACATGCACAGATGACCATCAGACAATCTATCCACATGTGGAGACCACATGCCAGATCGGGGTGGGGTCTGTGTGCAATTGTCCCCATCCATATGCTGGAACAGGGGAGAAGTATTGTCAAAACCAGCCTCCTCTCTTCCAAACTGTGACAGATGTCACATTCCAAAGGCTCAAGCCGTCAAGGAAGATTCTGTTATTTGGCCATCAGGTCACTCTCTGAGTAAAACCATAATGATAGGTTCATTCACTATGATCAAGAGAGCACACACTATAACAAAACTAGTAGGTATGGCAAGGCTGGTTAGCATTTGGAACAGCATGTCTTCATATCTCTAAATAGTTTCTTGTATATGCCTGGATATGGTTCCAGAGTCTCAATTTTGATACAGCCACCCAACCAGGATTCAGATTACATTTCCACGTAGGGTATACAGTGGTACCTCGGTGAAACAGTAAATAAACTTACTGAATCTGGAAGGGACTTGACTCAAGTCTTTGCATTTGAACAAAAAGTTTTTGTACTGAACTAAAAATCTTTGCAGCTGAACAAGAAAAGAAATCTGAGAAATTTGAGAAAGTGGGGAAAGAGATATATGATGATTTGGAGGGAAAGGAAGGAGGAGCTACAGTGCCGCAGATGATTAAGGAGAGCCAGAGGCCTGTTAAGATGGATATAAAGGAAAATAAGAACGGGATGATGAAAATCTGGTTTGAATTGAAGAATGAGGAATGGAGAGATCTCCTCATGTGGAGATCTGAAGACCTATGGATTACAAACTTGACTAAAGTGGAAGCTGGAGTTTTTGGGACATTTGGACTTAAAAGAAGTAAGAAACAAGATTTGGGCTACACTTTTAAATATGGAGGTCTGGCTGGAAGAAACATGGACCTTATTGGGACAGAGCTTCTCCGAGATTTGGTGTCCAATACAAAGGACTATCAAAAAAACCGGCAGAGAGGAATTGAGAGAGAATTAAGAGCCTCGGACGTGAGGTCACCAGGCTGACAGCAGATAGACTGATGGACATTTGTTGGGGTTCGAAACCGGGAAAGGCGGGGAGTGGGGCTTTGGGAATCCAAAGGGTGTACAATTATACTTTGTTTCTTTTTATTCTGTTTTGCTGAAGCCTTAGATTAGCAGTACCCGGAGGTCCAGCGGTCCGCCAACCCCGTGGCCAGAGGGGAAAAACAATTCCAGAGACTTCTTGGTCAGAGAAAAGAGATTTATTGAGATCTGCGCAGAGGCAGCCAGTGGAGTCCTCTCCAAAGACTGGCTACCACGATACAAGTAAACAAGCATTTTTATACCTGAGAGCATGTCCATCTCCCCAATTCCCTCCAATCAGCTGGCAAGGTTAAGCTTATTTCCTTATATGGCATATGGCTATCTGACTAGCTAAGCCCCCCCTCCTTCCCTTGTTCGTGTGCTCCTCTCTTGCGTTACTGCAATAGGAAGCTGCAATAGGAAGCGTGTGCAGGAAGCGGCCCCCTTGTCCTGTCTGACCACATACGGTAAATAGATGCGGTTTCTGCTTAGCTGGCAAGCACAGGAAATGGTCTTGCTGCTGTTTGCTAGCAACTGCAAAGCAAGATTAAGAGAGGATTTACTGAATTTATTTCAAGTACAAGGTGCAGGGATTACTGATAGCAATCCCCTTCCTTAGGCACAAAGTGCAATCCCTACACCTCTCCCTTCACTCCCTCCTCTTCTTATGAACAACCTAATACTTAGGTTCGTTCTGGTCGCTCGGGTTCATAGTATCCCTGGAGGAGAGCAATGAGGGTCATGACACGGGGCCCCATCCTGCGGGACATCATCTTCCCCATCATATTTTGCATACATTGCATCAAGCAGGGCATACAGAAGCAGAAAAGCAGTAAGATTATTCCTACCCACCAACCCCAATCTGTCCATGGCTCCTCCCACCACTCCATCTCTTAACCCTGTAAGGCCAACTGAAACTGTGCTTCTATAAACGCCTCACCCGTAGGGGTGGGTCGCCAAAGTATCTCCTCCTCCCCTATTACTTGAAGCAACTTTCCTGCTACCCAACCGTCATGAACGCAAATTGCGTAACCCCACGGTCGCCTATAAGAATCGTAGATATAATGGCAACCACAAGAATAAACCCAAGCGTTCAAGGGACGTTCAGAAGGGGTCAGCACGTCAAGAGGGGTAAAATTGTCTGGGCTTAATAAAATCAGTCCAGGGGGAGCTGCGCCTGGATTGTCTGGTTGTCGGGTAACTACGGTGGGAGCGCTGCCTGCGGGCGCCCCTCCCATCCACCTTCTTCAGCCGTGCGTAGAAGGGTCAGCGTCCGGAGTGACCCTAGCAGGGCGGTCGTCTAGCGCTCTTCTGGAGATGGTTAGCTTCAGAGGATCATCAGGATTTGGTGTAACTGTCCAATCTAAAATAGCCTTCTTCACTTAAGTGTGGTGGACCCAAGGGGTGATGCCAGTGACTTTAACAGCAGTGGGCCTGGGTCCACCTGTTAAGACAGAGAGAAAATCTCGGGAGAATTACTGCACATAATTATTAAACTGCACATTTTGACTAGCATGGGGGGTTATTGCAAAACTGAGTGGACAAAGGCTGGTCCATTGTCAGATCCTATTGACCTAGGTAGTCCATAGCGGGGAATGATCTCCCTAAGCAGGCACCTGGTTACTTCAAATGCCTTTTCAGTTCTGGTAGGCCAGGCTTCAACCCATCCTGTATACGTGCAGACCACCACAAGCAGGTAGCGGTATAGTCCACAGCGGGGCAATTCAGTAAAGTCCACAACAAGATCTTCCATGGGTGCAGTTCCAATATGTTGGACTCCCGGGGGAGCCAAAGGTCCTGTTCTGGGGTTGTTCTTTTGACATAGCAGGCACTTCCTGGAAATCTGGGCTGCCAGTTGATAAAGGTGGGCTATATAGAAGCACTGCCTTAGCTGCCTGGTCTTGGCATCTGGTCCCATGTGGGTGGACTCATGATATCTTTGAATTATCTGCCGAGAAAGGGACTCTGGGATCCATATTCTGTCATCATGAATAAGGTACCATCCTTCTTCGGACAATGTCAGCTCCTGAGCATCTACAGTGTCCCTTTCCTTTTTGGTGTATATTGGCTTATCAGCGGTGTTCAAGATCCTTCCAGGGACCAGTGCTCCAATAACTGACGCTGGGGGCTGGTTCCCGGGCTGCTTCCTTGGCCACTCTGTCTGCTAGTCGGTTTCCTCTGGCCACTTCTCCTGGTCCAGTTTCGTGTCCATAACAATGGATAACTTCCACTGCCTCGGGCTCCCATACAGCATCCAGAAGGTTCAATAAGGCTTGTGGGTGGGCCACCTGGTTTCCTCTGGAGGTGAGCAAACCTCTTTCCTTCCATAAGGCTCCATGGGCATGTAAAGTCAGAAAGGCATACTTAGAATCAGTATAAATGTTTATCTTCTGTCCCTTTGCTAGGGTCAGGGCTCTGGTGAGCGCTGTTATTTATGCCAGCCGGGCCGACGTTCCAGGCGGGAGTGGCTGCACTTCGATCACTTGGTCTTCCAAGGCTACCACTGCATAGCCTGCTTTTCGCTGTCCAGCCTTAACAAAGCTGCTTCCATCCACAAACCACGAAGGCCAGTGGGGGTTTGCTTCAACAAATGGGAACTAACAGGCCTGCTGAAATATTATTCGTGCATCTGCTCCTCACCTTCTCCTACCGGGGACAGGGTAGCTGGGTTGAGGGCGGTGGTGACCTGAAACTTCAAACGCGGATGCAGCAGTAACATCTGGCACTTTCTCATCTTCGCTTGGGAGAGAAAATAGGTACCCTTCATGTCAAGCAGAGTTGGGACTGCATGCGGGGTCACACAAACAGTGTCTTGGCCAAAAGTAAATTTGTCTGCTTTGTTCAGTAGGGTGGCTACTGCCACAACTGTTCTCATACACGGCGGTAAACCTTACTCTGTAGGCATCAGGCGCTCAGATAGGTATGCCACCGGCTGTTGCCAGCTTCCCAATTTTTGGCACAAAACCCCTTTCGCCGTCCCTTGGTCCTC
This sequence comes from Podarcis filfolensis, assembly GCF_964270895.1. Taxonomy (NCBI): domain Eukaryota; kingdom Metazoa; phylum Chordata; class Lepidosauria; order Squamata; family Lacertidae; genus Podarcis; species Podarcis filfolensis. The sequence continues at coordinate 41,695,573 of NC_139605.1, read as the reverse complement.
ATCCACGAATAGAGTAAAGGGTTTCTTAGGACTTGGGATGCCAAGCGCTGGGGCTTGCTGTAGTGTCTTCTTCAAATCCACGAAGGCTTGCTGTTGTTCTGTGCCTCAAACAAAGGGGTCTCTCTCAGTTCCTCTGGTTGACTCATGTAGAGGCTTGGCAATGATGCTGTAATTAAATATCCATATCCTACAAAATCCTGCAGACCCCAGAAAGCCACGGAGTTCTCTACGGTTCTTTGGCTCTGGTATCAGGATAATAGCCTGCTTCCTTTCTTCACTGGTAACAAAGGGGTGTTTCACTGTGATTGGCATTGCCTCAAGATCCTATGTTGGAGCAGTCGCTCTAGATGCACCTACACTCCTTCAGCCGCCCTTCGTGGGATGGGATACTTATTTACTGCAACAGGATTGACAAATGGCTTGGGCTTCACGATTATTGGTGGGATATTCTTTGCCATTCCTGGGGGGGTTCACTTGTTCCAGAATACTGGCGGGGATGGGTCCCTCCTCTTCTTTTACCATCATGAGGCGCCAGTACTCCCTCAGGGGTGCCTCCACAACCAGTTCCCCAAGTGACATAGTGGACAATGTGGCTTCTCCCGATGGCTTAAAGGTAATTTGGGCTTGCAACTTTACCAACAAATCTCTTCCTAATAATAGAATAGGGCATTCTCTCTTCCAGTGCCCTTCCTGTCGGCAGATGGCGCACTGATTCCGTCCGAGACGGCTTCGCCCTCCTCCCCGGGCACTTCCTCTTTCCTGAGGGGTGGGTGTGGTAGCCTGTAATGCCATCAACTTCTCTGTTTGATACTTCTCCTTTTTTCTCTGGGCCTCCTCATCTCTCTGATTGTAAGTGGTTTGAGCTATTTCCAACATCTATTCCAGCCCATGATCGATGCACCCCTCATGCTTTTGGATTTTTTCTTTTGGCGAATATCGGACGCTGCCAGAGCTACAAAGGCAGCCTTTATAATGGGGCGTTGGCAATATCATCTGGGTTCTCCTCAAAGGTAGGGTTCTAATTTCTCCAATTGCACACATCAGCACTTGAAAAAGGCACATGTTGGACTGTATAAGTGCGTGGTGGTGCTTCCCCACCCTGTCCTGGGGGGCCTGGTGGGTCATACACTCTGCGTAGAGGCATCATTGCAGTCCCACCCTTTTTCTGTGCCTTATGGGACTTATAGAGGGACGCCCTGGTTGCTGCTTCTATCCATTCCTTCTGCCATTTCTTCCCTTGTGTTGGGAACATCCTGCTGCTGCCAACAAATGGGAACTAACATCCACTTCTTCCGCAGGTTTTCCTTTCTTTGCTAACTCAATTAGTCCCTTCATAAACTCATCATCATCCTCTTCCTCTTCGCTCTCTAATTCATCAACCTTGGAGGGTTCAGGCTGAGGGCCGGCTCCTCCCTGGTCCTGGGGCCCTGGGCCTGGGGGATTCGCTAGAGGGGCAGTTGGTGGAGCATAGGGTGGCGGCGGTTTAATGACTTCCCCCTCTTCTCCTTCTGGCTCTGGTATCACCGGGGGCTTTTCTGACTTCCCTGCCGGTCGGACTGCACAAATTGTATTTTGTGGGGCGTCGCCTCGGCAGCCTTTCAGCCACGGTGGATTCTTTTCTACATTGGTTTTCCAGGTAGAAATATAGGGGATCTGGTCTGGGTGACGTCCAAGATATTTTGATATAGTGGGTTGATTAGTTGCAAATTAAAACTGCCCTCCAAGGGCCAATTAGTTCCTTGGGTGGGCCAATCAACCTCACATAATGTCCTCATCCTCTCTCTTCTCAATTTGAACCCCATCATCATGCTTCGTAGCTGCTTTCCAGTTGGTTAAAAAGCATTTCAGAGGACTACGTTGGCTTGCCCCAGACCCCATTTTTCAGATACTCCGCTCCTAACCGGGCTTAAGATCCTTTCACACACCAACCACTACAGGCTGTGACTTAGCGAACTCGCGTTGCTAAGAAATGCACAGCCCTGCAATCGCTCGGCCAAGGGGACGCTAAGCCCCGGCCCACACTTGACAATTCAACCACTGGAGTATCTGACATGCAACATACAAAACACACCCCAATATAATTCCAACATGCAACACACAAAACACACCAAAATAATTTTCCCTCTGTTTCCGCTTTCCCCAACCTTACTGGCGGCACTCTACTGCCACCTCTGTTTCCCCTTTTCCCTTTTCCCTGTCTGGCGGGGCGGCACCTTATTGCCACGGCCAGTTCCTTTGTTCCTTTTCTGGCGGCACTCTACTGCTCACAGCCAGACCCTTTCCTGGCGGCACTTTACTGCTCACAGCCAGGTGAAGCTGATTAGGCTTCGTCCCTTGCCCTTCCCTTAGGGCTTACCTGCTCCGCTGCGGACCCCTCCTTCGGCCGTCCTCTTTTCTCTCCCGACTGGGTGTCTCGGCTCAGGCACAGCGTGGCGATCTCCCCCTACGAACTGGCAGGGTGCGCGCTGGAGATTGCGAGCGATGGTCCTGGTTGCTCACCCGGTCGAGTCTGGCCCCTCGGTCCACCTTTCGTGGGGTGGGGACCCATCCCGGACGAGCCCCCAAAATGAAGCCTTAGATTAGCAGTACCCGGAGGTCCAGCGGTCCGCCAACCCCGTGGCCAGAGGGGAAAAACAATTCCAGAGACTTCTTGGTCAGAGAAAAGAGATTTATTGAGATCTGCGCAGAGGCAGCCAGTGGAGTCCTCTCCAAAGACTGGCTACCACGATACAAGTAAACAAGCATTTTTATACCTGAGAGCATGTCCATCTCCCCAATTCCCTCCAATCAGCTGGCAAGGTTAAGCTTATTTCCTTATATGGCATATGGCTATCTGACTAGCTAAGCCCCCCCTCCTTCCCTTGTTCGTGTGCTCCTCTCTTGCGTTACTGCAATAGGAAGCTGCAATAGGAAGCGTGTGCAGGAAGCGGCCCCCTTGTCCTGTCTGACCACATACGGTAAATAGATGCGGTTTCTGCTTAGCTGGCAAGCACAGGAAATGGTCTTGCTGCTGTTTGCTAGCAACTGCAAAGCAAGATTAAGAGAGGATTTACTGAATTTATTTCAAGTACAAGGTGCAGGGATTACTGATAGCAATCCCCTTCCTTAGGCACAAAGTGCAATCCCTACACCTCTCCCTTCATTGCTACTTATATAAAAATGGGGAATTCGTGGAAGGGAATTGGGGTCGACCTTAGAAAAAGATATTAAGAATAAGTACTGATGTATAAAGACTGAGGTTTATGTTAAAATTGGTTAACTAAAATGAATTAAATATAATAAGGTAAAATTTGGGGATAAGAACTTGCTGAACTAAAAATTGGAACTGGAATACAAGAAGGGGAGGTGTGGGGAAGTCAGGGAAATATGTTATGGAAAGTAAGGAATGTAAATTCTATGTGTGTGTGTTTTTTTTTAAATTTCTCTTTTGTTTTTTCTCTATTTTTTGAAAACTCCAATAAATATCTTTAAAAAAAAAATACAGTGGTACCTCGGGTTAAGTACTTAATTCATTCCGGAGGTCCGTTCTTAACCTGAAATTGTTCTTAACCTGAAGCACCACTTTAGCTAATGGGGCCTCCCGCTGCTGCTGTGCCGCTGGAGTACAATTTCTGTTCTCATCCTGAAGCAAAGTTCTTAACCCGAAGTACCATTTCTGGGTTAGCGGAGTCTGTAACCTGAAGTGTCTGTAACCTAAAGCATCTGTAACCCGAGGTACCACTGTATATGCAATAAGTCACAGTATTGATTATAAGACTGTTGTGCACGATCAGTAGCCTTGAAATGGCTTTGTACGCAAAACAAGTTGATCATCCCTGTTCTTGCACCTTGGCTTGTTTTGAGCACAAAACCTCAAGGAACAAAGGGATGCATTCAACTACCATATTGGCCTGAATATAAGCCTCACTTTCACCCCAAATTCCGATCATGAAAAGCTAAAGTGCAGCTTATATTCCCGATCTTATGGTATGTAGGCAGGAACACGGGCAAACAGCAAAGCAGCGCCCGCCCTGTACGTAGTCCCCTGTCCCCTCCCACAAGGCCGGGAAGGGAGAAAGTGAAGAAGGGGGAAGCTGCTGGCAATGCAGCACCCCCCCCCCCAGTATGCAACCAGAAGCAGCGAGGAATGGAGTGGCTTATATTAGGTACTTTTTCTTGTTTTTCTCCCCCCCTCCAATTTTAGGGGTGTGGCTTATATTTGTGTGCAGCTTATATGGTACATCATATTCAGAGTAGGCCGACTGAAATCAACAGACTTAAGTCCATTGATTTCAGTGGGTCAACTCTGAATATCACTTAGTTGGATGTAAGTCAAAGACCTCGGCATCCCAAGCCTAAACTGAGAGCCAGTGTGGTGTAGTGGTTTCAGACCAGAACCTTGGAGACTAGGGTTAAAATCTCCACTCAGCTACAAAAGCTCACTTGGTGGCCTTGGGCCACTCACTGCCTCTCAGCCTAACCCAGCTTACAGGGTTATAGTGAGGATAAAATGGGGAAGGGGGATAACCATGTACACCATCTTGAGCCACTTGAAGGAAAGGTGAGGTATAAATATAACAAACAAACAAACAAACAAATAAACACACACACACACACACACACACACACACACACACACACTTAATTTGGAACCATTTGAGTTCCACAGTGTCTGCTTCCTAGTACAGTGGTACCTCGGGTTAAGTACTTAATTCATTCCGGAGGTCTGTTCTGAACCTGAAACTGTTCTTAACCTGAAGCACCACTTTAGCTAATGGGGCCTCCCGCTGCTGCCAGAGCACGATTTCTGTTCTCATCCTGAAGCAAAGTTCTTAACCCGAGGTAATATTTCTGGGTTAGCAGAGTCTGTAACCTGAAGCGTATGTAACATGAGGTACCACTGTAAATATATTCAGGACTGGGTCATTGCCTTTGTGCAGCCTTTGTGCTTCTCCATTTTTTGGCACGAAACTTGGCATGGCAAGCAAAATTCACAGCTGCCACTTGGGGATATGAGTGGTGACTCATCCAGCTGTCTGCTTGTGGGCAGGAACTGACCAGCACCTGCAGCGAAGGAGCCTCTATGCAGGCTAGTTCAGCTGTCTGCTAGCAGGATGATGAATGGATCGAGCTGATATGGCAGATCTCTGGCACTAGCATTTTGGGGGTAGTTTACTTAGCTGGAACAGTAGGTAGAGGAAGATACTGACTTTTATGAAATTATGGGGGAGCAAGAATAATCATAATCCCTTCCTGTGATTTTAACAATTTGCCTGTGGCTATATTACAGGGGAGGCTGGTCCATTAGGGCAAATGCAACACGGCCCCACCAACCTCTTATTTACAGCCAGTCAGGGCATGTATTGGCCTGTCATTGGCCTCCCTGCCTTACCAATCCCAATAGGCACCAACCACTGCTGGTTACAAAGAGAGTAATAACATAGGTGATTGTAGGGAGAGGTAAGCAAAATATAGCAATCCTAATCCTGCATTGATGAAGGCATGCCGTCCAATTTTTGGAGACCCAAAACCAGGGTGTGAAGCTAGCCCAGGCACTATGGATGAAATCGCACTTTAAAAAATCACCCGGTGCAAGGATTTCCACTTGTGCAATGGAACAATGGAACTATCCCTTCCCTCTCCTCTCCCCATGTGCCCCCATGCCTTCCCAAAATCTTTCCCAGAGGGCTGGGAGATCCCCCAGAACAGATTTCAGGGGACACGGGGGATGGACAAGAAGAGGAGAGAAGTTCCATTGCACAGCCAACAGTCCCTGTGTAGCACCCTGCTTGTGGTTAACGCTTAGCTGGAATGAAATATTCAACGCAGCAATAGAGAAATTAAAATAATAATTTATTTGTCAGACAAATAAATGTGAGGCACAGTGGTATATGGTTACCAAGCTCTGGCCTGGCCTCCTGTCATTATGGCCAGCACTTATATTCCCTCAGCTCAGCCCCCTTGCTCCTCCTTTGGCTGCCTCTGTCCAATCAGCCTGGTTAAAATTCCTATTGGCTGTTCGCTAGAACCAATCATAAAAGATACACCCATTTCCTATTACCTTTTATGGGAGACAAAGAGCTATATTTCCTTCTATTTATAATTGGCAAACAGCCATTAATCTCCACAAGGCACCTTAATTACCAGATAACCTTTTGCCCTAGACTAGGCGCCTTAACTAACATTTCATCTTTTGCCCTATTGCCCTATTCACTCCAAAACAGATGGTGGCTAATTTTATCTGAACAGATCCCACACATTATCAATGAAAGATCTCCTTCTTTGGAGGTCATTAAGCAGAGGCCTGACAACCATATGTCAGGAGTGCTCCGATGGCGTCTCTCTGTCTGGCAGGGGTCCGGACCCAATGGCCCTCGTGTTCTATTCCAACTCTTCTATGATTCTATAATTTCTTACTTTCTAAATCCTTTGCATAATTACATTTAAGCCAATATTTCATACATAACATATATAGATTTTTAGAAGCAAAGACCTTTTCTTAAGTAAAAAGGAACTTTATAAAAGCTAGGTTCTCTAAGTTTCTAAATTCCCTGAAGCTTCAAAGCAGCTTCAAAGAGAGAGAGAGAGGCCTCTTCCCTAGCCAGCTCTGTTTGTATTAGCTCTTGCTTTTTTAACCTTAGGAAGATGTGGCTCAAGTTTAATGGGAGGCACAGTGTTTTTGCAACCTTGATTGATTGTATTCTATCATTTGTATGGTCAGTGTGACCTTTTGCTCCCAGCCTGTTTTATGACCGCAATAAACCAAAGGGGCCTCTGACAAAGACCTTGCCTGCGACAAAGACCTTGCCTCGAAAGAAACATGTGAATTTAAGCTCATTTTTAGAATACAGGAATCTGATCAAAATATAAGCCTTGATTAAAAATGCAGGCTATGATCAGATGCCTCACCTGCAGTTGTAGGTGAGGCGAAAGACTCCATCAGGCAAGGCCTCCTTCCACCTGCCTTGCTCTACCCTCTAGTCCCTGCTTCTCAACGTGTATTGTATTATTTTATGTACTGTGGCTTGCCCTTGTTTTATTGATTATAGTTTAGATATTATTTATTGTAATTGTTGAGTGGATTTCTGTTTAACTTTTATATGCTGATATTATTTTATACCATTCTAATGATTGTTGAATGTTACTTTATTTGATGTAGGTTGCCTATTTTAAAGTTATGTTTTATTACCACATTTTTGTATTAGATTGTTATAAGATATACATTTTTTGTTTCTTCAGCTTGTAAACCGCCTTGAATATTGTAAGATAGAAAGACGGTATACAAATTAAAAATGATGATGATGATGATCTACTTCACTGGACAGTGCCCTATATTTCTGGTGCTGTTCCATATGACACCCTTTCTATGTTTCCAGCCAAGGGCTGCCAGAGGCCTTAGCCTAGACTGTGTTTTGTCATGAGTGAGACAGACACTTTTGCTACTGTCCCTGAAGATGTGACAGTCCCTTGTTTTCTGATCATGACACAATGACCTCTGCCCAGATAAGGTATCGAGTGGCTCATCCTTAATGTTGTTATGCACAATTATCGCTATTAATCTGATTTTCTTAAAGAGGGGAGGAGAGAACGGAACATTTTTCTGAAAGCCACTAATCCAAGGGGATTAGACTGGAATGTTCCCAAGGGCCTTTGAAGTGTTTGTAGGTTTCCAAAGGCAGGCAAAGATTACTCTGCTAAAAAGAAGCTCTCTCCTGCCCTGATATCTTGAGCTCTCCTTGGAGAATGAAAAGTCGACTGCAGGTTTTCCACAGTAGAATTTGATTTGTTACTAGGCTGCTTTGATTGGATCGAAAGTAAAGCAGGGGAGATATATATTTGAACAAAACACAGAACGGCTTTGCAGAAGTCTTTTGCTCCTTTCTGTAGATCAGATGAGTAGTTTAGAGTTTGGAATCTTCTTGGGCTGTTTGGGGGCAGGGAGGAAAAATATGGGACCCATTCGCTGCACCTGTAAAGAGATGAATTTTATGCTAGGGATCATTAGGAGAGGAATAACAAATAAATCTGCCAATAGTGTACTGCCTTTAAAGAAAGCCATGGTGTGATCATAGTTGGAACAGTTCTGATTGTCACAGCTCAACAAGGCTATTTTAGAGCTGGGAAAGGGGCAGATCAAATGATCAAACAATATATAAATTGTGTTCTATAAATAAAGCCATTGCCTTACCGCCTTGTGAAGTGCCTTGATACGTCTTGGTATGAACTGCCTTGGTGTGCAGTGCAGAGACGGGGAAATATTGCTCTTCACCTGTAGCAAATAGGCAATACCATGGAAACAGAAAAACAACCTTCAGGGTTTCCATCTGGATCCCTGCATCAGCCAAGTACCAAATCATGGTGCAGAAATATAAGGCCACCTGTGTCAACAAAATGAATGTAGAGAGTGGGGGGAAATTGGGACTGTGCTTGAATTCAGAAGCGCTGACTCACTGGACTCGCTTAAGCAGGGCATTTGAACTTCCTTCTTCTCTGTTGTGAATTGGAAAAATTCCATTTTAGGAAGGTGATCCAGTTACTTGTCTGCCTCTTTAGCTAGTCTAGCCCTGAACTAATCATAGTGGGTGAAATGCTACAGCTGGAAAGGATGAAAGCATCTTAAAAATGCTGCTGCGGCTGGCCCACTCGAAGCCCTCTGCTTATTCCACTGAAGCATTTCAGCTGTCTTCAAATGTGACATATCAGACACCTTCTCTCCACTTCTCTATTAATCATGAAGAGGAGCCGGGCTTTGTTAAAAGAACATCGTGTATGTTCTCAGGCAAGCGCTAGGACTTGGGAAAACAGCATTTGTGTTTATTATGGAAATGAGCCTTTCTAAAAGATCTTTGTCTCTTGCTAGGAAACTAAGAAGACGGAACCAGAACGATCAGATAATTGTGCACGTTTATGTAATTTTTAGGGACGCGGGTGGCGCTGTGGGTAAAAGCCTCAGTGCCTAGGACTTGCCGATCGAAAGGTCGGCAGTTCGAATCCCCGCGGCAGGGTGCACTCCCGTCGTTCGGTCCCAGCGCCTGCCAACCTAGCAGTTCGAAAGCACCCCCGGGTGCAAGTAGATAAATAGGGACCGCTTACCAGCGGGAAGGTAAACAGCGTTTCCGTGTGCTGCGCTGGCTCGCCAGATGCAGCTTTGTCACGCTGGCCACGTGACCCGGAAGTGTCTCTGGACAGCGCTGGCCCCCGGCCTCTTAAGTGAGATGGGCGCACAACCCTAGAGTCGGACACGACTGGCCCGTACGGGCAGGGGTACTTTTACCTTTACCTTTATGTAATTTTTGGTGCAAAGGCTAGATGGAATAACATTGTTGAGAAAGGCCAGGTTTAAGCCTGTGCAGTGTTAAGGAGTGAAATGAGTCAGTATGTTTCAAGGGCTGGGGCGGGGGGGCGGCGGCATGGAGGTCTGCCAGTTGCAAAACCTACTGGCAAGGCAGAGGATAGCAGTGGCCTGTGGCTGTTCTGAATTTGGCTACCTGCCGTGGGTTTAGATTTCCAGACCTGGTCCATACAATTGAGTCAGGGATTGGGAACTTTTGGCTCTGCAGATGTTGTTGGACTCCCAACTGCCCTCAGCCCTGGTCAGTGTTGTGATCACCTGGGAACTGCATGAATACACCACTTTGGATTCCATGATAGAAGTAAGGTGAGATGTAAATGTGATAAAATAAATAAATAAATAAAACACACACCAGCAGGCTTCCTGTCCCTGAATTAAATCAAGCCTTCAACCCATGCTCTCCTTTCCCTCTGAAAGCAATTACCACCCATCAATCCCACACTTTATAAATTTTACCAATCCCAACCAACATTTGTCTGAGTGGTGCCCATTCCCGAAGTGGCTTTTGGCCCTACTTTCAACAACTGTCTGGGGGGCAAATGCTAGTTATGACATTTCTAGAGCTCAGTAACTTGCTACTTCAACTCATTGTGAAGATCTTATCTTTGCCATCTATTAATAAGGCAGGCTTTTATTGATTCCTGGTTTTCTAATCTTGCCTGCATCTGACATTCTGCCTGTGCCATCTCGTCAAACTGATCCCATGTGATTTTGCCCTGATGATGGGATCATGAGGGGGGTCAGGAGTGATCCATCCCTGAGGTCTTCCGTCAAAGCACGCATGTCGCAAGGCAGGAGGGGGCAAGACATCAAGGCCATGTGGCCACAGAGACCTCCGGAGTGACCTTATATCGGGCAAACTCACAATTTTCATAAACACACACACACTTGCAGCACAGAGGCCTGGAATAAATATTTGCATGAGGAAGTTCTTTCCCCCAGCAAAGGACGTCACTTAGTGGCCTTGATGTTGGCAGCAGGCGAAATCCCGGGGTGTTATGTTACTTGGAAAATGTCAGAAAAATAAGAATAGCAATCCGAGCCAAGTGCGATAACCTCAGTCCCATCCCACGCATCCTGCCGCTGGTGCAGCAAACTTTGTGTACATGTAGGTAGACCTGTGCCATACGGGAAAGAGCCCATACAAGTGAAGAGCCTCAGCTCAGTTTATCTGCCACGCATTTACTCTTTCCTTTGCAAACAGCTGGGGGCTTAACTATAGAAAAGAAATCCAGAGAAACTATAAATAGTTCAAAGGACTAACTGATGTGCTGGGTAGCTCCCCACCCTCGTCTAAGCTACACACCCATTTCCAACATTGCAGGGCAGCAACCTTTCCGGCACAGGGCATTTTCTAAGTCATCCTTTCCTTTGGCTTGTAAAACAGGAACAGCACACTCTATGAACACATTTGTCACATAAGGGAGCAGCAGTCTGGGAGACTAAAGACAGATTTGAAGTTCAGCTGAAATGAGGCTTGGAGGAGGAAGGGGCTCTAAAGCACGTTCTACTGACAGTGTCGCAGTTTCAAGGCCCACAGTTTTTGTTCTGATTTGAGCAGTCCATCTTGTGCAGGAACTAAGAGTATACAGTTGTACCTCGGAAGTCGAACGCCTTGCAAGACAAATGTTTTGGCTCCCGAACCTGGAAGTGATTGTTCTGGTTTGCAAACGTTCTTTGGAACCTGAACATCTGTTGTGGCTTCCGTGGCTTCCGATTGGCCGCAGGAGCTTCCTGCAGCCAATCAGAAGCCGCGCCTTGGTTTCGTTCGACTTCCGAGGTACGACTTTACATACAAAGCATGCAGAAGGCACCGGTTGCAACCCCTGGCATCTTCAGGTTGGGCTTGGAAAGACTTAAACCCCTAGCACTACTGGTTAATGTAGACCAGGGCTTACTCACACATGAGGCAAGAGGAGGGGACTGCCTCAGGTGGCAAGGTGCACCAGGGCAGCTGATCCCAGTGTTTATCTTTCTTATCCTGGATCAGAGATCCTGAAGGACCAGAAGAAACTATTTATGTACACGACCACGGCTGTGCAGCGTGGGGATTCAAACCGCTGACGTTCCGATCGGCAAGCCCTAGGCTAAGTGGTTTAGATCATAGCGCCACCTGCGTCCCATATATATCTTGGCAGGGAGGGAAGGTGCCATTTTGGGGTCTGCCTCAGGTGCCAAAATGTGTTCGGCTGGTGTAGACAGTATAAGGCAGCTTCTGATTTCTCTGTGTCTTTGCAGGTAATGAAATAGATACAGGTGCTGCCTGCGGAAGCTTGTGCTGCAGCGAGACTGTCTCTGTGAAGCCACAGCACCCTTCCTCTTGGTGATACTGAAGCAGCACATTTTGGAATGTGCTTTTCTGTCCCAGTAGCACCATCCTAATATCTTTGCACATTTTTTTATATAGAATGGAGAACTGCATCCCAAAATGTGTCTGGTTGGAAGGATAGCTTTGTTTCAGTTTGTGTGTGCCTTTGGCAGGTGAGAATTAGGTAGGTCTGCATTAAAGTGAGTATTGGGCCAAATCTCTCTCCCATCCCAACTCCCAGCAGCATGCCAGGGTGGGGGGGGGGGAGAAAGAAGCTGTGCTACTGGCACTGTGAATTTCCATTCCACCAAAAACCTGTTGAATATTTCTCCTGCCCCTGGAGCAATTCAGTCAAATTGCTGCCATCTCCAATTTCTATGTTCAGAAATAGGGTGGGGGTGGGGGGGTTCTGAGAGTCCATTTGTGCAAATCTCTTATTAATTCCTGATCCAGGACCAAGCTGTCCCCTGCTTGCAAAACAAGGGCAGGAATCTTAAGAGGGCCTTAGCTGCTAGCATTTGCCCATTGTTTTACTTCATATAGCAGTTGATTGCTGGTCCTCAGCTCCACAGCTGTTGTCAGGACTGATCCAGGATGTGGCACTTGCATGGTTGACTATTTGGTTTTAGCACTAAGATGGTGAAGAAGGTAAATGGCTATTGTTTGAAATTTGAGAATTTTATGTTATTTATGCCTGCATGAATCATTTGCTGTGAGTCCCTCCAGAGACCCTGCTACGAAAGCACAGGCTGAAGCAGGGAGAGTACAGAGGCAAACAGATTGCAATTTTAAAAAACAAAAAACCATGGATACAGTGTAAGGTGAATCTAGGAGCCTGTAAAGTAAAAAGTAAAAGGTAAAGGACCCCTGGATGGTTAAGTCCAGTCGAATTTGATTATGGGGTGTGGCACTCATCTCAGCTTTAAGGATGAGGGAGCTACTGTTTGTCCACAGACAGCTTTCCGGGACATGTGGCCAGCATGATTAAACCGCTTCTGGTGCAATGGAACACTCTGACGGAAACCAGAGCACACAGAAACTCCATTTACCTTCCTGCTGCAGTGATACCTATTTATCTATTTGCACTGGTGTGCTTTCAAACTGCTAGGTTGGCAGGAGCTGGGACAGCAACGGGAGCTTGCCCCGTCACATGGATTCGAACTGCTGACCTTACGATCAGCAAGGCCAAGAGGCTCAGTGGTTTAGACCACGGCACCACCTTCATCCCTGTTACCTTTACTTGCCTGAGGCCTGTACACACCTCTAAAAATACACACCTAAAATGAATTGCAAGAAATGCTGGTGAAGCTTTGCAAATACTTTTTTTTTAAAAAAATTGATGGATAATTCAACTTAAATGGGAAAATGAGAATTGGAGAGAAGCCAAAATTGGCAGATCCACCCAGCAAGTGGCGGCAGCAGCAAATGGCGACCACCACTTTGCATCTACCCCAACATCCTGGACTTAAGTGTAATTCCACTGGAGGAAACTGCAGCTACCATTAAAAAAACTAACTCAGGGCTTTCTTTTTCTGGGGAGTGGGGGGATGAGAAAGAGTGGGGGAACTCAGATGTTTTCTAGGAAAAGTATCTTCTGATAAATGTCAGCTCAGCTCTAGGATTAATATACCTTTAATCCATCCATTGTCTCAAAAGGGCTGTTTTTCCACTGAAGACAATAAGACTATTGATGTATTAGGGCTCTGGCTGCAGCTCACCATAGCTGACATCAGGGGGATATTGTTCCTAGAATGGTATTTATTTATGAGACACCACGTCATCCAAGGTTGCAGCGGATTATTTGTCCCAATAATATTCTCCCATTTTGTCCTTTCACAGGTAAGAGATGATTCATGTTGTCCATTGCTGAGATTGCCAGCTGGTGCCAGGTGTGCCTTGCTGATAATGTTGCCAGTGGAGAAAAAGCAGAATTAGAAAACGTGAAGAGATAACACCCCAGAGTGCTATTTGACCGTTACAAGAGGGGGGAGGTCTAAATTCAATGCAGCAGATCCACCAGTGTCCTTGGGGTATGTATTTAACCCACTTACATTGAACACATTAACCACATCACAGTGTGCAGAGCCCAAGAAGTGATTACTGGAAAATATCATGTGCTGAGTGTGATGCGAATGATCAGTACAGATCCCATGGCCCACCTTTGACAGGATCAGTTTTGAAACTGCACAGTTTTGAAACTGGTTAATAGCGAGTTGCACTGACCCACTGTGCCACAAATTATCTGGGATCTTTTGCATGCAGTGCATACACTCCAACACTGAACTACAGCCTTTCTCCAAACACACATACTTGCTGGAACACTAAATATCAATAAAAAGAGACAAATAGAATTGCCACTTCTGTTACCTGGATGACAAGGAGGAGGGGAATCTATGACATTAGGATCAGTACGGAAGTCATGACTGTTCCCGAGAAAGTTAAAAGAAGCAATAAAGGCACTGGAAGCACTGGAGGCTAGGTACCTGAGGCTACTAGAGGAAACAAGATGGGAGTGTTTTCCTTGTTCTGCCTGGCAAGGAAATGCTAAGTGCTGCTGCAAAGGAGAGTGGAGGGTGAGCCCAAAGTAAGGGTTGGATAGGAGCCGTACAGTCTTGGCTGCCTGTAGTAGCTGTTGCAAGCCAGGACAGTCAAGAAGAGGCTTCCAAATCTGCTTGCTCATTAATATGGTATCACTATCAGTAACAATGATAAACAGTTTTAAGGTGCCTAACATTTCTAAGTACTTTACATATATTAAAAGGTGAGACCAATGTCCCTGTCCTCGGGCTCATAATCTAGTAGAATATATGATATGACCTTCAGCATGCCACATGACTAGTGAAGTGTATATGAAGTTTGGAAAGGAGGCAGGTAAGAGAGTGTGGGTCAGTCATCCGTGGAATTTAGGGGAAGGGATGTGTTAAAAGGGATTCAAAAGATACATTTGGGTTGTACTTGCAGTTTTGTGCCACTTGTTTGTTGGAACACACAGATAGCACTTCTTATAATCTCTTTTTAGGCTGTTCATCAGAGTTTGGACCATGTTGTCTGAAGTATGTATCTCTGGGTCACCAAATCACATCAAATGTTATCAGAGATGTGTGTGTATATACTGTATTTTTGTGTAGTTACACACACATTTATAAACATACACATGTATTGTTATTGTTAGAATTTTATTTTGTGCAAAGGGATGGTTGCATTGCTGCTCAAATAGTATCTTCCAAGAATTGGTTTTTCTTGCTGCACTCATCATTACCCATAGACATAGAAAAGGAACAAGGTCCTTTTCTTCTCTTGGGACATATAACTAGGGACAATCAGCTGAAAAAAATCATGACTACTAAGTGGTTAGGTAAAATGATAGTGGGATCATCAGAGCTATGGCTTACCGTAGTGAATTCTGACCTTTTGGTATTCTCAGAATCAGATCAAATCAGATGAAGTAACATATATTGATATAGTCTGAAGGCACACAAGGCTATCACCTTGATGAAGCTAAGCAGGTCTGGATCTGGTCATTGGCTGGATAGGTGATAGCCTAGGAATCACATGTATGCTACCTTGGGTTCCATGATGGAAGAAAGGTGCACTAAAATGTAAGAAAATGAATAAATTAGTAAAAATATATTTCTATATTTATATTCTGCCCTTCAATTATATTCCTGGATGTGTAAGTGAAGAAAGAACCTGCATTAGCAGTGCGAATGCACAAGAGACAAAAAAGATAGTGGATAAATTCAAACATATACAGTGTTGTGCCATCCATGAGAATGTTTGCTCCTCACTGCAGTCCTGTATGCGTGTCTACCCAAAAGGAAGACTTACTCCTACCTAAGCATACATTGGATTGAAACCTAAAGCATCCAAGCAAATGTTAGAGAGATGCACTGTGAGGTTGGGAATGTTGACAGGTTTGCAGAGAAATTCTCTGTGCTCTCTGCTCGCTGCTAGTATATAATTACTGCTGCGTGATCTCCTCCCCCCTCATGTTTTTCGATCTTGCTGTGTGCCTCTGCTAAAGGGAATGTTTATGGAGAAGTAATTGAAGGGAGCTGTTAAGAGCTGACTCCACTTGTGAGCAGCTCTTAATGAGTCATTTGGAAGGATTGGGCTTTGGCAATGCAGGAGGGGATGAAGTCATTCTGCAGTTGTTTGATGTGTATTTACATGGCCAAGAATAATCTGTTGTGTAGGCCTTGCTCCTTCAGTCTCCCAGTGGGTGACATGTTTAAAATACCCTTGTTCTCTTTCCACCACTTGTTCCATACCAGATCCTACATATTCTAGGCCCCAACACCTTTCCTCCTCACCCACACCTGGCTTGGAATACAGCTTGTTGTTGTTGTTTAGTTGTTTAGTCGTGTCCGACTCTTCATGACCCCATGGACCAGAGCACGCCAGGCACTCCTGTCTTCCACTGCCTCACGCAGTTTGGTCAAACTCATGCTGGTAGCTTCGAGAATACAGCTTAGTGTGCTTCATTTGGTGGAGTGGAAATGTGGTTGCACCACCACATGGCCAGCTCACAACTCAAGTCACACTTATCACTCTGTGCCCACACTCGGTGTACCGTCAGCAGCTTTGTGGGACCTGTAAACTGTGTTGCAGCATGAGTCCATGGCTGCTTCATCATGCGCCCATGGCATGCATCCTGCACTCATGTTCTTGATACATCAATTTATTTTTCTCCATTTGTTCTACAAAGATCCCAAATAGCCAGTGTGAATGCAGCTGGCTGGCATGCAGGACCATCCAGTGCACATTGACTGTGAAGAAAGTCCTATTAACGGGGGGGGGGGGGGGGGGAAGGTTGCAGGAAGCAGCTGTGTTAGCCTGAAGAAGATGATAGCACTCTTCAAATATCTGAATACCTATCACAGAAGAGGGCAAAGACTTGCTCTCTGCTGCTTCAAAGGGCAGGACTAAATATAATGGGATTAAGTTACAGGTGGACAGGATTCATAGAATCATAGAATCATAGAATCATAGAATCATAGAGTTGGAAGAGGCCACAAGGGCCATCGAGTCCAACCCCCTGCCAAGCAGGAAACACCATCAGAGCACTCCTGACATATGGTTGTCAAGCCTCTGCTTAAAGACCTCCAAAGAAGGAGACTCCACCACACTCCTTGGCAGCAAATTCCACTGTCGAACAGCTCTTACTGTCAGGAAGTTCTTCCTAATGTTTAGGTGGAATCTTCTTTCTTGTAGTTTGGAACCATTGCTCTGTGTCCGCTTCTCTGGAGAGCAGAAAACAACCTTTCTCCCTCCTCTATGTGACATCCTTTTATATATTTGAACATGGCTATCATATCACCCCTTAACCTCCTCTTCTCCAGGCTAAACATGCCCAGCTCCCTTAGCCGTTCCTCATAAGGCATTGTTTCCAGGCCTTTGACCATTTTGGTTGCCCTCCTCTGGACACGTTCCAGTTTGTCAGTGTCCTTCTTGAACTGTGGTGCCCAGAACTGGACACAGTACTCCAGGTGAGGTCTGACCAGAGCAGAATACAGTGGCACTATTACTTCCCTTGATCTAGATGCTATACTCCTATTGATGCAGCCCAGAATTGCATTGGCTTTTTTAGCTGCCGCGTCACACTGTTGGCTCATGTCAAGTTTGTGGTCAACCAAGACTCCTAGATCCTTTTCACATGTACTGCTCTCAAGCCAGGTGTCACCCATCTTGTATTTGTGCCTCTCATTTTTTTTGCCCAAGTGCAATACTTTACATTTCTCCCTGTTAAAATTCATCTTGTTTGTTTTGGCCCAGTTCTCTAATCTGTCAAGGTCGTTTTGAAGTGTGATCCTGTCCTCTGGGGTGTTAGCCACCCCTCCCAGTTTGGTGTCATCTGCAGATTTGATCAGGATGCCCTTGAGTCCATCATCCAAGTCGTTGATAAAGATGTTGAATAAGACCGGGCCCAAGACAGAACCCTGTGGCACCCCACTAGTCACTCTTCTCCAGGATGAAGAGGAACCATTGATGAGCACCCTTTGGGTTCGGTCAGTCAGCCAGTTACAAATCCACTGAGTGGTAGCATAGTCAAGACCACATTTTACCAGCTTCTTTACAAGAATATCATGGGGCACCTTGTCAAATGCCTTGCTGAAATCAAGGTAGGCTACATCCACTGCATTCCCTTCATCTACCAGGCTTGTAATTCTGTCAAAAAATGAGATCAGGTTAGTCTGACATGACTTATTTTTCAGAAATCCATGCTGACTATTGGTG
The DNA here is from genome assembly GCF_964270895.1 of Podarcis filfolensis. Lineage (NCBI taxonomy): Eukaryota > Metazoa > Chordata > Lepidosauria > Squamata > Lacertidae > Podarcis > Podarcis filfolensis. The sequence goes on along the minus strand of NC_139605.1, from coordinate 41,677,697 downwards.
ATCACAGCATTCCTTTCTAGGTGCTCACAGACTGTTTGCTTAATGATCTGCTCCAGAATCTTCCCTGGTATTGATGTCAGACTGACTGGGCGGTAATTATTTGGGTCCTCTCTTTCCCCCTTTTTGAAAATAGGGACAACATTTGCCCTCCTCCAGTCTGCCGGGACTTCGCCTGTTCTCCAGGAATTCTCAAAGATGACTGCCAGTGGTTCTGAGATCACATCTGCCAGTTCTTTTAATACTCTTGGATGCAGTTCATCTGGCCCTGGAGACTTGAATACATCTAAACTAGCCAAGTATTCTTGTACTATCTCCTTAGTTATTCTGGGCTGTGTTTCCTCTGCTGAATCATTTGCTCCAAATTCTTCAGGATTCAGTTGAACATTAGGAGAAACACGGTGACATCAAGTGTAGTTTGACAAGGTAACCAATTAGAGAGGTAGTGGGATCTCGTGCCCTGAAGGTCCACAAGCAGAGGCTGGCCAACCATCTGTTGGGGATGTTCTAACCCTGGATTTACTGCATTCAGCAACAGATTGGACCAGATGGCCTAGAAGCTCCTCTCCTTAACTCTATGATTCTATGACTTAATATAATTGGTCGTTGGTAGTAAAGGTTTATGGACCACTGGCATGACTCTCTGCATATCCACAGGACTTGGAGGTACACTAAAGGGATGAGGTCTTGGTTTAGTAGGCAGGTGGACCAACTAGCCAACAACTCATGCATCTATTATTATAAAATGATTTGAGGCCAGTGTATCTGCGGGTATTAATGCTATTTCATATGAGCTTCCCTCTTAAGTTATTGGGATGCTTTTGTTCAAATTAGCCTGAGCTAACCACATCATTCAGATGACAGAGGGATCACAGAAACCTGGAGGCATCTTATGCCAGTTATGGATGCCCAGAGCGTTGGCTTTGGTTTTAAATAAAGTAACAACATGTGTGAATGAAATTCTGTTGGGAAATTATTAGATATTAGAAGACAACATGGGTGATATTCCAGAGTGGTTTAATAACCAATCCCTCTTCCAAGGGGACTCTGGGAATTGGAGCTCTGTGTGGGGAATAGGGGTCTCCTAAAAACTCTCAGCACCCTTAACTCCCAAAATTTGTTGATAGAAGCCATGACTATTTCAAACGGCATCATAGTGTTTTAAGTGTATGGTATGAATGTAGTCTGGATTCTTATCTGTATATGGGACATGCATGGTTTCTATACCTTACATAGCATAAATACAGAAGCACTGTAATTATGTGAGGCCACTTGTTAAAAGCACATGCTTTGCCATGCACTGTGCTGATTCATGCTTGACACAGCAAACATATTTGCCACATGTATATTTTGTGTATCTTGTGGTGAATGCAGGGTGGAGAGAGTGTTTGTAAAACTAAAACTAAAACAGGAACATGTGCTTGTTGGGTGATAACGCTGAGGCCTGGTGCCTCCCCACAAAGCAGTGTCGGCCGGGATTCATCACTCCGGTCTTCTGTCATGCTGATGTCACCCATATCCAGGGACATGAGCACACGATTAGCAAGGTTCAAAAGCAGAAGTTCAGCTTTGAGGAGTAACATCTAAGCCTAATTTATTGCAAACTAAAATAAACAGAACAGAACAAAGAAATACATGGCTTCTCTCTCTGTCTTTCTTCCTCGGAGAGAGAACTGCAAAAGCAAAAGCTATACAGAGCGGAAACAGCGTATCTCAGTTTCCTTCCACAAGGCTCCAGTAATCAGTGCTGGAATGTAAACAGACATGTGACATGTAAGAATCCCACACATCTGCAGCATGGGAGGAATGGAATTCTCAACAGTGCTGAACATGCAGTACAGAAACGAGACTGGCTGCATCTCCCTCCATTTATTTTTTAAAAGGGTTGTCAATAGCAACTGACCCTCCCCTCCCCCCACCCCGAAGAAAAGCCTGGGCTGCTCTTGTGCTATTAGCAACAGCTTAATATCCTAAATCAGCAAGTGAACTACCACAGGGTATGACTATAATGGCATTATCGTCCATTCATACCTGCATGTCAAGTTGCTGTTAAAAAGGCACAATGACAGGTTGAAACGTTGGCAACCATACTATGAAAGCCCAGTTACCCTTTTCACGCTTTGCAATGTCTGGCCCATCAAGCATCAGTGTGGAAATGCTTCTGTGCTATAAAAAGTATTAATTTGAGATTAAATTGCATAGTCTGTATTTTAAGAACACTTAGTGTGGTTACTCAGTCTTTATTGAAGGTAAAGGTAAAGGTACCCCTGCCCGTACGGGCCAGTCGTGTCTGACTCTAGGGTTGTGCGCCCATCTCACTTAAGAGGCCGGGGGCCAGCGCTGTCCGCAGACACTTCCGGGTCACGTGGCCAGCGTGACAAGCTGCATCTGGCAAGCCAGCACAGCACACGGAAACGCCGTTTACCTTCCCGCTAGTAAGCAGTCCCTATTTATCTACTTGCACCCGGGGGTGCTTTCGAACTACTAGGTTGGCAGGCGCTGGGACTGAGCAACGGGAGCGCACCCTGCCGCGGGGATTCGAACCGCCGACCTGACGATCGGCAAGTCCTAGGCGCTGAGGTTTTACCCACAGCGCCACCCGCGTCCCTCAGTCTTTATTACTCATGATAAATACAGATATAGGTGGTCTTGAGAGTAACTGCAAGAGTTGTGAAACTACAGGAGGAACCACCGACAACCCCCCCATACCAAAAATTGTGCCTTGGAAGTGTATAAGCAAATTCTTTCAGGGAAATGACAGGTCCTTTACCCACAGATTGGCTCTCCTAGGTTCAATGCAAACTGGTGTGCCAGAGAGCTTTGTAATGTTGGTCACCAGAGGGTTAATGTCATTAAATGTATTATAGTCCATTAACAATGAGATCCTCTTGTAGGCGGGGTTGGGTTTCCTGTCTCTTAAATGTCAGATCAAGGTCAATGGTTTATGCTGCAGATTGATTGCTCTCTTTAAACTGCCTCTTCGTAGCATACACAAAAAAATTTCCCAAACAGTGCTGTCTCTGAATTTTGTAGGAGAACATATATGATTTTGTGCCAATGTTTATGTCAGCGCCAGGGCACTGCATTGTAGGCACACAATAGGATTGCCAATTCTTGAAAGATATAGGTCTAGTACCTGGATGGAGCTTGAGGAAGAAACCAGGAGAGGACCTTGCCAAAAAGTAGATCCAAGCTGATCAAGGGCTAGAGCCCAGTGGTACTTGAATGACTATTTCCAGAGGGTGGTGCTTGGGTCATTTTGTTCAGCCCTGTGGAACCTTCAGGGTGGGGTTTTTGCAGGATCCGATTTAATCCCCCATGCTGTTAAACATCTCCATGAAAACAGCTGAATGGGGTCATCCAGAGTTTGGAAGTGCATTGTCTGCAACATGCTAATGACACACAGCTCTGCAGGTGTGGCAGCAGATGAGGTTAGACTGATCCAGTCATGGACTGGATGAGAGTCAATAGACTGAAGACTAAACCAGACAAGATTGATCACTTTTAGTGTGCGATTCCCTACACCAGATGGATGGGATCTAGATGGAGTTACACTTCGTCTTAAGAAGCAGGTGCATAGCCTAGGAGTAATTCTGGAGCCACTACTGTCGCTTGAGGCTCAAGTAGCCTTGATGGCATGCAGTACCTTCTGTCAGCTTCAGCTGGTGGTCCTGTTGCATGTAGTACTAAGGTTCTTTCCCTTTTCTTCTGAGAACTCCTGTTGTGTTGTAAACGATTCTGTGGAGCGTTGTACAATCCACACAGGGTTCACCCAGGGCACTGACATCCTTGGGCCTCATTGTGCTGCTCCCTAAAATATGCCACAGATTGCCCAGAACTCTTCTGCTGCAGTGCAGCACAAGGGCAAATCAATATTGAAGGGCATCCTATTTTATGAAGAAACTTGACCATCTTTAAGGATATTCACAAACTCCTGACAGGCTTCCTTATGGATTTTCCCAGAACTCACTGAAACTCTCTCCCTTAGAGAGATGTAGTGTAGAAAATGGACTAATTTAACAGAATTACCGTTGGCTAGAAGAACATTTGAATAGAACTGCCTAAATACAGCGTCTCCTCCACTCCTATGCTACTGCAAAGGCCTGTCAACATTTCAAGGCTTCTAGGAAGCTGAGACAGAGACAAGGAAGAATCCAGTGATCAAATTCTGAGGTGGGTGGGTGGTGGTAGTGCAGGAGAATGACTACCCTGATCTGACATAACAAGTGGGAAGCTGAGAATCAGTGAAGAATAATAAAAGCTAGCTGTGCGCATCCTGAGCCTTGCTCTCATTATCTTATTCAAGGAGTGATTTGTGGGAATCTGCTCAGAGCCTCGCCTGAGTATCTCCCATGGAGGAAATAATCGAGATTAATGAATCTGAACTCCCAGGAAGTTATAATTTACATTTCCCTTCCACATCTGAAGCGCTGCAGTTCTTAGTGTGGTGGGTTTCTTTTTGCTGAGCCCCTCCCCTTGCCCGATGAGCTGGACAACATGCTGTTCAGTGAGTGATAATTACAGCGTTGGCTCAGGCGGGCAGCCCTCTCCTTTAAACAACATGTTGCTCAGAATCTCATGCTGGGTCAGGAAATCACTAGAAGTCAATCTTTTGTGAAGGCTTCCCACTGGCCCTGTAGGCATATTGAGTGATGGATAGTTCTTCCTTCTGGTGGTGGTGGTAGCGATGGAGCAGAGAGAGGGGAAGTTTCTAGAAGAAAAATAGCAGCGCCACAAGTAGCCGTCAAACATTCCTCTTGTTATTTGCTTTAATGAAAGTAGGTTGATGAGGCAGCAGGGGACACTCTTGGCAGGTGTTGTGTTCTTCTTAGGCCTCATTCTCATTGGGCTGGTAAACCTGTGCCCAGGCAACTTACCATATCACCAGAAAAGAAGAAATACGTTACCACAAAAGAGGGCACCAACTTAGTCTCATTTGAGACAGACTTACAGAGTGACATCAATCATATTTGGAAGGTCTTTCCCCATTGCTCAAGAAGAAACAACCAGTCCCCTTTTATTCAGTGTGCTCCAGAGGAGGTGCTTGGTGGGTCAAGAGCTCTTTGCCCATCAGGAGGTGGTGACAGGCATTTGGTGTAAGCACTGGGAGCCTCTGAGATGAGTGGTTAAGGATGCTTATCACTGGCCAGGAAAAGAAGGGGAGGTGGGAAACAAGGTGTCAGTTCCCCTGTGACAGGGCGAGACCAAATGGGCACCCACAACCTCGTCTTGCAGATGCAGAGGAAAAGGCAGGCTCTGTATGTTAGGATTGTTTTGCTTTAATGGAAGGAGGAGTCTCTGGACCCATGAAGGTCAACTGTTTCTCCACAAAATCCGTTAGAGGGTTAGCACAAGTCTAACCTAGCCAGATTTCTTTTCTTTTTTTAAAGATGCAGACAGAAACCAGGCTGTCGCCTCCATAGCAACGCTGGTATTATTTTGTAATCGGTCGTTTTAGTTTACACTTTTAGGATTGGTAAAAATAAAAATTACGACTGGCCTGCACAACTTGGAACCCACCAAGATGAATGCAGCTAGAGGAGCAACCTGGCCTGTTCTTTTCACTTGAGGAATTTGGTATGTGCCTCCAAAGCTTTTTATGGCATGGGGAGAGGAGCCTTATCACCTGCTAAGGTCTGCACAACAAAATGCTAATTAAGGCACAGGGAAGAGGCTTGCAAATCAGTTGGCAACTCCTCACTGGCCATGTAGGGCAGTCTCCCTGCTTTGCTCCCTGCCTGAAACTGCAAAAAAACAGGAAGGTTGTGAAACACCTGTCATTTGCCATGCTGGACCACTGGGTTGACGCAAGATACTGTGCTGTCTTAGGTTGGAGGACCCAACCTCCTCCTCCTCTTCCCCTCCCTGGCTTGCATTTTTGAATTGTCTTGCTGTTATGTTAGCAGTGGCAGTGGGTTTCTGGGTTCATATCTTTTGGGTCCTTCCTCAGAGTGAGGCATTGTGGGTGAGGTGGCTCCAGAGAGCCCCTGTGCCATTGCCACTTTTCCACAACAATGGCAACAATTGCTTAAAGGTTACTTTAAATCTTAAAGTACCTTTGTAACCCTAACATTTCAAGTCACTTGAAACGGTATTTGCTGCTGTTGTGGCAAGATGGCGGCAGCACAGGAACTCTCTCGCTAGCTACCCCTTGCTCTGAGGAAGGACTCAGAAAAGATGGGCAAGTGCTCCAGGGGGCCTCCTGGCAAACTTGCTGACCACTCTCTTGCCATGCAGGCAGGCAGCGAGAGGGTAAAGGACCAGGGATGAAAAAACAAAAGGAGATCAGCACCGGTGTTTCTGATAATCAAACATTCATTCATCTCATTATGTTTCTGAGACATCCTCTTCATCAGGAGCTATATACAAAGCGCAATTAATATAGCGCTAATACTTAAGAGACAACATCGTCATCAATGCTAGCAAATACTAGGCTTGTCATAAATCAGGAAAATTCCTGACATGTCCTGGTTTTGGGGTGTAAAAATGGTGTTGGGGGAATTTTTGTTGACAAAACACAAGGGAAAACCTGGATGTATGGCAACACGATGGAAAAAAGCAGCAGAAACAGCTCCAAAATCACACTTTCGGGGGGAGGTCCCCCCCCCCCAAAGCTCATCAACCTGGGTTTGCTCCTCAAAAAAGCTCAGCAGCAACAACAAAAAGCTTTAGGGTCTTCCTAAAAGCTCAACAACTTTGCGGGTGTCAGGAATTTTACTTTTTGAAATATGGCAACCCTAGCAAACAGACCTACAACAGTGGAAAAGAACACTCAAAACCATACCTAGAAAATATCATATCTATAGGCACTCTTTTGCCATGGCACATACCACAGTAGCAAAAGCAACAGAGGTGGGCAGGCGGCAGCCAATTGGTGAACTGGGAAGACAGGGTGACGGTGATGAAGAAGATGATGATGATGATAGGTGATAGACAGCCTTGCAGACAATGGACGGAGCCCACACAATGTTCCAGTCACTTTCTGGACCATGTGGCTAAATGTGGCAGATGGTGGGATGGGCCTGTGGATCACAAGTTGTGGTTCAGCCTGTTTTGGGGGCTATATGCTACCCATGGATTGACTCCCACATGGGATGGGCCCATTCCTCTAATTTGAGGGAAAGAGAGAGTAGCAGCGCTGCCCATGCCACTCGGGGTCTTCTCCCCACTTCCACATCTATTCAGGGGTGTTACGCCAATTGCTGCTTAGAAGCCGCTGAATATTGTGCACGGTCAGAGGAATGTGCAAAGGAAAACATGCCTAATAAGTAATGGGATTTCAACTGACAGGAAACCCATCTCATATTGGGCTGCTAGCCTTGTAGAGGACAACGCCAGAGCTACGCTGGCATATTTTGCACTCTGGCCAGAAACAGTTGACAGTTGTTTTGGAGGGCTGAAGCTAGCACGAAAAGTGGTTGGGGATTGTATTAAAGAGGCATTGTGGTGTGTACCCTTATCTCTGTTTTGCATCTAGAAAATATCCCAGCCTCTGTACACTACTACATCTCTAAAAAATATCTATTAACACCAAAGCAAAAGTATTGCTCTATTATATTTATTTGAAAAATGTACAATTTCTAGGTTGGTGTTGCTACAATACACCTGGATTCACCTAGAGCTTTGGGGTTGCATTTCCTAATTTTTAAGGACCGCTTGAAATCATCTGGGTGGGTTTGTTTTCACGAAACATTCAAAGGCCATCTTCAGACATCTGGTTTAGCCGAATAAGAATAAACTGCAGTGAACTGTTAAGCCCCCTCTCCTCTTCTGGCATGGCTGTGAGGAGGAATTCAAAACTTTTTGCTCCGGTTTTCAATTAACCACAGTTTTGCATGATGTGTGCACCCTAAACTGTGGTTAGTATGAACTACACAGCAAGCTAGTTAGTCTCAACCACGAATAAAAGCTTCCAGGCCCCTCATGGAAGTGCTGGGGCAGAGTAAGGAAGCACATGAATCCAATGCTTGTTCTTTCCTTGTTAAATTATGGTTTCGCTTGACACCCAAACCTGAGTCATTCTCCTGATCCCATTCATTTGTGCCCCTAGGGATTTAATTTGTTTTTCATATTTGCAGCATTGTTTCTCTTCTGAAAGAAGCATCAGGGGGGTTGCTTTGTGCATGATCTGCTGAACAAAGTGATGCTGCCCCCTCTGATTCCCACAGTGTTCTCTCTTTTGTGGGGATTTGATATCTGCACAATTAATTACTATAGCAAAGTTGTTTTCATGGCAGAATGGAAATATCTCTCCCCCCCCCCCCGAGCGATTTTGCTCTTTGTTTTAATTGAGAAAGCTGAGCAGAATCTAAAAATAGGGTCCTTCAAGCTGTCATCCATGCAATTGTGGAGACCAGGGCTGTTATATAACAGCTTTAGTGGGAGGGGGCGGATTTCAAAGTAGATCTGGGAAGATGTTAGTATTAGTACTGCTGTGATCTGCTCAGCATTGCATCCCAGTGTGGGACAATCGACCATTGTCATTGATGACAATCCTAAGTACAGTCGTACCTCATGTTACGTCTGCTTCCTGTTATGTTCTTTCAGGTTACGTCCCGCGGCGACCCAGAAGTACTGGAAAGGGTTATGTCAGGGAACTGCCATCAGAGCTAGAGGCGGAGGGAAGGCTCCAGAGGGATGCCGGAGAGGGTCCCAGTAGGGAGAGAGGCAGCCCATCTGCTGGGGAAGGAAATCAGCGTAACACAAGTGGAGAAGGGGGGCAGATGGGGGAATCGGAGAGGAGGCTCCAGGACTCTTCACCGGACACCAGCGGGGAGAGCACGGGTGCTCCGCTGCCCACACCCTCCCTGCGCAGAAGACTTCCGCGCAGGGAGAGTAGGAGGAGACTTGGCGTCAAAGAACTTCTTTGCTGGAAGAGGTTCAAGAAATGCCCACTGACGGATTCTGCCAGCGACTGAGACAGTCACGAAGTGAAGGGCTGTCCAGACAGAAAGGGTTCAACCAGGTAACCTAGCCAGGAGTGGCGGCAACTTACACACGAGCAACCCCTAGAACCATTACAGGTTACTTCCAGGTTTCGCCACTTGCACATGTGCAGAAGTGCAAAATGACGTCACATGCATGCGCAGAAGCGGCGAATCGCAACCCACGCATGCACAGACGCGCCCCTGCGGGTTGCACTCTTTTCATGTTGCGAACGGGCCTCCGGAACGGATCCTATTCGCAACCAGAGGTACCACTGGAAGATAACCTGATATCTGTGGAAGCCCACCAGAAATGGATACAAGGTACATACTGGCTTGGGACGGTGTGTGCAAGACTGCTGTTACCAACCAGGTGTAGGAACCTTTGGGTCTCTGGATGTTGTTGTACTACAACTCCCACCATCCCCAGCAAGCATGGCCAGTGGTCATGGATGATGGGAGTTAAAGTTCAGCAACATCTAGAGGATCAAAGTTCCCCCACATCTGGTATAAACCAAGGAGAGAGAAGATTGGGTTGGCCCATGGAAGGGGCCCATGCAGTCTAGGAAGAAGAGAGGGCGGGAATCATACTACTCAATCATTTGAGTATATATAGCATATTTGAAATGCTCCAGTCCTTCACATAGAATCATAGAATCATAGAATCATAGAGTTGGAAGAGACCACAAGGGCCATTGAGTCCAACCCCCTGCCAAGCAGGAAACACCATCAGAGCACTCCTGACATATGGTTGTCAAGCCTCTGCTTAAAAACCTCCAAAGAAGGAGACTCCACCACACTCCTTGGCAGCAAATTCCACTGTCGAACAGCTCTTACTGTCAGGAAGTTCTTCCTAATGTTTAGGTGGAATCTTCTTTCTTGTAGTTTGGATCCATTGCTCCGTGTCCGCTTCTCTGGAGCAGCAGAAAACAACCTTTCTCCCTCCTCTATGTGACATCCTTTTATATATTTGAACATGGCTATCATATCACCCCTTAACCTCCTCTTCTCCAGGCTAAACATGCCCAGCTCCCTTAGCCGTTTCCAGGCATCGTTTCCAGGCCTTTGACCATTTTGGTTGCCCTCCTCTGGACACGTTCCAGTTTGTCAGTGTCCTTCTTGAACTGTGGTGCCCAGAACTGGACACAGTACTCCAGGTGAGGTCTGACCAGAGCAGAATACAGTGGCACTATTACTTCCCTTGATCTAGATGCTATACTCCTATTGATGCAGCCCAGAATTGCATTGGCTTTTTTAGCTGCCGCGTCACACTGTTGGCTCATGTCAAGTTTGTGGTCAACCAAGACTCCTAGATCCTTTTCACATGTACTGCTCTCAAGCCAGGTGTCACCCATCTTGTATTTGTGCCTCTCATTTTTTTTGCCCAAGTGCAATACTTTACATTTCTCCCTGTTAAAATTCATCTTGTTTGTTTTGGCCCAGTTCTCTAATCTGTCAAGGTCGTTTTGAAGTGTGATCCTGTCCTCTGGGGTGTTAGCCACCCCTCCCAGTTTGGTGTCATCTGCAGATTTGATCAGGATGCCCTTGAGTCCATCATCCAAGTCGTTGATAAAGATGTTGAATAAGACCGGGCCCAAGACAGAACCCTGTGGCACCCCACTAGTCACTCTTCTCCAGGATGAAGAGGAACCATTGATGAGCACCCTTTGGGTTCGGTCAGTCAGCCAGTTACAAATCCACTGAGTGGTAGCATAGTCAAGACCACATTTTACCAGCTTCTTTACAAGAATATCATGGGGCACCTTGTCAAATGCCTTGCTGAAATCAAGGTAGGCTACATCCACTGCATTCCCTTCATCTACCAGGCTTGTAATTCTGTCAAAAAATGAGATCAGGTTAGTCTGACATGACTTATTTTGGCCTTAGTGATGGTCAAACTCGGCCCTCCAGATGTTTTGGGACTACAACTCCCATCTTCCCTAGCTTACAGGACCAGTGGTCAGGGATGATGGGAATTGTAGTTGGAGGGCCATGTTTGGCCATCACTGCCTTAGGTGGTGCCATAGCTGTCTCAGAACCCTTCCTTTCTGCTCTTGGTCTATTTCACCACCACCTTCAGAGGACTAGGATTTACAGTTCTAGAGATACCTAGGCATGTTTGTCTGTGGGTATTTTTCCAAAGAGAGGGGAATGAATCACTGAAGTGGGGGGAACAGGCTCGATTTTCACAGAAAAAGGAGGGGATGTATATTTTGCTGCACATCTCAGATTCTAAAAATGCTAGCAACTTCCTGGTTGTTGTTGTTGTTTTATCTGTTGTTGTTGTTGGGGTTTTTTTTGTTTTATTTGCTTATCCTGGTGGGCAAATCCCCTGCCGATGCCCATGCACCCTAAATGAACCACACGGGCTGCCATGCTAGGTGAACTGTGGATTCCCTGCTTTTGCACTGAGTACTAGTAGCCCCAGCCTGCTCACCCTTTCCACTCAGGGCTAGTTAATCCATATAAATAGCTTGGACTGAACTTCAGCCAGCACTTGTGCATTCTGAAACCCAATAAATGATAGGGTGGGCCAAGACAGGTGCTGCTATACCTGCTATATCATTGGTGGCTTATACAGCTATAAACCCAGGCGCCTTAATGCTAAGATCAGAGGCATTCCCTAGTCTTGTCATCTATGACCAGCTTAACATACCCTGCTAAGGCCCAATAAATATGAAGAATGTGAATATGAAGGGCCATTACATTGTGTAATTGGATTACAAATATAAGCTTCCTCTCCATTTCCCCAGGTCCCCCCCCCACACTTCAGTACTGACCATCATTTCAACCAAAAGGCTGAAGTAGCATTATTTATTAAAAAATAGTATATAGCTATAAAATATAAAACTTGCAACCCAGCCAGCTAAATGACGGCTCAGCAACCTGGTGGATTGTGATGCTGCTTTCCCCCTTTCTGAGCAATACACAGACTCTCACTCAGAGTACTCCTTCCTTTATTTAGGTTCGCTGTACTAAAATGATGGGCAGTGTGTGTGGGGGGTGGGGGTGGGGGACATCCTTTCAGACATAAACCAGAGCAAGCACACAGATTCAGACACCATTGCGTGCCATTAGGAGGAGAGTAGTTAGCTGTTTCCGTTCAGTGCTGGTTGAAACCGGACAACTGTTCTGACTGGGCCACTTTCCACTGGATATTGCTAATTGGACTCTTCCCTTGCCCTTGGGGTATTTTTATCCTGCTTGGCCACATAAATCAGCCCCCCAAAGCACACACACAAAAACTGTTTGATCTGCATAGCCCTTGCTTTGTTTACTTGTATAAAGACGTGGGGTCATTCTGTTCCCTTTTGAAGCCCTCCCCTCATGACTTTCTGCGGTATGGTGACCCGTGCTTCTGAGCACCGCAATTTCCAAGCGACTCCGTTCAGCAAATCAAATCAGCAGAGGAAATTGCTTTCTTTGCTTGGGATACAGGCTACTTACTTCTTCCCTCTCATTGTGCCTCAGTGGCAACGTCTAATTGATTTGACTCACTCGAAGCTCTTTTCAGAGTGGTAGCATGCTTAGCAATTTTTCCATCAGCAGCAGTTTGCATCGGGCCTGTAGGGTAATAATAGTGATCTCTCCACCCCATGGGCCTCATTAGGCACGACAGGCCTTGAAGGAGGTTGGCTTCGCAGGCTGTTTTGGGCAAACCATGCCTCATCTTAGCTGAGACTGTCATCATATGATGTCAGGTATTGGAAAGTTCAAGAAAGAGTTGACCTATGCAGCCATGGCTTGAACTTAAGCTGCTCAAAGTTGGCGCTTTTGGAATTTGGCTCCCTTTGCTGCCCAAGATCCTTTGCATCCTGGCTTGAATTCAAGTCAAGAATACAATATTCCTTTGTAGCCACGGCTCAAAATTTGAATCACCTGATGTCATATGATGTCAGGTAGCAGACATTCCTGTCCACCTGTGGCCTGTGCACACATTTCCTCTTCCATTTGCCCCTTCTTTTCTATCTTTCTCTCTTGCTCTACCACCCCATTATATCTTCTCTATTTATCCCAAAGGGACGCGGGTGGCGCTGTGGGTTAAACCACAGAGCCTAGGACTTGCCAATCAGAAGGTCGGCGGTTCGAATCCCCGCGACAGGATGAGCTCCCGTTGCTCGGTCCCTGCTTCTGCCAACCTAGCAGTTCGAAAGCACGTCAAAGTGCAAGTAGATAAATAGGTACCGCTCCAGCGGGAAGGTAAACGGCGTTTCCATGTGCTGCTCTGGTTCGCCAGAAGCGGCTTAGTCATGCTGGCCACATGACCCGGAAGCTGTACGCCAGCTCCCTCGGCCAATAAAGCGAGATGAGCGCCGCAACCCCAGAGTCGGTCACGACTGGACCTAATGGTCAGGGGTCCTTTACTAGCGGGCTGCCCCGGGAGGGACGGGGTACTCTTGCTGGCAGCCTCAACTGATCACCCACAGAGGGCTTTTTTCAAAACCAACCAACCATTTTCAACCTCTTTTTTTACCCATTCTAACTTCTCTCCCCCATTCCTCTCATCATCTCCCAGGAATAAGTTTATTTAGATGAAACTATATATAGGTTTTCCTCCTGATTATATATGCCTGGCTGGTACTGCTTTGTTCTTAGGCATGATGTGAGTTGATAGCCTCATGGCCAGTTTTCTTAGCATATCATTACTGCTGTTTCAAGTTGAAGTGGATGGCTTGTTTGTCTTGCTCTGTAGTTTTCATTTTTAAATGTAATTCTGGGTGAGCTCTCTGACTCAGCCTGATCCACAGCGCCTGCAGCTATTATAACCAAGCACTCCTACGCAGAGCTTTGCTGATGTTTCTGTCCATCAGCATCCTGCAAAAGCTGTTCCAGTTCTGGGGCCCACACAGGTTTTCTAATTCATTTTATTAATCACTTTCCTGTAACTGCCTCCTGTGCAAGTCCCATTGAGATAAGCAGGGTGCTTCACATAAGAACATTAATGGTCCTTATCAGCACAGCCCCTTGGGATTCAGTCCCTGGTTACTGAACGGACAGGAGTTAGCAAGCTTGGAGGTTTTGCCATTTTATTAGCTATAGATCTGTGCAGCTGGGCAGAAGCAAATGGATCAGAGCTATTATGTGGTTTAAGGAGAGGCACCATGGAAGGATCCAAACGTGTGTTTAGGCTGCATCTCTTCTACTGCTTAAGATTTCAACAGTGTAATCAAAACAGGGAATGTGGCCCTCGAAGCCCCTCTGGATTCTCCCCAGTCCGCATCCCTCACAGGAAGGGTTTTTTTGTACCAGTACTCCCTGGTATGAAGTACCAGCATCCTTTTTTTGCTGAACACAACAGTCATTTTGTACCTCCTACCCGCACGCTGCATGTCTATCAAGATAGCATACCCTCCAACATTTCTCCAATGAAAATAGGGATGTCCCATTCCATAATGGTAATTTTACTGTTTATATCCCACACATCTTACTGGGTTGCCCCAGCCACTCTGGGCAACTTCCAACATATGAAAAAACATAGTAAAACATTAAACATTTTTTTTAAAAAAATCCCTATACAGGATTGCCTTCAGACAGCTTGGGGGTTGGACAACTCCACACCCTCTAACATTTCTCCAGTGAAAATAGGGACATTCTAAGGAAAAGCGGGACATTCTGGGATGAAATCAGAAACCGGGATGGCTTCTTTAAAATAGGGACAATCCTGGAAAATAGGGACACTTGGAGGATCTGAGATAGTATTGGTTTACGAAAAAGGCACTGCTCACATGCTCTACTCTGCAGGTGCCATAAGTGTTTTTGCCCGGCTGGGATGTTATCAAACTCACCTCTTGCTTGCTGGGATGCTTGCACTGGCATGCAGCCCCCAGAACATTGCCCAGATGAGAATGCCACCCTTGGTCTAAGAAAGGTTTAATAATCATGATAAGAGTAATGCAAACTGTTCTCTAGCGTGGATTGCAGTGATCATGAGCGACCTTGGGGGTGGGGCAAACGAAGCTCTTGGAATAGGTGAGGACTTGTCTGAGACGGGATGTCAGCAGATTTAGAAACCAAAGTGCCTGTAGGATGGTTGGGAAATCCTCACTCAGGTCGTTTTAATGGGTGCTTGCTTGCTTCTGATCCAGTAAACAGTAAGTGGAGAGGTGTAAATCAGGCACTGTGCAATTAACACTATTTTTATAACCGTGCTATCAGAATCTTTCATTTGGCTTTAGGCATCATTTTCTTCTGGTTGCACAGCCAAGAGTTACAGAATTCTGAAGAAACAGAGCTAAGACAGCGGGCGGGGGGGCAGGGGCAGCTCATAAATTGACTCCTATTTGGAGCAGCACACATCTGAAATCATGAGCCATGGTTATTGTCCTCTGCCAGCATTCGTGCACAAAGACACGTCCGCACAAATAGGAATGCCCCATTCCCTTTCCACCCCTTAGCGTCCTCCTCCTCCTCTGTAGAATTAGCAGACGCAAGATGAGAAACTTTATGGCACTGAATTGCATGTGACAAAATACCCCTCATTAACATGAAGATTGCACTTTATGTACCTTGTTAGGTTTTGACAATCTGAGAATGACGTTTCCTAATCTGGGGAGATTAGTCACCTATGGCAGACCATTATTTCCTGCCTGTTTCTATTGACATAAACAGGGCTGAGGAGTCTCTTTCAGCCAGAGGACTGTGTTCTCTTTTGGAAAATCTTCTTGGGGAAGGGGGCACATGCCAGTGGGGTAGGGTCAGAGGCAAAAGTGGGCAGGACAATGAATGTAAATGTGGCTTCAACAGTAATAATAAATAAAAACAACAGCAGCAGCAGCAGCAACAACAACAACAACATTTTAAAAATAACCAAGCAAAAGAACAAATTACTTCCCAGCTGCACCCACAATTGTGTGGTCTGAGGAGGCATCAATGATGCCTCCCCAGCTGTTGCCATTGGCTGTGGACTGCCTGTGATGTCACAAAAGCACATGGCAACCGAGTGGACATAAACATGGTCCAAGGGGAAAGGCTTTCTCCCTTCCCTAATGGATCACAGCAGGTAACAGCTGTGGCATTCAGGACTCCTGGATTTCACATGGAATTAACAGACAGAATGAGGAGATCATCCAGCAGCAAGTTGCTATGGAGTGATAGAAAGCAAGTTTACTTGCTGAGTGGGATTGCAGCATGGAGGGGGCCGATACCCATGGTTGGAAGCTGTCTGGAGCCTGGCGATGGACTTAGTGGAAGCTGGCAGATGTTGGTGGGTGGAAGCTGGTGGAGTTCACATTTGGAAGCTAGTGGGTGGCACAAAACTGAAGCAGGTTGTTGCTTGCACATGTAAGCGGGTTGGAATTTAACTTCAGAAGCTGGTTGATATGAACTGTGTGGATATTTGCGAATTGAACTGAGAGTGGCTGACGAGCGAATGTGTCTGTTGGCGTTCTTCGTGGACGGCAGCCTGTGTGTGTCTGTGTGCGTGACTGGGAGGTTTTGAATGTGGTCAAAGCTTCTGGGAGTTGATATATAATGAGCTGAAAAAAATGTTGAAATATACATTTGTTAAGAAACCAGAGGCCTTTCTCTTAGGAATTGTTGGTAATGAAATAAATAGAAAGGATTATAAAATTTTCCAATATGCAGTGACAGCGGCAAGAATATTACTGGCCCAGAATTGGAAAGAAGAACAAATACCAACGTTGGAGGAATGGAGAACTAAGCTGATGGACTATGCAGAACTTGAGAAACTGACTGGGAAGATCAGATACCAACGAGATCAAAGATTCATCGAGGACTGGAAAAAATTAGCAGATTATTGGGAATGTATAAGTGATAATGAAATAACGTTAGTGGCATTTAAAGAAGCTCTGTAACAGAACAAGAAATATTGCAAAAAAGCAAAATATAAGGGGGGTAAGCATAAAGGTAATATTAAAATTTGGAAATGTGTATCTAAAAAATCAGAATTTGAATGATTGGCAGAGAAGCTGAAGGAAGTCAAAAAATTGGAAAATTTATTGTAAACTGTAAATGTGGTATGAATGTATGGAAAATTAATAAAATATATTTTAAAAAAAAAGCAAATGGTGTGTGTCTGGGTTTGTTCAGGGGGCGGTGGAGGTCACCCTGCAGGCACAAGATAAATGGATGAGCCTGTGGACATTCATGGGTGGAAGCCGGTGGAAGCAGGCAGGCTGAGGCTAGGGGTGAAGCTGCTAGTCAGAAGCCAGTGAAGATGTCTGTTGGATAGTAGCCATCCCTCTCACTGTGCCTGTGTTTGCTTTCCAGGATGCCTGAAGATGGGAAGGCTTTTCTCGAGGCCACCTGTGGAAGTAATGAAGAGAACCACAGGGCTTAAGCCAGCCAGCTTCTATTTCTAAAGAAATGTCTTTCTAAATACACTGTTCATTATACCTTCCCCAACCCCCCACAAGATGAATACTAGGATGCTGTTCAGGTGCTTCTCCAGCTGTTGCCATTGGCTCTGGACTTCCTGTGATGTCACAACAGGACATGGCGGCTGAGGAGAAAGAGACATGGCAGCTGAAGGAGGGAGCAGCCACAGGAGGAAGGGACTCATGGGAAGCTGGGTCACATGGCCATTTGGCACAGAAAGGAAATCTGGGTTGACTCCCTCCTGTCTACTTAGGTTGCCAAGACATTCCTTTCTCAGGGCTCCTGTATCCTGTCATTGGCTTCACCTACTGTTGGGTTCCTTGACTTCTGCTCCTATTGGGCATCAGCCACCACTGCTGGAAGGCCATGTCTGGCCTGAAGTAGCCCCTGCCTGATTTACAGTCATTTATACTCCACTATTCAGGTTACAAATCTTTCTGAGGCAGCTTACAAATAATGTCAGAAACATTTGAAAACTGCAATAATTGATATTGACATGTGTATACCAATTATCAGGATCCTTCCCACAGAGCAATTGGTGATAGGTGGCTCTGTGGGTGAAGAGGGTGGCGGTTCACCTGGAGTAAACCCTGAGGTCTTCTTCAACTGCCTGCCTGCCTCCCTCCTTCCCTCTCTCCTACAATCCTTACAAGTTTTTGAGTATTAGGAAACATTTGGTACAGCTCAGCTGTGAGAGAAGATAATTGTCAGCTCTCAAGTAACTAAGCAGGTGGCACATGAAGGGAACAGGTTGTGCACGTATTCTTGTGTGTATTAAGAAAGAGAGAGAGAGAAAGAGAAACTCTTTTCTAAAGGAAAGAAAACTGCACAGGTCCAAGTTCAAAGGGAAAAGTGAGATCTGGAAGAAAATTCTTCCTGTGCTATGACTATGCAGAAACCCCTATGGTAAGAACATGACATTAAAATTGCAGGTTCATGCTAGCATAGGCTACTATTACGCTATACCCAGGAGCTCTTTACAGTACGTTTCACTGTCACTTTCCTACCTGCAAAAAGTTTTTTTAAAAAAAAGACTGGATTTATTACACTAGGGTAACAGAGTGCTTTAATCCACTTTAATTGCACAAATGCCAGTTTCCCAATACATGTTTGAATCCCTGCAAAATACTGACAGACTGGAGATGTCAGTGGTTTTTATTAATAGAATCATGAATTGTAGGGTTGGATGGGACCCTGAGGGTCATCTAGTCCAACCCCCTGCAATGCTAGAATACAGCTCAAGCAGCATATTATGTCTGCTGAATACCTGATCCTAAACATGCTTATTGAAAGTAAGTTCCACTGATTCCACTGAGTTTAACTTTCAAGAAAGTGTATATATGGTTTCAGCCACTGTAATCCACCATTTGTTTAGTTATATCTCCTGTTAATCCCAGTTCACCCCATTACTGTTTAAAAATGACCTCAAGTTCTAAATGCAATTTTCCAAGTGTTTGTGATGTGTGTGGGGGACAGGCAGACCAGCTGCCTTTAATCTGCCTGCCTCCCACAAATATGGGATCTGCTATTAAGTGCTCTGCTGAACTGTGATATTTCCAGCAAAGTGATGGATGCAGAACTGGGGGTGTAAATTTCAGGAAAAGGTCCCTGTTTACAGAGGTGTTTGGGCTGCGCAAGAATCTCTGGACTCCTCTTTTTAGTGACTCATTGAGACAAAATAGCCTTGAGTGTAATATTCTGCTGATGTGCTCCCTGGGGATTGCTCAATAAATGTCGGCTGAATCTTCATCTAGACATTCCTGCCATAATTGGTAAGTCCTGCGTCTGTTTATTCTTCCTCTGTATTCTACTATGAAACGAAGTCAGGATAGGCTGAGTGTGGCACCCTACTCCGATTAAGGGCAGCAACAAATTTCCTATTGATGTTAACAAAACTAATGAAACTCTAAGCTGCTTTTCAGTTAAATAAAGTAACCAGGGAGATAAACGGTGCTTTATGCAAACATTTGCCATTGTTTGACACTGCCATTTTTTCTTCCTACATCCCTCCTTTACTTGAACTTCTACCATCACTTTCCCCCTCTTAGGGCTCATTCACACTTGTCCCATGTCTAGAAAGTGTTGGTTCAAAAAAGAAAAGAGAGAGAAAAAAGATTTCTTTGGATGCCAAGATCCAAGTTTGGGGCAACTACTGTTTGGTTAGAGAACTCCAGCAGAGATTTAAAATCACAAAGTAAAGCATGGAAGCAGCAAAGTAAAGCATGGAAATATAGGCTGTAAAACCTTTAAGATATGCTCTTCCAAGTGAGTTCCAAATTTGTCCCCTTTAAAAGTTCCTTCCAAAGTTTCCCTCTTCCCCCAGCGTAGGAACAGACCACACATTTGGTAAGTTAAACAATAGTTTACTTACAAACTCTCTTACAAAGGTCAGGTTGATGTGCTTTTCTATACATCAGTCAGAAAAAGCTGCACAGGCAGTAAAACATAGTTTAGTTACAAAGTGGTAATAGTTCCTAAACTATTGGTATATGTTGAAAGCCATGTGGCTGAACTGGAGGAACCACCTCAGACCTCTTTTCATGGTGAATTTGCAGCTAGAGTGGGAGGCTGCAAAGCCTTGATTACCTATCTCCTCCCAAGGTAAGGAGAAGTGACATAGCTAAGCCTGGCAGGACAGCTTACTCTATGGTATTAACCCTCTCATGCAATAGACTTAAGCATGTTAGTTATATGAGGCTGGTTATCCTACAGAAAGCAGGTGTCTGAGCGGTTTTCGCTTGTCCCACACTTTCTAGGCATGGGTCTGAGTGGGTTTTGCATTTCCCCCACAGCTTTTCCCAGAAAGCATGCTCTTTTCTGCTGAATCAGAACAAATGGCAATCTATGGAAAGCTCAATTGCTGTTTGTTCCAATTCAGCAGTAAAGAGCGTGTTTTCCCAGGGGAAAGTGGCAGGGCAAATGGAGGTGTGGACGGGCCCTTAGTTTTCCTCCCTTCTCACTCCCATGCCATGGCCACTGCTGTTGTGCAACCCACCTTCTCTTTTGCTCCCCTCCCCCACCCGAATGTCAGTCAAATCCAGGACTGTGATGAGGCACTACAAATCCTCCAAGGGGACTGTGTGATGACAGGGTGCTCCACAGATATATACAGTATAGACCAGTGGGATAACTCAGTATAAGGGAGCATATCTGATACCTAGACACCTCTATTATTCATAGGATTAAGCTTATGGCTCTTCATTTTATCTACACAGCTTTACTCACTAATATGAAGCCCATTAATCACCTACATAATTTAGTAATTTTATTCATCCTTATCTTGTGTAAAAGGTCTATTGTTTCCTAGCAATGTTTTCTAAAATGCAGCCTGTCTCTGACATGTCCTTCCTTATGATCCAAAATATGAGACTAATAAGTTTGCTCAGGACAGTTATCTTGACTGGACTAGCCACTTTGGTTACAATGCCTTAAGGTTGCTTGGTTTTCAGAGGATTGAAGCTCTGAACCTTTTGAGGTGTATTGAACACTCACTAAACACTGAAGTACCTAATAATTATGTAATGGCTGCAATTGTCCTGAGGGTTTGTCAGTCCTCTCCCCTGCTTGGAAAGTACTCTCCAGCCACTGGATGGGATAAATTAATCTCAAATGGAAGTTCTCATGAACTGGGGGAGCGGGAATATTATGGCTGCAATTTACATCCTACTTGTGTTAAACCACCTTCTGCTTTTTGTAAGCTTCCTCTATACAGTGGTACCTTGGGTTACAGACGCTTCAGGTTACAGACGCTTCAGGTTAAAGGTAAAGGTACCCCTGCCCATACGGGCCAGTCGTGTCCAACTCTGGGGTTGCGTGCCCATCTCACTTAAGAGGCCGGAGGCCAGCGCTGTCTGAAGACACTTCTGGGTCACGTGGCCTGCGTGACAAGCTGCATCTGGCGAGCCAGCGCAGCACACGGAAACACCGTTTACCTTCCCGCTAGTAAGCGGTCCCTATTTATCTACTTGCACCCGGGGTGCTTTCAAACTGCTAGGTTGGGACTGAGCAACGGGAGCGCACCCTGCCACGGGGATTTGAACTGCCGACCATGCGATCAGCAAGTCCTAGGCGCTGAGGTTTTACCCACAGCGCCACCCGCGTCCCTTGGGTTACCTTGGGTTACAGACGCTTCAGGTTACAGACGCTTCAGGTTAGACTCTGCTAACCCAGAAATAGTACCTCAGGTAAGAGCTTTGCTTCAGAATGAGAACAGAAATCGGGTGGTGGCGGCAGCAGGAGGCCCCATTAGCTAAAGTGGTACCTCAGGTTAAGAACAGTTTCAGGTTAAGAACGGGCCTCCAGAACGAATTAAGTTCTTAACCCGTGGTACCACTGTACTGTATATGGGCTACTGCGGAAGGCCATTGCTTCCTACTCCCTAACCCATTTTATGAAGTAGAGCAGCAGCTAAATGGTGACCTTAAGGTGTTGTTAGAAAACAAGTTAATGCTTATTTTCGCTCTTTCAGTAGATAAAGATCTAACAGGGTTTATTATTTTCAATCCTATGACCTCTTCAAATGAACTTTACTACTTTTTTTTAAAAAACCACACGCTTGATTGAGCTTTCCTTTATTTTACTATGTCAGTGGTTGTTTCCAGCTGAGGTGTATATTGGGCAATCGTCCTAAGTTGTTTTCACAAAATCTGTACTGAGGTTATATGACATTGCCGCCAAGTAATTGTTATCCTGCACTTTCCACTGTAGTTTTCCATCGCTTTTTTTGCTGCAGAAAGTCTGTTTTGTTTTTGTTTTTGTAAGAGCATTTGGGTACTACTTAGCCACTGTTATTTATCACAATGCATTCTCAGTGATGGGTTATGGAGAAGGGCTTAAAGGGCATACATGGGCATCTACTGAAATGTACAAAAGATTTTTGAAAACATGTGACAGTCTGGAAGTGCCCTGAATTTTCAGTCACCAAACTTTTCAGGAGAGAAATTAACTATCTGCAGCAACAACACAAACAACCAAGTTAGCCCAAGCTTTGATGTCTTCTAGAATCTGGATAAACATGGGCTTTCCACAGTTCTATCGTAAAGGAGCAAAATGTTATTTGTTGAACTTTGGCTGATCTCTTCCAGACTGCGTTTTTTGTTTTTGTTTTTTTTAAAGCAGTTAAGTGGCCTGCAGAGCAGCTCTAGAACAAGTGAAAGTTATTCTTTACCCTCTCTCACCCTTTTTATCTATGGTGATGCAAAGGTTAGCAATTTCAAAGCAGCTGCAATAAATAGCTTAAGCCACAGTCTGTTGACAGGGAATAACCATGATTACCTAGTAAAGCTGGCTTTGTGAAGAGGAGGAGGAGAAGCAGCTGCCTGTGCCGCTTTGCCTAACGCCATGACAACCAGTGATGGCCAGTTACCTACTAGTTCCGCTGCCCAACCCAGAAATCTCCCTAAATCCCTTTTGCTACTGCTGCTAATGGTTCCTGTGGCACTTATTGCAACCATTTACCTGTTGCTCTCATAAAAACAGGTAGCGCATATTGATATGCTCTATTATAAATCAATGGCATTACTGGACAGGTTGTGCAGCACGATTGATGAAGATGCCTTGCCAGTTCTTTACATGATATACAGGCACTGCAGTATGCCTGTGCACATTTATGGTTTACCACAAAGCTTAGTTAATGTTAAGGCACAGATGATCCACAGCATTACACTGGTAATTTATATATTGGGTGAAGCAGGAGCTTTAAAGAGCATCCTTTCACATTGTTCTGCCTTTGCAAAAAGATATTTTGTGAATGGAAATCACGAGGATACTGCAGGTTCGGTCATAGGGCGATATGGATGTGCATTGAGACAGTCTATCTGCTGGGAGAATGGACTAAACAATGAAGTCATGTGCATGCCTTTGTGGGGGGGGGTGTTTGTTTGTTTTGTGCAACTGCACAGTTAAAGCAAGAGCATGCAATCAATCATGTTGTTTCAGAGTAGTTGGAATGTGCAGTGGTGCATTTATCTGAGCGGTATTTGCAAATGCCAATCTACGAAGGTGTCAGGCAAGCAAATAGCACACATTTATCCTGCATAAACCTGAGTTATAACGAAATGCCAAGAACTTCTCAGGATGGCGTCAGATATACAAACAGGTCCATGTGCTTTAGACATGACTGGTATCAATCACTTTACTCTCTTTTTAATTGCAGCCCATTCTGGGGATTAGCAAGCGAGACCTCTTGTGCTCTGGGATATTATCATTCAGCAACACAGAGGACAGGGGAGATCGTGAATAATAATAATCTCTTAAGCGTCTTCCATTGAGGAACAACATGTGCTTTATAAACATGAATGAGTTAAGCTTCTTGAATCCCCGTGACGAAGGAGAAACACAACATGAGCCTTCTCCATCTGCTGGGGCTGCGTGTAAGAACATGTGTGTGTGCCAGCTGCCTTGCCCAGCCCTTGTTGACATGACACCATTTTTCACATGGCCTTTACTGCTGTGCATTGTGGGCTTCCAATCTAACCTTACCCACAGGGTAATGAAGGGGCTGGGTTTGCAATCATAAGGATATTATGAATGGCCCAGATTAAGAGGGTGCCTGCTGATAGAACAGGGAAAAGAAATCTCCATCGTACTACTAAATCTTTCTCCACAATTTTGCTGAATAGGCTTAATTAAAAACCATGGCTGCACGTGCTATTTCTCTGCTGAAAGCGCCATGTCCTGATCAGAAACTTTGCCCTACATGGACATTGCTCTTTCGTTCCTGGCCCTGCTGCAAAACTCTTCTATTTCTAAGTTAGTTTTAAGAATGTTTCACATCTGGCCCAGATCCAGCTGCGGATCACAATGAGCCCACAATGAGTTCATTAGCTGCACCCACATACCATTTTCTTTAACTGCAAGGGAGTAGGAATCCTGGGATGTTTTCTAGCAGAAGGTAGCTGATATAAATCTATGCATATCTTTCTTGCTACACAGACATGGGGACTTCAATTACCCGGATATTTGTTGGATGTCAAACTCAGCCAAGAGCATAAGGTCAAACAGATTCCTCACTGGCCTTGCAGACAACTTCATTGTCCAGAAAGTGGGAGAAGCAACAAGAGGAACAGCCATTTTAGATCTGGTCCTAACCAATGTTGATGACCTGGTTAGTGGGGTAGAAGTGGAAGGATCATTAGGCGCGAGTGATCATGCTCTTCTGAAGTTTACTATACAGCGGAAAGGAGCAGCCAAGCATACTAGGACTCAATTTCTCGACTTTAAGAAAGCCGACTTCATAAAACTTAGGGAAGTGCTTGGTGAGATCCCATGGACAGTAATACTAAAAGGAAAGGGAGTTCATGATGGCTGGGAGTTTGTTAAGAGGGAGATAGTAAAAGCACAACTTCAGGCAATACCAATGAGACGGAAACATGGAAGGTGCCTAAAGAAGCCAGGGTGGCTATCTAAAGAACTTTTAACTGAGTTAAGATTAAAAAAGGATGTGTACAAAAAATGGAAAAGGGGGGAAACCACCAAAGAGGAATTCAAACAAATAGCCAGCACGTGTAGACACAAAGTCAGAAAAGCTAAAGCACAGAATGAACTCAGGCTTGCTAGAGAGGTTAAAAGCAACAAAAAAGGCTTTTATGGGTATGTTCGTAGCAAAAGGAAGAACAAAGAAACAGTGGGGTCACTCAGAGGAGAAGATGGTGAAATGCAAACAGGGGACACAGAAAGGGCTGAACTCCTCAATGCCTTCTTTGCCTCAGTCTTCTCCGATAAAGAAAACAATGCCCGACCTGAAGAATTTGGAGCAAATGATTCAGCAGAGGAAACACAGCCCAGAATAACTAAGGAGATAGTACAAGAATACTTGGCTAGTCTAGATGTATTCAAGTCTCCAGGGCCAGATGAACTGCATCCAAGAGTATTAAAAGAACTGGCAGATGTGATTTCAGAACCACTGGCAGTCATCTTTGAGAATTCCTGGAGAACAGGCGAAGTCCCGGCAGACTGGAGGAGGGCAAATGTTGTCCCTATTTTCAAAAAGGGGAAAAGAGAGGACCCAAATAATTACCGCCCAGTCAGTCTGACATCAATACCAGGGAAGATTCTGGAGCAGATCATTAAGCAAACAGTCTGTGAGCACCTAGAAAGGAATGCTGTGATCACCAGTAGTCAGCATGGATTTCTGAAAAATAAGTCATGTCAGACTAACCTGATCTCGTTTTTTGACAGAATTACAAGCCTGGTAGATGAAGGGAACGCAGTGGATGTAGCCTACCTTGATTTCAGCAAGGCATTTGACAAGGTGCCCCATGATATTCTTGTAAAGAAGCTGGTAAAATGTGGTCTTGACTATGCTACCACTCAGTGGATTTGTAACTGGCTGACTGACCGAACCCAAAGGGTGCTCATCAATGGTTCCTCTTCATCCTGGAGAAGAGTGACTAGTGGGGTGCCACAGGGTTCTGTCTTGGGCCCGGTCTTATTCAACATCTTTATCAACGACTTGGATGATGGACTCAAGGGCATCCTGATCAAATTTGCAGATGACACCAAACTGGGAGGGGTGGCTAACACCCCAGAGGACAGGATCACACTTCAAAACGACCTTAACAGATTAGAGAACTGGGCCAAAACAAACAAGATGAATTTTAACAGGGAGAAATGTAAAGTATTGCACTTGGGCAAAAAAAATGAGAGGCACAAATACAAGATGGGTGACACCTGGCTTGAGAGCACTACATGTGAAAAGGATCTAGGAGTCTTGGTTGACCACAAACTTGACATGAGCCAACAGTGTGACGCGGCAGCTAAAAAAGCCAATGCAATTCTGGGCTGCATCAATAGGAGTATAGCATCTAGATCAAGGGAAGTAATAGTGCCACTGTATTCTGCTCTGGTCAGACCTCACCTGGAGTACTGTGTCCAGTTCTGGGCACCACAGTTCAAGAAGGACATTGACAAACTGGAACGTGTCCAGAGGAGGGCAACCAAAATGGTCAAAGGCCTGGAAACGATGCCTTACGAGGAACGGCTAAGGGAGCTGGGCATGTTTAGCCTGGAGAAGAGGAGGTTAAGGGGTGATATGATAGCCATGTTCAAATATATAAAAGGATGTCACATAGAGGAGGGAGAAAGGTTGTTTTCTGCTGCTCCAGAGAAGCGGACACGGAGCAATGGATCCAAACTACAAGAAAGAAGATTCCACCTAAACATTAGGAAGAACTTCCTGACAGTAAGAGCTGTTCGACAGTGGAATTTGCTGCCAAGGAGTGTGGTGGAGTCTCCTTCTTTGGAGGTCTTTAAGCAGAGGCTTGACAACCATATGTCAGGAGTGCTCTGATGGTGTTTCCTGCTTGGCAGGGGGTTGGACTCGATGGCCCTTGTGGTCTCTTCCAGCTCTGTGATTCTATGATTCTATGATTCTACATGTGGTTTTCCACCCATTGCCTCTTTCTCCTCTGTACTGCATGAACCGTGCCTGGTTCCCAGTATTGAGCATATCATTGATTAAGTTTATTGACCACTTTACAGCCAGTAATACCTGCCAAAGTGGTTTTACAGCGACATTTGAAACACCCTGAAAAAATTAAATTCATAAACAAAATAAAATTTAGACAGGCACTTATGGGTGGCAACAACCTGGAATAAACCAAAAGTCACTGAACAACAGAAAAACCCACAGAAACATAACTTTAGCTACATCCAAACAAACCTACCTATGGCCTAATTTCACAAAGAACCCAAATGTAAACATTTTGGCTGATAAATTCTGATCAATGGGCCGCGTGAGAAGAGTCTTTCTCAGCCCTAGCTTTATTGCCCATCTCTCTCTCTCTCTCATAGGTGCCAAGTCTCTGGGGCCCTGGGTGCCCAAGCACCCACAAATTTGGGTGCCAGGGCCATGCACGCTGCATGGCACCCATGACCCTGGGCACCCATGGTCACAGGGCCAAGCTGGCACTCCTGCTCTCTCACTTACATGGGCCCAACTACATTATCACACTTCCTGTCTCAGAATCCTAAAGCACCAATCTCACTTTTTAAACCTCCTAATTATCACCCTTGCAATTCTGGGCAATGTTATACTTTCCCGATCACCATTTCTCTCCTATCCCACCTGCCTCTGTCTCATCCTCCCCGCCCTTCCTACCCTGACACAGTTGAGGATTAGCATCCAGTGTATTATTTACATCGTTGCTAAATATTTAATTTAATCCTGGCTAGATTTGTTCTGCTGAGCCCTTAACCATGACCTGCTTTACTCTGTACTTACACCTAATCCAAACCCAAAACTTTCCACCTTGGGCAGCTGATTCAGCCTACCCTGGCTGCCGCCTGAGTGTTGCACCTTCTCTTAAGGACACAGTGCTGCTGGGATGGGGAGCAAAGCTTGTGTCTGCACAAAACGACACTTGGTACTTGGGCTTGCACAGCATGACCTGGCCTTTCTCCTCTCATTGCTGAATGTCACAGCCAGTTGCAGCCTGAATGTCTGTTGCTTGGAATCACAAGTGGGGAGAGAGTTGTTGCACTTTGGTCCTGCTTTGGCATTTTCTAGAGGCACCTGGTTGGCCACTGTGAGACCAATGGGAGCTTTCCTTATTTTTTCTGTGATGATTTTAATGTCTATCCCATGGGGAGGCAAACTAAGGCCCGGGGGCCGGATCCGGCCCACGGATGGTCCGGGAATCAGCATGTTTTTACATGAGTAGAATGTGTCCTTTTATTTAAAATGCATCTCTGGGTTATTTGTGGGGCATAGGAATTCGTTTTTCCCTTCAGAATACAGTGGTACCTTGGGTTAAGTACTTAATTTGTTCTGGAGGTGCGTTCTTAACCTGAAACTGTTCTTAACCTGAGATACCACTTTAGCTAATGGGGCCTCCTGCTGCCGCCGCGCCGCCGGAGCACGATTTCTGTTCTCATCCTGAAGCAAAGTTCTTAACCTGAAGCACTATTTCTGGGTTAGCGGAATCTGTAACATGAAGTGTATGTAACCTGAAGCGTATATAACCCGAGGTACCACTGTATAGTCCAGCCCCCCACAAGGTCTGAGGGACAGTGGATCAGCCCCCCGCTGAAAAAGTTTGCTGACCCCTGGTCTATCTTGTTCTTCCTCCCAAAGAGCCCAGGATGGGGAGGAAAGGGTTCAATCACCCCTCTCTGTGCACTACCTCCACCCCCCCATGCCTAGGATTAGATTTTTGAAATCCCCTGACATGTCAAATATTCATAAAATTAACATGACAGGTAGTTAGACCTCCAGGGACAGAATCTGGTGCCCTGTGCAGATAAAGCAAGCAGCCTTAGGCTGAACAATCTCCCATTCCAAAGTCCACTGCAGATTTTCTTACTTAGAAATAGAACAGCGGGTGCCAGAGGGAGACATAGAGGATCCCAATCAAACTGGCTCCAGTGAAAACAAATCTGAAAAAGTGATGCAGGATTATGCAAGCCACTTTAACAGGATTACAGCAACAGGGGAGGAATGCCAAACATTCCCAGACGGACAACCTTCCCTTGGGCTTGCCCCGAAGTGAGTGAGGCTGCACTCCCCCAGCTTCCCTAAACAAGGAAATGGTATCTTTTTAAACACACTGCACACGATGTCCCCAGAGCTATACAAATGGGGCCCTCAGTTAACTGGATTCCCAGGCACGCAGACGTGGCTTGAGAGTCTGCAGCTGGCATTCCGCAGGGATCTCAGGTGACAATGACAAGAAGCAGATTGCAAGAGCATTTCTCCTTTCCCTTTCTGGTGCCATATGGTGCTCTAAAATGACAGTAAGCAGTGTGCTCATACAATGATGTGAGTCAACCACACAACCTCAAGCACGGGACTCCCATGCCCAAACAGTGTCACGCAAGCTTGCTCGGTGGCAGGACACACACCTGGCATGCGAAAGGTCTCAGGTTCAGTTCCCTGAAATCTCTAGATAGGGCTAGAAAAAGTCCCCTGCCCAAAACTCTGGAGAGATGTTTCCAGCCAGGGTAGTGATCTAGGTGAACCCACAGTCTGACTTTGAACAAGGCGGCTCCCTACAAATAGTAATAGTCTGGGAATTGTAAGAGGCTGGCTCTGTCACTCAGTTGGCATCAGCCGTCTTTCTGTCCTGAGTTTTATTGGCTGGGATCCTGTAAAACAGTAGTTTCTAGATTCTGCAGGGAAGATGGATGAAATGTAAGCTGCGCAGGTAAGGATGTACAGTTCAAACAATGCCAGTTTCATTAGAGAGAGGTGGAGCTGTCAACCAAAAGGACCTAGTGGCTATTAGGATTTGGGTTTTTTGGTGATTTCTTGTTCAGATGTTTTTAAAGGGTTGTGCTGTTTCATGGCTTTTCATCTGGTTGCCTAAGCCACCTACCACTTGTGCAAAGGGTGGCGTATAAATCATCTGAATAAATGAATGAAAGCAAGAAAAGTTGGCTGGGGTCATTAAACGGGAGCAGTAATAAGGTCTTGTGGGAATCAAAAGGAATAAGAGCTGGATGCAGCACAGGTTTAATGGATGTAGAATTTATTGTTCTGGCTCCTTTCTAGCATAACAGCGACAAACCACCCCCTATTTCTCCCCACTAGAATACCTCTTGTCCTCCCAGGTTCATATAAGTCCAGGGATTGCTCACCCTGAGGTTCACAAGGCATTCTGAAATACTTTTGAGAATTCAGGCTGCTTGAAGGAGGAATAGGAACTACAAGTTCTGGGGTTGATGAACCTGAATTTAGGGCAACTGAGTCTATTTGGGGATGTTTTCTGTAGGGCAGGAATAGTACCTTAGTGACCTAACCATCAGAAACTGTGTGTTAAAATTAATAAATGTGGAAACAGGATGGAATGGACTTGTCAGGAAATACATGCAAAAGTGACATGAACCAATAATATTCTGATTTATCTATCCTCGCTTTCAACATAATTGCTTATGTCACAGGTGACAGAGACATCAGGCAATGTTATATGCCCATGCATAATTCTCTGGCTTAAATGCATGTTTATGAAATCCCTGAAAGTTAATCAATAATCTTGATCAGTAGAAGATGTGGCATGCCGTGCTTTCCGGCAGGGTGATATCAGCCTGCATCTCAAGACAGGAGCGTGTGCATCAGTGACAAAGTGATATTGATGCAACCCTTAGCACCATTGCCCATCAAAGTGGATCGGTGTTATCTTGTGGATAAATGCACTGACTTGCCCTTTGCTAGCTAGCAGAGGTGGCTGTTTTGTTTTTTTAAATAAGTCAGTCAACAAACAAACAAATAGCATTTCTGCTTTCCACACACCCCCTTGCACTAACCACTACACAGTGCCCCCTGTATCCTTTGTGCATGACCGTGATAAATTGAATATCTATTACTGCTCCTCTTCCAATGCCGACTTTATGAGTAGAGCTCTATTGTTACTCAGAGTGATTTATGAAGTCCTCTTTATTTAGCATTCTAGCTCCGTTTGGTGCATGTCAAGATATTTGCAGAAAATGACTATATGCAAGTCAGGACGATCTGCCTGGTTATGTAACACAAGCAACGCTGCACTAATAATAGAAAGCGGAAGAAAGCCTGGAGCAGGAAGAGCAGCGGAGAAGGGATAAATCAAACAAATGAAGTGCATAAGAAAATGTCATTCTTGGACAAATGGTGACAGCGTTCATTCTGTCCTCTTGGCATTTCTCTCAGCGCTTTCATCAGTTCCCAGGAGGATCTGCATTCAGGCAATTCTGATCCGATGGCATTGAGGTCCAAAGGCCAAACGCAAACAAATGTGTGGAGAGAACCCACATTTCCTTGGCCCGTATTTATTTCCTGGCTTACGCAAGAGGTGGATGCAATGCTAATTTGTTGCTGATTTAGGCTGTGCAGTCGTGGATGAGCAAATCCCATCAAAAACTCTGGGCTATTGGTGAATGAAGGACTGGAGTCCAGCCCACTGTAGAAATAAGCTCAACCATAGGAATATAGGAAACAGCCTTAGACCCTTAGATCTAGCCCACAATTGTCTACATTCACTGGCAGCAACTCTGCAAGATTTCAGACTGGGGACATTTGCTGCTCTACCTGGAGATGCTGGGGATTGAATTTGCAACCTTCTGCATGCAAAGCAGATGCTCTGTCGCTGAGCCATGGCCCCATAGGGCTGTTTCCCAGCATGGAATGACATGCTACATTCAACACAGGGCCCCTGTCAAAACTGACAGCTGTGGATTGACTTTGTCCATGCATGCCCCCACCATCTTTAGGCAGAGCTATGACCTTACTACGTTGTGTGTCTCTCTGCCAACATCCAATGCACACCAGTGAGCGGGATGGGAAAGGACAATGCGCAATGTGATGGTGATACTGCAGCATGTCCAGCATGCCAAGGGTGGGAGATCTTGACATGGTGCTGCTGCCTTCCTCTGAGGCTTCCGAATGTGGGTCTGTGTGGCACAACGGAAACACGTGTGCTCCTAGCACACAAAGGTGCACATGCAATTCTTTAATGCAGAACTGATGTTTGTACAGGAAATTGATTGACTGAATGAATGAATTTATGTATTGCCTTTCTGCCAAGGCGCTCAAGGCGGTTTGACAATTTGAAACTGCATGAGGGGCCATGATTCATGAAAATAATTTGAGAGCACAGGAAGAAGGGCAAAGGGATTGTTGTTGTCTATATCTGTTTCGCTAGCAGTATCAAAGGTGTGCCGTCCATGTTTCGCTTTATTGCTCAGACACCCACAAGCACTCACAGAGCCTGCCCTTCTAGTAGGTTGAGTGAAGTGGGTGCCTCAGATAGCAGATTCCAGGGGGCATCAGCAGCGACTTCCAGCCATTTCCCCTTCACCCTGGCTTTTCCCATCTGCCTGAGCTGGTGCCCTGGTGGTGTTACTGCTTAAAAAGGTAAAGGGACCCCTGACCATTAGGTCCAGTTGCGGACGACTCTGGGGTTGCGGCGCTCATCGTGCTTGTTGTTTCAGTGGTGCTGCATCTGTGTTCAAAGGTGCTGCATGTATATTTTTTCATTATATTGTTAGTTTAAATGTGGAACATTTTTTAAAGTGAAATACTGCTCCAGTGATGTGGGGGGAGGGGAGGAAAGTTTCTTAGTTCCATTTTGACTGTTAACCAATCAGTGCTGTGTATAGCCAGCATCTGTTGCAAACTCACAAAACCATTTTTTCAGATCTGGGCCTAGAGAGAAGTATGTGTGTTTATGTGTCCCAGATTGGGCCCCCTGCTTCAGGAATATTGCATTTGTCTTCACCTTTAATCATACAAGAATGCTAATATTATGTCATTACAATTTGCTGAACTCAGCATTTCCTTAATGTGGGGGTTGATCTGCATATGGAGTCTTAATGGGTCAGCAAGCCCAACTGATTTCAATAGACTCATTTCTGTTGATTGTGTTGTTAGCGTATGATAGATATTGATAGATGTTTTGAAATGCTTGCTGATTTTTTATAAATGTGAATTCTTTGTTGGGTTTAGTAAACTGTTGCAATAATTAATTGGATTATTCAGCAGGGTATTGCACTTTAGAGAGAAGCAAATTAAAGTGTACAAATATTTCAAATGAATAATGGCGGAAATCTGGTACTAGTTATATTCCAAATGAGTTTCACAATGCCCCTCCCATCACATTTATTCTGTGGTAGCATTTTTGGTTAGTAATAAAAACCAGAGTATAAGTTCATTGGAATACATGCAGTATCCAAAAGCAATTGACCCTACAATTCTCATGCTGCTTACTATGTGATCTCACTGGAAACATCTGGATTAAACAAGACTATAGCAACCTAAAAGTACATAAAGGATCTGGGAGTCACCTCTTTACCCTGAGCTTTGACACGTAAGAAAATTTTTTAAGGGCCTGCCCTATTCTTCTGATGGTATTTAATTTGTTGTGAACTGTTATCAATACTGTATTTTTAATTACTACAACCTACACTGGGTTATGGTGATGGATAGGTAATAAATCCTAATAATAGTAATACTACTACTATTACTATTACTACTAATAATAATAATATCAGCACAGCTGACATAGAAAAGCTACATAATGTATCTTTTAATTTGAGTTTAAGGGTTGGGTTTAATTTAAGAATAAAACTCAATAAACAGAGCAGGTGTTTCTTTCCATAAAGGAAACCTGAAAAGACGAACAAAGGCAATGTTGTTAACCTCATTTTGGAGAGAAGGCGCAATGAAACGCAAGCAGAAGTTACTTTCCATCTTGGGCAGAGTTAGAAGAGCTGATGTTTCGGATATACCAAATTCCATCGCTTATTATCAGTTTGCTGAGCCAGCCAGTCGTGGTGTAACTGATACCATACAGAGTGTACATTTCAAGCCTCCAAGCTTTTTCTGGATTGTAATTTAGAAAACAAATACCTCTTAAATTGCACATTACAGATTAATTATGATTTGGTTGGATATGATTAGGACAATTAAATTGAGCTTCGAATCAGGCAGTGATCACCCATTAATTACAGCCCTAGGCAAGAAAAGTACAAATTAATCACCCGTGACTCCCCCATTCCTGGCTTATTGGAAACAGCAGCTGCCCACCCACCCAACTACTATCTCCAAAGCTTTAGGGTAATCCCTAAAGAGAATTTTCATGGTAGCAAACAAAGCCCTGACATATAGACATTTTTCAGCTGCTTAAGGACACAAGAAGAGCCCTTTTGATCAGACCAAAGGCCTATCTAGTCATAGATTCACCGAGTTGGAAAGGTCCACAGGGGTCCTAGTTGAACTCCCTGCAATGCAGGAATCTCAGCACCCTGTTCCCAATGGCCAACTGGAGTCCTCTGAGAAGCCCAAAACTGGGGCATGTGTGCAGCAGCACTCTCTCACTTGTGTTTCTCCACAACTGGTATGCAGAGGCATGCTGCCTTTGAGAGCACTCATGCCTAGTAGCATCGTCCACCAGGAATTTATTTAACCCGCTTTTGAAGCCATCCAAACTGGTGGTTCTCACACTACATCTTGTAGCAGCAAATTCCCTAATTCAGCTATGTGCTGAGAGAAGAAGTCTTTCCCCATGACTGCTCCAAAGCTTCAACTGTTCAGCCTCACTGGATGACCCTGGGTTCAAGTATTATGAGGAAGAAAAACTTCTCCCTATCTGTTTCCTCCACACCATGAATGACTGCATACGCACCTCTCATGTTTCCCATCACTTGCCTTATTTCCTAAAGGTGGCAAACATTTCAAGCTTTTTTCATAGAGAAGTTGCTCTACCCTGCAATAATTTGGGCTGCTCTTTTCTGCACTATTTCCAGGCATGGGAGCCAGAAGTGCACACAGTATTCTAAGTGCATATACATTTGTATAAAGGCATCATGATATTTGCCATTTTGTTTTTTATTCCTTTCCTAATGATCTTTCGCCACAGCTTAGTAAAGGTGTCTAGCTGAGACCTAGCTCCGCCAAGCAGTCTTTTCAGAATAATAATAATAATAATAATAATAATTGTTATGTACTGAAGTTCTCACCCTGGGCCAGCAGGGGGATACTGTAGATAGTTATGCAAATAAGGGATCGAAAATGATGTTCAGTGATTGGATAGTTTTAGAAAATTGTTACAGTTACGTTATACTGGAGCTCTACATAAGCAGGCTGACTGAACCCTTCAGTTCAGTTCTGTCCTGGCCTGTGAATAAACAAGAGCTGTTTGAAGAATCTCTGTGTCGTCTGATATGTTCACCCACAACTTAACAATAATAATAATAATAATGATGATGATAATAATAATAATAATAATAATAATAATAATAATAATACTGATGATGATGTCACCCATCTGACTGGGCTGCCCCAGCCACTCTGGGCAGCCTCAAACAAATTAGAACGCAGTAAGACAGAAAGGCTCTGGGCTCACTGAAATGACAGGTTCAACAAAGCCAGCTTTCTCCAAGCTAGTGCCTTCATCTAGAGAGGTTTTGAACTACAACTCTCATCAGTCTCAATCAGCATAACTGTGAGCTATAATCCAAAACATCTGGAGGAGGGCACCAGGCTGGGGAAGATGAGCTAAGCCTTTTTAAACCCTTCCGCTTTTCGAATGACTTTGCTCTAATTATTATTTCATGAGATCTTCATGGACCACAGAGAGAATTCGGAGGACATAGCATTCAGTCCTAAAGCACTCTTTTCAGCACATCACTCTTAATGGCTTCAGCTACAAAGGCAGTCTATGAAATCAGGGCCAGTTAACTCTTTCATCACTCATGCACACACACACACAAACCCAAACATTATTGTCAATGCAAAGTCCTTCCAGGGCCCTTAGCTGGTAAGCACAATGCATTGACTGTGATAAAATGGATTCTGAAGGCTCATATTGTTACAGGCTATCAAGTGACTGAACTGGATAGGCTCCAGTGAGTGGGTACATCCATTTTTTAGAATGGAAGCTTATGTTCAATGTCATTAAAAAAACAAAAACAAACCACCTGCACCTCCATGGTCACAAAAATAGCCTTCAAACAGCAAACATAATCCACTATTAATAATTAGACTGGCTGCGCAAGTCTTGTTTCCGCACTCATATAACTGAGCAGCAGTGTCTTTCAGAGCTGTGTCAAAAGGGCACTGTGATCCTGAAGCCCAGCCTTGTAACTGGCAACTTGCTTTGTCACCCTAGGCGACAAGGAATTCTATCCAGGCGAGTGGGTGGGTGGGCGGAAGAGGGACGGGTCACTCCACCCATCCTCCACCTGCTCACTCGAGTGATGAAAGGTCCTTGCCATGGCTGTGGACCCTCCAAAGTGCTCGGCGCTAAGAGAAGAGCTCTGTGCCTTGTGTCTTGCAGTGGCTGCCAATGGTCAAGTCTTAGGCACATCGGGTTGGTCACGGTGAGAGGAAAGTGCTGGGCTAGATGTGCCCCTGGCCTGATTCAGCAGGACACTTCTTCTGTTCTTAAGGATATAGGGCTCAGACGAAAGGGCACTGTGGAAGCACTGCGTTACTGAGGTCTTATTCTAAACGCCATCGTTCAGATGAAATCTGGAATTGCTAAGTAACGACAGATCCGAGGATTCTTGGGAAAAGAGGCTAACCGACTGTTCTCAAAGGGAACATGAAATGCATCTGAGCCAAGGGCAGAGGGCAAGTCCTGAGAGCCAAGGGATGAGGACCGAGAGGTGAGCCATAACATCACACCTGGCACACAGGTTCTGATCTCATCCTCTTATTACACTCTTCAGCTACAGCAGCCGGTAAGCTGATCATCATTGGCAAGGGGGGGGGGTCAAGGCATCTAAATGACCTGTGTAAGCTGCAACCAAATCCCACCTAGCTAATTAAGAAAGGCCGGGTGCAGTGGAGGGGGGGGAGCAGTGAAGTCTGAAGAAATCTAATATGACTATAATAATGTGATAATTACCCTAAACCACACGGGAGTGTAAGATAATCTCACATCTTCCAATAATAGCTTCAAAGGGCTGTACCTCAGCAGTCACTTTCCACTAATTGTTGAATTACAAACAAAATGAGCACATTGGGGCAATTACATAATTTATAGTTTCTGAATAAAGTGTTTCGAAAAGAAAAACCCGGGTTGAAGGGCTGATTCAGTTCATCAAGGGAATGCACATCTTTTCTGCATTTCAGCTTTCCCCTAATAGTCCCAGAATTCAACCCTCACTTAAAACTAATAATCAGGGTAAATGTGCACTCCAGTGCTGGAGCTCATAATCTTCAATATACAAATATGAGTCTCTCTTTTTTTTTAAGAAAAATAAAAAAATCATAAAACAGAAAGATGTTGCTGCAGGGGGATAGTAGGCATTCTCTTGTCCGAATGAATGGATGGACAATTGCAATGCCTCCCTTATCCCTTCTTATGGAACTTTATATTCAAATTTGACTTGGACTGGACAAATGGAGGACTCTTCCAGATACAGAATTGTCCTCTGTAATGTAGGATGCATTGCTGCTGCAATAGGTGACAGTAGTTTGTCGATGTTCTAACGCTTTGAGACAAGATAAATGGAATGTATTTGCCCTCTGTCCATTACAGCATACTCTGGTGTCTTGGGAGAAGAATCACATGCAATAACCCTCACAACAGAAATGATGCCCCAAGGGGAAACTCTCTGTACTGTGAAACAAAAGAGTAATTATTGAGGAGAAATTGTGTCTCCAAACACAAGAAGCTCACAGCATACCACTAACTACCGTAATGACACAAAACGAGCAGTTCCACAACTGAACTGCGTTCATCTGTCACAGACCATGACCTATGCAAAAGACCAAGAGAACAGAAAGATCTTAAAATCTTTTTGAGCTGAGATGGGGTGTGAGAGAGAGACAGATGGATAGGTGGGGGTGGAAGCTGTGAATACTAGAGCTGAAAATGATCTGCTCTGCAGACAGATTCATCTGAGGATTTTCGAGAATCAGCCCCAAGTTGGCCTTGCAGTACCAAGTGGCAAGAACACAGGCAGGGAGCTTGGATCAAAAGTATACATGCTCCTCAAATCTCAAGGCTGTTCTGCCAAGAAGAATGAACGTGGACTGTACTCCTAGTTTTTATCAGCAAACTAGGTGGCTGAATGCTAACAAGAACCAAAACGAGGGGACAGCATGTTTGGCTGAACATTTTGAAACAACAACCCCCACCCCACAAGAGGGCACACATCTTCGCCTTCCCCAACAGTCAAATACAGACTTAGTGGTCTCCAGAAGCCACAGAATGCTGAGTGTCAACTGGAAAAGAAAAATGGTAAACTGCTTAGGCGGCAGAGGAAACCTGCCTGCTTGAGCCCTTTATAGCTTATAGTACTCTGGGGGAGGACATAAGATGGCTCCCTGAATGGGGGCATCAATTAGAAAGCAAGGACATGCTGCAACATTTTGTTGCAGGGCCCACTTCAGCATGCTAATGATTTACAAGGGGAGTAGATCAGTGTTCAGAGCACCTGCCTTGCATGCAGATGGTCCCAAGTTCAATCCCCAGGTAGGACTGGGAGAGACTGCCTGCATGAAACCCTGGAGAGCTGCTGCCTGTCAATCAATACTCAGCTAGATGAACCGATGGACTTGAGCTTCCTATGTTTCTGTGTACAAGCCTGACAAAATGAAAGACCTGCTATTATTTCTTTATTATTAAAATTTGTATTTTGCCCCCCAACCCAAAGGCTCTCATGGCAGTACGTAACAATTGATCAAAATGCACAAATCAATAGAAAAAGCATAATATATAAAATAGGTATCAAAGAACAAATCAACAACACAAATCCAAGCTATCCAGCATCAGTTTACATCACTTTTAATTTACACTGTCTAACAGGATAGCCTTTTTGCCCACTAGTAAACCTCCACACGGGGTGGGGCGGGGCAGTGGCTTCATTTGACTAAGTTCAAGGAAAAGTCTCTGCAACCTTTCTCACAATCCACTTCATCCCTGAGCTGCCCTTTGTTCCTAACGTTTCCTAATGTAAATGAACCCACTCCTTTTTCCGTTTTTTTGTTTGGCATTTTGCAGAGGGGCACAAATGCTGTCCCTCTCCCTTTTGACATCCCCTTAAATATTTGACAACTGTCAAGCAATTTAATCTTCTCCTCTTTCCTCCTTAAATAAATATGTCCAGTTGCTTCAGCTGTTCCCCAGACAAGTTTGTTGTGTTGATCCATTGTGCCACTTGCAGCTTCTCACAGAATCATTTCCCCCGTTTGTCTGCAGCCTTCTTGAACTCTGAACCTTTACTGAATTAAATACAGTATTGCAAATATGTTCTTTGCCACTGCTGAGCAGAGATGTAATATTACTTTTGGGGTTGTGGATGTTTCTATTAGCACAGTCCAAAATGTGCTACAGCAACTCATTGTTGACTCTTACAGTTCTCTACAAATGCTGAGCACATTGTACTGCTGTTGTACACACTGAGTTCTTTATTATATGTGTTGTTAGGAGAGGGGGTGTATTTACTTTGGCCGCTTTTACCCTGCCGACCTTTCAGATGTTTAATATTAGCACAAAATGCTAGCAATTTGGAACTGCGCAGTACTGTCTCATTCCATGAATGTGATTAATTAGGTGGCACAGCCCAACTACGTTAATTGTCAGAGAGCCTGTCACTTGGCAAATACACCAGCAATGATCTTTTGCAGCTGCTGTTCTTTCAGTGATGACATCTCTATTACAGCTGGCTTATTTAGATGGCTTCAGGAAGGATGTAATTCATACACCTTCACAGCATATCTGGACCAAAGCATCGTTTGCAATAGGATCAGAGCATGGATACCAATAAAACAGTACATCAAGAACAAAAGAGGTGCACGTAGTATTATGTGGAATTTGGGGGGGGGGGCGGAATTCAGCTGATGTAAAAAAAATGAAATACATTCATTTTATTCTGTCAGTCTGAAAAACTTTGACATTAAAAGCTTCAGCATAATGCATTATATAAATAGTTCAGACTAGAAAAAATGGAGTAGTGACTAAGACCAACACTTTCATTTTTCTGGGGGGGAAAGACTTTAAGATAACTTCCAGATTACTTGTTTATTGATCCTGCTTTGCTTGCACAGAGTTTGTGGGGAGGTTAGGTGATATTGACTATTTACTGAGCATTCTTTCTGATTTGTTTGTGAGAAGGTTGCATCAAACAATTGTTATCCCACAATTTCCAGTGCATTTTCCTGTTGTTTACCTTATTAAAAAACAACAAAATTTTTTGGGGGTGGGGAAGCAGGTTTGCTGCATAACAGCATCAAATCAACTTTAATTGCATGACCTGAATTTGTCAGTATGTGATTAAATCTCACAAAAAAAAATTAGTGACAGCCTGGAAGTGTCTCAACAAAAGGCAGAAGGGTCACCAGGAAAATACAGAATGCCAATAGCTGGATGATGGTGTTGTGTGGATGCCCCATAAAAAGTATCTGAAGGGGGTTAGAATTCCACACTAATCACCCACGTGGAAGCTCTTCGTGCTACTAATTCAAAGGCCTAGGTGTATGCACCTATGAAATGCACAAGATGGATAAGAACAACGATTTTGATTTCAGAAGCTTTGGCCACTTAAAATGAACACTTTCCTTAAATAAGCAAACCCTTTAGGCAAAAGGCTAGATTTGCAGATGAGCTTATGCAAGCTGTATGAAGGTCAAGTGTAATGGGAAATTAATGATCAATGTAATAATTACATGGTTGTTCTTGTTACATAAGAATTAAGGAAGTTATTAGTAATTACCTCGAGTAATCACTGCCATTCTTAAACAAGCTTTAACCCTTGCCCAACCTTTTAGCAATTCAGTCATCAGTTGAACTAGATGGGGTGCTTAAAGGGGGTCAGGAGCGGGATGACATTTTTGGTCAAATCTAGCGTTGCTCTTCTGCAAGCAGAAATGCTTCTTCCATTTGTGGAAGGAAACACAATCCAGTGGAGACTCCAGATGGATAATTTTTCACCAGTTCCCTCCACAGTCCCCTGCACCCTCTTCCACCTGATTTTCAAGGGGCACAGGAGGCATCCACAAAACAAATGGCTTCCCTACCCCTTTCCTCCAAAGGGAACATCCCATAAGCAAGTGGAGTTTATAAGTGTGGTTATTTTTGTTGGGAACCGACTGTCAGGGCCAGCCCAACCATAAGCCAGACTGAGAAAGCTGCTTCAGGTGGCAGAATCCAAGGGGCACCTCTGTGGGCTGCCTTGCGAAATCTCGCTGGAACCCCAAAAACCAGCGCCTTGCAACCCTAGTGAAGCTTCAGCAAAGGCAGCAAGGGGTGGGTAGGTGGGTGGAACGCGTGCAGTGCAGCACCTTCACATTTTGCCTCAGGCGGCCAAAAAAGACAGGCTGTTCCTGTCTATGGTCACCATTTTTTAAAAACAAGAACTGCTTTTCTTACTGTGGAAACAATCTCTTTTGTTAAATGGAAGCGATCACGTCGCAAATCAAACACGCTGCTTTTCACAACCTTGTTAGGTGGGTTGAAGTGAACCAGTGTCCAATCTCCACCCGACCCCACAAACCCTTGTTTCTCAGGGACCCTCGGCCATTACTTCTGTGTAAAGATACTGAGGTCTGTGCTGCACAGACGGTGTAATTCCTAACCAGCAACAAAGGCATGGGGGGGACGACCAAAACCGGCCCAGGGTCCATGCTAGAGCAAGCGACCGCCACACAGAGTACGGTCTGCTGCTGCTCCTCCCGTGTTGCTGAGGGAAGACTAAAGACCCACCACAAGCTTGTTGTGGAGAATGTCCTTTAAAGCACGACAACCAGGTCGCCCAAAGCTGGACAGGTTGCCGAATCAAAACCGCGCGGGCGAAAGGCGCGTGCTAAGTTCTATGACGCCTTGATGTTCTGGAGCGGGAAGCACCTTCCACAACTCAAGGGACCCCAAGGAAAGCTGGCACATCAGCTGAGTTTAAGCGAGGTTTCCGCCTATTTATAAGGAAGAGCGCCCCGCCACCCGCTGCCTTTTAGTAGTCTCTGCCCACATTTGGCTCCCCGCTCGCTGCCCGGTCCGCGCTCTTCCTCCCTCCCCATCCTTGTCCCCATCCTAACCGCTCCCCCCCCACGAGTCCCCATCATCACGCGGCGCACGATGCCTTGCCGCCCGCCTCGGCTCCCCTAGCAACAGAGCCTGGCTCCCTTAACTCCCCCAATCAGCGGAGGCTTGCTCCGTCAGAGCCAATGGAGATGCACGGGGCGGAGCCTACCCTCTGCCAGCGGGGGAAGGGCCGCCCCGCTCGGCGCCGCCATTTTGGCCTCTGAGAAACAAAAGAGTCGAAGCCGCTGCTGGCGGGGAGCTATTTGGCAGGTAACCGCATCTTTCGGTTTTTATTACTGTATTATTATTATTATTATTATCATCACCACCAACATTATCGTTCCCAGCCGTGGGTGTCTCAAGGTGTGAGGAGGAACCGAGGAGTCTCATCCCGTCTCGGGATAGGAGCCCAAAGGTCCCTTCCATGCCGGCTTGAGAAGAGCCGGCGGCTGGGTCGCAGGGCCACCATCTTCCGCCCCTTCTCCCTGCGGGTGGAGCCGGTTGCCACATCCGCACCCGCTCGCCCTCCCCCGGCACCACGTTGCTTTCTCCCGTCGTCCTCAGGCGAGGTAACCTGCGCCTGAGGTAACCGGCTCCTGCGGCTTCTGTAGCCGTTGAAACCCCAAAAGCCCCGCCGTGGCAGCGTCGTTGGAGGCAGCGGGACTTAGAGGGAGGCTTGCTGCTTCCAAGGGATGCTTCTAGGAGAGGGGTAGGATGAGAAAACGAAGCCTTTGATGTGCCCCCTAACCCCCCCCCCCAACTCCACACATCACAGTACCAGCCAGGTATCAGTGCATATGATGTGCCCCCCCCCCTCGTTTGTCTCTCTGCAATCCCCCCTCCCCACTTTCTACCCGGCAGGAATTGGTTTGCCGCTCGGTATATCTCTCGCGCTCTGTGTTGCGTTTGGCTTGTGATGTGGGCCCGCATCACCGGGCATCCAAACTGAAAATGGTCGGGCGGGGGTGGGGAGGAGGAGAAAATTGCTGCGAACATTTCACACACACCCTTTATTGCCTTTTTATTATACATGCACTTTTATGTTGGGTTTGTTTTAACACTTAAATCGACATCCTTCTCTCCTTGGGTGAGATTTCTCTTTCCTTTCTCTTTCCCTTATCGGAAGGTGTACGCAGGGTTAGAAAACCTTTCGCATAGGGCCAGGAGGTCATAAAATGGTGAGGTACTTTGAACTTCTGGGTGGGTGTGGTTTAAAGCTTTTATTGTGATGGGAAATGCATGACTCATTGTTACTCTGCAATTTTGAAATAAGCTGGATGACTAACCAGGTACTTGTATATGCCCTCCTGATTTTTTTCACATGTTGCACCTGCCTGGTGTATTTGTATGAGATTTGTATCATGAATTTGGAACATCTTGATCTTACACTGTAGTAACCTATTACTGTAGTTACTTAATTGAATGTCTAATTGACTTCTTCCCAGGCAGTACACTGTGTGTTGAAAGACCTTTTATTGCCCTGAAAAAATATTAGTAGCAGCCTGAGGTACTGTGGTTGTTTTGACATGCACATGACACAATCATGGTGTTCTGTATGTCTGATGTAATTTTCTTATGTTTTGGCCTGATTTTATAGCACACCATGCCCTACAGACTTGCTGTGCTTGGCCTATTATTAACATGGCAAAAAATAAGTCAGTATCTTCCCAAATAACTTCCTCCAACAGCTCTTAACATTTTATTAGAATGCTTTTTCAGAGCAAATTGCTCAAAAGTGTGCAAAAATGTAGGTAAAAGAAAACAAACACATGGAAGAAGTTCAGTGATTGCTAGCAGTCATCTTGAAAGTTAGCTGAAATGTTATGTGAACAAAGTTGTAACCAGAAGGCAACCAGTGAAGTAGCTTGCCAGGAGACTGCAGGAAGCTTTGGCGATTCCGGAATGTTGATAGAAATGCATATGGTGGTCCATGGCCTCTTGAGGGGATGT
Organism: Podarcis filfolensis; assembly: GCF_964270895.1. Classification (NCBI taxonomy): domain Eukaryota; kingdom Metazoa; phylum Chordata; class Lepidosauria; order Squamata; family Lacertidae; genus Podarcis; species Podarcis filfolensis. The sequence continues at coordinate 41,634,052 of NC_139605.1, read as the reverse complement.
GGATTATTATCTGTACCACATCAACCTTAATAGCTTTCAAAAGCATCCCAGTTTACAGCCTGGCACAGAATTATCCAAATTATACAAAATACATATCTTAATCATTGACAAAAGATGTCCGCCTTCTCGCCAGATGGTTATAGTGAAAACAGCTTAAGTCACCAGTGAGTACTTCAAGGCTCCATTGTGCAGTGAGCAGGAGTGGTTATTTCCCATCAGTTATGAGTGTTCCTTCAGTTTCTAGACAACAGACTGTCAACCATCATTACATTGGCCGTGTCACCATATTTTCCACATTCTTCTGATATGTGATAAGGTATGATATAGAAGGACAAGCTGGACATAAATTGGCAAATTGGTTTATTTAGGATAGGGGTAGGTTATCTGTAGCCTTCCAGATGTTGTACTACAACTCCTGCCATCCCTTACCATTGACTGTGCTGCCTGGGGCTGATGGAAGCTGAAGTTCCAACATCTGGAGGGCCACAGGTTCTCAGTCCCTGATTTAGGATTTATAAATGAAATTAACGGAGATATATTGCACGTAGTCAGTTTATAATAAATGCTATTGACATCTTAGTTAACTGGATTGTTTTGGTTGTTTACACCCCCTTTGCCAGTAAGGGGCAGTACTCTGTTGCTTGAGGTGAAGTATTTACATAATCCAAATTTACTTATGTGAGTTCCCCACAGTCATTGGGGATGTTTGGCATATGTGAGCCAAGATCTTATAGCTGTCGTGTCAGTCACTTCACAGCCACCAGTGATCCTTCCCTTGCATGTTTAAGGGAGTAAAGGTGGAGATCTTGTTGATGGATGGGGTGAAACTACAAGACGTCCCACCATCTTTTAACCGTTGACTTCACTAGGAAGCAAAAAGTAGTAGTTTCTACAAATAGGGATATTATTAAAAGTGGGATTTGGGCAGTGTTAGGAAACTCAGATATATAAGCTAATCGCCAAATGGTGCCTTAAACCTAGGTTACTGTTTTCAAAATGGAATGTCTAGATGTCTTTTTCCTCAATGTGGTTTTTTATTACAATTTTTATTCATTTCATTTTTATACTGCTTTATATTTTAAAGAGAAAATCTCAAAGTGGTTAACAACACATTAAAACATCAACTAATACAATCCAGAACAAAACAAATTCAAGCTTCAATGAAAATATTTCAGACTGTTTCCCCCATATTTATTTACCTACTTAATTTATATAGCTTCCCCATAATAGAAGTACTCTAGGAAGCCAGTGTGGTGTAGTGGTTAGAGTGTAGGACTAGGGCTTGGGAGATCAGGGTTCAAATCCCCACTCAGTCATGAAGCTTCCTGGATGATCTTGGGCCAGTCATAGCCTCCTAACCTATCTCATAAAGTGTTTGTGGGTATTAACTGAGGAGGGGAGTAAACCATGTACACCTTGGAGGAAAAGGAGGGATATAAATGCAATAAATAAGCTTTTCTGCCTACCTTCTTAAGGAAGCTGGAGGGGGCAGCAAGATGGAGATGCCAGTTGTGAGCCTGGCATCCAGAGATTTATATGTAGTTGCAACTGGACCTACGCCTGTCACAAAACGCACCTGGCTGATTTTGAACACTGATGGCCAATGAAGGGATCCCTCATCCCCCTCACACAGCATAGAGCCCATTGGAGATGGTGGTGATGACACAGATGGCTGTATGACCCCCTTGCATTTTCATAATCCATTTAGCTGAATTACCGTATTTTTCGCCCTATAGGACGCACCGGCCCATAGGACACACCTAGTTTTTTTGGGGGGGGGAATAAAGAAAAAAAATTATTCCCCCCCCCCAGCCGTGGCTTCAGTACGCCCCGTGCTGTGGGCAGCAGGCTGCTATCCGCAGCCTCGGGAGCCCTGTGGGAACTCCCACAGGGCTCCCGAGGCTGTGGGTGTCTGCCCGAAGCATGGGGCACTCTGCTGCAGCGCGCCCCATGCTCCGGGCAGCAGGCTGCTATCCGCAGCCTCGGGAGCCCTGTGGGAACTCCCGCAGGGCTCCTGAGGCTGTGGGTGTCTGCCTGAAGCGCGGGGCGCTCTGCTTCAGCGCGCCCCGGGCAGCAGGCTGCGGATGTCTGCCTGAAGCGTGGGGCGCTCTACTTCAGCGTGCCCCACGCTCCGGACAGCAGGTTGCTATCCGTAGCCTAGGGAGCCCTGCGGGAACTCTCGTGGGCTCCCCAGGCTTGCTGATAGCTTCCTGAAGCCTGGAGAGTGAGAGGGGTCAGTGCGCACCGACCTCTCTCACTCTCCAAGCTTCAGCGGAAGCCTGCATTCGCCCCATAGGACGCACACAGATTTCCCCTTCATTTTTGGAGGGGAAAAAGTGCCTCCTATAGGGCGAAAAATACGGTACTTGGATTGGAGAGACTAATGTCTCTGCTATCCATTGCAACAAGCTTGCTAAATACTTTATAAATAAAATAATGCATATCTGTTGTTTTTTTTATAATATTTTTTATTAAACAGCTTTTATATTAACACAAACAAAACATACAAAAACAAACCACACACGTTAACAGAACAAAAAACAAGTACCATTTCATGTCCTAATTTCTTAGACCTTACTTCCTCGACTTCCTCTTGCTTCCCGTTTCTGTATTCCAAGTTCTTACAATTATTCAGCGAATCTTCCCTTATTTTATTATAGATTTATGTTAATCATCCTTATTCTCTCTGTCTTAACCATTACTAATAGTAACCATTTATTTTAAGCCCAACATCATTCTAACTGTCATTAATTTTATAGTATTTCTTTAAGTAATCCTTAAACTTCTTCCACTCCTCTTCCGCCGCTTCTCTTCCCTGGTCTCGGATTCTGCTCGTCATTTCTGCCAAACCCATGTAGTCCATCACCTTCATCTGCCATTCTTCCAGTGTGGGTAGATCCTGTGTCTTCCAGTACTTTGCAATAAGTATTCTAGCTGCTGTTGTAGCATACATAAAGAAAGTTATATCCGTCTTTAACACCCCCTGGCCGACGATACCCAAGAGAAAGGCCTCTGGTTTCTTTGGGAACGTATATTTAAATACCTTTTTAAGTTCATTATAGATCATTTCCCAGAATGCCTTAATCTTCGGGCACGTCCACCAGAGGTGAAAGAATGTACCTTCCTTTTCTTTACATTTCCAACATTTATTATCAGGCAAATGGTAGATCTTTGCAAGCTTGACTGGGGTTATGTACCACCTATAAATCATTTTCATTATGTTTTCTCTTAAGGCGTTACACGCCGTAAACTTCAACCCGGTGGTCCACAACTTTTCCCAATCAGCGAACATAATGTTATGACCGATGTCCTGAGCCCATTTAATCATACTTGATTTTACCGTTTCATGCATTATGAAACGATAATGCATATCTGTTTTGACTAGGATGCCATATTTCAACTAGAGATAACTTTAGCACCCCTTTACAGTTGTACCTCGGAAGTCAAACGGAATCTGTTCTGGAAGTCTGTTCAACTTCCGAAATGTTCGGAAACCAAAGCATGGCTTCTGATTGGCTGCAGGAAGCTCCTGCAGCCAATCGGAAGCTGTGGAAGCCCCGTCAGACGTTCAGCTTCCAAAGAGGGTTCGAAAATCGGAACACTCACAAGGTATGACTACATTTATTTGGAATGGGCCAGGTAGTAGTATAGATGTCTGTATAAAAAGTTTCACAGAATCTAAAGTGAGATGAAGTAGAGCCTGTCCAATCTCCCAGGAGGGTATTTTGGAACTGGCACCATCAGTGAGAAGGCCTTGTACCTGATACCCACCAGCCATATTTCCAATACAGATGAACTGGAGAGTAGAGCCCCTGAAACCATTCTTAAGGAATGAGCGCATTCATGTAGATGGAAGTGGTCCCATGCCACTGAGGGTTTTAAAGACTAAAAGCAACACTTCAATTTGAGGCCAGAAAAAAATGTAGTTGATATCAATGTGTTATGTCCCACACACTAACTAACATTCTGGCAAATACACTTTGTACCAATTGTACTTTTAAAACTTTGAAAGCAGCCACACATAGACAACGTTGCACCAGCCCAGATGATTACTGTGATTTATGGATGTGACTAGTGCATGAGAAACGAGTCAAATCCATGCTTTCGAAGTAAGACCACAGCTAGACAAAACTGGTAAAAGGCACTCTTACCTGCTTACATAATCTAATTAGTTCCAGGAGTACCCCCAGACTGCATACTTAGTCCTTCAGATGGAGTTCTGTCATTGCCTGGAGTAAGGATCATTTTGTTTGCTCCCATCCATGCCAAAACTGACTCCAGATACCAAGTCAGAGTTTTTACAACTTCTCTGTGGTTAGAGGATGGAACGAGAGATAGAGCTGTGTGTCATCAGCATACCAATTGCACTACATTTCAGAATTCCAGATTATGTCTTCCAGTGGTGCCATTTATAGAATAAACAATGCTGAATCAGAAAGCATTGAAGTTGCTATTGTAGTGGACCTGCCGAAGTAGCATGTATGTAACATGATGGATGAAATTATACATGCTGTGAAAGGTGAGGTACATAGCCTAGGATCCTGGGAGCAGGCTAACTTCTGGGTGCCCAGCTGATATTGGTTATAGACACTTATGCTTCTTCTCAGTTAATATTCAGCATGGCATCTTCCATCCCTTTTGGAAACCAAAGACATTTTGATCAGTGCAAGTGCTTTGGTAATAGGGACATTAAGCTGGATCAGACAATTTATCAGTTGAGGCCAGTATTGCCTACTACTTTGACTGGCACTGGTGCCCTACTTGCTACTTGATTTGTTTTTACACTAATGATATCAATTTGATATGGCACCCTTTTCATCAAAAGTATGTGCCCTGAGCTACAGTTCCTCCCCCGATAAGGATTGTTTACTATGTGAGACTGTCCTTGAATGGGCATTTATATCACGGCTACTACACTCTACAATTGTATTCATCTTAAAACACACCATATATATTATTTCAGTAATCCTAACAACTACAGCTCTCTAAGATTGATCAGTACTGTATTATTAGTTCCATATTTCACATGTACAATGGAGGCTTGTCTAAGGCATCCAAGTGACTTTGTTAGTTGCATGATTTGAATGTGAAACTAACTTTTAATAGTACTACCTACTTTGTTGTCTGACCCTACCCCACTAGCTAGTCCAGAAGGGAATGTGGCTCTCAGACTGAAAAGAGTTCCCCACACTTGCCATAGAGAATGATTAAATTTTCCATGTGTGTGTTTAGAAAAGAAAGCACAGTTGGCATCCATTAATTCTTCTTAATGAACGTTTTTCTGTGGAAAAATAAAGCATTGGTGCCGCACACAACTTCTAAGTACTCCTTGTTCTACAGCCCCATCCCAAGAAGTAAGAAATTCAAGAGCTTGTATTTGATGTTGGTGGGAAGACCTGGCAGTGCTATGGCTGGTCACAAATTACAGCAGTAGCAACTTTTTGGGAAATGAGACCTTGAGCTTATGTGTTGCACCCATTCAAAAGCATCCAGAGTAGTTTTAAAAGATGATGCACACACATTCCATTCCAGCAGGCTGCAACAGTGAGAGATAATGGGAAGCAGGGCCAGTCTATCAGTTATGCCTGAAAAACCCATCTCCACCAGACCTACTCTCCTTTAACTGGCAGCAGTCATTCCAACAGCAAGAGAAAAGACGCTGTGTCTTTCTGCCAGCTCTGCTGGAAGGACCAGCTTCATCAAGCTTCTCCTGTCCCTAAACTCTTTTTCCAGCTAGTCAATATAAGAACTACATACCACGGAGAATTGTGGGTTTAGTTCCAGACCACCGCAATAAAGTGAATATCACAATAAAGCAAGACACACAATGCTTTTTGTTTCCCAGCGCATATAAAAGTTATGCTTACACTATACTGTAGTCTATTAAGCCAGGCCCCCCTGGCTGCAGGGGGAAAACCTACACACATAGGATCTCCTCTACAGATGTTCCCCCTCAGTATGCATATGGCAAAGAGTGGGTGGCATGATGGCAAAGGTAATAAGCTTATCACATGTCAAATTCATGAGGGAATCACCCAACTAGGGCTGTGAAGATAGGCTGGAGCACAAAATAAAGTTATATTAGAGTCCTTTGCTGTTCTCTTTATAAGGAGGTCTGACTGTGTCATTATTTTTTCAGGCAAATTAGGACTTTTTTCTTAAGCAGATGGCTCTGTAATTGGTGTTACAAGCCACTTTATGTACTGCCTTCCATTAGTTGTAAATCTCTATACAGTAGGCCTGCCACTTACATGAGGGTTTGGTTCCGAGGCCAGTATGCAAAGGCAAAATCACATAAAGCCAGCAACCCCTGGAACTACCCTCCTGTGTGACCATCCCTACCTGTCTGGAGCGGACCTTGCCCTCTGCCTTGCTAACCAGGCACTGGGATGCTTCAAGAGCCTTCCTGCCTCCTTCCTAGAGACTGGAGGGCTCAAAGAGCTACTGTATTTTTCGATCTATAAGACGCACCAGACCACAAGACGCACCTAGTTTTTGGAGGAGGAAAACAAGAAAAAAAATATTCTGAATCTCAGAAGCCAGAACAGCAAGAGGGATCCCTCTTGCTGTTCTGGCTTCTGTGATAGCTGCGCAGCCTGCATTCGCTCCATAAGACGCAGACACATTTCCCCTTAATTTTTAGGAGGGAAAAAGTGAGTCTTATAGAGCAAAAAATACGGTATTTCCATAACTGGTTTCTCCTCCCCATTTATTATATTTTTTACGTGTATAAGACAATGTTTTTTGCTGATTTTTTTCAGTCAAGAATTAGGGGTCATCTTATACACAGAATGTGAATGTGGGGCAGGGTTGGAAAGCTTGACTGCTTTCAGGCTACACTGTGGGGAAAGGCACTTTGCTCATGCTCAGAGGCACTATTTCCCCCTCAGCCAGGAGTGAGCCTGGTGCATGGAGCTCAAGCTTCATGAGGTATCCTGTAGAAGCCCCTCTAGTGCGACACTGAAGAGGACGCCTCGTCACCCTGTCTGGAAGACTCTACTCTGCCCGCCTTGCTAATCTTTCAGCTGACCTTCCAAAGTTCCAAAGTTTGGTGACTTAAGCAGTGCGGCTGCCAATCCACACTGAAGGTGTTATTTTGGGGAGGGGAGGGGGTGGCTTCTCTGGCTCCAGTGCCCACCTGCTTCACCTTGCCCTGTACAAGGAGATGCGGTTGGCTGCGAGCACTCCTGGATTGCTCCCAGCTCTGGTGGCTCTGAAACCAGGACCTGGGCGCTGCTGCCGCGGTCTTCGTGCAGAGCAGGATCGGGCAGGTTGTAGCTTAGGCTACAAAGCGCGGGAGGGCGACGGACAGGCCCCCTCTCTTGCCCGCCTGTTTTGATCCTGGGCACTTTCTGCCTGGGGTTGAAGGCAATCTCCCAAAAAAAGCTCTCCCTGGCACTCTAAATGAAAAAAAAGTTGCCCATTTTCATGTTTTAAATACTGATTTCTTAATTTGGGGTTAAAAAAATAGAAATCTTATACATAGGGGCATCTTATACATGGAAAAATACAGTACGGTCAAACCTCGGTTTCCGAACGTCTCGGCTGCCGAACGTCTCAGAAGCCAAACACCGAAAACCCGGAAGTGAATGCTTCTGTTTTCAAACGCATCTTGGTAGTCGGATCGCTTCTGAGGCACGTTTTTCAATTTTCCCCATTGAACTTGCTGACAGCCCTTTGATCCTTGGTTTTCGAATGTTTTGGAAGTTGAACGGACTTCCGGAATGGATTACGTTCAAAAACCGAGGTTCCACTGTATTTATTTTTCGGTTGCGTGCCTCAGGTCCCAATCACGTATGTATATTATGTGTTGTTTGCGGGCCCATTGTATAGTATTTAAATCAGTAGCAAACTGCTGTGACTAGTAGAAGCAATCACTAGAAGTTAACAGGAAATGAGTCACAGTAGGCCTGTAAATGAGTAAAACTGTAAGGTGCCATATATTGGAACAATTTCAAGAGGTGTAAGTAAGAATAAGGGTGTGGTCCTACCATTGAAAAAATATATTATAAAATCACACAGAATAGCTATATTCTGGTGAAATGCCTGGCAGGTATTCTAACGTCATTCTAACAAGGGTATTGAAAACAATAGCTACCTTAATCATTACCTTGTTTTTTCACATTTGCCAGTTCTGTCCGATTACTTTTTGTACCAGTCTTAATAGGGCTTGATTTTTAATAAAAAATTAGTTTACTTGTGACAACTGTTTAATATGTATCTACAAGTATCTATTCAGGATGGATTTAACTATGCCTACCTAGACTTGTCCATACTTCTTTCATGCTTTCTTTTCCCCTTCCCCTAGGTGTACATGGGAGTTATTTTCTCCTTGCTAGGCATGGCCTGGGATGTAGTAGAAATAGGCTGGGCAACAGCACATGTATTTCTATCCCCACTCCCCTGTGGCTGTTTGCCACTTTGGACCTTGCCCCTGTTAGATGGATAAAACAGAAGATTGATTAATTACAATATGTATTGATTGCAACAGGGATGATGGGCCATCAGTTAGATTCACAAACAATACAGTGGTAAGTGGTACCTCGGGTTACATATGCTTGAGGTTACATATGCTTCAGGTTACAGACTTCACTAACCCAGAATTAGTACCTCGGGTTAAGAACTTTGCTTCAGGATGAGAACAGAAATCGTGCAGCGGCAGCACAGCGGCAGCAGGAGGCCCCATTAGCTAAAGTGGTGCTTCAGGTTAAGAACAGTTTCAGGTTAAGAACAGACCTCCAGAATGAATTAAATACTTAACCCAAGGTACCACTGTAATGCTAACTGAATGTATTCTGTTGTTATCACATATACAGTGGTACCTTGGTTCTTGAACTTAATCCGTCCCCGGAGTCCGTTCGACTCCCAAAACAGTTCAGAAACCAAGGTGTGGCTTCCAATTGGCTGCAGGAGCTTCTTGCACTCAAGCGGAAGCTGTGTCGGACATTTGGCTTCCAAAAAACTTTCACAAATCGGAACACTTCTGGGTTTGCTGCGTTCGGGAGCCGATTTGTTCGACAACTAAGCTGTTCAGGAACCAAGGTACCACTGTATTACATAATGCAAGTAGATGTACACTCATTATGGAAACTCATAATAGAACGAATCTGGACATTGCAGACAGAACCAACCAACACACAACAAGCAAGCATCTTTCCAAAACCTTAAGGCTACATTTTGTTCGAATGATTTTTTTTGGGGGGGGGTGTCCAATAGGGTGAGTGTTTATTGGGTTGAGGGATCCTCATATTTCAAAAGAGTGTCCAAGCTGTGTTATTTACCGGTAATCAAATTACAGACAATTTTAACCAAGTCATTTTGTGTCTTGGTATTTTGTATAGTTTGTGATAGAAGAGGAAAGCAAATTTTTGAAGAAATATTTTGCTAGATAAATTGAAATTCATTAGATGCTACTAAATAAAGCCCAGTATGGTATGTTTTAACATGTATAATTTATTAAGTGACAAACTAATGACAATCAGTTCAAATACGGAGTCCACACCCTACTCCTGCATTGTTTCAAAATCCAATAATCTTTAAAGAGGAGAAGTGAAAGAGAACATGGGAACAGTGGAAAAAAACTTACCCTGCAATGGAAAATTTTAATCTCTCATGCAAGATGCAGAGATGCTAAACTGGATCTTCTACAGATTATTATTATTTTTTTTGTCAGCTACACAATGTGCATTGGCTTGCAATGCAATTAAGAAATCAGCTATATCATAGAGGAGCTTTTAATTTATTTTACCCTGATCTTGTACAACAGGTACATGGGAAATCTGCAGCCCTTCAAATAGTTGTTGGACTATAACTCCCATCAACCCTGACAATTAGCCATGCTGACTGAAGGTTGCAATCCAACAATATCTGGAAGGCCAGAGCTCCCCCCTCCCCCGCTGTATCGTTGTTCATTTAACGGCTCTGTGCATACATGGATTCGTTAAAGCTGCATCATAACCCTAACCAATGTCACAGAATTGTGACATTACCTGTGTATGTCAGAAATGTGAAATACTATTTATCTGTTCTCACATTTTTACAAAATTCATCTGAGATTGTCTTGTCAGAATTCACGTTTCTTGGCATTTACCAAAAATGGTCAATTCTTGTAATATGTACATGTAAGGTTTATAAATTAGATAGTTGAGGAGGCATTGCCCTCTTGCCTTTAATGTGATCTTGCAGTTTTCTAGACTGATACACTGCACTTTAAAGGTTTCACCTTGCATTTACTTAACTATGTTGTTTGCATGTCCTTTGCTGACTGCAGGTGTCCTGTGAGAGTACAATGGAAATAAAAGCTGAGCAGTGTAATCATGATATGGTCATAGATCTCCTGAAATTACTTTTAAAAGTTTTAACAAGGAAAATATTTGACTGCTTTTGTCGGTGTTATTTTTAATAATTCATCTTCCTTTATATAAGAGGGGATCGTTTTGTAATTAAAATGATAGTGTATTAAAGGTTATGTGCCATTTGGTTGTTGAAGAAGTTAAGGAGCTGATTTCTCCCCCTCCCTTGCCCCAATTATGATTCCAGCAATCAGCATTACGAAGCCCTTCCTCTTTTTGCCCCTCTCCATTTGTACAGCTAATGATGCGTGAAGCCTAATTATTATTAACCCCAGTGTAGGTTTTAGTTCTACAATACTTTCAGAGGCAATCATCTCTATCTACTGTGACTTTTATTTTGATTAATATTATGCAAAAAATAGACTTACATTTCTGCTGATCTTGTTCTTTTGAATTGCAAGCCACCAAACAGCATTCATCCGTACTGTGACATTTTATTTCAGATGTGTGTGTTCTAGACTGATAATAAAACTTTCACCATTTTCCATGGTTAAGATGTGATGCTTAATTTTAGATTTAACTTCCATCAAGGAGATTTAAGGATCACATGCTTTTAAATAGTTGAAATAGTCTCTACACGTCCTGCCTCAAAAATAAGCTTTTTTGGCAAATATGTAATAAACAGTTCTATTTTCTCTTGACCTCTTTTTGTTCTTTGCACTGTTCCATCATTGTGTTCTTGCTTTACTTGTTTGTATTTTCTCTCTCAAGAGAAACTTTGCTTCCATCCCTGCTGCTGATGCTGATTTCTTATGGGAGTTCTGCTTTATTAACCTCTTGAAAAATTTCCATTCATACATAATGCTGCTGGTACTGACGTAATGAATGCAGCAATAGGACTTGAAGTAGAATTTCCATCCAGTTATGAAATCCAGTGTTGGAAGTCTGTTGGTATTTAGCATAGATTTTGATCTCTAAAACTAGAAAAACTAAACTTTCTGAAACAAAATATATCTAGATATATTAAGTCAGTACTTACTTTTTGCTCCTTGTGAAGCTAGGAATGGGGACATTGAAATGTTCTGCTGTTCTTGGTATCCCGTGAAGGTGACTAGAGATGTCTTCTCGGGACTGGGGCGGCTGTGAGGCTATTCACTTCTACTGCCCTGATCCTTTGGACAAAAGGATAGATAAAAGTATTATGGATGGATTTCTCGCCTCTCCCAAAGCAGGTTTATGTGTGGAATGGTAATTCTAGCAATTGTGAGTGTAAAGCCGGAGGATTATTCCTGGTTCATATGAAATGAAAGGGAATGACTTTGGGAATAAACTGCATTCTCAGCTTCTCAGGAGGAACTTCCATGTGTAGAGAAAAACCAGAACATATTAGCCTAGTAGGGCAAGAAAATCATTGTAAGAAGTAGCTGGAAAATATTTATTGTAGGTGTCCCCAAGTACCAGGGAACTTTCTGATCCTCAACATCCAGTCTCTTCCTTGATGAGAAGTATGAGAAAGTCTGTTCATTTAAGCAAAATAATTGAGTGAGGGAGGGGAGATAGGCAATTTGGTATTGTGAAGAGTCTGCCAACAAAGAGAGGGACGGAAGGAGACTGATGTGAAGGAGTTTCACTCACGTGGCTTGCTCATTGGGAAAGCAAGAGTTTTGCAAATTTTAAACTTTAAAAATTCCCACCTCAATTCAGATTCCCTTTACTCTTTTTAAAGTAGTGACTATTAATGGCTCCATTCATATCAACACCCAATGTTTATTCTAGGTTTTGTATTTCAAGGATGCATTTAGTTAAATGCTGAATGCTCGAGACTGTGCATAGCCAGTATTTTGGATAATTTTCTAGATAGTTTAATAAATACTTGAAATTTTTTCATTAAGGGGATAACTTGTAGTTAGGCAGAAATGAGAGAGCAGAAATAATGAAAATGAAGTAGAGAGAGTTAGCCATTTTGAAAAAAAGAAGACTTTTAGAAAGGCTATTGCCAAAACAAAAGCATTTGTTGTATTTCAGTAATTGAACTCCATGTTCCCAGGCACATGGGTCATTTTCTACATCTCAATATTTAAGTAGGATATTATGTTCTTGGGGAAGATTGTTAATAATTAAAATACTTTATGTTTTATACTCAGAAGATTTAGCAGGAGTTAAAACGCTTTTCCTTTAGAGTTATATAAATGGTATTATGAGGGAAAAGACATAAAATCCTGTTTGGGGTGGAAGTGTGAAGAATAAAGATGCCGTTGTTACCTTGATCTAAAGCAGGAATGGATCATTGGAAAGCTGTACATAACAAAACTTTGCCTAGGGACACCTAGTAGCTTAGGATTGCCTTGAACTGCATTCAGACAGGTTTTTTAAATGTCAAGTATGCTGCAAGCCCCACAGGGACTGTTTTTAATCCCTCTTAGTTTACACATGGACTTCTGACCAGCAAGATCAGTATAGGTAACACAGTCTCTAGATTGAAAATGTGCAGTAAATAAAACCATGAACCATGAAAACTTAGTGAAGTGGTTAAACACACAAGTTATGAATTGTGAAGCCTGTGATTTAGATCTCTGCTTCACCATATGCTCACTATGAGGCATTACGCTCTGGTATGGGAACAATAATTTAATCACAAGTAAAATTCCAGGGAAGGGAGGCAAAGACTACTTCAGGGCCTGCTCCAGCTGCTTTTCCCCTCTCCCTCTCAGGTGTGTGTGATCTACTGTCATCTACCCAATGGAAAGGATTCAAGGAAGAGAGGTGATGTTGATGGTGATATCTGCTCTCCTAGAGAAGACTATTCCAAAGAGTAGATGCCAGAGAAGGGCCAGCTCCACTTCTAGATCTTGACAGCATGTGAAAATGTGTAGAGCCCATGCCAGATATTATGTGAGGAAGTATGTATGAGAAGATGCTCTGTGGTGCGGTATGCAAGACACAGGCTGTTTAGGACTTCAAAGTTAAATTTTAAAAAAGCAGCACCTATGAGTTGTGCTTTGAAGTAAAAAGACAACCAATGGAGTCACAACTGCTTTAATGCACATCAGTAAATAAGGGACTGCAACATCTGGACTAATTGTGATGCTTTTCAAATCCATTTTCAAGGGCATGTTAATAGGAAATGTTTTTCTGTAGTGTAAGCAGGAGGTTACGAATGCATGAAGAACAAAAGCAAGATTCTCTTGCATAATACTGGAATATTATGCATGCCCGTGTATGAGAAACAGCTTTTATGCTCATGTTTGAAGGTGGGGCCTGTTGAATCATGTCCTGGGTGATACCCAAGAGAATGCAGTTTTGTAAATACACACAGTTCAGCATCCTCTGTGGACTGCTCTGAACATATACGAAAGAAAACAAATTGTGAAAGCGCTTGAAAAATTAATGAGCTCGCTGGGGAAGAGTGGAGAGTGGCATACGTTTGTGTATCAGGTGAAATCTGTAGCAAATACATTTTTCTGTGAGGATCAGAGGTTGTAGAGATTATTTTGACAAAGTCTTTGTGTTTGCACACATGCGTGCATTTTCTGTTACGATGTCAGAGCAAAATTTCTTGAATGTATTGTCATGATTTCAATGGCTTGTTTATTTGGAAGTAAGCTAGTGTTGCCATATTTTAAAAATAGACTCAGTGTCTATTCTGAGTAGGAATACAACCCAATGCATCTTAGCCCGAGTAGGTGATCATTGGATGCATCTTTATCTGAGGGTATTGCTATCGTAGAGTAATTCATTGGAACTGGAAAAATAGTGCCATCTTCTGGATAGAAGTGTGTTGCAGAAATGGACTGGATGCAATAGTAGTTAGGTAGTCAGAATGTGCTTCACACCAGTAAGCCATTAAGAGTTAACATTAGGTATACTCATTGCTTATCTTCTGTAGTATCACAGGTATGAAGTTATTGAGCTCAAAATATTTTGTTAAGTGTGGATTACATTGTATTTTCACCCGGTAATGTTCCTGATGATAATATTGTTACGGTCCAGCAAACAACGGTCCGAGGGCAGCAAACAACAAAACAATGCACAAAATTTGAAAACGATCTGAAATGTTTCTTAAAAAGAATTAAGTATCCTCAGTGGTAATAAGTTCTATATTATCAGTATCACATACACATCTATTGTTTAAAATCCTTCTGTGTGTCTGTGTATGTTTGTGCATGTGCACACATACACTTCTAGAAATTTATCAATTTTTATAAAAAAGAGTTGTTTGTTTCTGCAATCCATTGCCATTTAATTTTTAAGATAAATTTTGTGCACACCTACTTGGAAGCAAGCATCTTTGAATTCTGGGATTTATTTCTAAGATGACACGCTTTGCACAGCTTCGCACTGTGATCCTATACTTGGGTCTATCTAAAAATAAGTCTGCGACCTAGAACACTTTGTGGTCTCTCAGAATTAGCTGCATAATTGTTCATGTAACACTCTTTATGGGAGAATCAGTGGTCACATTATTTTTAGCTACAGATCTTAAAGATTAAACTATATTAGACCTTTACTATATTTGCTAATAGGATTTAGCTCATCTCTGCTTTTCTTTCTCAAGATGATCAAAACAGACCATTGAGCTTCTAAATGTGTGATCCTCAGTCTTGAAGACTACTATAATTCTGTACAATATAATGTTTGTCATCTTATAAGGAGAAAAACATATGTAGATACAGAGTAAACTTTTAAGATTATCCTCCTGTTTAAGTTGGAGATAAGGTTGCTAAGAATAAAACAAGCAATGCTGAACATACTACTTTTATAGAAATATGCACAATAGGTATTGATGTGTTTTAAAAATGAGGGGGGTTGTGAATTTCTGTCTATTTGTGTGATCTATGTATGCACAATTTTCTGAACATGAATTCTTTTTAGTTCTCTTTTTGGAAGCTGCTCTCAGAAGTCTAAAGCTTTTCTTTAAACTCTTGAGTTCAAAAAGCTAATTTGACATTCTGATTCATTTTATATTTGCTGTTTATATGTTTTTAAATGGATTTGTATATTTTAATATATTGTTAAGTACCATCCTGAGAAGCTTTGAGTTAAAGTGCAAAATACAAACTCACTAAACAATAATTAAATGGAAAATGCTTGTGTTTATTCTTCTGAGACCCCTCTTTTAAAAGCTCAAAAAGCTAAATTGCAAACTCCTTTATTACCTGGGGAGTTCAAAGTGGTGTTGAGGAACTCTTTTCAAAGGCTAGTTTAGGTTGTGGCCAGGCTCTTTCTTTTTAAAATGAATAGTAATAAATAGTGTGTGTATGTATGCATGCAGACTAAAAGAAAGGAAGCATCAAATGGAAACACTGGTTTACAGTGTTATTTGCCTGTTCTATGTACGACAGGCTTTAGAAGGCTAGATGGGTATCCGTAATATGATATAGAGAAAAGAGTGGAAATGCGTCATTTATCTACAGTTTTGCCCTGTGGACTATTGTGCTGATAATAAAATGCTGCAAGGGTTAGCAGATTTGAACAGCCAAGAGAAACAGTGCGAGTGCTTCTCCCCCTTCCACTTTCTGCACTGACATTCTCCCTGCTCCTTCCTAATAGGCACGCCTAGTAGCTGTGTGCTAATCCCAATTGGCTAAAATTGTGAGAGGCGTGGTATGCAGATTATGGTATGACCTCACTCCTGTTTGTCTCAGTGCTTAGAGCTTGTTGGCTCTTTTCAGTTTCTGCTTCAGAGCGGAGAGTTTCACTTCTCTTTCTCTCACTCTCGGTTGCGAAAGAATCTGTTATTTGTGCTCTTTCAGACAACGTTGCTAAACGAAAAGGGATTTTCTTCTGTTTCCATAGACTTTCTAGCGGGAATAAACATATACTGGAGAAGCGATCTCTGTGTGAGCTGCCTTCACAACTGCCACATTGGTGTGTCTAATGTGCTACAAGGATGAGCCCGGCATTTGGAGCTATGGAAGTGGAGCACTATTCCAAAGGCGTCCTGCTGGAGCCTTTTGTTCATCAGGTTGGAGGTCACTCCTGTGTCCTCCGGTTTAATGACAAGACCATCTGTAAGCCCCTTATCCAGCGAGAACACCTGTTCTATGAGACCCTTCCTACAGAAATGCGTAAATTCACTCCTCAGTATGAAGGTATGTTACCAACCTTAGAAGGGGGTCGGGCTTTTTTATTCCTTTTGTAAATCCAAATGTGCTGTTTTGTCTCTAAAGTCTCTTATGCTGAAGAGATTTTAGGGGGTTTCTTTTCATGCATTTTGATATTGTCTGAGCCAGGCTGTGGAGATACAGGGTGGAGATGCTTGCCAGTGGGTCTTTGGGCTGACTAACAGCATTAGAGTAGAACAACTCTGCTGATGATAGCCTGTAGATCGGCCTTAGGCACAGGTAGGTAAGTATATTGATAATAGCTTGTAAATGTTTTCAGTAATAATGTGCTGCTTCTTTCTGATTTGTATGTATGTGTGCACTTTTTAAAACAAAACAAAAAATAAACTGGATAAGATTTGCTTGTCTTACAGAAGTTTATTGTGGCTCTTTGGATTCTTTTCTACCTCTAACAATTTGGTCAGCATAGCAGGGAAGTTAAAATTTACTGTTAAAACATATTCAGCTTGTTTTTGCCCTTAAGGAGATGGGGGAAAAATGCGGTCATTAGGTAGGCAAAAGGTGAAATACCGTTGAAGAGACTGTCTCAGATGGTATGTGGGAGTAGATATTCCAGTTCTTAGCATTGCATTAGTTGACCAAAACTTTTAACTTTGAATGAGGTACTACTGGAATTTAATTAAAGATACCCGAATTTTAAAAATCTGATTACCTTTTTACATTGTATTATATTTATTCACTGAATAAAGCAACCACTATTTCACCAATTAAAAAACTAAGAGATGTCTCTTAGTTGTATTGCTATATGATGTGCACGCTTACTGAAACATTTGAAAACTTCTCATTACAAGCTTTTGGAATGAATAGATGAAAATGTACTTTATAAATGTTTGATAGAATGTAATAAATTGTACTAGCATATGTGGTTTTTCTCTTTTGGAGATGTGTGGGAGGGATTCAGGGGTAAGGGGGGGCCTCATTTGGTCCATCTCTGTTGTTTTTTCCAGGATAAAGTCAAAGGCCATTTTCTAGCTGGCTTCCCCCCCTTTCCTGTAGCTCTTTCCTGTGTGGGCAGCAGGACTGTCAGTCAGAGCTTCCGCACTCCCTACCCTTGCTACTGTAGGTCCCAGAGCTGCCTGCCCTTCTCAGAAGTGCCAGTCTCTCGCCAAGAACTCTAGTGATGAGCGGCAAGAATGTACAGATTGATTGATTTCAGGATAAAGAGAGAGGACTGAGGAAAAAAAGCCCCATTCAGCCAGTTGTTACAACTTCTGCCATAGCATTCCTATATGGCACTGTCAGAACTTTCCTCTAAGACTCTCAAAACATAAGACAATGCTCTAGAGACTCTGAGATGAGGAAGCAAAAATGCTTTCAAAGTTCACCATGTTTTGATGTATCTCAGTCAAATTTGTTTTGTACTTCATTTTGTTATTTCCTTTGCAAGACTGCTACATAACTGAAATCAATAAAATATATTCCCCCAAGGAAAATAAAAATTGTAAAATTAAACGTGGTGATTCTAAGTGGAACCCTTTGAATTAGTTGTCTGTTGTAATGTGTGATGTTGTTCTTGTTTTGCTCTGCTCTTGCAAGCCTTTCCTTTTCCCTGGAATCTATTAACCCTCCTGAAAGCCATTTGTTTGGATAAGTGCTTTTAGCTTTGCTGTTAAGCAAAACTTAAAGCTTTTGGTGTTTCTGTGCAGGGCACATTTCACTGCAAGATGTAAATATACAATGTTTTACATCTCTTCTAGGGACAGATAAGTCAGATTTTTTAAAAAAGAAAATAATAAAAATTTTCAATAATTGAAAACGTCTCCTGTTATTATTTGATTCCTATGTGATTCTGCTCACGAGAAGAATCTCCTGTATCATTAATGTGTTGTCTTCATGATAAATTGTCTTCTCTGTGAGGTGTCACTTTGTCTAGATGTTTTGATATTTGTTAGGTTGACAGATGAGTTTTGGCCTGTGGCAAGATAAAAAACTAAGGACTGGGGTAAGAGAAAAACCAAAGTTGCTATATTTTTAGTGCAAAATTATATTGTGTTGTAAGCTGTATATGCTTCTCATTTCTTTAATTTTAACTGTATATCTTATTTTTCTTCTGAAGGTGTGGTATCGGTAAGCTTTGAAGAGGATGAAGACGGAAACCTGTGTCTAATAGCATATCCATTAAATGGGGACCATGATAACTTGGAAAGCCTAGATAATTCTGAATGTGAACCTAAAAATAAATTGTTACGGTGGACTAATAAAAAGACTGTATTGCTAGAAAATGAAAAGTTAACTAAGGAGTGGGTTCGACAGCACCGAAAAGAAGAGAAAATGAAAAGGTAACTAAAAAAAGAGTAAGCAAAGCAAAAGCTAATATCATGATTCTTCTGTGTACACTCAAATCTCATGAATTGCAAATAATAATAATAATAATAAAATGCAGTGCAATCCTAAGCATTTTTACTTGGAAGCAGTTCCCATTGTATTTAATGGGTTTCCTTATAGATAACTGTATAAAACTACAGACTTAGTGTGGTAAAACTGGATAGGGTTGTATACTGTAATTTTTGTGCCTGGAAAGTCATTTTTCAAATTTAAGTAAGGAGCTCTGAAATTCTAGTTTTTCAAGCCTTCTACAATATATTTAATTTTATTGATTTCAGGATTAGATTGAGGCATTTTCAGTAGGAGAAGAATATCGGGAACATGGTGTCATTTGAATCTTGAAAGTTACAAACTGTGGCAACTGTTAAATAATGCTCTTCAGAAATATATATAAGAGGCCATGTTAGGCTGATGCTTCAAAAGCAATCAAAAATATTGTGGCACCTTACAAACAAGGCACTTATTTATTTAGCTTTTGTGGACTAGAATTAGTGCTCATCGGATGCCGGTACTCTTTTAAAAACATGGGTGAAGGCTTGACTGAGAAACCATGGGACAAATTACTTGGTTAATATAAGAAAGATAGTGGATACCACTTTTCAGTTTAAAAATCATTGTGAAATAGGCTAGTTGTAAGCAATGCACGAGTGAAGGCTAGTGGAGCACAAATATTTTCAAATGATTTTTGAAAGGCTAGGATACTTCCACTTGACCACTAATACTAAGGTTTGGTTCTTATTTTTCAGCCATAAGTTAGAGGAAGAATTCGACTTGCTGAAGAAATCTGAAGTGCTGTATTACAGTGTGGAGAAAAAAGGAAATGTCAGTTCTCAGTTTAAACACCATAATCCTTGGAGTATGAAATGTCATCAGCAGCAGTTAAAGCGAATGAAGGAAAATGCAAAACATCGGAATCAATATAGTATCCTTTGTGCAAATAAATGTATGACAACTGAACAAGAACCACATTATCATAGGAACTGAATAGTTAAATATCAAATGTGACAAGTCACTCAAAAGAGAACTTTTAGATCAAATTTGTGTTTCTCAGCATTGGCTGATGGAAGTGACTACAATGTACTATTTTCTGCTGTTGGAATTCAGGCTCTCACATAGTTCTTAAGCTGATGCTACATAAATCTGCAGACCATTTACCTTTACAGTAGCCCGCAATTGATGTGTAATCTCTGCAGTTGGTGGAGGATATTGATGGTAGTTCTGTTGTCTGCATTATGTAAGGAACCATGTTGGTCATGCTGCAGTCCAAGCCAATCTACCTCTTAAGCCAGTACATTCTGTTGAGGGGTGATCTGTGCTGACAGTGGTATGAGTACAGATGTGCCTTTAAACCAAGATATTCCTTAGTGCACGTCTAATTTTTATAAATCGAACCTCATGCTTTAATTAGTGGATAGACCCAGTGAAGTAAAGTTCTGCTGGAACCACCAGCATTCTTTCCTCAAATGGCACCAGAGGTCTTAATCTCTACCTCTTGTGATCACAAGTTCAAATGTATCTTGGTTTGCTTTTTTAATCGGCGCAAAGAAGTATGTATGTTTTTTTGTTCAGTTGTATGGAGAAAAATAATGCTATCTTAAGTGACAGAGCCATCAGCTTACTGTCTCTACTTAATTCGTTCTGGAGGTCCGTTCTTAACTGGAAACTGTTCTTAACCTGAGGTACCACTTTAGCTAATGGGGCCTCCCACTGCCGCAGCCATGTGATTTCTGTTCTCATCCTGAAGCAAAGTTCTTAACGCGAGGTACCATTTCTGGGTTAGCGGAGTCTGTAACCCGAGGTACCACTGTATAAGAACTGCTAATGGTTTTTTTCCAGGGGGACATTAAACCCTTAGAACACTGAAAAATGTTCAGTGAAAATATGCAGGTTCTCTGCACAAGCCTTGTAGAGAATTTTTTTGTAGAGAAATTTTCTGATGGAGTTGTCTGAAATATTGATAACTTACCATCAATACCTGATTGGGATAGTTTAGAATATTTTTATACAGTTGAGAAGGGCAGCTGAATAGTTTATCCAAGGTTATACCTGAGTTATGTGTCAGAGCAAAAGCTTGCTGAAGCCAAATTGATTGTTTCATAGGTTCTGTCCTAAATCTCCATCATCTCAGAGAACAATGCTTTTCTTTGGTTTGTGGAAAACAAGGCATTTTATGATACAGACCTGCCTGACTGTTAAAATCAGCAGGGGAGGCCTTGCTGGGGGAGCACTGCTATTTAAGGCCCGAGAGGTAGTGGTATTGTGGGGACCTTCTCTGTAGTTACCCCCCCATATGCCCCGTTATGGAACTCCTTCCCCATGGCAAAGGGGCCAGCACTCTACCTGGCACCATCACCAGACTCTTTTCATTGGTCATCTGGGAGCAGATGAGTAATTTTAGATTGGGTTGTGCCCCCCCTTGCACTATAGTAATTTCTGTTCTGTATTCCAAGTAAGGTATTTAATATATTTTATTGAATGTTCGTATCCTGCCTCGAGACCTTGTAGTGAAAGGTGGATAACAATGAGTTTAAAATGCCAGTCATTAATAATGAAGCTAAGTTGTACAAGTTCTAATAATAGGGGCAACATTGAGAATTTTAATTATCGGTGGAACATTTCTTTAATTCGGCTTCAAGTATAAGAGTAATTTTGGCCACAGTTCTTCTGAGCTTTCCTTAACTAAACAGAATTTATCTTACTGGAAAACCTAACCTCGCGTTATGAGGTGCCTTGTGTGTTAGATCTCAAGATGGGAACCCGGCAGCATGGAGATGATGCATCTGAAGAAAAGAAGGCGAATCAGATCCGGAAATGTCAGCAGAGCACTTCAGCAGTTATAGGAGTCCGAGTTTGTGGTATGCAGGTGAGCTTCAGAAAGAGCAGGAATGAATAGTTTCTGCTTATTAGACTGTGAATGAAACCAATTTCTATTTGCGTTTTCTTCAAGTGGAAAAATTCTGGCTTTCCTTAGGCAAGCATTGCACTGTTCTGAATTTTGTGAGCTACCGATTACAGTTGTCATCAAATAGTAGAATTAAGTGCAGTGGCGCTGTACATTTTTCATTATATAATTCAGGCAATTTAAGAATGGTGTCCTCCTTATTTTCTCTAATTCAAAAAAATTGTGCTGTTACTCATTTTAGGCAATTTTGTAACCTTCCCACTTCCTACTTTTCTAGCTGAGAGATTTTAAATTTTATTCACCATCTTGCTGAAGAAAGCTCCAGAACGTGGCAGTATCACTGTAATCAGGCGGATGGGCCACTTGAGAGCAATGCTCTTCCTTATCAAGAGCGGAGAAAGTGAGCCACTGTGCCTTTCTCTCACCATGCATGGAATTTGCTATTTAACCATCAGGCTGTCCTTGATTAAGAAATCCAATATGGGAGATGATCACAGAGAGTTCGTTTCCACATGCATGTGCATGGAGTGAAGCATGCACTCAAAAATCCTCTCTAGCAATGCATTCTCTTCCCTCCCATACTAGCAGATTGATTGATTTATTTTAAATGCAGATTCCGTCCTGGAGTCCTGAAAGACTAAATTTGAATGCAGATAAACTGCAAATTATTCACGATACTAATAGGCTGCACCCTTGCTTTAAAAAAAAAAAAGTTTTTATTAAGGATTTTTTATGTTAGTCTGCACCAAGTCTTTGTAGTGTGCGCACTTCATAAAAACAGCCAAAGGAAGGCTCCTTTCACAAATAACATGATTGTAACTGTAAGGCAAGCTGTTACTATTTATTTGGGTGTTTGTTTGTTTGTTTCACCTTTCATTCTGGAAAGATTTCTAAGACACCTTGCAATTTAAAAGTAAATAAATAAAATTACATTGAAGCTGCTTCTTTTCCCTTTGGATCATTGTGGCTGTTCACGTTGACTTTGATCGCAGCATATTGCTCAAAAGGACTGATAGCTGGGTGGAAGTTGCCTAGCCGTGTGCACTTTATTCCCTTCACTGCAGGCATTTTCACTGTCCAGAGGTAGAGTAGGTGATAGCAGTTAGCTGTTCTGCCTGGCTGTTTAGTTATTCCCTGTAAGTGAAAGATGCAAGTGAATGGGGCAGTATGGACAATAAAATTAGTTAGGGCTCCTTGCTTGTCTGCTGGCTCTATGCATCCTTTCATGCAAGCTTGGTTTGAATGGAATGACTACTATGAGAGAGGAACTTTTCATCTTCCTGTACAACTAGAAAAGGTCATCTATCCCACTTTTCCTTTCCTTTGTTACTTTTAGTGGTAAACATCTCTGTGCTTTCCCTTATACAGCAGCATCTCCTTTGCAAATGATGCTTGGAAGGTATAAACATGGTATTCATAGTCCCTTTCCTTATTTCAGGCTGCAGGATATTGCTCCAGTAGTTTCTTAGTTCATTCTTTCTGCTTTTAGAGATACTAGTTTTAGTCACCATGCTTAATTTTTATCCATTTGAGGGCCAGCTTGTACCGTCATTTCAGTTTAGTCTTCAAGGACTGACTCATTAATCTTTGCTACCATTTTAGCAGATACTAATATGATTTGTTATGGTGTGTGAAAATATATTTTCATTGTCTCAGTTATATGCTTCAAGCTGTTGATTTCTTCTGTGGTGTAGACATACACAATAATTTTATTTAAAGGGCCATTTTCCCCTTCATGAGATTGCCACCAGTAGCTTTTCAAAATGAATTAACAAGCATAGGCATGATACTGCTGTTATTGGCCTGAGTTACCAAATGCCATTATGCATGTTGTAACTTGACTTTTTAAATAGTGGCCAAGTAAATTTCTAATCCTACTTAAATTCCATGGTCTTATTTCATCAGTGGAAAAACAATAATATACACCTTAAGAATCTGCTTTGGAATTAAAACGTGTTATATATGAATGATTTGGCAGTTAGAATATTCCACCTCTGACTTCCTTCAGCTATATCAGAAGACTTTTGCAAAGTTTTCCTTCTCTTCTGAAGCATATAATTTCTTGAGGGTTTTAATTCAAAGTTACTGTTTCATTCAGTGCTAACAAGTCCTTTTCTTGCCTTGTATTTTCTACAGGTTTATCAGCCAGGTTCTGGCCAGTTAATGTTTATGAATAAATACCATGGAAGGAAACTTTCGGTCCAAGGATTTAAAGAAGCACTTTACCAGTTCTTTCATAATGGGAAATACCTGCGAAGAGAACTCTTTGAGCCTGTTCTAAAGAAACTGACTGAATTAAAATCAGTCTTGGAGAAACAGGAATCTTACCGCTTTTACTCCAGTTCTTTGCTCATCATTTATGATGGAAAGGAATTACAAGAGGTAGCTGTGGACTCTGATCCAGAAGACCTTGAAGGCCTTTCAGAGGAGTCTTCAGATGAATCGGCAGGCGCATATGCCTATAAGCCTACTGCTAGCTCAGTTGATGTTCGAATGATAGACTTTGCCCATACAACTTGCAGGTATTACGGAGAAGATAGCGTGGTGCATGAGGGCCAAGACACGGGTTATGTTTTTGGACTTCAAAACTTAATAGTTATTATTAAAGAAATAAGAGATGAAAACAGTGAATAAACATTTAGAATGCAAAGCAGTAGAAAGCACTATAGTGACTCTTTGTATTCCAGAAATATTGACCACTTTCTGGTGGTAGCAACCTGTACAGACTCTGTTGGGATGGCCCCATCGGAGTCAAAGCTGTTCGGGCATTTCCTTTTAGTGGTGCTAGAGTTAGCACTGACACATCTGGGTATCTTTATTATTTATTTTAACTCTCGTGAACATTCCATATTTGATTATTCAAATACCTCTGTTATTCCTGTGTGTATATATACCAATAAAATTCTTTTTGTTCATTGTAAGTGATAATGTTCTCTTTCCAAGGACCTGGGATGTTTTTGGTCATTTTGTTAAAACAAGCAGATTATTATCCCTTGGTTAAGGTGGACAGATCTTCCCTTCACATCTTTTTCATAAAGTGAAATATTTATTTTTAAGAGGCTATCCTAGTGTGTTCCTAGTATTAGACTCACCCACAAATAGTAGAACCAGAACAAGTGGAACTACCTACAAGTAGGATTTCCTTGGAGAGTAGGTGTTGGAGGAACACATCAGGAAGCCCATGTTGCTGGAGTTTGCACTACTTCCTCCAAAAGCGATTGGTGGCCTTTTTAGAGGAGTCCATAAGCCTTGCCTGCAAATGGTGAAGCCTTTTGCGGAGCCTTAATAAACTAATTAAAAGCACCCAGTTGATCCCAACAATCAACAGATATATGAGATATCTCATGCCTGCTTTAAGATACCAAACTCACAGGGCTTGGCAGCTATAGTTATTCCCAGCTCTTACCTATCCTCATTCCTTGGTCTTTCTAATCATGATGTGGAGCAGGGCATTTGTTGTTTTTCCTCTTTGACTATTGCATTACCTGCTTCTTGCCCCCCCCCCCCCACTGGTGCCAAGCTTGGGGGTTGACTCTTAAATGTAAGCATTTTATCTCTTCCCCTTGGAGCTGTACGGTATGGCTTTTAAGTTGTGCCTGCCGAAAATTCACATAAATTGTCCTGTGTGGGATCTCTTGCTTGTGTCCTGGGCATGTGTTCGGCTTCAGTGTTTATTTTTCACTATGTTATCAGAATATGCAATTGCGTTTCAAGTCCTGAGCCAAGTCACACACAGTTTTCCAAGGCAAGAAATAAAATGTTTTTATTTTATTTCAAATAAGAACAATAATTTTATTATTTCTAGCCCACCTATCTGACCAGGTTTCAAAGGGCTTAATCCTAAAGAAAGACATTTATGACCAACACAATCTGTTTATAAGCAGTACAAACCTAGGACAGCTATACATCTTTTCACAATAACTGAAACCAGGAAATACCAATGAATTCCTGCAAATGAAACAGTGGATTCTGCAATAATCAACAAGTCCTTCCCCCCATATGATTATGCTCTGCTAATCAATGTTAGTCTCGTATTAGTGAGGTCTGCTGTATGATACACTGATGCTGTTAATGAAACTGCACCTTCACATAGGTACCTAGCTCTAAAGCACGGCCTTTCCCCACATTTTCCTTAGTTCTCTTTGATGCTTGCTTGTCTTTGCCCATGTATGTCAACTTTCTCTAGCTTTTCTGTGTGCCATTTGCCCTTTCACTGCTGGGTCAGCCAGTTGGTGTGAGCTGGGATGAAACTATGGAGCAGGGGTCAGCAACCTTTTTCAGCAGGGGGCCAGTAAACTGTCCCTCAGACCATGTGGTGGGCTGGACTATATTTTTTTTTGGGGGGGGGAATGAATGAATTCCGATGCCCGACAAATAACCCAGAGATGCATTTTAAATAAAACCCACATTATACTCATGCAAAAACACCAAGCAGGCCCCACAAATAACCCAGAGATGCATTTTAAATAAAAACACACATTATGCTCATGTAAAAACACGCTGATTCCCGGACTGTCCGTGGGCCGGATTGAGAAGGCAATTGGGCCACATCCAGCCCATGGGCCTTAGGTTGCCTACCCCTGCTAAAGAGCGCCAGAGTGTGATTGCCCTTCGTCAAAATGTTTGTGTTGGAACTGAGACAATTAGAAGAGTGCCCAGCATGAAATGTTGGAGTAAAAATTAACAACATACTGTTGAGCATTAGGTGAATACCTTTAAAAAGTCATGGATGAATTCCACACAAATACCATTCTTCATTGTGGGTCTGCTCCCTACCCCGTTATTCCTAGCCCAGTCTTAACAAACCAGTGACCGCTAGCATAGCACTCAACCACACACACACACACAGATGTTCACTCTTGCACAATCGCTCCTGCACATGCTTGCCATGTGCTCACAGCTTCACTGGTCCTGAGCTGGCCCTCTCTGGAGGAATGAACTTGTAGCTGCCCTTACCACCTCCAGTGCTAGCTTCAGATGTCCAGCTACGTAGGTCAAGCTTGCCTTAGTTCTCTCTTGGCTGCTTTTTAATGGATGCAGCTGCTGAAAAGAGGTGGATGCTTAGAAATGTGGCTTCTGTATATCTGAACATGTGGACTATGGGGCTGCTGGATGACTGCATCTTTGCTGCTTCAACACTCAGTAAAATACACTATAATAGTAGCAAGATCTGCAAATGTTGGCTTTCCAGGGGTGAGACAAGTGGGGTGAAAGGTGATTCCCCCCATGACCTTATAAAATTAAGCAATAACTTGACCAAGCTGTACTGTGGTCCTATTCAAACAGTGCTTCATTGAGCTGTCTTTGATGCCTTCAGGTTCATCCACATCATCTCTGCCCTTAAAACGGTTTTAAAATTATTAATACATGTTTAGGAAATCTGTTCCTAGCATAGTACTCCAAGCATATATAATCGAAAAGCTATCAAACATTCAAATTGTGAAAGCTCAGTTTTTAAAAAGAAATTAAGTAGCAAACAATTCATAAATATGGTTTTCTGGAAATGGGGGGGGGGGAGATGTTGAAAA
The DNA here is from genome assembly GCF_964270895.1 of Podarcis filfolensis. Lineage (NCBI taxonomy): Eukaryota > Metazoa > Chordata > Lepidosauria > Squamata > Lacertidae > Podarcis > Podarcis filfolensis. The sequence goes on along the minus strand of NC_139605.1, from coordinate 41,606,880 downwards.
TAGCAAAAGAGAGAAGTCCCTTTCAGTTAACAGAAGGATATGATTCTTTGTAATTGCCAATTGATTATGCCAAAGTCTGCCTTCGTCTTGCACCATTTTGTAGCTGGCTCTGTCCCTAACATTCCCACTTTGTGACTGGTGGGCCCACATACAGTTTGGCCCTGGTAGTAGATAGTTTGAGAATCCCTGGTTTAAAGCTTTATATGTAAGCATCAGTACTTTGAATTGGGCCTGGTGATTTTACCTTCTTGGGCTCCATGATCACTGCAGATTGTGACAGCAGTCACAAAATTAAAAGACACCTGCTTCTTGGGAGAAAAGCAAAGACAAACCCACGCAGCATCTTAAAAAGCAGGGACATCACCTTGCCAACAAAGGTCCATATAGTTAAAGCTATGGTTTTCCCAACAGTGATTTATGGAAGTGAGAGCTGGACCATAAAGAAGGCTGATTGTTGAAGAATTGATGCTTTTGAATTATGGTGCTGGAGGAGACTCTTGAGAGTCCCATGGACTGCAAGAAGAACAAACCTATCCATTCTGAAGGAAATCAGCCCTGAGTGCTCACTGGAAAGACAGATCCTAAAGCTCAGGCTCCAATACTTTGGCCACCTCATGAGAAGAGAAGACGCCCTGGAAAAGACCCTGATGTTGGGAAAGATGGAGGGCACAAGGAGAAGGGGACAACAGAGGACGAGATGGTTGGACAGTGTTCTCGAAGCTACAAACATGAGTCTGACCAAACTGCGGGAAGCAGTGGAAGACAGGAGTTCTTGGCATGCTCTGGTCCATGGGGTCACGAAGAGTCGGACACGACTAAATGACTAAACAACAACAACAACAACAAGCCATAAACCAGGGCAATTGATAAAAGGCAAGCATAATATGGCCTGGAAAATATACAACAGAAAGTAATCCTGCTGCCATATTATGCATTGCTCTATGATAGTTTCTTTTGTGGATGGAACTCCCTCCAGCATTTAGAATGAACCACAGTGTTGTAGTCGAACTGCAGGAACTCCACCGGTATAGCATCCCAAAAAGATGTCCATAGCCTCTCCTTACAAGCTTCTAACCAAGGAGAGGCTGCCACCTTCTGAGACAGTCTGCTCCTTCAACTTCTTCTGATAGAATCTGGTTGTGGTTTATTACCAGCCATAAACAAATTTAAGATTACTTTGCATACAGGTGGGCTGCCAAAGTAAATCTAGGTGCACATAAATACTTCCAAAATGACCTATGTGGGACCTTGAAAATTCCAGGAAACAGCACCTAAATTTCTAAATGGGATACCTCTTGTTCTTTCCTTGTACATTACAGTAAACATGACCCAGTGAAAACAGTATTAATGGTGGGAACCATGCAGATAAGTGATACACAGACCATTTCACACATTCATCTCTATCATTTGATCCATCTTCACTCATAGAATCATAGAATGCAAAAAAAGAGGTTCCAGGGTTGCTGTAGGAAAAGAGTATGTCACACTTTCCTGTGAAATGCTCATTAGTGCTGCTTCCTTATTTTGAGCAACATATTCGGATAACAGCACAGCTGAAAGGAAAGGGCAGGTTTCCTGCATATCCAGATTTGATGCAAGCCCAGTTTTGTTTTAAACATGCCAAATTAAGATGTAACTTAACAATGTGATTCATATCTGATGCTGAGAATTGCTGCTTAATGTCAGAACATCCTCACTCTGGAGTCTAAAATAGAAAGAAAAGGGGGGAAAAGCCATCTCCACCCAAAACTTGGAGAGAGTTGAATGACGTTAATGGAGTGGCTATTGTGAGAGCAAGACTTGTTTTCCTTCCTTGCTCCTTGTCCCCGAATTCTTTCAAGCGGCTCCTATGTTTGCAGAATGCCAGTTACATAACTGCTTCTTCTGAGTTTGCCAGCACTGAGCACCATTAGTCTGTGGGTGGAAGTACAGTGTGTGATTGTTTAAACAAAGTCTGGCTTTTATTGCACAAGTATCCAGGTGGCACAGATTGTCTCTAGGGCCGGCACTGGCTCTTGGGAAGCCTTGGTAGGAGAGATGGTGGTTGGCCTGAACTGTGGAAGCCAGTTCCCTTCCTACCACCTCAAGAATCTGGGTTCAGAGCAGACAGCGTGAGCGCCCTGCAGTTCTGGGAAACGGCACAGTGGTTTTAAAAAGAGCCTCTCAAAGCTTAAAAAGACAGCCTCATTTGAGAGCCTCTCAAAGGTTTTCCATCGGAAGAACGCCAAGGAGCGGGTCCAATTTGCTTTAAATTATTTTAATCTGAATTGCTGTGTAGGATCAAAATTAGTACTTGGTTTGCAGGTGGCAGGAGCAGATTTTGTTTCCTGAGCTTGATTTCTGCTTCACTCTCTCTCGCTGCCTCTCATCCATATTCAAGCACAGAGGCTGCAGCGGTGATGCTTCTCCTGCAGATGCGCCAGTCACGTTTCATGCCAAAGATGCGCCATCATCTTCTGAGAGCATCGGGAAATGTGATTGTAGCAGCAGCAATAGCCCGAGTTGTGTGCCAGGACAGAAAGCCCGGCTGGAAAAGGGAACATTGGAGGAATGCATAATAGAAAGAGACGTCCTATTTTAGTCCTTGGTGTCCTTCTGCTGACAAGCACCCCCATCCGATTTGCATCTCCATGCTCCGTATGTCATCGTCAAACGCAGGTTTAAAATTACTGCCCTTCATTGGATAATTCATGAGACACTTGAGCCTGCAGTGAGTGAGGATCAGCTGTCAGCACGTGGGTGGCTACGATGGGAAATTCCACCACAGGGAGCAGCAACTCACACTGAAGCATGACTGTGAACAAAGGAAGTCATGAGACGCAGCCGTAGCCCACAAGAGGGTCAAACAGTTCCCCCCAACCTGCTGTCTTCTGGGTACTTTGGAATCCAACTAAGGATGGGGAGAACATAGATTCAGTTCACATTTAAATAGCGTACTAAGTGATGGGTGCTTTGTGAAACAACACATAGGCCAAAACACAGCCATCCTTCAGCTTTCACAGTTGTGTTGCAGTTCTCCCGCACAGTTAAGGGTACAAAAATGCACATGCTGAGGTAAAGTGACCCTAAAAATGCATGTATTTGTGGAAATAGAGTACAAAAATTCATTATGTTAGGGGAAATTGCCTTGCAAAAATGTGTATCTTAGGCAAATTTGAATACACAGATGCGCATATCAGAAGATATTCACACTAAAATGTTGATCAATTTTCATTAGGACTTTATAAAAATGCAAACTGATGTGGAAAACTGAAGACTGCAAAAGTGAGAACCCAAGAGAAACTGAAATCGACATATTCACTCCAGTTCCATCAGCCGCAACCAACAATGGTCTACAGTCTTGGATAATGAGCTACGGTCAAACCACATATTGGGGGTGGGGGGGACAAACAGATTGGGAAAAGTTGGGTTAGTGTTCCTGTTTTCTTAATTGATAGATTGAGACAGAGTGGGGAGAAGAATTCAGAATATTTCCCTCCTGGCAGGAGCGCTGGATTTAGGGTGATTGGCAGGAATGAGCCAGCAATAAATCATACCAAGGAAGTTGGAGTTAACTCTTTATTAGCAAAAACAGGATCTGCACAGGAGTATCTGGCCTAATGAGCACAGCAAGTCATCTCTGGCAGGTCTTGCCCCCATGAGGCAGTTGTGAAGGCTGAAGATCCCTGCCTTCCCACAGCTGCCTAAGTCCTCTCCTCTCCAGAGTTTCCCCCAAGCAATTTGAGATTGCCCCTGCATGAAGCCAGCCTCTCCTCTGCCCTTTTCATGCCTCTCCTGGTTCTGGGAGACCAGCGGGGAAGGGAGCTTGTTGCAGCCGGAGGGGGAGACACCTGTGCCTCTTCACTAGCCAGATCCACCTCTGCCTCTTGTTTTCCCTCCTCTCCTGCTTCAGCTTCTGCCTCTGATTCTGGACTGCTCTCTGCCATAGACTCTCCCAGCTCACTAAGCCCTGTTCCCTCTTCAGCTTCCGACACCTCCTCTTCCCAGTCTTCTCTCTCTTCTCCCTCTGACCACTCATTGTAGTCCCACCACCACTCCCTGGGCTCTGAGCCTTCTTCCCTTGCAGTTCCCTGGTTGGTTCCTCCCACCATTCCTCTGCGTCCAACCAGTCCATGACAGTGGTGCAGGAAGTTCCACTGCACAGGGCGTCAAGCTGAGGGGGCAGAAAATAATATGATGATGCCTATATTTATACGGAGACCTACTGAGAAGATCTATACAAAGCAACTGTACCAAAAGGAATTATTGGGAAAATAAGAAATATTTAAAGCAGGGGGTGCCAAATTTTGTCCTTGCTTAGGACTCCATATTAACCAAGTCCGCCCCTGCCTGCAGTTTGCAATCCTCACATTTCTGACATCCATGCAGAGTTTTTCTTCTCTCTGAGAGGTCAGCTGTACTGTGAGAAAGAGCCTAAAACTGCTGTGTAAGGCGCATATCAGTTGCAAAAGAAAGAAAGAAGACACGCTGCAAAAAGAGGCTCATTATCCGGGTAGAGGTGAAGTCAGGCAACTGCCTCGACAACAACAGGCAGAAGTGCCCATCGATAAGGCCGTCTGGGAGACGGAAAGTTTGCACGGGGACTTTGAAATGCTGAGCGCACGGCTGGGCGGCGTCTGCAAGGATTTTTCCGAGGTGGTGTTGGTGGCAAAGTAAATACTTAAGGCAAATAAATAAACATGCAGAATCCCCTGCTACCCTTTCTAGGTAATGTCAACACCTCATCCCAGGAAACTCTTCTTTGACAGGGACAGATATCCCAAGGTGTTTTTCCCCACTATTCTGGACCTCAGAAGAGATCATTTTGAGAAGATTTGGATCCCAGGGGAAGCTACCGTGTGAATGTCATGCTCCTTGTAGGGGTGATGTATGTGTGGATGAAGCTGGCTAGCCTGCCAAGAGCAACTCCTGCCAGTGGTCTGGGTCATATGAGCCCTGTCATGTTGGGACAGCAGTGGCACAGTGGCAAATTCACTTCATAACAATCCCAACCAGCAAGCTCCTTCAAAAATCTGTCTGTCTCAGGAGACAAGGGAGGAGTGCACCTTTGGAAGGTAACATCATCTGCTGTGGCTGCAGAGACCAACGCAGGAGAGACATGTTTTGTTGCAGCTGGGGCAGATGAAGGCGTCTGGTTGTGCTACTGCAGATGCACCATGGAGTTTCATCTCTCTGCATTCCTCCCAGTGGTCATTCCTCCTCCGGTCACAGCTACGGATGCACGACCTGTCTGTCTGTCTGTCTCTCTCCAGGCTCTGTGGTTATCTGCGAGGGATTCCCACCCGGCAGGGTTGATGTTGCCAACCTTCATGTCACATTTCCAGACATTCTTGTAACACAGAGTTGGTCTGCCAACAGGCCTGGTGCCTGAAGCCAGCTCCCTAAAGCTTAGAAACAACTGCTGATGGTGCAGCATCTCTTGTAGATGGAGTGCTTCGAAATCATCCTGCCCGACTCCTGCTTTCTTTGACAAGGGTGTGATTAGCATGCTCTCCCTCCCTGCTCTGTTGGACTCCCTGCTGTCTGCCTTGTTTGGCTTTGTGCATGGTCAGCTTAAGCTTCTGTGCTTGGCTTTGTTTCCTTGGTCCCTTCATTGAGCGAACTAGAACAGCAAAAAATGCTTGAGCTCCTGGGCTCAGGGTGGAGTTAGGTGGCGATGGCCTTTCTAACTTGGCCACAACAAAAGCCTGCTTTTATGACAAGGGATAGGAATACAGGAAACTGCCTTATACTATGTCAGGCCATTCAATATTGTTTGCTCTGACTGGCAGTGACTCTCCAGGGTTTCAGGCAGGGTTCTAGCCCAGCCCTAGCTGGAGATGCCGGAAACTGAACCTGGGACTGTTTGCATGCAAAGCAGATGCTCTCCCACTGAGCTGGGGGCCCTTTCAGGTGACTCCAGAAGTGCTAACCGCAAGGTAATGCTAACACTTGCAAATCGGACTGGTCCTTGGATCCTGCAGTCGCTGCTGACATTGAAAGCTTGTATGCGTATATGTGAGACTTGTCCTTGCTCCTCTTAAGTCTTGGTCACACTATAAACCCTACATTTTGCTCAGCTGCTAAGCACGTCTAAAATGCCTTTTAAAAATGCAGACTGTCCAAGAACAGGCAAATCCGTGAACAAATCCGGTTGAAATGCTCTCTCTGTCTCTCTCTCCTTGTGTTGGGGTTACGTCCTCATTTTCCTGCCTGCCAGGGAGCAGGATGACAAGCCAACTGCAAATGAGATTCGGCTCTGAGGACACTTTGAGTCTCCTCGAAGGGGTTATGTACACAAATATACTCTACGTTGCAACATTTGTGCTCCTCATTTTCATAAGAGACAAAGCTGACACAGGTCTCTGTGTGCATTGCGCTCCAGCTTTTCAAAAGACAAATCTTTTAGGGATGGAAACGGGCCCATGAAAAGAGCTTAGTGCAGAATAGGTGGAGCAGAGCTTACAGGACTGCCTGTGATTATGCTGGGAATCACAAAAAATAATCAGGATCTCTCTAAACTTGGCTTCTAGTCACTGTGTGCAGACCAAGAGGCACTGGCTCCTTTTTCAGTGCACATAACAGAGGACAAGGTTTCCAAGAGTGCCTGGTGATGCTTTGAGGCAGGGCCAACTCTCCTGATAGGCAGAGAGAGGCAGCAGTCTCAGGCAGCTGCAGGGCACAGAGTGTTGCAGGACAGATCTCCATGTGCTATGCTGGTCCCAGGTAACTGATTAGTGGCTCTTCCACTAATTGTGCATTGGAGGAGGATGTTGACCCATGAAAGAGATACCAGGCAGCTAGTATCAGGATTTTGTACCACACCAGCTGCATCACCCATGCTGATCCTACAAGTCTGTTTGGAGCAGCTGTGAGCAGCATGGAGACTGCTCCCATTCCTGTGTATAGACGAGGCATACCAATTTGGCACACCCAGGAAACGTCCCCTCTGGAAGCATGTTGAGTTTCATAAGTGTTGCTTACTGAATTGCAAGACAAGGAGGCTTGGTCCCAGAAGTCAACCTAGGCAAGGGGTGGCTCTCTAAAGGTTACTGGACCCCAGCTCCCACCAGCCTCAGCCAGAATGATCAATGGTCAGGTATGATGGGGAATGTAGTCTGGCAACATCTGGAGGGACACAGGGTCCCTAGGCATTTGTGGAAAATTGGCTCATGGGTAAGTGATCAAAATGGGTTGCTTACTCATTACCTGCGTATTGCACCCCTCTTCTTCCATGAAATATCATATGACAGCAAATGTGAAGGGTTTTTAATTTTATTCTTGCACCCATCCTGTGATGTAGAGTCCTTTGAGCGAGAGCTGTTTTCTCGAGAGCAAAGCCCAGCCAATAAGTTTCATGGCTTGAGCAGGCATTTGAGCTGAGATCATTCTGTTCCCCCTCCCCGGACCATGACCCATATCCCCACTGAGTCACACCAGACTAGATAAGCAGGCTTTGGATCAGGGCAAGTACGTGCACATGAACAGGGTGAGCAGTGATCTGTTAAAGGCATGATGTAAATCAGAAGAAACAGGATAATATAAAATGGCCTGTTAATACAAAGCCTCATTTACAGGTGAAAAGGAAGCAGAAGTGGATAAACTTTAAATAGAATCCCATGGATAGAATCCTGTCTTGGTTAGTTGGTCTGCAAAACCAAGACCTGGTCCCTTTTGTTAGCCTGCGATCCTTTTGCTATACGAAGAGTCATCCCAGGGGGTCAATAAAGCTTTATTAAAGGTAAAGGTAAAGGGACCCCTGACCGTTAGGTCCAGTTGTGGCCGACTCTGGAGTTGCGGCGCTCATCTCGCTTTATTGGCCGAGGGAGTCGGCGTACAGCTTCCGGGTCATGTGGCCAGCATGACTAAGCCACTTCTGGTGAACCAGAGCAGTGCACGGAAACGCCGTTTACCTTCCCGCCGGAGCGGTAGCTATTTATCTACTTGCACTTTGATGTGCTTTCGAACTGCTAGGTTGGCAGGAGCAGGGACCGAGCAACAGCTGGCCCTTAAAACAGTGTGTGGTTGAGCAGAGGGAGGAAGCATGTTAATAAATTATCTGCAAGCTGCTATGCCGAGAGAGCTAATATGAGTTTCTGCTTGGCAACTGCTGCTAGTGCTAAGATCCTGGGAATGGCTAGGCCTGGCTAGGTGCCCCAGTCTCCCAGCCCTTCTTGGTATTTAACCTTCTGAGCAGACGGGAGGAGTGGAAAGTTCCTCTTGGCTTCCAATCCACCTTTTCTCACTCATTTACAGCTGGCAAGCTTTGCTTTCTGGTGCAGCTTTGTCTCACCTGACCTTGCTAAAGCCAGCGCCTGCAAGTCTAGTCTCAGCTGGCCATGGTTTCCCATAAGAAATGGCTGGATTCCCAGGGAGAGAGAGGGAGACTGAGGTGGTCTAGGCAAGAGGGTAGATTAGGGTCTACAGGCAGATCTCTGGGTGATTTGCGATAGATCGGCCAGGGTTGCATGCTTCCAACTGTTTAACAATAGCAAAAGTGAAAAAGCTTCCCTGCTCACACACCTAAATTAGACTGCTGGAATGAAGACAGCTAACCAGGAGTGGGGTTGTTGTTTTGTTTTGTTTTGTTTTTGAGTGAAAGGACTCTTGAGCTCAACACAGTTCAGTTTTATTTATTTTATTTTGCAAGATTTACATGCCAATTAAGGCAGGGTATGTGGCTTGTCTCCAGTGTTAGTCCTGCTCAGAGTAGATCTATTGAAAAGCATGGATGTGACTCACTTCAGTCCTTTAACTTCAATGGGTCTGCTCTAAGTATAATTTAGTCAGCTACAACCCCATGGATGAGATTAGACAAATAATAGTATTATTTATTACAGTTGTTAGCTATTTTATCTTGCGCAGGTCAACTCAAAGTAACCTACAAACAAACACGCCCCCCCACATAGATACATTAAAATCAAGAAGGGAAAACAATACATTAAAAACATCCCACCCACCTCTTAAGGGCCACAGATAGTTAAAGGCCAAATGCATGGTTGTGGAGGAAAGCTTTTGCCTGGTATTTAAAGATAGATAATGATGGCACCAGGTGAACTTCCTTGGGGAGACCATTCTACAAATGGGGGAGCCACCACAGAACAAATCCTGCCAGCAGAACTCTTACACAAGGACTTCTGCCTTGTGTAATGTAGCTCCTCCCACACATCCCAAAATTGGCCCAGGAGAAGAGAGGAGGGACCGTTCCATCTGATAGGCTGAGATGCACAACATTGGAATTCCTCCCTATAGCTCTAAGCAGTTTACATAGAATGCCATGAAGTATTAATTAAAAATAGCAATAAAAGCAGACGTAATAAAATAGCCTCCAGACATAATAATATGATTTGAATATAGGCAAAAGCGACACAACAAACATACATTATAACATTTCATGTCCAGGTAGACTTGCCCAAGCAAGAAAAGTTTTCAGCTGGCTTCCCAAATAGTACAACGAAGGCGTCTATCTGCCTAATATCAATAGGCAGTGAGTTTCACACAGTAGACGCTGGTACTGTAAACAAATCTATCAGCTGAGAAACACATTGTTTTTTGGTTCTAATTGTGTCTTTTGCACCTGGCTCTGATAGGCAGCTCCTGGGGTTCAGGTCAAAAACTACATCTGAGAAGCCTGACGTCTATCCAACTCTGCCACACGGCCATCTGACAGCAACAAGAAACCGAGTCTTTCTCATCAGCCCAGTCCTGTGGAACACTCCGCCAACAGAAATCCAGCAGGCGCCTTCTGTTTCAACCTTTAGACACCTGCTGAAAACTTTCCTGTGCCACCAGGCTTAAGCAGGCAATTAAGAAAATACCTTGCTGTAATAGTTAGTTGATGACCTCTGGTTTTAAACATTTATGTTTTTTAAAACGTAGATAGATGATAGATGATAGATGATAGATGATAGATGATAGATGATAGATGATAGATGATAGATGATAGATGATAGATGATAGAGATAGATAGATAGATAGATAGATAGATAGATGATAGATATTGCTTTAATATTCTTAGGATATAGTGATTGACACACACACACACACACACACACACACACACACACACACACAACATAAAAATTAAAAATAGCTGGCTACTGTGGCTGTAGAATATAGAAAATAGCTGGCTACTGTAGAAATTTAGCAGGGATGCTTATGCATTTAGCTTTTCAGATGACAATAACAGTTTATTCCCATGTTAACTTTAAAAAAGAATGTATGTATTTTCCTTATCCCGCATCAACCACCCCGGTCTTCTTCCAGGGGTTTTGATCAGCTTATGTGTGCTTTCCCACCCAGGCAGCCTTAGCTTAGCTTTAACCATACATCATGTGCCCCACTCCGCCCCAATGCCAACAAGCAACTACTTGCCTTTTGTAATTGTTTGCACGGCCTCTTCACGTAGGGTAGGTTTTATTGAGTTCCCATGTTGCAAAAAAGTAGGAACCAGAATGGCCATCTCATTTTTCTGTGAATCTGAAGGAGGCAGTCATGACCCCAGAGTCCAGCAGCAATCAAGGTTAAAGGTGCAGTGCTCCAGGGTCAAAGACCTGTCGCTATTTCTGCAGCAGGGCCCCTGTCTCCAGCATCCTTGAGCTGCCCAATCAGCATGAAAGGAGAGCTTTTTAGACACTGAAAATACTTCTCAGCCTTTGCGCTGATTGGGGCAAATCAGAGTGAAAGGAGGTGAGTCAGCTACTGAGGATTGGCTCCTAGGGTGACTCTGGAGAAGGGATGCGGGACTTGTTCTGTGTGTTTCAAAGGTAAGTGCTTGGCAAAAGTGAAAACACAAGGTACTTCAGTTTCAAGAGAATGGCATGCAAGCTCTCATACATGCAATGAAACTTCAAGGAAAACACAACTTAACGCACTCCAAAAGGAGATATTGGAGCACTCCAAATCATTCGCCCATGTACATGCAGAGAAAATGGTGCATCTAGTTGAAAGGATCTCCATTGATTGTTGCAGTGCATTCCAAATTATTATTGTTGTCTAACTGCAAGATTATTGTGTAAGGGTGTATAAGTTCAGAAGGGGGTGTGGTTGTGACTATTATGAAGAGACCCCGGACTTCTGAATTTACCACTACACTACTGATCTAGACTCGGAGTCCAATCAGGTATAGGGCTCTTTGAGCCTTCTGCTAGAGATCAGGGAACAACTGAGGCAGGGGAGAAGAACCTCCTGTAGCTGCAGGGCCAGAGCCTGGACTCTCCAGGACACCTTTCCCTGATACCGAGGAACTAAATGCATCCCCAAGGATGTCACCAGCGGAGCAAAGAATGCACCAGATTGGAGACCAGGCCATGGAGGAGGAGTGCCTGTCTTCAGGCCAAAGGACAGAAGTCTATAGTTGCAAGTGGGTGGAGTCTGAGAGTGGGACCTTAAAAAGGTGCAGCCTGCCTTCATCTTTTGGAGAAGCAAGTTGCTCACTTGGAGCTATCTGTAGTCCTGCAACTTCTGGTCAGCTGTGCCTCTGTCTCTGTGGGATGTGGTAACTGAGGCAGCTTTTGGGAAGCGCACTCTATCCAACATGCTTTCTTTTCCTTTTTTGCCCAGGATAATAAAAGTAGTTATACTCTGCTCTCAGCTTAGCTTACTGTCTCTAGCAAGCCCCACAGAAGACCTGAAACCACAGCTGGGCAAATGTGCCTCATGCAGTGATAAGGAGGGAAACTCCTATCTGTAGCTCTAGCAGTAGCCCCCTGAACTAATCCAACATGCTGTCGAATTTGGCCCAGAGTGACCAACATGGTTCCGTTCAGATGTTGCTGGTTTGCAGCTCTTGTCACTACTGACCATCGGCATTGCTGGCTGGGGCTGATGGAAGTTGGAGTCCAACCACATCTGATTGATTGATTCTATTTTTATGCCGCTTTTTATTCAAATAAATCCCAAAGTGGCTTACAAACAAAAGATGAAAATAACATAATGGAACATTGGGAATACAGCATAAATCGTATAGAATACTTGACAAATCATCACTAAAACAATCATAAATCACAAACAAAACAATTACCATGTATGTAACACTATTAACAAAACAACTTTAAAAATAAGGTAAACATCGCAGGTACACCAAAAATCATATTATAAGGATTCACAAAGTAGTATAGCATTCATATCTATAAAACAATCTTAACAACATTAACAAAATAGCAGCAAAGCAAACAAGGCCCTGTTGAATTTGTACACATGGTCTCCCCGTCGCCATGACTCATAAACTTTCATTCTATTCAATGCATCAAACTATACCTGCATATAATGCTTCTGGCAGGGCGATCTCCTACATTCGGGTCTAACCAGAGCCCTATTCAGGCCTTCAGTTCGTGAGTGGTGAGCATGGAATGTGAGCAGCTAGAACATGTGGACCAGCCCTGCCCTGTACCCATTGATCATACCCTGCTGCTGCCAGATATTTTGCATCAGTCTGAAGGGCAGCTGTGCTGAATGCAGATATGGGAACACAGCACTTCCTCCACAGTGAAGGCAACATTGGTAGAGTACATACATACTCAAATAGGTTTCTTTCAGAAGGATGGAGGGGGATGTGCTCTTGTGCTCAGGTCCTGCTTGCGGGTTTCCCACAGGCATCTGGATGCTGGGCTAGATGGACCACTGGCCTGTTCCAGCAGACTTATCTTCTGTTCTTAGGCTGAACATGTGGCAGCAGGACCCTTGGCTAGCATGCACATTATAGCATCCAGGGGCAGTGCTAGTTCAGGTGTTCTCACTACCTGCTTCACACATTTGGTACCCATGAGTATCACACACCTGAATAGGGCTTAGATGCTACAATGGGTGAGTGGCTGCTAGATGCATTAACGTCATGGATTCTGCCAGAGATACTGCAGGGGAATCTGCACACAAAGGAGTCTTCCCCCTCTCCCCTTGGTATTGCAGATGAGGTTTTGCGGGTGAGTCATAATTTAATTTGAACAGTCCAGGCTCAGCTGTAGGAAGGACATTTGGTAAGAACATACATTCCCCCTGGGAGAAGAGTTCAGGCAGAGCTAACACGAACAGGAAGCAGAGAGAGAGAGAGAGAGAGAGAGAGAGAGAGAGAGAGAGAGAGAGAGAGACCAAAGTGCTAACAGAGGTCAGGGCTGGCTGCAAGCACAGCCGCACATCGCAGCCCAGCAATTCCCCAGTGCGATCCTCTGTGGCTGTGCAAGACCCAAGGAAGTAGCCGCTTCATTTCAGTTTGGACAGTTGAAAAGTGGAAAAAATAAAATAAAGAAAAACCTGCTTTTGCCTGAAATTCAACAGCCATCACAATGAGTCACACGTGTACAGCCTGGTGGCTCTTGCAAAGGTTTGTTGCATCCACTTTGAAATAATTTTTATTTGATTTTACAAGTGTAGAGTTACAACAATACAAAATACATATCCATATTTAGACATTTCTCTGAATCTCTAACTTCCCACCGTCCCCTCCATGGGTCCTATTGTTGACCTTATCAACTGCATATTATTTAATAATCCATATTTTATATCTCTCCATATTAACCATAATATTTGCTACATTACAAGTGTTAAAATCCTGCCGATGTTTTCATCTGCTTACAGTGGCCTCCTAAATAAATTATAATTTTTTTCCATTCTTTATTGAAGTTTTTGTCTTCTTGGTTCCTGAGCCTTCCAGTCAGTTTTGCCATTTTGGCATATTCTAACAGCTTGGTTTGCCATTCCTCTCTGGCAGGGACTTTATCCTCTTTCCATCTCTGGGCTAATAACATCTGTGTGACTGTTGTCGCATACATAAAAAGTCTTTTTTGCTCCTTTGGGATATCATACCTACAATTCCCCCCCCCCAAAGTTACTGTATGTGTGTGTATATATATATATATATGTGTGTGTGTGTGTGTGCGCGCGCGCGTGTGTGTATATATATATATATATATATATATATATATATATATGTTATTTTAAACATTTTTTTCAGTTCATCTTATATCATTTCCCAGAATGCTTTAGTTTGTTGCATCCAAAGCCTCCAAACTTTATCAGCTTTCTATGCATTTTGACCAAATAAATAATAATATTAATAAGGATGCTGCTTTATACATCATTCAGCCCAGTGTTGCTGTGCCTAATGAAGTCTCTCCAAGACCTCAGGCAGAGGTAATTCCAGACTCGTGAAGTCTTTCAACTAACTGAAGTTGAGGTAGAACGCTGTATCTGCTATTCCCACCACACACATTTTACAAACATTTTGGTCATTCATATCCTGCCATTCTAAGGCATGAATGACCATGACAAGCTCTGGTTTCATAAGAAGAATCCTGGTGGATCAGGCCAGGGGCCCATTGAGTGCCCATTCTCACAGCAGCCAGCCTGATGCCTATGGGAAGCCTGCAAGCAAGACTGAAGGAAACAGGACTCTCCCCACCAATGGATTCTAGCATTGGATAGTCAGAAGCATACTGCCTCCAACAGAAAAGCAGATTCATTTATTTTTTAAGGCACACCTTGTAAACCAGATAGGGCCACATCTCCAAAACAACTCAGTCTCATGCCCTCAAATATTCTGCAGATGACGATATAGGCGTGTTTCCAATATCCCTGTTCTCATAGTAAGGATCACTTCCTGAACGGCACTCCCTTTGTTGTTACGCATTGTAGACATCTCTTCACTGCCTGCTATAGTCATTTACTCTGTGATAGCCCCTGTTTCCCCAGTGATTTCAAAGTGATGTCACGATGGCTGCCCGTGCCCTGCCTGTCCTTGCAGAAGGGCCCTAGCTCAGCGGCAGAGGATCTGTTTTGCTTTGCAGAAGTCCCCAGTTCAATTAAGCACTTTTCTGAACGAAACATACTATCAAAGACTTGTCTGGCAGTGATATGGGGAATCTTCTGCATCCTAGAATATGTCTCCTTTGGAATGAACCTGCAAGTGCAACACATCATATTAACCAGGCTGCAATTTCCCAGTTCCTAGAATGAGAGCCTGAAGGGCATGGATGCCCCTGCAACCTACTAGCTTAGAGGCTCTTAAACAAGGTGGTGGCAATGCTACCTAAGGTTGCAAGCTTGATGTCTGCAAGAGATGGCTCCTCATCGAGGAACTTTATGTTGCTGTTTCCTGCTGTTGCCAACAGGGCACCTATACCTTCCACCTTTAATTTTTGGGGATGCTTTTGTACACTCAGTTACTCATGCTGAGCCTCAGAAAAGTCAGTTTAAGAAAGGACATGCAACTGGAAGAAGGTCTTGTTTGCGTTCGTCATTATAACGTGGGCTGTTAGATTTTGCCAGTAGAATTTAGAACCTGCAGCTTTGCTAACGTGAACAAAATGGTGAGATTTGGAAAACATGCAGTATGTGTGTGTGTGTGTGTGTGTGTATGACAGAGGTGCCACACTGCACCCAACATTGGAAGGTGGGGCATTGCACATGTGTGGCATTGCATGCGCAACACATGAAGCGTGTGCATGATGTCACGCATGTCATGACATCGTGCGACTGTCACAGATTTCCTAAGTATCTGTGTGGTGTCTCCCGATGCTGGGTGGGCTGGGGCAACTTCCCACTAGGCCAAACCAGTTGCACAGCCCAGGGTGCCCTCCAGCCAGGCCGTACCAGGCTGTGCAGGATCTCCCAAGGCAGTGGAGGGCAGTGGAGAAAGGTAGGAGAGAGGAAGGAGGGAGAGGACTAGTGGGCAAGGAAGGGCTCGGCCTCCTTCGCCCCCTCAAGCTTGTGGGGGCTCGTCCCAACAGATGGGTGTGCTTTAGCTCTATAGAGTTAGTGCCTATGGTGTATGAGAGACAGAACAAAAGAGAGTAAGACAGAGATCTGACTGGCACCTGAAAGCAGAACTGTGATCTCTAGATTTTGAAGAGTTTGTGTTCTGTTTTGTTTTTAAAGACAGCAGCATAGCCTGTGGGAATTGTGGTTGAGACTCTCGTCACAGAATGTTCTCTTATGAGGAGGTCTCTCACTATCGTGCTATCAAATTTGAGCCTGGAAGCAAATACAAACAGTGCCATAAACACAAAAGTACTTTGGCTTAATCTGCAAAGAAACAAGCCACATGTCGGATCAAGTAGGTATAAGATAGTCATGCCACCGTACAGTGTGATTGATAAAATTAACTGCCGGTTGTTGTGAACTGTTAGGAACTCTGACGAGGCACAGTAATAAAAATGTAGCCAATAAGACTGCAGATGGGAAGGAAAAGACAGATGGGCTTAAAGGGGGATTAGTCTGGTGGTTATAAGTGGAACAAGACAGGAAAAGCAACACTATAAGATTTTCTGAAGCAGAGTAGGACTCCCCCTAAACTGAAGGCTCCTGGAATGCCAGTTGTTCACCCTTTGAACAATTCTCAGCGCCATGTTTGAGGGCAAGAAAAGCCCCTAAAGAGGTTCATATCCAATTGGAAAGATACTTTTGTTGGTTTTTTCCCTTTCCAAACAGCAAAATCTGGATTGTATTAGCAAAGTCTGGAGTGGCAAGGACAGGAAAGAAGTGGTATCACAGCCTGGAGGGCGGAGGATCATCAGGAATAAGGGCCACTGACCCAGATCCCACCCAGGACCCAGATCCCACCCAGGCTGGATTCTCAAACCTCAGTAGCCACTCCACTCACGATTTTTTGAATAAAATCAATGGGACGAGAACTTCAATTTCAAAAACGATAACAGAGATTCTTAACAAACCAAATGTTGTGTCAGATTTAACAACGTACAAAATACATAGGGCAGTGTTCCTTGGTCTTCTGCAGAGTACTGCCAGGGAATGGCCATCAACACGGGGATAACATCTTGCCCACAACTATTTATTTACAGAATGGATTGGGGGGGACATAAATGGAAGCAACCAGGTTCCTACAATCAAAAGGAGACAGCATGAGGAAAACTCCCCCTTTAAAGCCCTTGTGTCAGATAGCCAGCAATGGAGAACCTGTGGTACTTCAGATGTTGTTGCACTCCAACTCCTATCAGGCCTAGTCAGCGTGGTCAGTAGGCGGGAATGATGGGAGATGGAGTCCAGCAGCATTCTAGTGGGTCCCAGGGTCCCTTTTCCCTGTTTTGTGCATTGTATCAAGGTGCCTTCTCCAGGCAGGAAGAATTTATGTCGTTTAATAACTGGTCCCTTCTGTGAAGGGAGGGGGTTTCCAGCTAGAAGTGGGGGAGAAATTCAAATCAGTTCCCATTGAAAGGAAAGCCTTTCAGAAACAGAAAGATTTCTTAAAATTTGCACTTCTCTGAATTTTGCACGGCAGTGCTCCAGCCGACTAATGCAGACAAAATTCAGATACTAGGGTAAAGCATGCATAAAAATAGTGAAAATAAGATACGAAGATGCATTATACTGGGGGAAATTGCTTACCAAAAGAATGTGTTTATTAGGAGAAATTTGCACTAAAATGCTGGTGGGTTTTCATGAGTATTTTTTTTTTTAAAAAAAGAAAAATTCAGACTAATGTGGGGGAAAAAGAATTTTAAATTGGCAAAATCAGAAACTAAAATTGACAGAGCTGCCCATTCCCAGCTAAGGCACACAGACAAAAGTAACAATAAAGGTAATTTTGGAAATGTCTCGACTTCTTTTCAGTGTCTGACTTGGAGCTGGGAAGTATCTCCTGCTGTGAGAGCTGAAAACAGCAACAGCCTTAACTGCCTGCTGCAGCAGCAGACAATCTAAATCAAATGGCTTCCTTTCAGAAATCAGCCTGCAGCCCTGGCATGCCAGAGGCCTGAAGGATTTGCTGACTGCCATGGGGAATGCCTTCCAGTCCACGTCTCCTTCACTGCACGTGGCGGGAAGAGAGGAAGCAGACAGAAATGGGAGCCGGGCTGGGCTGCCTATAATCCAGCAGAATGTGTTTAGGGCTGTATTGAATGTAGCTACCGGGCTGTTGGCTGGAGTCGGCCTCTTGGAGTGTGTCTGGTTTTTACTACGTTGGCTCTTTCCCACTTGGTCTCCTGACCCAATTCAGAGTGCTGGCACTGGGCCTTCAAAGCCCTAAACTAGCCTTCCCCATATTTGGACTACAACTCCCATCACCCTTGACTGCTGGCCATGCTGGTTGGAGGTGAGGGAGGCTGTTGTCCAAAACACATGAGGATGTGTGTTTGGAGAAGGCTGACCTAAAGGACTGGTGAAGACCTACTCTCTTCCATGCAAACCTACCAGTATATTAAGACCTTCTTGCATTTTAAGCCATGGGCTAAGGCAGTATTATATTGTTCCAATGGGTTTGGGGAGGCTGCATAATTGCTCTGATCCAGAGTTTATCTAATTGTGGCTGTTACACTTCATGGGTTTTTGATTAGCCGATCTTTAGTTTGTGCTGTTGATTGCCATTTTAGTATTTTGTCTTGAACTTAGCTGACTTGTGGGTTCTTGAAAGGTGGGATATTATAAATATGCATGCCTATTATTGACACAGGCATTTCAGCTTCCCAGGTGGAATGATCCCCCCATCTCTTTCCCCTCCCCCTCCCCCCGCACTCACTCCCTGCAGAGACAATTTTAGGGGGATACAGGGGAAAACCACATTGCTCAAGCAGAAGTCCTTCTGCAAGGCTTTGACTGATGGGATTTATTAGCTGAATCCTACTCATGGAGTCGCATCCAACAAAATTATACCCAGAGCAGACCCACTGAAATGAAAGGATCTAAGTTAGCCATGTCTATTCTTTTCAATGGGTCTACTTTAAGCAGAACTAACACTGGAGATAAGCCATTTCCCCCCTTAAGCAGCATGTAAATCTTCCAAAATAAAATAAATGAATAAAACCGAACTGCGCAAACAGAAAGGGTGCTCATCCCATGTTAATGAGCCTGTGGTAATATTTGTAACTATATTGACTGCAAAATCTCTGTATATTTAACAGCTGTGCCTTACAGTTTGTTCCCGAATGCATATCCAAAAGATTCCCAGCTTTTCTGTGCCCTCCTTTTGAACTCAGCTTGAGCTGCCCTGTCACAAACTGCTGAGTAAGTCATCACACCAACACAGTAATTCTGTAATTATGTTAGCAAAATCCTTAAAATGAGGTTCCTGGAACAACCTGATGTGTGTTTGGAAAGACTTTGGAAATAATTACATTCCACAATATACTGTGATTTCATGTTACCTTCAAAGGAATTATCCCCTTGATAATAATACATTAATATCTGAGTAAGGTGAACATGACTCACCAATTAGATATCCCCTGCTTGATTGTCTCTGCCTAACAATTTCTCTCTCTTCACATAACACATTGACTCACCAACCTTTAAAGTAGGAACCCTGATTCCCATCAATCAGCCCATAGAGTATAAAAACAGCATCAGGTTTCTTCTGAAATGCCAGAAATGGTGAAACTTTCCTGAATTAGATCTTGTTTATGTGCCCCTGGATTGTTCAAAGTGTTTGCCACCCACAAAGCATTTTTTTTAAAAAATAAAAATACTGGGGATATGCATACGGTTCAGGCAATACAGAGGAAAGAGGGGTGTCAATTGAAAGGCAATCTGCATATATTATCCATAGTGATGTTGCAAAAGTTCATAATACCACAGTTTGGAATTCAGATTTGTCGTAATGCTCAGCTATATTAGGAACCAAGCATTGATTCCCATAAGAGTTCTTCTCCGGCTCAGGATGCAAAATGAGATTCTTCACATGTGTAGTCTGTACTCAGTAAACAAGGCATGCAAAGGCCACCTGCTTTGTAGGTGTTTGTGCAAATGTCCTTCCCTGTTAAGACCTTATTCTCACTGAAACTCGCACGGATTGCTGTGAGCTACATGGCCAGACCTCCCAACCCAACAGCCTTTTATTGTAGGGTGGCTTTCTTGGTCCATTCACACAAATATCCATTCCTGATTTCTCCTGAAGTTTTTTTTATTTCTACAGCTTAATTTGTGGGGAGGTTGCTGGGAGTTGTAAGTCCTTGGTAAAGTACTGCAAATCACCCAGGTGCAGTTTTGTACACATTTATTTGGCTTGAGAACCGCATTGCCGAATTTGGAGAGGTCTGGATTTGGAGAGGTGGCTGTGTTTTGGCTTGCTTGTTGTTTTGGAAAATGACAACCTGGTAGGTTCCTCTCGAATGAGAACTGAATTGAATAATCCCCACCCACCCTACTTGTGCATAACTTGAATTGGAGTGACCTTTCAGTGTTTTTCTTCTGATGACGCCACTGAACTGGATCTCCCTGTTGCTGCAGCATCTAACGCTGGTCGCTGTATTTACAGTGTTAACAAACCAGGGGGAAATGCTATCTTTCTGATGGAAAAACAGATTCTAGCCAGAGCCTTTTGCACAGTAGCTGAATATCCCTCGTTTCTTTTATAGGTTACCCTGCCCTAAGAATGCAGGCTATGCCTCACCATTTCCTCTTCCTTGTGACGCATCAGAGGGCTGCGTCACATCACTTGGTTTTATACAGTGCTTGCCATTAAAAACCTTTACAGTGGCTGAAGGCAAGTTGTCAAGGTTACCGACAGGGCTTGTGGAGTTTCCCATGTTTATTTTAATTTTCTTTGGCCTCTGGGCATGACAGCAATCAAAATCTCTTTAATCCACCCACCCCTACCCCCGAAAAACCCTGTGCAGAAGCTTGCATGTCACTTACTCTGTGCCGCAAAAAGATGATAATGTTACCTAACTAATGCTACAGGTGCCTGTCTGGTGTTTGCCCTCTGATGTTTGGCCTGTGGAAACTGCTGGATTCAGCAGGAACTGGTAGACCGTATTGTTTTAGAATTAAAGGCCTTCTCTCATTACTCCATGCAAGAGTGAAATATTAACCTGTTTGTCTGGCGCAAGGCCCTTCTCCTACCTTTGTAAGAAGAAAACATGTTTGTTTGAAAGTCCAAGCAGCTCCTCCAAGGGAACCTTAAGGGAACTGATGGCTTGCACATACAAAACACAACGAGCCTTCTGATCAGAAAACAAAATGTCCATTGCTCACCAGCATGCGTTCAATTTCCCGATTTTGGGGGGCCTTGGGCAAGGTGGTCTTATAATAACACTACCTCTCTCACCTGGTGCCTGCCATTCCTTGAGCCCCTGGCTTCCCCTCCCCTAAGCAATGAGTAACCAGGCAGGTGGGTTTACCTGGTGGCAGCACTGTAACAGGCTGGAAGAAGGTCTAATCCCAATTAATAACCACTCTGGGATAATTACAAAATTGTAACAAAGCATTCCTGAATAACAAAAGCAGTGGCACTGTTAGATGACGATGTGTGGCAGTAGCCATCATAGAGTTAGAAGGGACCACAAGGATCATCTAGGAATATTTTGCCCAAAGTGGGGCTCAAACCCACGACCTTGAGATGAAAAGTCTCATGCTCTACTGCCTGAGCCATCCCTTCAGTCAATGTCACTTTCGATGTTACTTTGGAACTAATATTGCTGGCTGCCTGTGCACATGCATGCTTTCTTTCCATTGACTCAACCTTTATACATGTAATGAGCTAGTGTTGCAGAAATGCCACAAACAAATGGAGTTCCCCTCCCTGGAAGAACAGGAAACAGATTTCTCTTGCTTTGGGGGTGGAGGCAACCTCCCCTTCCCATATGGCTGAAGTTCTAATTAACATCACACCCCTTCACACATATGATTAAGATTTAAGAACTGCAACGTAATTGGGAATTGGGCTGCTATGCTCTCATTGGGACCTCCTGAAACTCAAGGAAATATGAGACAATGCTTTGGATGTGCATGCACCGACCACAGTTAAAAATAGATCACACACTGTATTGTTTTGCTTCTGCAAATGTAGGAACAAGCACAGTGACGTACTGAAACATGCTTGGAGGCCTGTGCATGTTGCAGTTAGCATGGGGTGAAATGAAAGTAGTCAAGACTTATCTACGAACTGAGAGCTGTGGCTAAACACGGGGGAGGTGGTTAAAAGAGTCATCACTTCCGGTGGTGCATTCGTATTCATTTATTTCATTGCCCTGCTGTTTCTTGTCAAAAGACACTCCAAGCTTTTGAAGCATAATATAAGCCAGCAACTCCTTATGAGTGGGGATCTGAAGGGCCCATGATATGCACACATAAAGGCTGCAGACTGAAGTGCAGCCTTCTGCATGCAATGCATGCGCCCTACCACTGAGCTATGGCCCCATAATACTGAGCTAAGGGAGAGCTATGCACAAAGAGCCATCTTGCCAAATTTGGCCTCATCTTGCCAAATTTCTTTAGTGGGAGGAGAAACTCACCATTAATTAGCAGCTGCAGTAGTAGCATAGTTTTGTTTGCTTCCATTGCACGCAACAAGAGCAGCCATTGTATTGGCATCTTAGCCGCGATTTTGCATCTCACCCAATGCATATCAGCCAACATTCTTACCTATGGGACACCAAAATGCTGTGGGTGGAAGTGACGAGGAGTGGCGGCGGCAGTGCCACATCTCTCCTCCACTGGTCTATGGCACACCAGGGAGCTGTGGAGGTCACTTCCTCGGCAACAGCCCAGTGCCACCAGGCCGCAGCTCCAGTCAGACCTGACCTAGGGGCAGAAGCAGCAGAGAGGAGGAGAGAAGGAGTGGCAGTAGCATTGTCCTCTGCTGGGCTCCAGCACACAAGCGAAGCAAGGACAGCCCCTGCAGGGAGATCATCTTCACAGTGCCAGCCACACCGGCAGCTCCTGCAGCAGATGGGCTGGAGCTGCTGGTTCCAACACATCACTGGGGGCTGGGCTTCAGCAGCGGCAGCTTCTCCTCTTCTGCCCTCTCTCCAGCAGCTGCTACAAGCTGCCAAAGTGAGGAGGCCGTCAGCAGTGGCCATGGAGAGGCTCAGCTGGCCCTTCCTCCTCCTGGAGCTTGGTGGCAGTGGTTCCGTAGGGGGAAAGCGGGACGTTCCTGGATCCAAATGGAAGCTGGGAATGTTTCTGTGAACCTGGGATGTCCTGGGAAAACAAGGCAGTTGGAGGGTATGCACAATACTCTGGACCCAGCATCATTCCAGGTCATAGCAGGATGTGGGTGGGGTGTGGAGGTGGAAATGGTGCCTGCTGCAAAATAAGGAAGCCAATAAA
Source organism: Podarcis filfolensis (assembly GCF_964270895.1). Taxonomy (NCBI): domain Eukaryota; kingdom Metazoa; phylum Chordata; class Lepidosauria; order Squamata; family Lacertidae; genus Podarcis; species Podarcis filfolensis. Next base: position 41,583,909 of record NC_139605.1, on the reverse strand, counting down.
TACTACAAAATGGCCTTCTTTCTTTTTTTCACCCTCTGTCCTAAAAATAATAATAATAGAATTGTAGAGTTGGAAGGGAACCTGAGAATCATCTAGTCCAGCGGTTTTCAACCTGCGGGTCCCCAGATGCTGTTGGACTACAACTCCCATCATCCCTGAGCTCTGGTCTTGCTTGGTGGGAGTTGTAGTTCAACAACATTCTGGGGACCCACAGGTTGAGAAAGGCAGATCTAGTCCATCTTGGCTTAGCTCTGATTTAAGGCAAGTGACAAAATTCCATAAGGAATGGGGACTGGCATGAATGACAGGTGCTGAGCGGAGATGGTAAAAGCATGTAGGCCTTATTGGCCAAAAGGGTATGTTGCTCAAACTGACCCAGAGGCTTGTGTGCCTCAAGAGCCGGAACCATGAAGAGCAGTTAATTATTTTTAATACGCTTCTCTTGTGAAGTTTTGCCAGCTGGTGCCAAGCCAAGGTGGTGAGAACAAGACCCAGGGACTTAGTCAGGCATGGCAGAAGAGATCTCGGAGGAATCTGAAGAAGGGGGCCAGCCAAGCAAAGCAGATTCTTTCATGCTGTGGGCCATACCGAGGCCTCAGGGAAGGGCAAAGGGACAAAGAGGCCGCAGTCCGGTGGTAGAGCATCTGCTCAGCATGCAGAGGTTCATTCCCCAGTATCTCCAGGTAAAGCTGGCAGAGACACCACTCCGAAATTCTGGACAGCCACTGCTGGTCTGTGTACATAGCACTTATCTAGAAGGGCCAATGATCTGGCTCCGTATAAGCCAGCTTTCTATGTAACTTGATCTGTGAATGTATCCCTTTGTGCAATTTTGGGTGGAGCACCACAGAGTACAGGTGTTCCCTGTACTGTGAAGCTGCTTGGGCTCATATTGCTTACAGGACTTGTATGTTTGCCTTTAGCCACCTGCCTCCAATATCAATTTAAACTCCTGTGAAGAAACATATAGCTGCATGGGTCTTTCACACTGAAATAATGTGGTTGTGGCAAGTGCCCCAAACAGTGGCAAACACACATAATGTGCCATTTTAAAAATAGCTAGTTAAGTGGAAAGGAGGCTCACTTAGACAAACCGATCACCTTTTGCATATGGGGCAGGCAGCAGGCTGTTCTGTGTGTTCAATTTCCTGTGTAAGAAACCTGCCCCACGCAAGAGGCAGACAAACCAAACCTACTTCCTCCACATCTGCATGAGTTTTCCAAACCACAGAGATAAGAAATGTCAATTTTAGTGCTTATTTCTCACGATATACATATTTTGGATGCAGTGTTGCCAAACATACCCCTTAATATAATGTATTTTTATGTCAGTTTCAGCAATATACACATTTCTGCACACTCCTACATCTAGCATATGCTTTCTTGTGTTATTTGCTTGGAAAACTGCATCACAAAATTCAGAGAAGTGCAAATTTCAAAGGATGGCTGGGTTTCGTTTTGCATACTGTTTTGGAAAGTGCAAATCAGGTACACTTGCCTTTAAGTGTGAACTGGAGCAAATTTCTCCTCCATCTTTATAGCTAGAGGCAATTAGGCTCAAACTAAACCCTGAGCGCAGGGTTCTGTTATTCACTCCTCCTTTGTTTTAAACACTAAGCAACCTGAGTCAGGCTATGCCTAAGGCGGGCATGAGGAATCTGTAGCCCTCCAGAGACATTGTGGAACTCAAGCTCCCATCAGCCCCAGTCACCACCACCAATGGTTAGGGATGATGAACTCCTGCAGCCTAGCAACATCTAGAGGGCCATAGGTTGCCCACCTCTGCAGTAAGCAAGAGAAGAGCATGTAAAGTGGGGGTGCTTTGCCTGCTGGTTCTGTTTGAGTGACTGGGGAAACCCAGCCAGATGGGCGGGGTATAAATAAATTTATTATTATTATTATTATTATTATTATTATTATTATTATTGCTTAGAATGCCCTTCTGCAAGCTGCTTTGTCACCCATGCAAGAAAAGAGAAGAATTCACTGTACCTTCCCTTTTTCTACACAGGGGTGAGGGGTGGGGTTGGTGAAAAAACAGTTTAAGGATTGTGATTCTGAGCTGGAAAACAATATGCTGCCATGACATGGTGGTTTGAACACCAGCATGTAGCATGGACTGGCTGGATGCAGAGGCACCAGCTGGGGAACCCCCAAGAGAACCCCCAGGGGAAGAAGGCTCAGAGCCAGGGGATTGGCTGTGGGAAAATGATGAGTGGTCAGACGGAGAAGAGGAAGCAGACTGGGAGAGGAGATGGTGGAAGCTGAAGAGGCAACAGGGTTTAGTGAGCAGGAAGAGGCTGTGGCAGAGAGCAGTCCAGAATGAGAGGCAGAAGTGGAGTCTGGAGAGGAGTAGGGAAAGGAAACAGAGATGAGGCAGGCTGTTGAAGAATCCAGGGAGTCTCCCCCTCCTGCTGCAACCAGCTCACCTTCCTCCCTGGTCTCCCAGAACATGAAAAGGAATGAGGAGGACAAAACAATGAGAGACAAGGCAACAGAGCCTTCAGCTGCTGGGGAAGGAATCAAGAGAGGAACTTTAGAGAGTCATGGGAAGGCGGGGATCTTCAGTCCTCTCAGCTGCCTCATTGGGGCAAGACATACTGCGAAGAGTTGCTGGGAGCACTAGGCCTGCACTGTTTTGGTTTCTTTGACTTCACTGACATTGTTGGTTTTATTGTTGACCTATTCCCCACAACTTCAGTTAAAGACAACGTGGAGAAAAATAGTTCTAACCTCTCCTTCTAACAGAAGAAACAGGGGGCAAAGTCACAACACAGAGACAGAAAGGAAAGGAGATCAGCTGCAGTCCAGGGCATCGAAAATCTGCCTAGCTCTCGCTTTTTATCTGTCTTGTTCAAATACTCAAGAGTGAATGGTATTCTCCCCCCTAGGAAGCAAGCGATTGTCTGAGCACGCCTTAGGAATGGCTTTTGGAGCCTTGATGTCAGCTGTGACTTCCCCTTATTTTTGTTCTCTCTTTCTTGGCGCCACCCCTGCCTCCATAGCTTTCTAGATTGCTCTGAAGACAGAGCCACTGTGCAAGCAAAGGACCTTGTGCTTTGCTTGGGAACATGTGGAGATGCAGACTGGTCCTTATCCCTCGAGATTAGCAAAGGCTGTTGCAGATGGTAAGATACGGTGCTACCCCCAAACCTCGCCTGCCCTTGTGCTGCTTGCAGCCCACACAATCAGCTTTACATCCTGCCGGGCTGCACACCATCTGACTCTAGCTAGTTCAAGAGCATTAGGGCACTTTAATTAATAATAAAAAAAGGATCAAGGTTTTTCCCCCAGTGAAAAGGTTTAATTAGCCTCCTCTGGTGACATGAAAGCACATAACGTGCCGTGGGTTAGAACAGCAGCAACTCAAGAAGCAGGCATGGAAAATTCCTCTTAGCTTTGCTATTCCCTCTCCTGCATTCACCACGGCAGGATACATACCCTCTCCAGTGACAACTGCAGCGTTGAGAGGGAAACGTACAATTTTATTTTTTTAATGGGGCCAACTTCTGCTGCCATGGAGCATGCATGTTTTTTCAGTGGCCTGACACACAAAATTGTTCGCAGAGCATCAAGAACGACGAGTGAGCCAGTGTGGTGCAGCTGTTAAGGTATCAGGCTAGGACTTGGGAGACTGGGGTTCGAATCCCCACTCAGCTATGAAGCTCTCCCTGGGTGACCTTGGGCCAGTCACTGCCTCTCAGCCTAACCTACTTCACAGGGTTGTTGTGGGGATTAAATGGGGGGGGGGACACACACATTAGCACCACCTTCAAGCTCAGTGGAGAAAAAGGTGGGATATAAATACAGCAAATAAATAATAAAACTTCTTCTTTTGAATAATATTTTGACTCCAGTGAGTCATTGGGCCTGATCAGTAACCTTTGCAGTCATACACAGATACACAGATACAGGTCTGTGGGTGTGGGTGTACACACACAGAGAGAAAAAACATTTAAGTGGTGTGCAGCAAATAAAGTTCATAGCAGACAAGAAATGTATAAAAGCAGAATATGTCATAACCCTCCCCCCTTTTATCTTCTGTCTCACACACATTCTATCAAATGAGATATTCAGATAAGGAGGTGCTCTTCATTCATTTAAGGTCAAGCTACACATAAATGCATAAAGAGGTGTTCTCATTGCACAGAACCCTTATACCCACACAGGAGTTTGGGTGCTGGAAAACCTTTACAGACAACCGTGGGCCATGTGCTATTGTTGAAGGAAGCTGATGCGATGTCAAGATCAGGGCACAAAGGCCTGTCCCACTCCCTAGTGAACATCACATGGTCTCTATGCACAAGTAACAATAGACTTCATGCGCACAAAGGTTCCTGCTTCAGTCGCAGAGATCAGCATACTGGGGAACATAGTGTAAGGTGGTAATTGCTGGGAGATGGGCTGGAAGCATAGATCTGTCAAAGCCGACAGGTTTACATAACCCAGACAATGTAGATTTAAGTGCATGCCGCCTAACTAGCCACCATTGCACACTCCATGAACAGGGACAGTGGAGACCAGCGACCGCATCGCAATCCTTGGCTGCCGAGAGATTCCCTGGCTCCTCTTCAGTCAGGGGACATAACAAATGAAGTCATAACAAAGGCAGTAACGAGCTCAGCTTTGGAAGCATTCAGAGACTGGCTGAATTAGTAGCCGAGACACAGGAAACATTCGTGCTCAGGGGAGGGAGAGTGGACACCAGAATCATTTAAGGTCTTGTGGCGCTCCTTGCTGAGCATGGCCTAGACTATCTGCTTGTGAACTGTCTCACAAAAACAGGCACAGCTTAATTCCTTGATATAAATCCAGAGATAGTGATGGACCCAGTGAATGGGCTAGAAGAGCTGTGTCCTCTGCCTCCTCCTTTCCTGCCTTGCTCTAGGAAGCAAATGAGGCCTTGTGGGCTGGGTAGAAAGGGACAGGGAGTTGTCAGGCATGTCCCACCGTTGCCTCCAAGTGCAGAGCTTAGGGCATTTAACATTACAAATATAAAAGATGTCCCAGTATTATAGAGTGTGTGTGTGTGTGTGTGTGTGTGTGAGAGAGAGAGAGAGAGAGAGAGAGAGAGAGAGAAGTGAGGGTGGGGGGAAGAGAGGACAGTTCTTCAGGAGACAAGTGATGAGAGGTATAGATGAGAATAGCTTGGTATCATAAGATTGTTGTTGTTGTTTTGTTGTTTAGTTGTGTCCAACTCTTCATGACCCCATGACCAGAGCACGCCAGGCACTCCTGTCTTCCACTGCCTCCTGCAGTTTGGCCAGACTCATGTTCGTAGATTCGAGAACACTGTCCAACCATCTCGTCCTCTGTCGTGCCCTCAATCTTTCCCAACACCAGGGTCTTTTCCAGGGAGTCTTCTCATCTCATGAGGTGGCCAAAGTATTGGAGCCTCAGCTTCAGGATCTGTCCTTCCAGTGAGCACTCAGGGCTCATTTCCTTAAGAATGGATAGGTTTGATCTTCTTGTGGTCCATGGGACTCTCATAAGATTAGCAGTTGATAAATAACCTTTCTCTTGCTCTCAAACTGGATCGTGGTAATTTCTGAGGAATAATCTACCTGATCAGTGGCTGATAAATAACATTTCTCTTCTTCTCAAACTGGATTATATGGTCATCTCTGAGGAATAATCTACCTCGGATGCAGTAGGCCACAAAAAAGAAACCTGTAGCAATTGTTTTCTTTGCCAGCCTTTTCTCTGCTCTTGGCTGCTGATGTGAGGAACCATCGCTCTGGCTCTTGGCTTGCCAGCTTAGCTGCCTCTCTTGTCGCTCCTATTTTACCATGCGCCAGATGTGCTGCCTTCTTCTCACTTGCTCACTTAAGCATGTAAATGGGTCAGTTCTCAGAAAAACTGGCACAGGAAGGGAGGCCCCTGTAAGTCACCACAGGTTGCCCTGCAGGAGCTGGCCAAGCATGAGACACATTCCTGGGAAGTTATTATGTTTTTTCCCATGAACTCAGCTCAGCTTTGATCACAAAATCACAGGCTGCTTGCCTGCGGACTCCTTGCAATACACCTCATGGCAAAAGTACAGGGAGCAGCGAGAGCTATTAAATTGCTGGAAATGTAAGGAAACTGAAGGTACTTTCTACCACCTTTGGTGGACGTGCCCAAGGATCAAGGCCTTCTGAGAAATGATCTATAATGAAATTAAGAAGGTACTTAAGTGTACATTTCATAAGAAACCAGAGGCCTTTCTCCTGGGCATGGTAGGCCAATTGGTGTCAAGGAAAGATAGGACGTTCTTTATGTATGCTACAACAGCAGCAAGAGTTCTTCTAGCAAAGTATTGGAAGACACAAGAACTACCCACACTGGAAGAGTGGCAGACGAAAGTGATTGATTATATGGGACTAGCTGAGATGACTGGCAGAATCCGTGACCAAGGGAAAGAGACGGTGGAAGAAGATTGGAAGAATTTTAAAGTTTATCTTAAGAACTGTTGTAAAATTAATGAGTGCTAAAATGTCATGGGTAATGTAAAACAGAATTGCAGTGATAAATAATTGGGTAAGAGGAAAAAGATTAGAAACTGAATTACAAGTACTGAAATTAGGGGTTGCTGGAAAAGTTTAAAACAGGGATGCAGAAAAGGGAGGTATGGGGAAGTCGTGGAAACAAGGTTCAAGAAAGAGAGGTTAAGAAATTATATGTGTTTACATGTTTGTTTGTTATGTGTCGTCGATTGTTAGTTGTATTGTGTTTTAATATATGTTGTAAAATCAATAAAAATCTATTATAAAAAAAAGAGAGCTATTAAATTGATGGTTCTGATTCTCAGGGTGTCCGTGCTGGTCAATTGTCATGGCATGCATTCTGTTAATACACCACTAACAGCTTTCACAGTGTGTATTTATTACCATATTATGTTGCAATTCATGCTTTACCTTCGGGGTTCTTCACACAAAAGTGGTGCCTAAAAATAGATTGCAACCATACCCCATTGCCCCTTCGCCTTGGCAAAATTATCAGGGCAAAGGTTGCACAAGTCATCCCTTCTCAGCCTTGTTCCTGCTCCCCCACTTATCAGGAGTTACAATGAGAACCGGTTCTGTGTCTTGCTTAATACAACTCAAAGCAGACCAGGAGGTTTGGCTGCTGTTCACAACTGCTGCTGCCACCATCAGATGGCCAGATTATCTGTCATGGCTGCTTTAGTAGAGGTTCCTGCATTGCAGGGGCTTGGCCTAGGTGACCCTTGGATCCTGTGCAACTTGACAAGTCTATGGAATAGCATAGAAGGCGGCAAGCCAAGCAAGGGGGAAACAGGGAGAGAAAGTCTTCCTAGCAGCTGCTCCCCTGATCTCCTTCAGCGGCTCTGTCCAATTCCCTTTGTTCCACAGAGGCCTTCTTGCCCTTGGCTGTTTCTGCTCCCTATTATGTGTCTTACAAACCCCAGCATTGTAGCTCAGCTCAGCCTGCGTCACTAGCGTGGGCAACTGGTATGTAGGGCCTGGGAAGAGCTATGCCACCTTGGTGGATGGTTGAGCACAGTGTTTTCCTCCTGCTCAGAGGAACACTGTCATTTTTATTTTTTACTCTGCCTGGAGAGTAAGTAGCCGACTTTTCTGCTGTAGCCGACTATTCTGCTGACCCAGTGAAGAGCAACAGAGCAGCCTGGAAGCCAGAAGGAGTGGCATTTGGCCAAGACGGGAAAGAGAAGGCACCAGCAAAATCTCTTTTTGGAGGAGTCGGTCCTGTTTGAAGCAGCTGAGCTGCAGGCAAGGAAGAGCCTGCCAAGCTTTCTTCCTGCCTCAGGATCCTCTCCAGGATTAGAAGCACACGTGAAAAATAAATAAACCGGCAGCCAATCCATGGAGGCAAAGCATTCTAGTGGCAACACAACAGAGCAGTGAACATACTTCTGCTTGTGAGAGGAATGCGGTAACCTCCACCTACAGTGGAATGATGCAGATTGCAAAGTCAGTCTAATACCTTAACAAAGGGGTGGATAACCATAGGCAACGGGGGCCAAATGCGGCCCTCCAGGCATCTGCATATGGCTCTTCCCACACCATGCTCCCCTCTGGTTCTGATTTGCACCCTGAGTGTTTGTGCTCAGCTGGAATGTGCCCTTGAACTCTGTGGGGTGTTCTAAGTAGGGTGCAGAAAACAGCCCACTGTGCAAAGGTAAAATGTACATTGCTCCCCCTACTTTTGCCTCTGGCCTTGCCCACTTGGCTCTCAGAAGATCACCTGGAAATGAATGCAGATAGAAGGGGGGGAATGGGGGGAGGGCAAGTGTTTCTAGATGCATCAGCCTTTATGGGGATTTTGAACATCTGACTCTGAAATGATGCGATCATATCATTCTATGCAGTTGCACCTGCCATTCCCTTCCTGCTGCTTTCAGTCCTTCCTCCCTTCCAATCTTTGTCTCCACCTTTCAATACCTTGTCTGCTCATTTTGCAATTTTGGATTATTGTCCCTTCTTGTCTTTTCTAAGAAATTTCCCACAAACACATCTCCAGTAGCCAAAAGCTTGGGTGGCAACCATGTTACTGAAAAAAGTAAAAAGTTGGCAGCCTGATCCTAGCCATGCTTAACTCTGCTGAATGGAAAAAGATATATTTCCAAGCAATTGGAAAGCAGAGCTCAAGGGTTGTTTTATTTGTTCATTTCTGTTTTCCAGCTGTCTATTCAATACATTGTATAACATAATTTTATGCACTCAATTATTTTACCTATGCTATGTAACAATTTTTTGATTGCACATAGCCAAGGGCACTATTCAACTCACTCATCCTATTAGTGCAAAAATTACCACTAGTGTTATGGAACTTTCCCCCCTCTCCTCCCCCAGGTGTGCCCTGTGAGCTCCCCAAATCTGCTTTGGGAGGTTGGGGGAACCCCTGGAACAGATTTAGGTAGGAGAAGAGGTGTGGAAGTCCCATTGCACTTAGGGGACCCTGACTTAGCACTATCTAGAATACAAGCCTGAATGGCTGAACACAAGGAAATGAGATGCCTGTGGCGGAGGAAGCAGAAACCCTAAGCCAGGGTAGTCAGTGCAGTATTCTCCATAAGCTGTGGACTATAACTCCCATCAGGCCCAGCCAGCATAGCCAGTGATCAGGGATGATGGGAGCTGAATCCCAAACATCTGGCGAGTGCCATGTTGGCTATCCCTGCCCTAAGTATATTTCATTAGATGAAGTCTTTCTGCCTGTAGAGTTTTCCCAGAACCTGCTCTTTTTATAGAACAGAAGCCTGTGCCAAAGAGTGACATGGAATCACGTACCGACTATTAGGGAGCGTGGAAGAAAATGCATCTAGTAGCCCTTGCCCGGAGAATATCTCTCTATCTCTCTATATATCTCCTTTAGTGGCTATAAAGAGTGCATGTCAGAACACAAAACACACACCCTCCCCAGAGCCTACAAGTAACTGGCTGCCTTGTTCTGTTATTCAACAGTTCTGGTTGAAAGGTTGCAAACACAGCACACCCTTCCCTGAGGACCAGAGACTGTGGCAGAGGGCCAGATGCCTTATCTCTAATACAACTGATGCAAAGTAAGAGGCCAGGGAAAGAAGGCCTGCTGGAAAGAAGGCCCGCTGTGACCTGCCATATTTGCTCTCTTCATTTAAGGTGACTGGTGCTACCCTTTAGTAGATGTCCGTCTCTCTGTATTTGGAGAGTTCCAGGGGGCGAAAAGGTCCCACAGTAGCTTGGGAGATGGGAATGGCCTGCTCACTTCCTGCTGGGACACTCCTTGCCAGTGAAAGAGGAAATGTTCCTCTCCCATTGCATAATCTTTTGCTGCAATTTTTCTGCTGTTTCTCCAGTCTATGTGAAATCAAATGCTAGGGAAATAGGAGGCTCCCATATATTGGCAGGGATGGGGGGTGCAGGGGGCAGGAATCGATGCAGTCTGCATTTAAAGGTGACCATATGAAATTTTCAGTTTCCAAAACAATATGAGAAGTGGAAGAAAGCCATCTTTTGAAATGTCCACCTCTCTGAATTTTGCAATGGAATTCTCCGGCTAAGTAACGTATACAAAAATGCAGTTACTTGGGTAATGTGACCATTAAAATGCATATATTAGTGGGGAGGGAGTGTGCATATTAGGCAAAATTGCAAAAAAGCATATATATTAGGAGGAATTCACACTAAACTGCTAATGAATTTTCATGAGGACCTTTTTTTAAATGAAAACTTATGGAAATGTGGAAAACTACAGATGGGAAAAGTGAGAAACTGAGAAAAATGGACATTGGCTGATTCACCCATCATTAATCACTGGTTCATTTAGTCATGTTCCCTCCCCAAGTGTATATTTTTTGAGGGGGGTGGCAATCATGGGAAGATACCCTTGGGAAAGAGACCTGTCAAAGTTCAGATAAATAGTTCCAGAGGCTATTGTGGTAAGTGGTTTTGTTTGTCATAAAAAATGGGGAAAGTCTGGGGGTGCAGTTCTCCACCTCACCTTCCCAGAAGCACCCTCTGTGAAGCACAAAGAGCTAATTGCCTGTTTTGTGGGGGAAGCCGCCCCAATAGTCTAATTTCATCGCTTGTGCCCTGCTTTCACAGCCGAAAAGTCCGGAGGAGAATGATGACTCACAGGAAGAACACATTTGTTATTCCTTCCCCAAAGCACAGTGATTTGAGGGCACAGGGGAAATCATTCACCGTGATGGAAAAGCTAGACCTGCCCATCAAAACAAGAGATTTCCCTGCCTCTCCACCCTCTCCCCTTTCAAGCTCCGGTTGTTTCCCAAGTCAGCTTGATTTCATTTCCCAGAAATAAGAAGGCAGCCAGGCTGGGGGAGAAGCTTGCATGTTTAACTTATATGGGGGAAGTGAAGCAACAGTTCTACTCGGAAGGCTGAAAATTCCCTGGTCCACCTCGACACACCTTGCTAGCAGTGCAATCCAACTCAGGAACGTGAGAGACTGCATCTGATCTGGCCCATTGTTTGGGTTGCATGCAGAGCTGATGCACACCCCTAGCATTTCCATCAGGGAAACAGCACACAGAGAAGGCGGAGGCCTCCCTTTCCTGGGGCTGTAGTCCTGATTCAGTCCTACCCACCCACCCATCCCAGGCTGCTTTCAAAAAAGAAAATAGGCAGGAGGTCTGGCCCTTTGAATAAATAGAGAAATATTCACTCCTATAGTTCATACAGGCACTGCCAGCTCCTGCCAGTGCATTTAACTGGCCACAATGGTCAGAGGCAGATAATAGCTGAAGGTGTAAGAGCACGCCAGGCTCTTTTTGTCTCTGAATGTTCTTGCTTTCCTGGCAAGACAATTTTCCTAGCCTCCTTTCTTCCCCAATGTAGTTCTTGTTTTGCCTCATGCAGCCATCAGCATCTTTGTTCCACGATCTTGATGTACTGATTCTCAGTAATGGCAAGAGAAAACTGGTGCTGTGCCAAAAATTTCTTCTGCTTTTCCCCCTCCATCAACCAATAGGAAAAGCAATGGCCTTCAATTCTGGTGAAATTTTCATGGATGCATGCAGTGTTTTTGTTCCCTTTACCTTACATTCAGGGTATCCAGGCTGTTTTATTTTATTCTGCAAATCATCTCTCCCGTGCTAACTCTGCCCATGGGATTTTTCAGATCAGAAAGCGTGGGCAGCTATGGAGGCTGCAGAGTGCTAAAGAAATGTTTCACAGAAAGAAGAGGAAGAAGACGGAACATACCCCCCTTGGCAACTTGATAAGGTAACCTCAGTACCTTACCACACCTATGGAAACTCTGAAGAAATTGCCTGTAAATAAATATAAGTCATGATCTGGAATACTCTGCTGTTGTCAACGGCCCTGTCCTAATGTGACACCCTCTGGAGGCAGCCAATAGGGGGAGAGAGAGACATGGAGGGGGCATGTCTGGGCTGCATAGTCACCTCATTCAAAATCAAGTTATTTATGAGTCAGGTCTTATGGCAAGAGCTTAAATGTTGCCATCACAAAAGATGCATTGAGTTCTGTTGTACTAGCCTGACCGCCTACGACTGCTCTGTGCTCAGTTATATGTGATATAAAGATAAGGCCTGGTGAGGGGAGCAATATCTCAGAGCTTGCAAGGTCATCGGGAATGAAAGCTGAATTGTGAAGCTTTCTGAAGGAGTACAGTGAGAGAGTGCCTGTCCCTTCTAAAGACCACCTCTCTGTCGCCTCCCAGCCCCCTGTGCTGTGATGGCTAAAATTTCACATACCAGGAAAAATCCTACAATATGATTCTAAGAATTCTGCTCAAGGATCAAATGTTTAAAAGCCAGCTAGCTTCAGCTGCATCCTGAGGGCCCCAGCCCAGAGGAGGAGTTAGGGGAGCATGGCTGGTTCAGTTGCACTGGGCACAGAGCCTTGGGGATGCCGTCACTATGGACAAACAGTGGCATACAAATTTAATAAATAATAATAACTATAATGTAGAATGGAAGGCGAGAGGGGTATGTGGGGGGGGGGGGGTGAATTTTGGCATTGCATGGTGCTGCTGACATCTGAGACCCCAAGATCCACCACTGCCCAGTTTCTCCGTCATGTTCTGGTTTCAAAGCTATTTCCGTCACCGTACGTGCACCTCTATGGACTACTATAAGAAGCATCCCTGGGGACGCGCTGCAGCTCACTGGTACAGCAGCTGCCTTGCATGCAGAAGGTCCCATGTTGAGGCTCCAGCATCTCTAGGAAGGGCTAGGAGAGACTCCCATCAAAATCCCTGGAGAGCTGATGGCCAACTAGTGTAGACAATCCTCTGCTATGTTCCTGTTTTCTCCAGATAACTCCACTCAGGGTCCCCATCGCTCTGGCCTTCATGAGGCTCCGCAGGCCTCCACAATCACAGTGATGTCCTCCTCTCTCTAACTTGACTTGAATGGACAGTGATGGTCCAGGCTGTCACTTTTGGCTTCATGTGCAGTGATAGCCTTGCCGTTGTGTTTCTTGTAGAGTGTCCGTGTGTCCTCCTTTACAGAGGACAATCTTTATTCTGAAGGGCTTCCAGGAAGCAAACGCTCTGTCCTCCATTTGAAGGCCTCTCTGATCCAAGTCTGGTTTAACGATCAAGAACCTCAAAAAGGGAGAATGGAGGTCCCGAATTTGTTCATCAGCAGTTAGCAACACCTGCACATTAGAATGAGCCAACACACAAGTCAGCAAGTCACACTCTTCACCACTATGGTGAGATGTAGCACTATTTAAATGCCAGTAAACATTCCGAAATTCCATACACATAAATTAGCAGGTTCAAATCAGTAACTACTTTGGTCCTGGTTTTTGGTAATGTATTTCTCTTTTCGGTTGATGCATAAATGGTCACCTTAGCTGCCGGGTGAGCTGAGGTTGATGGGAAAGTGATGGGAAGCATATTTTGCAAGCAACAGACGCTGTGATGGGTGGTGTTATGGCTGGAGGAGGCTCTTTAAAACAGCACAGAAAGGAGGACAAAGCAGAGATCAGGGCTAATAAGCAGCTGGCTGAAGCCGACTCCCCTGAAAGGAATAGAAATAAGCCTTATGTAACTGGATCTCTGTAATCCGCCTCTCTGTTGGGTTTTGCCTTGGACACTTTGTGAAGCTCAAGGAGGTCTTAAAGTATCTGACAATAAGACAGCATTTAAACACAGCCCAGTGTCCAGCCAGGTGACTACACAGAGACAAGAATAACCTGGTGAGGGCAGGAAGGAGCCATTTGTTGGTTTAATGCAATAGACGGGGGGGGGGGTATATCTCTTATTCCTCCATCCATCCTCCCTTCTTGACATGGCACTAAAGGGGCTTTGAGATTTAGGCCTGAGATGCAATTATGCAGGATAATCCTTTGCTGCCACAGAGATGTAAGGTTCTAAAAAGAAAGGCCTTTCTTTAAATTAAGAGGTACTTGATCCTGTGCAATGACAAGTTGTGTTCCCGAAACTCAAAATATCTGACCCTGCTGTTATAACTGGTGTCAGCATCATTGCATCAGACTTCTGAAGAAGAATGTGGAGGGACTGATTGAACGAGATCTCCAGGTAGGTTGTGGACATGGGCTAGGAGGTTCCTGTGGTTGTGGGGTGGGGGGCTCTAGCAACTAGGATGGAAGAGAAAATCATTCCGTTTGCATTTCTACGTGACCCTATCCAATCTGCACTTCCCAGACAAAGATGTGAATTGAAACATAGTCATCCTTTAACATTTGTACTTCACCCAAAATTTGCAATGCAGTTCTCCAGCTAAAACATGCATGGAAAAATGTACATACCAGGTGAAAGAGTGAGCAAAAATGTGTATATTCGTGAAAGGTATGTACAAAAGGCATTATATTAGGAGAAATTGCTTGCAAAATGCATGCCTTAGGCATATTTGTGTGCAAAAATGCGTATCCTAGAAGACTTTTATTTATTTTTTGCAGAAATCATAGAGTTGGAAGGGACCTTGAGGATTCTAGTCCAACCCCCTGCAATGCAGGAATATCCAGGTGTCCCATACTGCTTGCCCTGTGGAACACCCTCCCACCAGATGTCAAAGAGAACAACAACTACCAGACTATTAGAAGACATCTGAAGGCAGCCCTGTTTAGGGAAGCTTTTAATGTTTGATGCATTATTGTATTTTAATATTTTGTTGGAATTTTGTTGGGTGGGGAACAGCACAGAAAGATTTGCCCATCCCTCCCAGTAACCTGCAAGGCTGCTAACTTCACTCATGATGGTCAAAAGCAAAGTAAATGATTTAGTATGTGCAAACATATGCAAGTTGTTGCTTACAGCTTTCGTAATTCAGTTTCCCTTGATGCTGAATCAACACCTTTCTCTAATCACAGAGTAGGCACTCCAGGAGAGGGATAAACACACGATGGAGAGGGGACAGAAAGGGCTGAGGAGGTTTGGAAACTGACACGAGGCGGAGGAGCACAGCAGTTTCGCTCTTTGGCAACGGGAGGGGGAGAAACAAAGCGCAGAGCTGCGCCGGCTCGTGGCTTTCCTGGCAGCGGCACGTGAGGCAAGAGCTGCTCCAGCTGTAGGAAACAGAAACTGCAGCCTCTGCAGCTGCTGGCTTGTGAGCAACTCTCCTTCCCCGCAGTCTCTCTCAGATGGAGGAGAATCTTCCCCCAGCAGCTCAGTAGGAAAACAAAACAGAAAACGCAAAGGTCTCTTTCTCTTTGCAACATAACAATGTAGATGTAACCTGGATTTCCTTTCCCTTTGTGCCACAGGAGGGAGACAGACCACGAAGGACCATGGAAGAATGATTTCCCTTGAGGCCAGACCACCCACGGCCCATCTTCACCCCCCCCATCCCCGAGCATCAGAAATGTCAGATTTCCAGGTGAAGGTGCTCGTGGGTGCTTCCTCCCCAACCAGACACAAGCAGGTTGCACTGTCTTCATTTCACTTCCCCGTTTCTCTGTTTCCGGTCACAAATACTGAGCAACGCCTCCTCCCCCTTTACAACCTATTGCAGTTTTACTCAACAAATGCAACATAACATCGTCGCATTTTCTCTCCCCTTCCCTGTCTGAGTGATGGGGAACTTCTGGCTCTCCAAGTGTTGAAATACAACTCCTCCCATCCAGAGGCTTAACTAGCAAGTCGGTTGCCCAGTGCGCCCTGACCCTCCTCCCCTCCTAGCTACACCTCTGCCACCATCCCTGGTCCTTTGGAGTCCCAACAACCTCTGCAGGGCCACAGTTACCCCACCCTTCTTCCAGGCAGGTCTGCACCATACATTTAAAGTACAGTGGTACCTCGGGTTAAATTCTTAATTCGTTCCAGAGGTCCGTTCTTAACCTGAAACTGTTCTTAACCTGAAGCACCACTTTAGCTAATGGGGCCTCCTGCTGCTGCTGTGCCGCCGCTGTGCGATTTCTGTTCTCATCCTGAAGCAAAGTTCTTAACCCCAGGTACTATTTCTGGGTTAGCGGAGTCTGTAACCTGAAGCGTCTGTAACCCGAGGTACCACTGTATATGGCTTCCCCCCAAGAATCCTAGGAACTGTGGTTTGTTAAGGGTGCTGCAGCTCTGCGAGGGGGAAACTACAGTTCCCAGGTTTTGGGGGGGGAGTTGTGTGTTTTAAATGTGTGTTGGGTGCCCTTTAAATGTGTTGTGTGGATCTGCCCTCTATCTATCTATCTATCTATCTATCTATCTATCTATCTATCATCTATCTATCATCTCATATCCTCCAACATTTCTCCAATGAAAATAAGGACATCCTAATGAAAAGCAGGACATTCTAGGATCAAATCAGAAACTGGGCTGGCTTCTGTAAATCTGGGATTGTCCCTGGAAAATAGGGACACTTGGAAGGCCTGCTATCCATCTGTCTGTCTGTCTGTCTATCTATCTATCATCTAGTGCTTTTTTTCTTAAAAAAATATGTTTAGGGGTACTCTCGTTTTCCTACTCATATTGAATTACTGTCCCTCAATGAGGCCAAACTTAGATTCACAACATGTGTAGGGGTATGCGTACCCCTGCATACCCCCAGAATAAAAGTGCTGTATCTATCTATCTATGCATGAATGGGTGATATAAGTATAGTTATACTGGGGGATATAGTTATATTCCACAAAGAGGAGTATATGGTTCATTCTACTTCACATATGCTGTATACCTTTCTCTCCCAGAATCACAGTACACATTCCTCTCTGACTGGATATCAGGCAGCTCCCTATGACCTGGCAGGTTACGGACTTCAAGATTCGCAGCCTTTGTTTGCTTCTGATGTAATTCATTTAAGCCAGAGTTGCTACCTCAGTAATAGGCCTGCCTTGTTATGTCGGGGAGTGAATCGATGAGCTGGGATTTCACTCTCCCTTAATTTGATGTGGTGTTTGAGGCTAAGTGGTGCCCCTTCTGTCATAGCCTCTGGCTTTGTGGTGGTCATTAGACCTTTTACGTCTCTGGGGAAACGCGAGCGTCATCGCAAGCCTCACAAGCTGGGAGCTCCCATGAAACTGTATCACCGCAAAGGGCTGTGGGAGGCTCCTGGGTCTTCTTAATGGAACTGAGGTAACTAATGGGACTTGAAGTTTCTCGTACGGAACCTCCCAGTTACGAAACCCAAGTTGTTATTATGTTCCACTTGACAGGTCATCCTAGGGAGGAAAAGATCCAGGCTGCTCTGTCAAAACAAAAAGGAGCCAAGAAAGCATTGCCTCTGAGGATTAATTATACAGACCGTAATGCACAGATGCAAAAAGCACTCAGATCCTAAGCACAACGCACTTTCTTGGAATCAGAAAATTGAGAGCAGATTCTCAAATAAGCCTAAACAGGGTTGTGTTTTCAGACAGCATTGGAAATTGGTAAACAAATTAAAAATGCACTTTCTTACTACCATGGTGCCAAGGGCTGTTCCAGACAGTGGCGGAGCGTCATGCTCCGGCACGGGGAGGGGGGGTGTAGAGCAGGTGGAGGCGGGGCTGGCGCACATCCCAGGGGTGTGACGCGCCACCCACAGGAGCTTGGCATGCATCCTGGGGGTGTGGTGCCCAGCGCGGGCAGGGGGGCAGCCACGATGGCACCCCCCCGCACTCCTCTTTCACTGCCAGTGGCTCCAGATAATCTATTTATTGAGCACTCATTCTGATCTGCTTGCACAAAGCTGACATGGTTGGACTACGGCCAGTCTTTATTGTACATGTACTGTACCACTTTGGTAAGGTCTGGTTGCAAAGTGGTTTGTAAATCTGCAAATAAAGTAAGGGGAAGGGACAAATGTGAAGGGCGGGGGGACTCTGATGAGATGGAAAGATGGGGCAGCTTCAGAAGGTGCTGAGGCCATGGAAAATGAGACTGGACTTGCATAGGATCCCTGAGCCACAGGTTGTCCATCTGTGCTTTATAGCGGGTGTGGGGAACCTTTGGCCTTCCAGTTGTTGCTGAACTGCAGCTCCCATCACCTCTGGCCATTGGCCCTGCTTGCTGGGGCTGCTGGGAGTTGTAGTTCAGCAACATCAGGAGCACCAAAGGTTCCCCATGCCTCCTTTATATAAACACTGACATTATGGTCTCCTCTGTGCTGGAGAAGTGAACCTGCTTGAATGCTTCCTGTGTAAATAAACAAAGGCAACAACCTCCCCAGCCTGCGGAAAACAAGAACATCATAAAGAAGGCAGAGCTAAAATCCATCTCTTGCATGCTCAGCTGCCATGCAGAAAGTTCTGACTGGAGAAGATTAAGGCTCATTGGCCTTCTTGTCCGGGCTGCATATGCTGGACCCATCCTCTGAGTCCCATTGCACTCATGGCCCTTTCAGGGATAGAGTCACACTAGGCAGAATAAATGTTTGCACAGTTCCATATATATCACAGATCGCAGGTTGCTGGTGATTCTGAATGAATTTCAGGCTAGCAAGGATGCAGAGACAGTGTTCCCAGACTGGAAGGGCTAGTAAATCAACCTTGCCCAATAAGAAGAGCCTGAAAGTGCCAGGATTTAATATTTCAGAGAGAAACCTCCCACCTACTAACTGGTTCTCCTGGCAATCTGATGGACAGCATGCTTTTATCAATACTGGTCAACCTTCCCAATTTCACCAATCAACAGTCAAATGCATATGGGTCACTTTTACTCATCCCACAATGAGGAGGTGGTAGACCTGTTCGGCTCTTGCCAGTATCTGATGTGTGAAAGTATCAACACTTCCTACATTAATGAATAACCATTTATGGCCCTCCTGAATCCCCAGCGGCTGTTGACATACGTTGGGATCATTCCTAGGCTAAGCAATTAAAAAGAACTTTTATTGCCACATAACGTTGCGTGTTTTGCCAGGGAGTTCTGGCTTTTTAGGTGGCAAAATACCTTCCTCTAGATTCTAGGTTTCCAAACAGTGCAAAACCGATAAGGAACTTTGGTGTGTCATATTGACAGTACCCTCCTGTGGGTGACAAAGTAGAAGCTCCTCACTCCTTTGCAATCTGCATAAGACCTGGGTGGAATCTACACACATAAAAAATGCTGTGAAAATGCTGTTGTTGTTCTTGTTTTAAAAAAAAACATTTTGAAAAATACATTGAATTTGGCATAGCTCGCTGTCACCATCTAGTGTCTCACTTGTATATTGCACATTACAACACATTTAAAACCTTTTATTTGCAGCTGTATAGCTGAGTCCCTGGATGCCTCTTAGTCTGTGCAGGACACACCTTAGGGCTACTCTGCAATTCTGCACAAGCACAGAATTTTCTTGTTTAAAAGAAAAAGCTAATGGGCTTTAGGACTAGGGAATAGCTCAGTTGGCAGAGCATGAGACTCTTAGGGTCATGGGTTCAAGCCCCATGGTGGGCAAAAGTTTTCTGCATTGCAGGGGGTTGGACTAGATGACCCATGAGACCCCTTCCAAATCTACAATTCTATGATTTTATGATTCTGTAATAACTTCCTGGTAATAATGCCTAAGCTACCCCCTTTACATGAACTAAAATGCATTATTATGCTTTTTTAACGTATAAATGCAAATATATCTCATTTATACAGGTTTCAGCACTTGGCTTTTCTTTGTACAGTTCAGTCACTTGCAGTGCAACATACAGAAAGGGATGGGTTACGTCTTCCCCTCCTAAACATCAATCATATAGAAAGCCAAAATTGCAGTGGAAATAAATTTGGGTAAGTAATCAGCAATTCCTGTCACCCTGTTGCTAAGACAGCATGTATTGGACCCATTCCCTAGTTACATTTCCTAAACTGAAAGCAGATATGTAGAAATTGCCACGAGGATTAGCTTGCCTTTTGTTGTTGTTGCCGTTGCAAATATCTCGGCTCAGCCCTGTGCTGTTGTGAAGTGTGTCAGCCTGGCTGGAGAAAACATCTTCTAGGTTGAAAAGAATCATGGGAGATGTGTGTCTCTCGCATGCTGAGCTGAGGATACAAGTTCCTGATGTCATTTTAAGAAAATCATTGGCCTAATCTTGGCTGGGTCTTTTGTTTGTCTATCATCTGGAGTTTGTTAAATCCTTTTGACTTAGTAGATGTGGATGCTGTTGTGTCATTCATTGCGCTTGCCAGCACAGCAGCCCTCAGCCACTCCTGCTTTGGTTTTTTTTACAGATGTAAAAAAAGAGGGTGACAGTTTATTCCTTTTTCCCCTCCTGCATTGTTGTGTCAGTCATCTAGAGGCCTTCTTGGTGCAACGAAGACTAGAAGTGACTTAGATCATTTCTGCATAGTGGCCCTGAGGATGTCAGCAGAGAGCTTGGGGTTGGGAAGGCAATTATGTGGTGAGATTCTTGCCCATCCTGGCTTGTTAAGGCCAGTTGAGTGAAGCTTAGGAGCCTACTGGCTGAAACCGTCAGCATTCCACTGCTGGGAGGGAGGGACAGTTCTCTGTTAAAAGAGGTGGTTGTCTGCCCGCTCCTGAAGAAACTGTCTTTAGACGAGGAGGATGGAGCCAACCTGTTTTTAAAATCTAAGAAAACCAATCAAACATGTGGTGGCAGAGCAAATTAAGGCGTACACAGATGTTGCATCCTCCCTTGACCCATTTCTGTCAGGTATTGGGCTTGGTTATGGAACTAGGATGGCTTTAGTGGCACTGGTTGTCCTATTTCCTGCCCAAAAAACCATGACAGGTACTCTTACTTGAAAAATGTGAACATTTATTATAGCAGTGTAACAGTACAAACTTGGCATCGAGGAAAAAAACAAGTATCTAGTCTAGGAGCTCTTAAATGGGAAGGGAACAGCAACAAAACAATCCAGCCCAGCATCAAGGGCCAGCATTCAGGCATCTGAGATTAGTAAGAAGGGTTCCAAGACTGAATGGGAGCCATGAGGTTGTTCCAACAAGTTTCCCCGCCTACATGCCAAATGTTTAATCAGAGGTGGTGAATACCCAGTACACATAAGAATCCCTGCCCCTTCAGGATTTCCTGAACTGTAGACAGGCTTTCTGCCTATGGGGTTGAGTTCCCTGTTTCCTCTTGATGCACCAGCTCTCCCGGGTGGCACCACTGAACCCACTCCCCCCCCGAATCCCCCTGCTCCATCAGAGCAGGGTGTGCTCCTGAGCCCCCCTCATCTTCCACAGATGAGTAAAAATACAGCCTCCGGGCCTCCTAGTGTTTATTCAGAATCTCCTTTCTTGTAACTGGAAGCCATAGATTCAGGTCCTACCCTCTGGAGCAGGAGAAAACAAGCTTGCTCCATCTTCCATGTGACAGCCCTTTAGATACTTGAAGATGGCTATCATATCTCCTCTGAGTCTCCTCTTTTCCAGGCTAAACATACCCAACTCCCTCAACCATTCCTCATAAGGCTTGGTTTCCAGACCCTTGATCACCTTGGTTGTCCTCCTCTGCACACGTTCCACCCAGTTTGTCCACATCGTTCTTAAACTGCGGTGCCCAGAACCAAGGCAGAATAGAGTGGCACTATTACTTCCCTTGATCTGGACACTAGACTTCTGTTGATGCAGACTCAAACAGTATTAGTATCTGTTGCTGCTACATCACATTGTGGACTCATGTTAAGTTTTGAGTCTACTAGATCCTTTTCACATGTCTAAACCACAGAGCCTAGGGCAGCGGTTTGAATCCCTGCGACGGGGTGAGCTCCTGTTGTTCGGTCCCTGCTCCTGCCCACCTAGCAGTTCGAAAGCACGTCAAAGTGCAAGTAGATAAATAGGTACCGCTCCAGCGGGAAGGTAAACGGCGTTTCCGTGCGCTGCTCTGGGTAGCCAGAAGCGGCTTAGTCATGCTGGCCACATGACCTGGAAGATGTCTGCGGACAAATGCCGGCTCCCTCGGCCAGTAAAGCGAGATGAGCACTGCAACCAGAGTCGTCCACGACAGGACTTAACGGTCAGGGGTCCCTTTACCTTTACCTATACAGGCATTGCATTGAAATTCATGCTGTTAGCCTGGGGCTAGTTTGAACACAGAACACAGCAAGCTGACTCATACTGAGTCAGGCCATTTTTCATCTACCTCAATATTGTCCACACTGACTGGCAGGAACTCCCCAGGGTTTTAGACAGGACATTCCCAGACCTATCTGGAGTTGCTGGGGGCCTTCTGCTTGCAAACAGATGCTCTAACCACTGAGCGACAGCCCCACTGCTATTGATCCTTTGCATTTAGAAATCTTTGGTTATTTTATTGTCGATTGTATCATTTTACTTTGGAGAAGCTATCAGAAGTTTTTGAGATGTTGTAAAGGAAAATCTGCTTGACCCAAACAACAAAATTGGCTAGTAATGGATTTGTCTTTGGGGTTTATTTAATGCATAGGGCAGCAAAAATGGAGCATAGGTTCCAAGATTAACCTCTTTAAAAATAAAATTCATATATTATTTGAAGGATAAAAATACAGTCTCTGTGGCCCTGTGTTTACCCTGCCGTCTTCAGCGCCCTCCAATTATCTCTCCATCTCTCTTACGCTGCTGTATAATTTATACCCCTGCAGTGGAGTGTTTTGAAGTGGGAGGTCAGGACTTGTGAGCTATGAGCCCGGAGCCTTAAAATTACCCCCTTGAGCCCCTTCGAGGTATCATTACGGAGCCCTCAGAATAGACTGCTGCAAAGTCTTGGCTCATCCTTCAATTTATCTGAATTTGCTTTATTTCTGAGCTGCACCCCTCAACAAGTCTACTGAGCGACCATGACTCTTAAAGAAACGGTGGCCTGAGAAGAAATCCTTGGAGGAGCTGTGGAATATCCTTTTGCCTGGAACACACTGGCTTGTTCCTACATCGCAGCAGAGAACCAGGGTATAAGTCTCCCTGTGTTTTTATTCTCTTTGTGTCAGGCTGCTGCCAGCGACTCCCATGGCTGGTTGCCTAGGAATGTACAAAGACAAGGAAGGTTCTTCCCATCCACTTTTTATTCAGTATTTACAGAGAGAGGCTATAGAACCCAGCCTCTTGGATAATGCCGTTGTCCCAAGTGAATCTCCACTCCACCCACTGTCTCTCCCACTTCCTCATTCGTCAATCTCATCATCTCTACGGGTGCTGATAAGTGCTCTCTGCCTTTGAGCTCTTTGCTCTCCTAATTTCAAGGCTCACCCGGTTCTGGGAGAGGGGGGTCTGGAATGCTTTCTAAAGACAGTGTCCATCAGCTGTCGCCCCCCTGGTGCTTCCTCTTTCTCTTCCTCCTCCTCTCCCATTATTTCCCAACTTTCCTAAATTTATTTCCTAAATCTTCAAGGATGCACTGGCAGCCTCAGTGTCCTATTTGGGAATGACCATCATAATCATAGAATTGTAGAGCTGGAAGGGACCCTGAGGATCATCTAGTCCAGGCATGGGCAAACTCGGCCCTCCAGATGTTTTGGGACTACAACTCCCATCATCCCTAGCTAACAGGACCAGTGGTCAGGGATGATGGGAACTGTAGTCCCAAAACATCTGGAGGGCCGAGTTTGCCCATGCCTGATCTAGTCCAACCCCCTGCAATGCAGGAATATGCACCAGTCCCATAAGGGGATCAAACTTGCAATCTTGCTGTTATCAGCACCATGCTCTAAACCAATTGAGCTATCCAGGCTCGATTTCTTATCTCACTATTGAGTACAGACTGAGGAAATCTTAGGCCTCGTCCACCCTCTCCGTTATGGAGCATCCCTGGTATGGGAAAATCCAAATGGAGGGAGGGGAAAGGGTGAGAAGGCAGTAATTTGGAGGAAAATGGCATATAGACAGCAGAGAATAAATGGAGATACAGGGTGGTCACTATCCACATGGAACAACAATGATGATGGATGAGGCTTTAAACTCAGAGCTGACTCCCCGGCTCTGCCTTTCAAGTATGAGACAACAGGCTTCGCATTCAATTCCACAGTCAAGTGGCAAGTGGGCCATGGAAGTGGGAAGGCAAGAGTGCCTCCTTCTTCAGATCCGTCAAGAAGAGCGAAAACAGCCAGCAGGCATTCTTGGGTGTCCCTACAGTGCCAGAAAAAAAGTGCTTAATTGACAAGAAGAGGCCGTAGCAAAATCAATTGGACTGTTTTTCTTGGGGTAAACAAGCCAAGACGGACAAGTTAATGGCTTGCGAGAGTTTGCCTTGAAACCCTCCATGTGCACATTTGCAGACAGAGAGTCCCTTCACACTCTGCCACCCATCATTCTCACCATTTCCCCCCTTTTCGCTTGCCTTGTTCCCTGGACCTTGTACGACCTTTTGTCTTTTTCTTCTTTTTCACTTCTAGGAATTCCAGCTGTTGACAGCAGCTGAATGTTCCTTCTCTGGGACTTCAAGGGAGGGGCCCTGGGACACTGCCAGGAGCCTCTATAGATTCTCTGCACAACAGGTTATGTAATAGAGCCTTTCGACAAAGAGGGAAATAATACAGAAAGGCAACAACAAAACTCTGCTGCATCTGCAAAGACGAATGATGCCAGCGAGCCACCCAGATGCAGACAGCCCCTTTTTCTTTGGGTTTCTGTTTACTTCTCACTCTCTGTAAGCCAGGCTGGAGATGAACATGCTGGTGTTTTCAATTAGGTCTCCTCGGCCGGCTCTCTCTCCCCTGCCTCACTTCTTCTTGGCAGCAGGGTGACCTTGTGTTTACATGCCCTGCTAATGGAGCCTGATGTCCTCAGCCAGAGGCAGCGGAGATGATTTATTCTCACTGTACAGGGATTGTCTTTCCCTGCTGCTGGCTGGAGACGTTTGTTTTTGTGTTTACCCCTCGATGGAGATAAATGAATTGAATCTTGCCAGTTGAATTCCAAGAGGGAAAAAGGAAGCTAAGTAGTGACTGGCCTAAGGAACAGCACCAGTGCTTTTGAACTGCAATGAGGAGCAGGACTGGCCTTTCCATGAAGCAGAGTAAGGCAGCTGCCTCTGCATACCCTCCGACATTTCGCCAATGAAAATAGGGACGTCCTATTCCATTATTATTATTAGTATTAGTATTTTATAATTTATACCCCACCCATCTGACTGGGTTGCCTCAGCCACTCTGGCCAGCTTTCCAAAATATATAAAATCATAACAAAACATTAAGCATTAAATAAACTTCCCTATATAGGGCAGCCTTCAGATGTCTTCTAAAGGTTGTATAGTTACTTATCTCCTTGGCTCGGGGGTCGCATAACTCCATATCCTTTGACGAAAATAAGGACATCCTAAGGAAAAGAAGGCCATTTCTGGATCAAATCAGAAACTAGGATGGCTTCTGTAAATCCAGAACTGTCCTTGGACAATAGGGACACTTGGAGGGTCTGCCTCAGGTAGCAAATTCTGAAAAGTGGAAAGTGGCAAAAGAAAATGCGTGCCCTGTGGTCTGCCCTGCAGCCTCTAAGCTAAGTTGCTGCCTGAGGTTGAGGTAGTCTTTTAAACTACCTGAGATTGTCTTTTAAACTTCATTCCAGAGGTGTGAGAAGATATGTATGACGGACTCAGTCAAATCTCCACTCTTTTCTCCTTTACATCATGTGTATAGCCATCACCTCGGTCCATGGATCTACCCACCTGTTGCTTTATGTTCCACTTTTGCATAGTGGGGAGATTTGTGTTCTGCTCCGGACTCTGAAGCTGGATATGACACATTGTCCTTAATGTCAACGGCATAGTTTTCCCATCTTTGAGTACGAATACAAAATGCAATTTTGCAACGTTGTGAGATTTCCCCGGAAAAGAATGCTGTGGAACTCTTAGTAGTTTAGGCTGACCCAGCACATGTGCTTGCCAGGAAGGACCTTTCCCCTGCATGATTTCCTGTCTGTGGTGCATGATGTCAGGGTACCATGTTGTGCAAACATTACTGCGTGTGATCAAGCACTGAGGATGAGCTGCCTCACTGGAGAAGGGCAGTGAATCCCTCAGGTTCCTGAGCAGACAATGGCTGGCACTTAGACTTGTTTCCTCTTGTTTGAGAGATTCTCCCATTCTTTGTGTTATCAAAGTAAACTTTGGTAGGGCATGTTTCTACCATCAGTAGCCTCCCTTTGGTCTGAGCATCTCAAAATGGCTACTTTTTAAACCCTTGTAATGCTAAGCTAGGGACCCTCAACCATTAGCTGTCAAATTAAAGTCTTCCTTGCTTTGGTGTGCGTGAAAAAGAGTTAAAATCTGAAGTCTAGAAACAAAGAGGATATAGCCAGTTTTATACTCCTATAAAACCCTGAAAGAAGCTTGAGGCCAGAGAACAAGACATTTTTTTGTCCTTTAAAAGTGAAATCCAATTGGCCCCCATCTAGCATGAACTACACAGTTACTGCTCATTCCTATGTGGTCTATAGAGTAGAAGGCCTTTGTGTATGGAGCTCAAAGGTCAGATGGTCTCCTTCCCAGTCTGCTATTGTGCCCAACATTTGCTGCCTAAGGTTGGCTTCCTGTCCCCTTGTCTTGTGGTCTGCCTGCCTCTGAACACAACCCACCGCCTTTACGCAACATGATCCAGTGAGTATTAATGCTTCTTTCCTTGTTTCATTTGAGAAATGGGGAAGAAACACACCTTGAGTGTTTCATGTTCCCGTTCCAGCCCTGAGGGCCATTAAATCCCATCAAAGCTCCATGTACTTTTTGCTCAGTGCCATATAAAGGTGGAACAGAATAGCTTCTATGAAAAACAACAACACACGTTTGAAGAATGGTTGCTTTGTTTGCGTCATTTCATCTGTTACGCAAGCAGTCTAAGGATTATATAAAGGTATCAAGAACATGGGTGTCCATGTTTATGATACTCTGGAAAATATGGGGCATTTCAGAGAAGCTGGGTGTCAAGGGCAATAGATGCCTGCTTTCTGTGTGCAAGAAGAATCACTTTATACAGAGGGTACATAGAAAATATTACTGCCGCGAACTGCAGCAGTCTGATGAGTGGTGCCTATATGATCCATGTTTGTTGCAATTTGACTATTGATTCATACTCCCTAGAAGTGCCTTTGATTTAAGTGGCTTATTAAATTGGGTTTTTTATATACCGTTCCCTGGGAGGGCTCTAAGCATAGGCCTGCAGCAAGGGTTTGCCTAGACCAGGGGTAGTCAACCTGGTCCCTACTGCCCACTAGTGGGTGTTTCAGGATTCCAGGTGGGCGGTAGGGGGTTCTATGGCACATGTTACTGCAGAACTGGTGGGCGGTAAGGAAACTTCACCATCAAGAAAGATGCATTAGTGGGCGGTAGGTATAAAAAGGTTGACTACCCTGGCCTAGACCAAGGGAAGAGAGGAAGTGGGGAACATATGGAAGTTAGTTGGTTCTGTAGGGAACTGTGCACAACTAACCCTAACACAATTTTAGGTGGACATTCATAGTGCCTGAGGTGTACACCAAAAACTGCAAGTAGAATGGGTTGTGTCCAGATTAATGGACACGACTAACTTAGGTCCATTGATTTCAATGAGCTTATTCTGGGTGCGACTAACATTGGCTACAACTCAATGTGCAAAGTGGTCCCAGAAACTTAGCATGTATGCCTGGAGAATAAGGAGCTGCCGATCAGCCACAGATCAGCTCCAGTTCTACTGCAAACTACCCATCGCCCCCATTTCCGCGTCTGCAGCGGTGCAGAGATGGATAGGACAACATGTAGCCCAGCACCCACCCACCTAATAAAGGCTTACTTCTTGTGGCTGCAACTGAAACAGCCAGCACTTCCACGGAGTCCCTGCTGAATGTGGCATGCATCTGGGAGAAGGGGTGAGCACTCCTTCCCTGCCTAGCACCTTCCCTCTTCAAACCACCCTCCCCATGGTGCTTTCTAGGGTAGAACTAAATGCCATGAAGCAAACATGGGGTTTAAAACCTCAGGTTTGTCTCTTAATGCTCATGTGGGGCCGGAGGGTGTTTGCAGGAGAATCTGTGGGAAGAAAGCGGTGCCTAATGATGATGTCCACCACTCCTCATCCTATGAAAGGAGTCTGGGAGAGGGATGCAGAGGACAGTCAACACATGGAGGAAGGCTGAAGCATCCTCTTCTCCATTGAGTGAGATTCTCCCCCTGCCTCCACATTGCTCCTCACCTATAAGCGTGTTTGGGAAGCATGTTCACTGGTGTGACACCTATTTAGATGTTCTGCCAAGACCTAGGATCCCAGTCTGGGGTCATTTCCACCCGTCTTCTAGTTTGAATCAAAGTGTGGAGAAACTTTTAAGCCAGAGGGAGGGATAGATCAGGCCACTTGCTGTTAGAAGCTGACTCACACTGAATCGGTTTGTTGATCTACGCCACTCACCATTATTTAATCTGGCAGCGGCTTCCCAGTGTTGCAAGCAGAAGTCTTTCCCAGGTCTGCTACTTGTTATGGTTCATCTGGAATTACCAGGATTGAGCCTGGGGCATTATAGTTCCATCACACATGACCTGGGTCACAGCACTTTCTTCCCTCAGAAAAGGCTGGTGTCTCGTTGCCTAGGTGATGGGGCCTGTTTGTCAAATTAGAGGCCATGGCTCTCTTTGCATGCTTCTTGTTTGCTATGGATATACTGTCCTCACCAAGCAATAATTTATGATGTTTGCACAGCACTTGGAATTGCCTAGAAAGCTTTCCTATTGTTACCTCAACAGCCCGTGAACATAGGTAAAGGTAAAAGGTAAAGGACCTCGGGACGGTTAAGTCCAGTTGAATTCGACTATAAGGTTGTGGTGCTCAACTCTGCTTTCAAGCTGAGGGAGCCGGCGTTTCTCGACAGATAGCTTTCCGGGTCATGTGGCCAGCTCTGGTGCACGGAGCACCGTGATGGAAGCCAGAGCAAAAAGAAAACACTGTTTACTTTCCCGCTACCTATTTAACTACTCACACTGGTATGCTTTCAAACTGCAAGGTTGGCAGGAGCTGGGAGAAAGAGAAAATGGGTGGGTGGATTGGAACTGCGGACTTTATAATCTGCAAGCTGAAGTGGGCCGGTGGTTTAGACCACAGCGCCACCCACATCCCTCTTTACCTTTAACATAAGAATGTATGAACACAAGCAAAGCCCCAGAGGCCCATCTCATTTAGCATCCTCTCCTTACAATAGCCAAGCAGGTGTCTCTGAGAAGCCCACACACATAACTTGAGTGCAACAGCACTTTCCCTGTTTGCAATTATCAGCAACTGGTATTCAGTAGTATTGCTGCCTCTGGCTATGCACAGCAGAGCCATCACGGCTGTGAATCACCCTGAGACCTTCAGGTATAGGGTGGTATATAAATTCAATAAATAAAGATAAAATAATAAATAATAATAATGACTAATAGCCACTGATAGCCTTATTGACAGGGCCTGGACTGAGGAGGAATGGTGGGGGCCTCTGCTCCTTTTCCTGAACCTTCCCAAGAACTGGAGGACAGTATAGATTTAGAACAGTGGTTTGCAGAGGGGCATAGTTCAGAGGCTGCAGAGGGGAAAAGCTGGGAAATATTGGAAGAGGAATAGCAGAAAGAAGAACAAGCACCAGGGAAGACACAGCTGACAGACTCAGTGTCCTTGGGAAGCATTCCTGACCCCCCCCCAAACTAGGCGGGCATTACGGGTAATAGAACAGAAAGCTCAGCGACAGAAAGCTCAGATTAACCGGTGCAGGAGTGATGTAGAATAGGGATGACGTAGGGGGGTGGGACTTTACTTGGAGCAATGTCATCATGGCATAAAGCAGGCATAGGCAAACTCAGCCCTCCAGATGTTTTGGGACCAGTGGTCAGGGATGTTGGGAGTTGTAGTCCCAAAACATCTGGAGGGCCGAGTTTGCCTATGCCTGGCATAAAGACTACATTCCTTTCTCTCTCTCTCTCTGAATACTGAATAAATTCTGCGGTAAGGACCCTTAGTGTTATCTGCTTTTTTGGCTGCCACTGGGGGAGGGATAGGATTCCCTGAGCCTTGATACTTATTCTCCATGAATTTCTCAAACCCTCTTTAAACCCATCCAAGTTGGTGGTCATCACTACACACAGTGGGAGTGGATTCTGTCGTTTAACTATGTGCTGTGCACTTTCTTTCGTCTACCTTGGACCCCCACAATCATGGCTCTCAGAAGCACCAGAGAAAGAGGATCAAAGGACCTAAATAAAGGACCCATCAAGATGCAGTGCCCTGGGACAAGCAAGGCATGAGAACTCCTGGCTTTGTCTTCAGTGCAACAGGATGTGAGGGGTGTGCTCTGCATTCAGCTTGTGGCACTTGCTGCGCTGCTGTCTTCATGGAAACGTGGCGTAATTATCCGGAGTGTAAACAACAGCTGAGCACATTCCAGGGAACAAAAGGAGTTGCCTGAACACCTGGCCCCAGCAGCCACCTGTTGCTGCCATTCTGTGTACAGTATGGAGACAAAGCTGGTGCCAAACACCAAAGCAAATTGCAGCATTATAAGGGACTGCTGGGAGGGGATGGGATAGGGCAGGCTTCCTCAACCTCGGCCCTCCAGATGTTTTGAGACTACAATTCCCATCATCCCTGACCACTGGTGCTGCTAGCCAGGGATCATGGGAGTTGTAGGCCAAAAACATCTGGAGGGCCGAGGTTGAGGAAGCCTGGGATAGGGAATCATCCTTGCAGGCTGTGCAGGGTTACTGTTTCTGCAGCCCAGAAAGAGAGTGATGTCTTTTTTACCAGAATCAGGTTCAGAATCAATAATTCCAGGCTAGATGAATTAAGGAAACTTTGTCTGTTCAGGAGACAAGGCAGAGAGTGATAAGGGCCAAATAATTCTAAGATCCATTGCAACTGAGGTCCACCGCTGGACTGGAACTTAGGGGCATAGGTGTAGCCAGATAGAAGCTTTATATAAAGTCAACCATTGATCCATCTAATTTAGTTCTGTCAGCAAGGCTAGCCAACATGGTACTGTCAGGTTGTTCCTGCACTACAGCTCCCATCATCCCTGACCCCTGGCAGTGCTGGCTGAGGCTGATGGGAGTTGGAGTTCAGCAACATCTAGAAGGCATCGTGTTGGCTACCTCTGATCACCAGGGGCTGGCAGTGGCTCTCTGGGGTTTGAAGCAGGAAGTCTTGCCCTGCCCTGTCTGAAGAGATCAGGGGCTGTACCCTGGGAGCCCTTTTGAGTGTGCTCTGTGGCCCAGTGCAAAGCTGGGAACAGGTTGAGAAGGCCAGTTCTATGCATGGAAGGGCCAGGAAAGGCATTGAATGAAAGTTACTACTAAAGCTGTGAGGAGAAACAGAGGGCTGGGCAAAACCGTCCTGAACATGCAGCCACAATGTGCATTTCATGTCTCCTATGGAGACACATTTCTTTGGTCAGTGTACACAAATTGCTGTCCGCATAGTATGCAGGTATGGACCCTTGTAAAGGTAGGTCTACAAAAGGGCTTTTAGAAACCCCGAACTGCAGTACTTCTAAGGCTGAAGTGTATACACAGCCTAAGTGCAGATCCTCATTTTTTCTTCTTCTTCCTCCTCCTCTCTCTCTCTCTCTCTCTCTCTCTCTCTCTCTCTCTCTCTCTGTAGGAGAAAGAATGCATTTTGAACACACACTTGGTGAATTGTGTCCATAATCTCTCCACTGCTACCTGCCAAAAAAGATTCCATCTGCTGAGTCATTTGTGTAGCCTTTAGGCGTTAAAAAAAGCACCCCAATTTGTCTGAAGAACAGAACATGCTTTGGCAGAGATATCCTTCAGCGCTTTGCTCTTTGGACCTCTTATTTCCCTTTGTTTACAGCGTGTCTTTATTTAGCTTCCATTTGTCAAGAGCCCTGGGCTTTTCCTCACCCTGAGAGGGACGCCTTAGCTTCAGGTCACCGGTCGGTACACGTCGCTTTCCCCATCAGCCCTTGAAACGCAATGCTCCTTTGGTGGCTGGGCCCTTATGCCCAGGTGAGGCCTCTGTTCCTTTCCCTTCACGGCAGGAATACAACACTTGGTGTTAGTTTACCTCCATGGAGGGACAGCCAGGTAATCTGAGCGTCTTGCCAAGGTATCATTAGGCCACTCTTGGTTTTGTAGCCCACACATGACATGTGGAAAACTACCCCAGTCCCATCATGCAAATTTCCCTGCTCCCTCAGTTTTGATTCAAACCGGCATTTGACTTTTGCCTCTCACTTTCTGAATAATATGGAGGCAACTCTAATGGCATCAGTGCTTTAGCGACAGGAATCCCCCACCCCACTATGGCAGCTACTAAGGCAGAATGAAAGGCAGAATACTTTAAAAGCTAAGAGAAAACCCTATTGCACATAGTTTCTTTGAACGATCTAGTCCCTCTGTTCACTCTGGAACTGTGCCTTGGCTAATTTAAGATTAGCCATAGTGCAGCCTCAGGGGTGTGGGGGTCTTCTTACAGGGGAATTGTTGAGAGGTCATTCCTGGACGTCTTCCATTTATGGCCTTCTTCTGAACCACAGCAATGGCCGCCTTTCTCACACCATAAGAAGGACACAGAAATCTCCTTTCTACCGAGGTCAGATGAGTTATCCATTTAGCCCAGTGCTGTCTACTCTGATTGGCAGCAGCTGTCCTGGATCTCAGGCAAAGACCATTCACATTATCTGTTCTGATCCATTTACCTGGAAGTTCCGGGAACTGAATATGGTTTTCCACTTATATTTCTGCGGGGTATAGATGTGTGAAAATGTTCTGCGCATGGAACATTCTCATGCTCCTGAACCGAAGCGGGACTGAACTCCCTGCATATCCGCTGGTGCATGGGCAGTTTAGTCCTGCTTCCTGCAGAACACAAGTGTGCCAGCCAGTTCTGTGCAGGGTGGCACGCCCAAAGCAAGCAGGATTGAATTCATGGTGTGAAGTCACATAATCATACCAATAATCATCACAACTGAAATTATGTTAAATTCAACCATAGCAGATTGCAATGCGAATAACATAGTACTGGGCAGAAGACAAACTGCAGCGGAAAAGAAACAGCGTCGTTTATGATGAATACACATTGGAATGGAAATTGCTGCCATCTTATATTCCTGCACAGTGAAATAGCTGCCATCTCCTAGAGGAAAAGAAATGCTGGGTTTACTCATTGTTGATATATGACCATGTATCATTCTATGCAGAAATGTGACATTTCCTGCAAAATATTGTGGTCAGGCTGAGTCGTGTAGCTACATCCGATCGTAAAATAGCAGCTGAATATTGCAGCAAATGAGAAACAGGAACTACAGCAGGTCAATTGAGGCCGTGCTACCACTCACCACCTGCAAGGATGTTACAGTGATCATCATACCATACAAAGTGCAAGCTGGTAACGCTGATCATTGGGCTTCCATTAATTAAGTGAATCTTATAAATGAAACTTGGGGGGGGGGGAGGTGTTGATGCTTACCCTTTTTTCTCCATTTGCAGGAAGGTGGAATATTTATTTCTTCTTATCCCACTCGTCAGCAGAAATTCCTAGGACAGTTCTGCATAAAAGGAAAACACACAGAAACAAAATCAATAAATAAAGCAGAACAAAATGGAACTATAATAAAACACAAGCTAAAAAGGCAGCAAGACCTTAAGAGCCAGATTAAAACAACTGGAGAAGAGCCACAGCACAGTGGCAGAGCATCTGCTTTGCATGCACGAGGTCCCAGGTTCAATCCCCGGCATCTGCTGCCTGAAAACCTGGAGAGCCACTGCCAGTATTGTCAGTGTTGGCAATACTCAGCTAGATGGAGCAATGGCCTGACTTCAGTAAAAGGCAACTTCCTTTTACAAGAAGCAGGGACTAAAATTAAGACTGGGGAAAATAGAAAAGGACTCTGCCTGGCACTGAAAAGTCAACAAAGTATACCATAGGAAAAGCATCTCATAATTGGGGGCCACCATTGAGAAAGTCCTCTCCCTGGTTGTTGTTGTTGTTTAGTCGTTTAGTTGTGTCCAACTCTGTCGGAGCCAGCCTTCACAAATGGCGCTGTTTAGCATAAAATAAAGACACAGAGAGCCAGCAATATTTTCATGGATGGAGGGCAGCTCATTCGAACTCCTTCTCTCCTCTCCGGTATCTTTTATTATCCTTTGTTCTCTCCTCTCTCCTGTCACATGGCTGTTTGCCAATGTCTCACGTTACCTACATCCGGTCATGGCTTTTACCCACCCATCGCCATATAGGGTCATCACTGCCCAGAGGAAACACAACTCCATTTAAAGTCAATACATTCCAATACATTGTAAAGCTTGGAGTGCTGGTCACGAGGTCAGGGGCCCCCTGCAATATTACAAGCCTCTGCTATGGCTTTATGACTCCCACACAACTCTTCTTGACCCCATGGACCAGAGCATGCCAGGCACTCCTGTCTTCCACTGCCTCCCGCAGTTTGGTCAAATTCATGCTGGTAGCTTCAAGAACACTATCCAACCATCTCGTCCTCTGTCGTCCCCTTCTCCTTGTGCCCTCCATCTTTCCCAACATCAGGGTCTTTTCCAGGGAGTCTTCTCTTCTCATGAGGTGGCCAAAGTATTGGAGCCTCAGCTTCATGATCTGTCCTTCCAGTGAGCACTCAGGGCTGATTTCCTTAAGAATGGATAGGTTGGTACCTTGCCTTAAATCGGGGGTGGCTAGGCTGTGGCCCTTCAGATGTTGCCACCCTACAGCTTCTATAGGGTGGCTGGGGCTGATGGAAGTCCAACATCATCTGGAGGGCCACAGGTTAGCCACACCTGGCTTAGATTTTGGGGGGCATTCGCAGAAGGTCCTTGACATGGTTGTGCTAAATGTTGCATGACTGCCAAACTGTACTGCCAAATACTCCAGTACTATAAGCTGCAACCCTAGACGCCGTTACTCACTGAACTAAATAGGACTTATTTTCAAGTAGACGTGTATGCGATTGTTCTGTTAGGCACCGTAGCAGGTGCATTTCAGGCCTCTATGCCGAGTTCTGAGTCATAGCTGCTGTTTTAAAGAAACATTTGTTAAACTCGTAAAACTGTTGACTATTGTCTGAATTGGATGTATGCTAAGTCACTACAACTGGGGAGCCCTCATCAGTCACTAAAATTCCTCTCCTCTGTGAATATTACCTCCGTTAAGCACCTTTTGAATGAAAGCATTAACAGCAATTGGAAAAAACAAAAACGTACTGACAGAGAAATCTTAAGAGAGTTCTCTCTTCTGTCCCTGTCTGGGGAGAAGGGTTCTGCATCTTCATGAGTGTTTCATCTCCCCCAGGAGGCAAAGTGGAGCTGATGGGGTCTGCGCTCAGGCTGTTATTTCATCATTAGCCTAGTAGTTCCTTTGAGAAATAGTGAAGAATATGGCTGTTAAGGTCAAAATTAGGCTTCTAAGATCTTGGCTGTTTTGTTAAGATGGACTTAATGCTAGGGATGTGCATTGGCTCTGGATGGGAATAGAATAATGTGGGAAACTGAGGTTATTTGGGGGTCAAGTGTGATGTCAATAATCCCCTGAGTCAGATTCTGTAGTGTATCGTTCAGCTCTAAATTGTCCTATATATCTCTATGGCCCGTGGGCTTTGCAAGTAATGAGGCTGTCCAAAATGCTGCCTGCAGAACACTGGGTTTTTTGTTTGTTTAAGCATAACAGTGTGGGATTTTTAAAAATTAAAAGTTCCATTTAAGTTTGTTTTTTTAATTATATGTTAGTTTGCTAAAACTAACAACATATAAAACGGGGTGAGCTCCCGTTGCTCGGTCCCTGCTCCTCCCAACCTAGCAGTTCGAAAGCACGTCAAAGTGCAAGTAGATAAATAGGTACCGCTCCGGCGGGAAGGTAAACGGCATTTCCGTGCGCTGCTCTGGTTCGCCAGAAGTGGCTTAGTCATGCTGGCCACATGACCCGGAAGTTGTACGCTGGCTCCCTCGGCCAATAAAGCGAGATGAGCGCCACAACCCCAGAGTCGGTCACGACTGGACCTAATGGTCAGGGGTCCCTTTACCTTTACCTTTACCTTTACCTGCTAAAACTAAAACACTCAGAACTTGCCAGAACTCTGGTTGTTTGTAAGTTGCTTTGGGCAAGATAAAGCAACTAACAAATTTAATAAATAATAATAAATGGTGGAAGACTTCTTTAATATAAGACAGTTTATGGAAGGAACAAACCATGCAGCAGGTTGGTGCTGCTAATGCAGAACTGCAAACTAAACTGCTCACTGCCTAAGAGCTGACTGGTATGGCAAGCCAGGAGAGCCAATACACTATGCAACAGCCAGAAAGGAAGTCTGGAGTAAAGCTGCAAAACATTTTTTAAAAAAAGTAAGCAATAATACACAGCACTTCACCACTTCTTAATTATTTTAGGGAAGAGTCAGCCCCCTTCTCCCACCTCCATAAGGAATTCCTGAGAAATTGGATCCCCTTTGCTCCTCATATAAACAGCGCCTGGACTATCTGTCTGCATGGCAGGCTTAATCCCTAGAGACGAGTGCTGCCAGCCAAACCACTTACATATGTTTTGCCTGTTGTATTCCAATCCTAAACAATTTGGCTGTGTTACATCTAAGCCCTTTGTGTGCTGGAGTATCAAGAGATAATCCCACTACTCACTCTGAAATGGGCTGGCTGAGTTTTTGTGAGCACTTGCTTTGAGCGCTTGATAAAGGTTTATAGGTGCTCAAAAAGCACCCACCTCTGCCATCTCCCTCTTCCTGTAGCTCTTACCTTTTAAGGAAGGGGAAGATGGCAGTACAGTAAGTCCACAATTTATGCACATTTGACTTGTGTGCATTCAGCTTTACGAGTGGCAAAAATAAATAAATAAAAGAGGGAGCAAGGTTCTTGGGGGAAATGTCTTTGGCAATCCCACCCGCCACTGAACCCAATGTGTTTTGAGTATACGTAATTGTGGCAATCGGAAGGTTGGCGGTTCAAATCCCCACGACGGGGTGAGCTCCCGTTGTGCGGTCCCTGCTCCTGCCAACCTAGCAATTCGAAATCACGCAGTGCAAGTAGATAAATAGGTACCGCTCCGGCGGGAAGGTAAATGGCGTTTCCATGCGCTGCTCTGGTTTGCCAGAAGCGGCGTAGTCATGCTGGCCACATGACCCAGAAAAACTGTCTGCGGACAAATGTTGGCTCCCTCGGCCAGTAAAGCAAGATGAGCGCCGCAACCCCAAAGTCGTTCGCGACTGGACTTAACTGTCGGGGGTCCTTTACCTTTTTAATTGTGGCTTTGGGTGTAATACCTGGAATGTAACTCCCACATGAATTGTGGGCATACTGTACTGGTGAAACTTGTTTCCTCACCAACGATGGGATTGGGATTCCCAGTCTCATAATCCCTAAAAGGAAACTGATACTATTTGTGTCATTTCCACCAGACAGAGGAAAGGCCTGGGGGGGGGGGCGTATATCTGCAACATGGTAGCAAAGGGAGGAACTAGATCTCTGACAGGCAAGGATGTTCTAGACACTAGCCAATACTGCCCCACCCCCATTTGCTTCAAAGAAACAGGCTGTATTCTTGCGGCCTGTTTCTTTGGAGAAAAAGGGGTGGGGGTAGTGACATTGCTTGAAATAGTAGTGCTTGCAAGAAAGGTGTTTACTGAGCGAGAGGTTGCAGAGTCTTCCCAGGAAAGCCCAGTTCCTGAAAAAGGCTCCTGGTGACATACAGTACTTGGAAATTAAAGTGCATAATTCAAGCTTGGGCGTTTTGCTGTTCTGATAAATATGATGAAATCTCATAAGGAAATGAATTGTGTTTTCTAAGAAAACCTTGCAGTATTCATCTGAATCATCTGAATTTATTTTCCGTTTGCCTGTTTCTTTGGCTGTTGGTTCTCTAATAAATATTTTATTATTCTTGTGTGCTTTTAATGTTTTGTGCATTTTTTCTTTATTGTCCCAGACTGGGCCAAGGGTGGCTGTCGTGCAATCACAATCATACCCCATCTCTGGCCTGGTGTTTTATTGTAGACCAAGCAGCATGATAATTTAGGATAGCACAGAGCTGGCCCCGAAACATTGCATTTGCATCGACAAACATTGCATTAGCACCCAGTGGGAATGAAACCTGTTTGCATCTGTGCAGCCTGCCAACTTTCCATTCCTGTTTGATCCAGAGAGATCGTAAAGCTGGAAAAAGACAATACATTTCAAGAGCATTCAAAACAAGTTGAGAAAGGCAAACCACTTTTGTTGATATTTCTCTTTTAGTGGAACTCTCCAATACCCCGCAAAACCTGGTTAGTAAGGCCCTGTGCAGGTGTCAAATTGTGGGGATAATGTGGAGGAGTAGGATTGTGCCCAGTAGTCTGGCTCCTGACCACTATATACTGAACATGTCTCTTGTGCATGTAGAAGCTCAGCAAAGAAGATCTGTTGGAGGTGCTGGTGAGGTTCAACCTGCTCCTCCATCCATGCATTAATCATGCCCACATTTTGGTCATGTCCCCAGGAATTAGAGACAAAATTATTATTGATTGATTGCATTGATATACCACCTTTTTCTCCAAGAAATGCAACGTGGTGTACATGATTCTCTCTTTTCTCATTTACTCCCCATAAGAACCCTGTGAGGTAGGTGAATAGCCCAAGGTCACCCAGTGAGCTTCATAGCCAAGTGCAGATTTGAACCTTGTTCTCCCTGATCCTAGCTCAATACTCTAACCACTATATCACACTGGCTCTCAACTAGATTACTTGCAACTAGATGATTCTATATGACCATGAGCAGTGATCCCTCTTTCAAATTACCAGAACAGAAAACCTGTCATCTGCTCCCATCCTAGGCAAGTAAATAAGGGTTTAGAATGGACCTTTTCTATAGCTTTAACAGTGCCCAAATGCACAAGTAACTGAAGTAGTTGGGCAACATGACTTTTTAAGATGCTGGTGGAACATCATACAGTCCAAAAGTTGTGCCCTGGGAAGGATTCCTTGAAAACATGAAAGAGCAATGCCAAAACACCATGCCCAGGTAGCATAAGCTGAGAGATGCATGTGCATGGAGCATATATTAAGGGCTGCAAAATGTCTTAGGCCAGCATGAGATCCAAACATAGATTGCTGTTTGCAAGCATCCCTGCAGATTTAAGCATATTTGTATAAATGGTAGCAGTAAAAGCTCTGCTGAATGAAGTACAATTGCCTCCGGTCTATTTTTTGGGAACTCTGCATCGTGTTTAAGTTTTTTCCACCTCTGGCAATGGCACGACAGAGACGGCTCTGGACCTTGCAGCTCCCTGATGAGCCAGAATATGATGCACCTGCCTCCTCTTTTTCCTGCCCTGGTCCTTGTTGCCCAAACAGCCATGAAATCGCAATGTGTCCGTACATTTATCATGCCTCTTTTAGACATTCCCAATAACAGCTGTTATTTTGGGGGCTAACAGCAGCTCAGAGGAGAGTTTTCCTCAGGATGGTGGCATGGGGTGAAAGGGGCATACTCCCCAGTCCCCACAGACCTGCTCCTGCTCATCTCATGCAGTTGCCATTTTGAAAATTAAAGAGAGAGAGTCAGTGTAGTGTAATGCTGAGACTGTTGGGCTATGACCTAGAAAACC
Source organism: Podarcis filfolensis (assembly GCF_964270895.1). Taxonomy (NCBI): domain Eukaryota; kingdom Metazoa; phylum Chordata; class Lepidosauria; order Squamata; family Lacertidae; genus Podarcis; species Podarcis filfolensis. The sequence goes on along the minus strand of NC_139605.1, from coordinate 41,544,672 downwards.
AGGGTTTGAATCCCCGCTCAGTCATGAAGCTCACTGAGGATGACCTTGGGCCAGTCACTGTCTCTCAGCCAAACCCGCTTCACAGGGTTGTTGTGAAGATAAAGTGGGGAGAGGGAGAAGCATGTATGGCACCTTGGGCTTGTTGGAGGAATGGGGGGAGTATGAATGTGAGAAAGACATACAAGATCAAGAAGATGACTTTCTCAGCTGGGTTAGGCACAGCCTGTTGGCCGGGAAACATCTAGTGTAAAAAGTCACAACACAAGTCTCAACTCTTGTGTTTTCCTGGGAGATGACTGAGACCTGTTTATCAGATCCCCTCAGTCCTTTCTTGGTTTGGGGCCAGGTCACCATGACTGAGTAATCAGGCAGAATCAATGGGAATTGTCCAGTATGTATTTTGCTTACCATCAGTCAGTCCATGATTTGGCAAAATTGGCCGGGGGAGGGGGGGCTTGTGTAAAGTTCTTGGGGGTTCCATTTTAGTGCTATGTGCATTGGCAGGGTGTGTTCCTATGACTGGACAAATTCATGGATAATAAGGCTCTCACTGACTACAAGCCATATTAGTGACATTCTGCCTCCACTGTTGATGGGAGTATGCTTCTGAATACCTCTTTCTGGGAATCACAAGAAGGGAGAGTGCTGTAGCATTCAGGTTCTGCTTGTGAGCATCCCATGGGCATCTAGCTGGCCACAGTGAGAACAGGATGCTGGACCAGATGGGCCTTTGGTCTGATCCAGCAGGCTCTTCTTACAAGGAGGGAGGGAGGTACCTGTTTATTTCTGGTCTCCTTCTGGGAAAGCTAGCTTTCACCTCATTTGTGCTTTCTTGGCCATCTTACTTTTTTGCTCACCAGACTCCTGCTTCCTAGTTTCACCCACTCTGCTCTCCACCATCCTTTCAGTCATCTACCACTAGATTCAATCCATATCTGTTTGGGGTGAAAATCTCACATACCCGAAAGCTGGCAAATTAGGCCATTGCCTGCAAAAGATCATGCCACAGCATGTTGCCACACTGTTCTAGATCTGTGCATTTTTATATTTTTATTTTTAGCTGGTAGGGAATAAAAGTAAACCATGACTTCCGAAAGCAAAACAAAACAGTTCAAAGAAAGCAGAAGGCAGAGCTCGAGGGCTTTTCTATATTTGGTAATTTACGAAGGAATTGGATAGCGAAAGAGCTCTGTTTTGCAAGCTCCGATCGCCCTCTACTGAGCATTTGCTGAACTAAAGCTTCATGGATATTGTTAGCCACACACACACACACACACACAGAGAGAGAGAGAGAGAGAGAGAGAGAGAGAGAGAGAGAGAGAGAGAGACCAGACACACAAACACGAGAGTTATCAGCAATCTTGGAGGAACCCCAAGGTTTGCAAAAGTACAAACAACTGCCTACGAAAAGATTACAATGGGAACTCTGCAAAAGAGGACTATCTGAAGTCACAGAATGCTGGTTGATTTTGGTTGGGGAGGGAAGGAAGCTCAGAAAAGGAAAAACTCAGTGGGAGTGTAAATGACATGGAGTATCCAGGAAGGAGGGAATGGCTGGCTGGTTGGAATTCTCAGCAGGAGAACTCCATGCTGCAACACTTCGTTGCAGATTCCACTTGTGGCAATCTAACAGTCCTTTGTCCTTGGAGCTCTGTACTTGGAGCTATAACACTCTGTGAGGACTCAAGAGCCAGCTTTCAATCTCAATTCAGAGACTGATAAGGTTACATCCATACCATACATTTCAATCTCAATTCAGAGACTGATAAGGTTACATCCATACCATACATTTAAAGCCCATTTGAAGCACCTGGCTCCCTCAAACAAATAAAATAAATCATAGCAACTGCAGTTTACCTCTCATAGATTTACAATTCTCAGCACTTTAACAAACTACACTTCACATGATTCTTTGGAAGAAGCAATGTGCTTTAAATGTGGGTATGGCTTGAATAATACATGGAAGCCTCTTTTATTTACAGGTCTAAAAAAAAAGTATTCGTGGGGCATTCATGCAGTTGGGGCTGTGGTTAGTCCTAGAATTAATTTTAATGTCTCTACTGTGACTAGGGCCTTGTTAGATACAACTCTCAATCCCCCCCCCCTGTTTTTACTTGTGTAGCTCCCAAGCTCTGTTGGATCGTTCTACTTTCTTGCCTCTACCATAACTCATGAAAAAGACTGTCATAGTCAAGCCTCCTTGAAACAGTTCCTTTTATTCTCTGTTTTCCATTATCAGCCTTTCAGTCTTACTGTGCCTCTCTCTCTGTCCTTGTCAGGTAGCGGAGAGTGAAAGGAGATATGTGCTCTGTACAGTTCATTTTCACTGGGATTGTCATACCAATTTCAGATGCTTTAAATGAATAGAACTCTGTGTTCTGTTTAAAAAATAAAGAAAACTTGGCAAGTGACTAATCAGTTGTGTTTTGCATGCATTTACATAGTGCAGTACCTTAATAAAGGTGCGTCTTGAAGGTGACAGTTTCTCTTGAGTATAAGGTGACTGAACATTTAAATGTTCTGAAAGCGACCACATTGCTTACGCTAGAGATGCCTGCAGGCAATACCCAGCCTCCCCTCTCATTCCCTTGTCCTCATTCATCCTCTCCCCACTCCTGGCAAGAGTGAAGGGAGCAATCTCTGCTTTCCGCCTGGCTAGCATCACTTCCAGGATGTTAGAAAACTGTGCTGGCAGAGCCAAAAGGGAGTGTGTGAGAACTGGCACTCCGGAGCTTTTTTCAACATAATAGCCAACAACAAACAAACAAACAAGCCTTGGCCCACTACAGACTGTAAAAAAAAAAAAACACCTTTGTGTTTTTACAGTAGATTTACATCTAATTGTTCCAATTTTTTTGCAATTCCTTTACTTATTTATTTCATAAAATTGATATGCCTCTCGAATGTAAAAAAAGAAGACGTCTGCACTTGTCCACAGGTTTCAGGATACAGTGGTACCTCGGGTTAAGTACTTAATTCGTTCCGGTGGTCCGTTCTTAACCTGAAACTGTTCTTAACCTGAAGCACCACTTTAGCTAATGGGCCCTGCTGCTGCTGCCGCGCCGCCGGAGCACGATTTCTGTTCTCATCCTGAAGCAAAGTTATTAACCTGAGGTACTATTTCTGGGTTAGCGGAGTCTGTAACCTGAAGCGTATGTAACCCGAGGTACCACTGTAGTCTTGTTGTACATAATATGCAGCTGGTGACACAGTTCAATGTACAGTATGTCTTTACATTAACCAGTGTCACTGGCAGCAGATTGTAGCTGAAAGGGAAATGGCTTTTTGCTCAAAAGCATATGAGCAAAGAGTGCAGTAAGGGTAGGTACTGATCCCCACTGCTCCAGTATTTCTCACTAACAGTGATCCCAAAGTCAGCTTAGGACATCATCCCAGTGCTTAGATTCATCAATGTCTTCCTGCGCTGCTTTCACTGTCTGTCTCTGAGATTTCACCCTCCTGCACTAGCTTTGAAAACTTGCCACATGCTTTGCAGTGCTGTCCATATGCTAGGCATTTTTCTTTTCTCTTTACATGCTGGTTCCCGCAATACAGGCCTTGTCTCCTGCATGCTCCTTCACTAGGTGGCACATCCTATTTATAGTGATGTCCGGACCGTTGGACAGCATGCACCTGTGTCTCTTGGGTGCCTGCTAGTATTCTAATTCTTGCTTTAGAAAGTTCTGCTGACCTGCGTACGTCCAGGCAGCGATGTAGTGTTAATCTGGTTTCTCGCAACAGCTGCTCATGCAAATGCTGATCTCTTGTCCCCCAAACAATTGTGAATCTGATGAGAGAGTCACCCTAAAATTACAGGTTGATGCTAGAGTCCTTAATACAGCAACATAAGCATCTGCCTTCAGCACCATGTTCCCTCATAAAGAACTTGGCAGTGTCCCACTGTTTCATTTTGTTCAGGTATACAGTATTCATCCAGTTCCTTAAAATATCTCCTCCAGAGTACTGCCAGTGATTAGGCCAAGAGACATGTCCTTCTTGCCCCTTGTCTCCAGTAAAGCAATACGACAGCTTTACTTTGTGATTTTCCTCCTCTCTCTTCAAAGCAAGAACCAGATAAGAGTTCAAACTCTTCTCTCCACTGCCTCCATGCCTGGGCTAGATTAGCTGCAGTGAAATTTGATGGTGAAACTGCCCTCCTCAGTGTGCAGTTATTGTGGATGCATCAGGAAAGAAAGGCCTGTAAGAGCTTTCTTGTTGTTGTGATTGTATGCTTTTAATAGAATATCTATCTACCTATGTTTGTTTTTTGGCAGTTTCTAAAAACCTGTAAGTCACTTTGAGACCCATGAATGAAAAATGAGGGTGCACACACAAATATATATAAAACCACACTACGGTTTTATATTTGCTGTAAGCCACCCAGCTAGATGGGTGGGGCACAAATAATAGAATTCTTCTTATTCTTATTCTACTGCTACTATTTCTAATAAGAATAAGAATAAGGGGAAATGCAGCGTGAGAGAATTTTAGTATAGAGGGGCGCCGGAGACGTTCCCCCAAGGCGGGGCGAGGGACAACTTGACCCAATAACAGCAGCAGCAGCAGCAGCAGCAGCAGCAGCAGCCACTTGGGGCGCTGTTGCTCTTTCCGCCGCCGGCCGCGCTTCCCGCCTCCCTCATAGAGCGGCAGCCCAGCAGGTGGCGCCGCAGCCCCGCGAGCCCGGCAGGGGGCGTGGCTGCGCGCTGACATCGCCGGCGAGGGTGACGCAGCCCGGGGCGGGGGCGGAGCATGGGGAGCCGTGTTTTGCATCGGGAGCCGGCGGCAGCGGCGGAGGAGGCGGCGCTGGCACTTGACCGGAGGGTCCCCTTCGGGTCCGCTGCCCTGTAGTGTGTTTCCCCCCCCCACCCCGCCCCACCTTCGCGGCCGCCATGTACCGGGCCCTGTACGGCTTCCGCTCGGCCGAGCCCAGCTCCCTGGCCTTCGGCGCCGGAGAGACCTTCCTGCTGCTGGAGCGGAGCAACCAGCACTGGTGGCTGGTGACCCGGGCGGGCTCCGGGGAGACGGGCTACGTGCCGGCCTCTTACCTGCAGCGCCTACAGGTCAGGCGGGGGGGCGGGCGGCGGCGGGGGCAGGGGGGCGAGGGAGGCGGCGGCGGGGACGGCTGCCTCGAGGGGGGCGCGGCGGGGCTCCGGCCCCTTCCTCCTCCTGCTGCTGCTCCCCGTCTGCCATGGGTGGGGGGTGGGCCTTGCGCCCGTGCCCCCCCCTTCCAGGTGTGCAAAGCACAGGCACGCAGCTGGTCCTGGGGGGTTTTCCAGGCGCAGCCCATAACTTCGAGGGAAGGAGGCCAGTCCGGATCTGCCTCGCGCGCCGCTCGTGTTTACGACTGCTTCGCTCTCCCGCGCACACCTTTTTGTCGCTGCGCAGGTCCATGGGGCAGGAAGGTGCCCCTGGCCAGGGCTTCCTAGTGCCGCCTATGTAGCCTGGGTGCAGCTCCGGGCACAGAAGAAGCACTTCGGGACTGTGGAAGGAAGGGGCGGAAGCGTCCCCCACCCCCGGGGGCTTTGCTGCCTTTAGAGAGCTGCTGGGCACCCGGTGAGAATGGTGCGCGCACCTTCTGGAAAGTTAGGCGGCACTGGCCTCTGGGTCTCGGCGACGCCGTGCCGCTTTGAATTGTGTCAAGTGGCGCAGGGCCTGCTCCGAGGAGATGGGCTGCTTGGCGTGTCTCACATGGTGTGTTGACAGGGTAGGGGTCAAATGACAAGACTCGTGAGACTTGAAGGTGACTCTGGGCTAGAGAGAGTGTCTCCTTGCTAAAGGAAGCCTCACTTTACGGTGCTTCCTAGTAGTGACTGTGTCACTTAGCACCCCTCCATTTCAGGTCTTCTTCAAAGCTCTTTTGCTGATGTTTGTCCTTGGTTTGTCCCTCAGTGGCCTGGTATTGCGATGCACTTAAATTGACTGTGATTTCTTATAGTTGGGCCAGGCAAATGATTAAAAATAAAAAGAATATTTTGCAGAATGAAAGATGGGATAGTATATCAGATGAGGTGCACCCTAAGATGCTTGGCCTATACCTGCTTCTCATTGCCCAAGGGATGTGATACATGCATTTGGTCCAAACTTTCACAGCAGAAAGTCAAGCTCTAATGTGGGCACGTTCAAGGGTGAGTTGCATACAACCCAAGGTGTTCATGGTATACTGTATTTAGAAACTGATCATGGGGGGGGGCGGAGAGCTAACACACAGTACTTCTCTTTATCTCTAGTGTTTGCAAATCCAATGACCCGTCTTTCACACCTGATCTCCATGTGCAGAATATATAGTGCATTGGAGCTCGAGTGTATTGATGTGGATGAAATGTGAAGGCATTTGTAATGCTGAAAAGGAAAAGGAAAAGCTATGTGGCAGTTACTCCCAAAGGGAGCCTGTGTTGGATGATAGCCATTACAAAGGATTCAGAGCTCGACTAATGCATGTATTTCTTGATGTTTATGTATACGTACATTTGTGTCTGTGTGTACATACACCCACACAAAATCAGGCAGCTGTTTAGAAAGTATCTCTGAAGCTGGCTTTCTGTGTCTACTGAGAATACTGTGACTCCCTGAATGCAGAGGAGAGCAGCAGTGGTTTCAAACCTCCTTCTAATGTGGATTATAATAGAGAGAGGCTAATAACAGGCCTGTCCAACTACTGATGAAGGGGCCAGACGGCTAAGCCTGAGCAAATGTTGTAACAATAGTGGCAGTAATTATAGCCAAGTCAGACATGTTAGCAATTATGGAAAGTGAAAGAACAGATTGCTTCAGCCCAAATAGGAATCAGAGTGATGAGTGATAACACCCTCCTCTCTAGTGTGAGGGTGTATTTAGTGGAGAATTCCTAGGGATAGCATAAACATTGAAATGTGAATTTGCTTTGAAACAAACACAGCTTGGCTTAAAGCATTTAGTTCTAATGCTAGAAACTTGAACTTGTGCCTGAAGCAGCTGCATAAAGAAACCATGCTTTTATGCTTAATAGTTATAATTTACTTACTTAAGAGTCAAACTAGAGGTGATGTTTGTCACATAGTTTACTCTTGCATCGTTGATTCCCTCCCCCATATTTGGGGTGGGGGGTAGCCTCTTTTGGAACAGGCGTGGAAGAAGGGGATCATAAGTCTCTAACTCCAACCACTGTCCTAACCTCCCTCACACTTGCCATTTGCAGTGGGAGAAACACTCCCCTCTATCAATGATGGGAGGGTGCAACATACTTAATTGTAATATTTTAATGCACGTATGAAGCTTCCAATTTTTTGAAAATGCAAAAATCCCCCAGTTCCCTCCCCCCAAACCCCCACAGCACGTGTACAAGGCCCTATAATTTTCAGAATACACTTGTGTCTTAATATAGGCAATTGTTGTTGTTGTTTAGTCGTTTAGTCGTGTCCGACTCTTCGCGACCCCATGGACCAGAGCACGCCAGGCACCTCTGTCCTCCACTACCTCCCGCAGTTTAGTCAAACTCATGCTGGTAACCTCGAAAACACTATCCAACCATCTCATCCTCTGTCGCCCCCTTCTCCTTGTGCCCTCCATCTTTCCCAGCATCAGTGTCTTCTCCAGGGAGTCTTCTCTTCTCATGAGGTGGCCAAAGTACTGGAGCCTCAGCTTCACGATCTGTCCTTCCAGTGAGCACTCAGGGCTGATTTCATTAAGAATGGATGCATTTGATCTTCTTGCAGTCCATGGGACTCTCAAGAGTCTTCTCCAGCACCATAATTCAAAAGCATCAATTCTTCGGCGATCAGCCTTCTTTATGGTCCAGCTCTCACTTCCATACATCACTACTGGGAAAACCATGGCTTTAACTATACGGACCTTTGTTGGCAAGGTGACGTCTCTACTTCTCAAGATGCTGTCTAGGCCTGTCATTGCCCTTCTCCCAAGAAGCAGGCGTCTTTTAATTTCGTGGCTGCTGTCACCATCTGCAGTGATCATGGAGCCCAAGAAAGTAAAATCTCTCACTGCCTCCATTTCTTCCCCTTCTATTTGCCAGGAGGTGATGGGACCAGTGGCCATGATCTTCGTTTTTTTGATGTTGAGCTTCAGACCATATTTTGCACTCTCCTCTTTCACCCTCATTAAAAGGTTCTTTAATTCCTCCTCACTTTCTGCCATCAAGGTTGTGTCATCTGCATATCTGAGGTTGTTGATATTTCTTCCGGCAATCTTAATTCCAGCTTGGGATTCATCCAGCCCAGCCTTTCGCATGATGTATTCTGCGTATAAATTAAATAAGCAGGGAGACAAAATACAGCCTTGTCGTACGCCTTTCCCAATTTTGAACCAATCAGTTGTTCCATATCCAGTTCTAACTGTAGCTTCTTGTCCCACATAGAGATTTCTCAGGAGACAGATGAGGTGATCAGGCACTCCCATTTCTTTAAGAGCTTGCCATAGTTTGCTGTGGTCGACACAGTCAAAGGCTTTTGCATAGTCAATGAAGCAGAAGTAGATGTCTTTCTGGAACTCTCTAGCTTTCTCCATAATCCAGCGCATGTTTGCAATTTGGTCTCTGGTTCCTCTGCCTCTTCTAAATCCAGCTTGCACTTCTGGGAGTTCTCGATCCACATACTGTTTGAGCCTTCCTTGTAGAATTTTAAGCATAACCTTGCTAGCGTGTGAAATGAGTGCAATTGTGCGGTAGTTGGAGCATTCTTTGGCACTGCCCTTCTTTGGGATTGGGATGTAGACTGATCTTCTCCAATCTTCTGGCCACTGCTGAGTTTTCCAAATTTGCTGGCATATTGAGTGTAGCACCTTAACAGCATCATCTTTTAAAATTTTAAATAGTTCAGCTGGAATACCATCACTTCCACTGGCCTTGTTATTTGCAGTGCTTTCTAAGGCCCATTTGACTTCACTTTCCAGGATGTCTGGCTCAAGGTCAGCAATCACACTACCTGGGGTGTACGAGACATCCATATCTTTCTGGTATAATTCCTCTGTGTATTCTTGCCACCTCTTCTTGATGTCTTCTGCTTCTGTTAGGTCCTTACCACTTTTGTCCTTTATTATGGTAATCTTTGTACGAAATGTTCCTTTCATATCTCCAATTTTCTTGAACAGATCTCTGGTTCTTCCCATTCTGTTGTTTTCCTCTATTTGTTTGCACTGCTCGTTTAAGAAGGCCTTCTTGTCTCTCCTTGCTATTCTTTGGAAATCTGCATTCAATTTCCTGTATCTTTCACTATCTCCCTCGCATTTTGCTTGCCTTCTCTCCTCCGCTATTTGTAAGGCCTCGTTGGACAGCCACTTTGCTTTCTTGCATTTCCTTTTCATTGGGATGGTTTTCGTTGCTGCCTCCTGTACAATGTTACGAGCCTCCATCCATAGTTCTTCAGGCACTCTGTCCAGCAAATCTAAATCCTTAAACCTGTTCCTCACTTCCACTGTGTATTCATAAGGGATTTGACTTAGATTGTATCTTACCGGCCCAGTGGTTTTTCCTACTTTCTTCAGTTTAAGCTTGAATTTTGCTATAAGAAGCTGATGATCTGAGCCACAGTCAGCTCCAGGTCTTGTTTTTGCTGACTGTATAGAGCTTCTCCATCTTTGGCTGCAGAGAATATAATCAATCTGATTTCGATACTGCCCATCTGGTGATGTCCATGTGTAGAGACGTCTCTTGTGTTGTTGGAAAAGCGTGTTTGTGATGACCAGCTTGTTCTCTTGACAGAACTCTATTAGCCTTTGCCCTGCTTCATTTTGATCTCCAAGGCCAAACTTGCCAGTTGTTCCTTTTATCTCTTGATTCCCTACTTTAGCATTCCAATCCCCTATAATGAGAAGAACATCCTTCTTTGGTGTCACTTCTATAAGGTCTTGTAAGTCTTCATAAAATTGGTCTATTTCAGTTTCTTCAGCACCAGTGGTTGGTGCATAAACTTGGATTACTGTGATGTTAAAAGGTCTGCCTTGGATTCGTATCGAGATCATTCTATCATTTTTGAGATTGCATCCCAGTACAGCTTTCGCCACTCTTTTGTTGACTATGAGGGCCACTCCATTTCTTTTACGGGTTTCTTGCCCACAGTAGTAGATGTGATGGTCATCCGAACTGAATTCGCCCATTCCCGTCCATTTTAGTTCACTGATGCCCAGGATGTCAATATTTATTCTTGCCATCTCATTTTTGACCACCTCCAACTTACCTAGGTTCATGGTTCTTACATTCCAGGTTCCTATGCAATATTTTTCTTTACAGCATTGGACTTTCCTTTCGCTTCCAGGCATATCCGCAACTGAGCGTCCTTTCGGCTTTGGCCCAGCCGCTTCATCAGCTCTGGATCTACTTGTACTTGCCCTCCGCTCTTCCCCAGTAGCATGTTGGACGCCTTCCGACCTGAGGGGCTCATCTTCCAGCGTCATAACTTTTATATGCCTGTTGTCTTTGTCCATGGAGTTTTCTTGGCAAGGATACTGGAGTGGCTTGCCGGTTCCTCCTCCAGGTGGATCACGTTTGGTCAAAACTCTCCACTATGACCTGTTCATCTTGTGTGCCCTGCTCGGCGTAGTTCATAGCTTCTCTGAGTTCTTCAAGCCCCTTCGCCACGGCAAGGCAGTGATCCATGAAGGGGATATAGGCAATTAATTAGTGTTAAAGAAATTGTGTCTTAAAACAGGTCCGTGACTCATCAGAAGCACTGGCCTTTGTGCTGTTCAGGCTTCCCTATGTTTCAGTTGCTTATTTGTGAAAAGTCCTCTTTTGCTTCAGTATCTGCCTGTCTGCCAAGAGAAAAACGGGGCCAGTGTAAGGATGGTGAAGCCTTGCCCCTTCCAATTAGTGGCCCTGCCACATCCTGCCAACACACCCCTCTGTGGACTGGATAAAGTGGATATGTGGGGTTGGAGCTGATGCAAACCAGCCCTGTCTGCTGTCCCATGCTCCTTATTTACATTGATGTGGACCTAGAACTTGTAAGTCATATTAATTCATGCTTCTTACTTCACGGGTAGCATTTTATATTATGTTGTGTGAAGAGCTCTGAAGTAAATGAGACAATCATGACTGGTTATGGGAAGTTGTGCTTTCATCATAAAATATTTTTCGGCAACTGCTTTATAATGGATATTGGTCTGGAGCCTGTCATTAATTTAATGTCCTGTCAGAATGTACCTGAAACATTTGTTTTTTCAACCTTGCCTGGTGCATGATTATAGGAGTGTGTGCGAGAGAGTGTGCAGGGGAACAGGGAGCAGAATACATTCAAAACAGTAGACTCCACACTGACCTCTGCAAACAGCTCGATGCCAGAATTCCAGTTTTGTATCAAAAAACTGAAAGGATCAGACTGCATTGGGGGTGCGATCTTCATTGATGATGTGAGGGTGGGAGAGAACAGTATTTTTTTTTAATAACTAAATTCAACCAAACAGGAGTAGGGCATTTTGGAAATAGCTTCAAGCATTTTTAGAAAACTGCACAAAAAAAGTTGTATGTGGCGCCTTCCATAGGGAGATGCTGAGTTCCCTGGGGAGACATAAATGCCTCTCATGGAGCAGAATGCCAGCCTATCCCCTGTCTATGCATGCAGTATGAAAGGGTGCTCCAAAACTTCTTTATTTTCACAGTTGAGGATCAGTGTCTCAAGCTTGTCTTTAGCAAGCATTTTCTTTTTCCAGCACCTTAAAATGCATTTTTGAGTCCATCTTTTGCCATCTTTTTGTCTGTATACAGAAGAAAAATAACTAGTGGACTAACTCATCCCTTTTGGTTTAGGGATACTCTGTATTGGTTTTTAAGAGGATTTGCTTTTTGAGCAATCCAGAGAAGTGAACTCCCAACTGATGAGTTATGCTTTTGATGATCAGTTTCTTTCCAGGTTAAATTGCCAGCATCTATAGCACATACTCAGGGACGCGGTTGGTAAAGGTAAAGGTACCCCTGCCCATACGGGCCAGTCGTGTCCGACTCTGGGGTTGCGTGCTCATCTCGCTTAAGAGGCCGGGAGCCAGCGCTGTCCGAAGACACTTCCGGGTCACGTGGCCAGCGTGACGAAGCTGCTCTGGCGAGCCAGCACCAGCGCAGCGCACGGAAACGCCATTGCCTTCCCGCTATAAAGCGGTACGTATTTATCTACTTGCACTTGGGGGTGCTTTCGAACTGCTAGGTGCGCAGGAGCTGGGACCGAACGACGGGAGCTCACCCCGCCGTGGGGATTCGAACCGCCGACCATGCGATCGGCAAGTCCTAGGCACTGAGGTTTTACCCACAGCGCCACCCACGCGGTTGGTGCTGTGGTCTAAATCACAGAGCCTAGGGCTTGCCAATCAGAAGGTTGGTGGTTCGAACCGCCGCAATGGGGTGAACTCCTGTTGCTTGGTCCCTGCTCCTGCCAACCTAGCAGTTCGAAAGCACATCAAAGTGCAAGTAGATAAATAGGTACCACTCTGGTGGGAAGGTAAATGGCACGGTGCTGCTCTCGCTAGCCAGAAGCAGCTTAGTCATGCTGGCCACATGACTGGCTCCCTCAGCCAGTAAAGCAAGATGAGTGCCGCAACCCCAGAGTCGTCTGCGACTGGACCTAACAGTCAGGGGTCCCTTTACCTTTATAGCACATGCTCTGTTCTTCATAACACACTATTTTCTCTTTTGTTGTGTTCAAGCACCAGAAACCTAGCTCTTCTGGTTGTTCAGTAACTTGCTTTTAATTTAGTTGTAACTTTTTTCCCCACACCAGCCTAAAGACATTTCTCCCATGAGTTCATTCTGGTAGGTACTTACAGTGGAGTTTAGCTAGCCTAATCATAGCATCCTGTATTGTAGAATAATTAGCCACTGATTTCAAGGATTTGCTAAGTTATCCATCTATTGATTTTCAATCAAAACAAGGTTTATTTTTTAAATTGCTGTAGCATAGCTAGGCCTAGTGAGCCCAAGGCTTCAATTGCTAGGAGACAGTGTTCTGGTTGTTTACAGTGAACCGAGCAGGAGGTTTCCAGTGTCTCGGTGACTGTAGGACGGCAACCTCTGTCCCAAATATTTCTGAGCTGCTTTCTAACTTTCAGTGTACGTCTATTGCTTCCAGTTTGGTGGTGATGCAAGTGTTGATGGATCGAAGATGCCAATAATAATATTTGGAAATGAACCAAATCTTTTATAGAAAATTCGTATACCAAAGAGTAGCTTAAGGGTTCAAGAGCTGTCTGTTCTTGAGTCTCATTTAGTAAGTGCATTGATGCTAATTAGCAAGATGCTTAAAGGTAATTTATGTTGCCACACTCGCTGCAAGAACATTGCATCATATGATAAGTGACAGTGTGTTGAGACGAGAGAGGATGTGTGGTGCCAGTGAGAATCACTGTTGCAAAAAGTAACCCAGCAGCGAACTTCATTAATAATGCGGTCAGGTTCCAGGTAAACTCCACATGCTGCAAGAGCTACAGTCAGCGGAAGAAAACCTCCCTCAGCTGATGGAACTTCCCAGTGGGAGTTATGAACTGATATCACAGCATGGCAATTGAAATAATGTAATTTAAAGTGGGATCTCTGACTTAAATTAAGGCATTACACCTGTTAATGCCACCTGCATGTTTCCTTTGAGCTCTTCCGTCACATCTTGGCTTCAAGAGGCAAAATGCACAACCAGCTTTGTTTTAGAAAACGTTCTGCCAGGCCGTGTGAGTTTCCTCCAGCTTAGTGGTATGCCAAGCTATTTTTGTTCTGTGCAACTACAGAATGTATAGTGCTTCAGTGCAAAATGGGGCACTGCTAGGGTTTTACTGTTGACCTGGTTGTAAAGAGCAGCTTGAGAATTTGAGGGTCATATCTGGTGAAACCTAGAACACCAAAGGGTTATTGATTTCAGCCGCAAGTGCATAACCTATTGATCCCTGTCCCTACAGGTTACCTGGAACAGATGTCCAAATCCATCTTTTCTCTTGCCTTATCCCCTACCATCTTTCTCCTCAGTAAGAAATGCCAGATTAATTCATGCAAGAGTCCAATTCAGTTTTACTTTGGTGAATTGTTTTTCTCATGTTCAGGATTTGTCACAACATATTTGAACCGAAGAAGCTAGCAGTGATCCTGGGCTTTCTTTTTTGCCTTCCCCTTGAAATTGTGGCTTGAGTCACCTTGAGCTCGTTTCCTGACTGTGTGGCTATTATATTCATCGTAAGTTTGAACACAGATGTAGACAGGGACATAGTGGTAAATGAAAGGTCCCTTTAAGCCAGCCTTGCTTCTAGGAAATGTGTTTAAATTCATGATGCAGATTTTAAGTTCTTGGGCACAGAATTTGTTTGAATTTGAATCCATAGCGTTTTTCCTCGCATGGGGACGGGACGGGACAGCAGCTTCCATGAAGCTGTGTCAACACCACAAAGATCTGGTAAACTGCTTCTTACTCAGCTGCAACGATAATGGGAGAGTTTAATGTAAGCAAGCCTTTAGTGTCTAGCGTTTTGGATACAGGATCTGAGGTCAGCTACACTGTAGGGAACAATGACTCGAACAGGTGCTACAGCTGAGAGGTATGAGAAGTGCACCTGACAGCATCATCTGGTTAATTGCTTGGAGTTACTTGAGAGTCCCTAGTAAGTGCTGCCAATAGTTTAATGCAAAGCAGATGTTGTGGTAGGAAAACCAGCCTATGAACTTCACAGCGTCTGACTAAACAGGAGGATGACAGTTGTTGGAAGATCTCAAGAGTGTAAGAGTGATACTTAAATAGGTTGCGAACAGCAAAAAAAGGTGTGGTGGCTACAATGGAAGCTTTCATCTGAGGCAGAGAATAATTTATTGTAGATAGAAGAGTGAAGTTTTATATGGAGCAATAAAAAAAAAAATCAATTTAAAAGCTTCCTCAGGAGAAAGGGATTTATTCTGTGTGTCAAGGAAGTGAATAGTTGCAGAATAGGAAAGAAAGCCCAATGTAACAAATGAGGGCCTTATGGTTAGGTTAAACAGTCCATACATTATCTTAATAGTAAAACATGTAATCACTTAATGGGAATCTGGATCTCTTCCAAGTTTCAGCTTTTAGACCATAAGGGTTTGGATTGCACCATAGCTGTACAGGATCTTTGTCATCAAAGATGAAAGTGAGAACAATATTGCCTCTATCTCTGCTGTTGAAATCATGACACAAAAAAAATAACAATTTATTATCTGTTGCTGTAGGACTGTTGTCTTCTGTCTCTGAGAGTGAGATGAGGAAAAGACTGGCTCAGCTGTCACTGCAGCCTGTTTATTCAGTTGCGGGAAATGGTCTGTGAAATATTAATCTGTTTTGAAATCCTCATACGTGCAAGCAGGCACATGGGTAACCAGTTGCAGCACAGCTACATGGGTAGAGCTCAACATGACCATGAGCAGCTCATCAGGCAGGTTGGATGGATTCCAGCCATGCCAGTGCAATTCCAGCAAAAATAAATAAATAAAAATGGGGGGGGGGTTGCATTGACATGGCTAATCTATATGAACAATGTAGAGAGCTTCTCTTACATATGGTTTGCTACACGTAACTGCTCCCTTGCTGTGGCTTTATTTAAGAGCACTTGTTACCAGCTTAATATCACAAAAAATCTCTTAAGTGGCATACAAAACTCAGAATATAGAACAGTATAAAACCACGCATCCCACATCATTGTAACAATGGATAAAACACAAGTCACAGTTGTCAGGTACAGGGGTCCAGCTTCAGCAACCAAATGCAGTGGTCAGGGAAAGCGTGGGAGAAGAAATAGGTCTTTTAAAGATCTGTAAAACATAACAGAAGTATGGCAGAAGGAAGAGCATTTCAAAATGCAAGGGCAAAAGAGCCCACAGGACTTGATGCTACAAGTAAGATCACATATGATTGAAGTGATCTATTTCTACGGGCAGGCAGTCTTTCAGGTACCCTGGCCTGAAGTTGTTTAGGGCTGTTATATGTCAACAGCAAGACAGCCATGGACCAATGGATGAATCAGATCTATCTTTTGAGCACTGTGGATTTTCATTGTGGCAGGTTAATTCAGACTTTTATTTCATGTCAAACTCTGAGCATTCCACGCAGCTGATTGTAGAAAGGATGAGTGGTGAGGACAGAGCAATGAGAACACAGCAGATGAGTCAGGGCAGGAGGTTAAGGGTAATGGCCAACAGAAGAAGCAGTTCAGGAGTGGGGAACCTCCAGTTCACAGGCCAGACTTGACCTGCCAGGAAACCACAACTGCTTTTAGAAGGTTTTAACAATGTTTTGGGGTGGCATGCATATTTGTGGTACGACAAGGTTAAAGCACATAAAGCATTTAAGAACCATATTGTCAGGAAAGCTTTGTTCAATGTTTGGACAAGATATAAGGATTTATTGGAAAATAAAACACCAAGGTGGCTGTCACCAATGGAAGCAAAAGCTCAGAAAAAGCTCAATATGGAGGCCAAATGGCCGAAATATTGGGAAATCTTGGAACAAGAGGGAGATAGACTAAAATTGCAGAGTTTTGAGAAACTAAAAAACAAAGTGCGAGATTGGCTTCATTACTATCAGATAATGGAGGCATATAATTTGGACAAGAAAATTGGCTTCCAGGTGGAAAAATCAAAATTAGAAACAGAACTGTTAGAACCCAAAACTAAGATTTTGTCAAGGATGTATAACTTGCTGTTGAAATGGAACACTCAGGATGAAACGGTGAAATCTGCTATGATCAAATGGGCACAAGATGTTGGACATAACATTATGTTTGCGGACTGGGAACAGTTGTGGACCACCGGTATAAAATTTATGGCATGTAATGCCTTAAGAGAGAATATTATGAAAATGATTTACAGGTGGTACATGACCCCAGTCAAGCTTGCAAAAATATATCACCTGCCCGATAATAAATGTTGGAAATGTAAAGAAACTGAAGGTACATTCTTTCACCTTTGGTGGACGTGCCCAAGGATGAAGGCTTTCTGGGAAATGATTTATAATGAAATGAAAAAGGTATTTAAATATACCTTCCTGAAGAAACCAGAGGCCTTTCTTCTGGGCATTGTCGGCCAATTGGTGCCAAAGAAGGACAGAACTTTTTTTATGTACGCTACAACAGCAGCAAGAATACTTATTGCAAAATATTGGAAGACACAAGATTTACCCACTTTGGAAGAATGGCAGATGAAGATGATGGACTATATGGGACTGGCAGAAATGACTGGCAGAATCCGGGACCAGGGAGAAGAGGTGGTGGAAGAAGATTGGAAGAAATTTAAAGACTATTTACAGAAATATTGCAAAATTAATGAATGTTAGAATGATGTTGGATAGAAATTAAGTGGTTTCCAGCTGTAATGCTTTAAGAATATGGAAGAAGGGTAATTAGGTAAAAAAAAATAACTAAAATGGTGTTGGATTGGAAATAAGTGGTATTGGCAACAAAGTTAATAAGAATATGCAAAAATGAATTGATAATGGATGAAAATACAGAGTTATAAAATGTTAAGATATAGAGCTAAGATAAATGAAAGAGGGTAAGGATTTGCTGATTTGATTATTTAAATGGGAATACAAGAAGGGGAGGTGTGAGGAAGTCAAAGAAACAAGCAAACGAGTTTTATGTTATGAAAAATAATTGTTTTTAATTTTTCTTGTGGTTTCTGTATGTTTTATTTATCTTTTTATTTTTTATTTTTTCTCTTTTATTATTATGTGTTTTTGTATATTTGTCTTTGTAAAATCTTAATAAATATTTCTTAAAAAAAAAAAAAGGAAACCACAACTGCTTGTCCTACACCTGAAATCAGGTGTGCGGCGGGTAACTGTGGGACTTCAAAGAAAATGGGCTGCCTGTTGCTCCTTGGCTGGAGCAAGATTACTTTGTTGGAATGTGCCTTGCTCAGCAAGGAGAAACAGTAAATATTCTGTTGGAACTGTGTCTCCCTCTCTGCACTTTGAAGCCTCCCCATGATTCTTTCCATCCCCTCCGTGGTGGTCAAGGAACAACTGTGCTCCCAAATGTTCTTTTGCAGTGAGGCTTCATTTGGCGCTGGATCCAATCCCTGCTGAAAGCAGTGGGACTTGCATTTGGTGCTAAATTTTAAAAGGACTGAGTGCATGCTTCACTGCAAAGGGACAACTGGGATGACACTCTCAGCAGCTGTGCCCTCCCAGTTGCTCTTTGGCAGCAGGGCTTGCAGTTGTCACTGTTTAAATTCAGGGCTGAACGCATCTCTTCCACACCCCATTGCTTTTGGCAGGGATCAGGTCCACCTTAAGCCAGGTGATTGGCAGGTGGGCAGACCCCACCCACCTGTCAGAGGTGGCCCACAGAGGGTTGGCCTCCTGGACAGAAGTGGTTTCTTCTTCTAGGAGGTGAGGAAGTGCACAAGTCTAAAAAACACACAAGCCATTCTGTTTAGGTGGCTTCCTGCTTTCAGTGAGTTCTCATTGGAACGGCCTGTGTTCACGTGCTCAGGCTGGTTTGCTGCTTGAACGCTGCTTCCATTCTGTAGCGTTGTATCCTTCCTTGTGTGAGTTCTCTTGTCCTTCCGCCAACAGTATCGACCAAGTTCAAGGGTTAATCTTGCACTAACCTTGTCCATGGTTAATGCTACCGGAGTTCCCTCTGTAAGCACAGATTGAAACCAAGGCATGAACCTGGTTTGCAAATCATGGTTAAAAGGGAACCTATTTAGCATGCCACTGTAAGTCTTGGACTGTACCTGTGTACCTCAGAGTACCTTGGACCTTTATTGGACTGACCTCTGAGTAGAAGTGGACAGGATTGCACCGCACACTGAGAATGCAACTACAAAACGCTAGCCATGGGACTGTGTGCTCCCTACCCAACCCGTGTCTCCTTGCTCTGGTGGTTAGATTTCTACAGTTGTATTCTCAGTGTGCTAAACTTGAATTTGCAGTGAAATGGTGTGGAAGGTCTACTGTTGCTTTTCATTGGACCCTTCTTCCAGTCTGGGAATAGGATTTTTAATTGCCTAGGTTCACTCTCTAGTGTGATTAATACTGGGTTATTTTAAGCCATGTACAATGGAGTTAATACTCCCTCTCTCAGTGGACTAGAGGATTTTTGTGACAAAGGAGGTACCACTGCAATGCCAATTTTAAAAGGAGCTGTTCTCCTAGTTTATTAGTCTAATTTCGAGTCTTCTCTTTAGAGAAAACAAAGGCATTGCCCATGGATTATAGCAAGGTTTGTAGCTTCTTCCTTGCTCTGATCTCCCTGCCTTAATCAAAGCCTCTGAGGATCAAGCTCAGTTCTGACAGCTCTATTATGCTGGCAGTTAAAACCTTTGTTGCTTTACAGTGCTAAAGAGGGCAAAAATAACTACCTTAGTGGCTGTGGCTAAAATTGCAAAGGCAGGCATTTAACAGTCTTAGATCAGGTGAAGCTGAGTAAGACCAGGTGGTTTCCTTCCTCCTTTGAGGCTACAAGAGCTATGTGCAGAATTGGCCTGATGTGCTGCTGCAAAAACTTGCTCATACTTACTCGGGAGTAAATTCCACCATGCTCTGTGGGCTTGCTCCCAGGTTCGTGTGCATAGGATTGGAACTATTTTCTTCGATAAGCTCCTTTATCAGTTTCTGCAGAATTCTCTAAATGTCAGATTTAGTGATTATCACTGAATCTCAGTGCTATATTTTGTTTCTTATTATAGAGCCATAGGAACAGCACCACGGCTAAGGCATCTTGTTTGTCCAGCATTTACAAAGTCTGAAAATTTTTCTAAAAGTGAGGGTTTGTCCTTTCAGTACGTGTATAAGGTTTGGCATGGGCATCTGCTTCATAAGGGATGTAGGTGGCCAGTGTGTGCTTGTGTGTGGTGTGTGTGTGAGAGAGAGAAAATGAGAACAGTGCTTTGTGTTTACATGTGGGAGGAGGGAAAGGGGTTGCTGCGTGAGAGAAGGTGTTAGGAGTGAGGTGCTGCATGTGTATGTCATTTGGTCAGGTCTATTTCCTGTTGAAAATGTGTTTTCTACATACCATATTTTCTCTCTCTCTTTTACTCTTACTCTTACTATATACTTTGTCTTGTGACTTCAGTTGTAGCCTCTGGGTTGACTCATTCCTTGAGCCATTGAAATTCCTGCCATGGATTTACTTGATCTGCACTCTGTGACAATAATGGGCTACATTCCAAAGTTGTTGTAAACTACTCGGTCTCTGTGTTAGCCCCACCCCACCCCTTTGGGCCAGTGCACAATACTGCATTGCAAAATTGTATGCCTACTATATTTCTGGACCAAATGACAAACGATGAGCATAACAAAGAGGCAAGGTGGGGGTTAATTAAAATGGCCTACATTTTACAGGGCTGATGTAAAGTGATTTCAACACATAAAAGTGCAGTATAATAAGTATTATAAAGCCACAGTGATGTTAAATCTTGCTACTTTAAAGATGGCTTATGTGATTCTGTGAATTGTCAAAAACAAGAAATTGTAGCATTAAAAAACCTCTAGTTTTAAGACTTCAGACTCTTACAGATTCACACATGTACAAAAAAATCACATAAATTTCATGTTAAAGGAAGAACCTTAAGTTGTATGTCATGCAAGCAGCAAGTAATCCATACGTACACTCATTCCTGTTCTGTGCACACTTACAACTACTTTCCTTTGTCTTTCAGCCCCAGGCCCCTGTCTCTGCTTAGGGGATCCACTGGTACTTGCTCTCCCAGCTCCATGGTCCCAATCCAGATTGGCTCTGATGGCTGCTCTTATTTGGCAAAATTTGAAAAGATGGAAGATTCAGTCACAGATCTGTGGTTTCTCTTACTTTGGCATTTAAGATACAGCACAGGCTTTATTCAGTGGTGGTTCTGCACAGCTGTTCCATGCTTGGAAATATTTAACATTGACATCATATTATATATAGCTAAAAGATAGCTAGGTGTAGCCTTGTTCTCCTGTTACTAGGATGATAAAAGCAGCAGCTTAAACTGAAGGAAGCTCTTCTGAAAGTGACAGCCCTTTATCATATTATGTTTTACAAATGAATAGCTTATTTGGAAAGACTAAACAAATGGAGAACGAATGCAGAAAATGCATCACCTGGGTTATTGGTAAGTTTTCAATTCCTTACAGTTAAAAGTAATGATACAAAATGTAGCAGCAAACGTTGAAAAGATGTTGATGGAAAGTTTAACAGTTGGGGTGGCAGGGTTGGGAAAGGAGATATGAACAGAGGAGCTAAAATATTCTAGGCCAGAATAGCTGAGGCTCCCTTTCTCCCTGTCTTCATACAAGAATAACCTGGCATGCAATGAATCGAGAGTAAATACTCTGCCAACAAGCAGTCTGTGAAATTCACACCCACAGCATACGGCTGAGGATATATATAGGAATAACACTGCTGCTTTAATAGAATTGTGAAGATAAGCATTTGTTTTTGTGTTCCAGAGTGAAAACCACAAGGTTTTCAAGCAAGCCAAAGTTCCTCTAAATATCTACCACACTTGCTCTTGAACTGCAGGATTGGGCTATTTGGGGGTGACCCTTGATGGATCAGATCAAAGACTTACCTAGTCCAGCATCCTGTTATCAAAAGTTGTCAGCCAGGTGATGCTTTGGAGTTCATATGAAGGGTATTCTGCCCCCTAGCAACTGATATTTAGAGAGATACTGTATCTGAACCTGAAAGTTTGATTGACTCATCTTGGCTGATACCTGTTGATAGTTCTGTTCTCCATGGATTTTTCTGAAACACGGGATCTGATTGTTAGGCCAGTTCTTCACCTCCTCCACTCCATGGACCAGCTTTGACACAGATGGGCACAGCCACCCATCTGTCAATTCTCTGACATTACAATGACGATCAGTCGTCCTGCTTTCCAGCTGATTTTCAGCATCTGCAGAGCCCTGTGCCTTTGTAAGCAGTGTCATGATCATTGGCACTTAAGAGGTGCCACAGGGCTTCACAAGCCTCTGCAGCCAGATGACCTGCTGTGCCTTTGCATGTGGCATTCATTGCAGTGGCTGTACAGGGCTGTCGCCCCACATTTCTGAGCAGTAGATGCATTTCCACTTGATGGTTCTCTGCCTATAGAGTTGTTGCCAGAGTTTCTCTGCCATTTCAGACAGGGTGCATCCAGAAACGCTTGATGCACTAACTGCTCCCACCAATGACTGCCACTGCGAGAGATCTACTACAACTGCAGGTAGTGTCTTAGTTGCAGGCAAGGGTAAGGGCAACATCCCTATGACTTGCAGTTCCTGTCTTCTTCCTACAGATCACAGGGCTAGCCCTACAAAGGTTTGAAAGGTTGCCCTGAATTACCAATTCTTTCATCCTCTGCCACCTTAGGAAACTCTACAGATACACAATGTATTGACTGATTGTGGAATGGGGGTACCACAAGCAATACCTTGATGTAAAATTACAGCACAATACCACTTGGAGTGGTATTTAACAATTTCCCTATTGTGCAACTCTGTTCATAAACCAAATAAAGTAAAAGGAATGTGTGCAGGCAAATGGAGGTGAACTGGTGCCTTTTCCTGCTGGGTCAGACCGAGAGTCCATCTAGTCTAGCATCCTGTTTCTAGCGGGGACTGGCCAGATTTTTCAGAAAAAAGAAAAAGAAAAAAGAAAAAAAAGCCCCCAAGCAGCACTTGAAAAGTAACAGCCCTCCTCTCAGAACCTGGAACTTCCCTGTGTGTTTTGGCAGCCCTAAGAATTCAAGGAAAACCCAGTTTATTGCCATGGTGATGTTTAGTCTGAACTCGATGATATATTTGGCTATTATGCTGTTAATTGTTTTTAGTTTTTCAGGGGGCATTGAAATGGTTTTTTGGGGGGAGGTTGTATTTTGAAACAAGGGTGCTGTGGTGGTTGTAATGGTCTTTGGCCAAAAGCAATAAAAACATATTAACTACAACAAACCATAATGGAGGGGAGGGGGATATTTCCTTCTGCCTGTTAGAATAGCAAAGATACTCAGCTGGAATTTTATTTGAAATTAGATTGATCAGTTGCTATAGTTAGCTTCCACTAATTACTATAGCTATACAGTATTTTTATTGGAAATCCCATTTTTGCACCATTCATAGTAATTAAAGTTTATAAGCTAATGATTTTTGGACCATTTAAGTGTGAATATGGATAGAGTGTGCTCATTTCGGGCATTTTGAGCAGAAATAAATTGAATCCTTGGTACTGAGTAAAATTGATCACTATGCTTGGATTCCCAAGTGTGAGTGACGTTGGCAGTCCAGGGCTGACTGTGCAATCCATTGCTCACACGTTCTATCAGGCGATGCCTCTGCACAAACAACTCTTCACTTATTCAGACAGCATAGCACTGGAGCATGCTAGGGATGTGTAAACCTCTTTACAGAATTTGCTGTGATGACATCTGCCATCTAGTGTTGCCCTGATCACACAAGTTGACCTCTCCCTTAAGCAGTTGTTGTAGAAGATTCATTTTGAAACAGGTTTCAACCCAGTCTAGAGCTGTGCTTCTAGAGTTTTGGGTCTGGGTTAGAAGCACTCTATATTCACTCCAAACACTTTCTCTTTAAAGGTTATGCTCAGAAAAAGGTTATTTTAAGTCTGTAGCATAGGCCACCATACATGGTGCTGATTGGTTGGCATGCTATGATGTCACCAAGACCACCCACCCTCACATTCAGAACAGCTTTGCACTTTATAACTTCTAGGTAATGAGGGCATAAATGTGCATAAAAAAGGTAAAGGTACCCCTGCCCGTTCAGGCCAGTCTTGCCAGACTCTAGGGTTGTGCGCTCATCTCACTCTATAGGCCGGGAGCCAGCGCTGTCCGCAGACACTTCTGGGTCACGTGGCCAGCGTTACAAGCTGCATCTGGTGAGCCAGCGCAGCACACGGAACGCCGTTTACCTTCCCGCTGGTAAGCGGTCCCTATTTATCTACTTGCACCCGGGGGTGCTTTCGAACTGCTAGGTTGGCAGGCGCTGGGACTGAACGACGGGAGCGCACCCCGCCGCGGGGATTCGAACCACCGACCATGCAATCGGCAAGTCCTAGGTACTGAGGTTTTACCCACAGCGCCACCCGTGTCCCTCCATAAATGTGCATGCAGCACTTAAAAAAAAAAGAAACAGGCAGATCACGGGGAGCATGTGGAGAAGAGTAAAAGTCAGCTTCATGGTTTGCAAGGCTCATCCAAATTGCAAAGCAAGGATGAAGCCAAGCTTATCTATGCCTAAGGGTCATGTTGTGAATTCTTTTTATATTGGGCTCTCTCTTCAACCAGAGGGGTAAAGTCCACCTTGTGAGTTTTGGAATGCTACACGTTTTGGAAATGGGGAAATGGGTTGATGTCCTTTCTAAGTGTCTGCACATTTGAAAGATGTGTTCATGCTAGCAGTCTGGTTTACTGCTATAATTACCCCCTGGAAGTGGCTCTGCCCTGCAGATTTATCCTTTTTCAGTAGCAGATGGGTGTTAAATTATCACAAAAAGCACCTAGCAGAAGTTTCAAGCATGCTGGGGATACATGTTAGAAAACAATTAAAGGGTTTCTGGATAGATAGAAAGTTCTGCATTTGCATTTTTCTGGGCACATATACTTGTTGGGGTTTTTTAAAGATAGGAAGCTGAAAGTATTCTCTTTATGCAAGGCAATATGAATGGGACTTCTATTGATATTGGGGAGGGGAGTAAAGACAGATTCAGCGCACATGGCAGAGGCAGTACAGACCACTCAGAAATGTGCTTTTACTGCTGAAGTTAATGTTAGGTTAGTCTACTAATGTTTGAAGAGGTAAGTGTGAATGTGTCTAATTTTCAATTTGGGCTCCCTTAGAGGTCTTTAGACTACTTGACGGATGCATCTTAGTATCTTATTTTAGAAAAATAAAAATTCAATAATGCTTCTTTTCCTCGTGAGATTGGGAATTAATGTCTGCGAAACCATGATATGCTGAATTGGAATGGAAAGCACTAAAGAGAAATACAGTTGCCATTGGTACTAATTGAAATGATTTGCATTTGCTGACATGTTGTGTAACAGCAGAGATAATTGAGCCATACTAGAAGAAAAATGCATGTGCTGTGAGAAATAGGGTTGCCCTAAGGAGAGGCTGAGATGTAGGGTACTCTGGCTCTGAGCACAGGACATACTGCATAGTGCCCTAGTTGCAGCTATAGCTATTATCATGCCCCTTGAGACAGCCAGCCAATCTGCTTGCTTCCAAATAGGCATTCACTTCCGTTCAGATGTAAGCTGAGAATCTCTCTCCTGTCCTTTACAGGAGCAATACTCAGGGTACTGCTTCCCACCTTAGCTTGAGGGATCCCTGGAAAGAGCAAGGCAAGTGGTAGAGCAGCAGCTGATCTGTGGCTTGCCTCACGGCAACTCTTAAATGCTCTCTGTAAATAGGATTTTGCCAGTGGTCATCAGATCCACCCATCATGCAGGTGGATCGCAGGTGCCTTAAACAGGAAATAGTTCTCCCCTCTTAAACAGTCTACTGACAGTGCCCATCTTACATATGCTCTTGAGGCCAGTCACTCTTCAAGCATGTAATCCATCGCCCTTTCAAGTCTTGCATAGGTGCCATATACATTTGGCAGGAATTAAAAAAAAAATCTTCACCGTTCTATTTCGCTTCCTAGCATCTCTCATTAAACAATCCCTCATAGCAGGGCCTGGAAAAACCTTTATCTGAGACTTCAGGTGCTGTTGGGGAAGACAAGACATGACTGGGTTGGATAAACCACGGGTCAGACTTTCCATATCAAACCACAACATCAGCATTTGTTTCCTTGGCTGCATGTTTTGTCTCAAGCTACAAAGGTAGAGGGATGTATGTCTCTCTGTGTGTGTGATGTTGAAGCAGATGTAGGAAGATGTAGGAAGAACTTCCTGACAGTAAGAGCTGTTCAACAGTGGAATTTGCTGCCAAGGAGTGTGGTGGAGTCTCCTTCTTTGGAGGTCTTTAAGCAGAGGCTTGACAGCCATATGTCAGGAGTGCTCTGATGGTGTTTCCTGCTTGGCAGGGGGTTGGACTCGATGGCCCTTGTGGTCTCTTCCAACTCTATGATTCTATGAAGCACAAGTGTTGACACATGGTTTGTGCTCAAACCCATGTCCAAATCATGGATGTTATGGAACGTACTGGAAGGATGCTTCATTACTGCATGTACATAGTTAACCTCTATACACAGCTAAAATGAGGGAATGGCCATGCCCACAGGATTAACGTCAAATAAAATTATGTTAAGGTTGTTCTTCTAGGGAAGGAGAAAAGGAGCCCTGTAAAGATTTGGTGGGATAGTTGGAGTTGTATCTAGCTAAGTCATTGGATGCATGGAACAACATCCACAAGAAAAACAGAATTTTGCTTCTGCCCTTTGGAGCAGATTTGGGGGTGGGAAGGAGGAGAAAGGGAAGGTCTGTTGCACTCATGGAAGGGATTCTGCGCACAGTGATCTCTTTGGATCCAACCCAGATCCTCTGAGCACAACCTCCATGTGTGTAGTAGAATAATGGGAGTAACAGCAGAGGCTTGGTTAGAAATCTAGTCCCTTAAAAAGCACTGATAAGTAAGTAGAGATCATTTTTGCAAGCGTTGATATTTGGCAGTGGCTATTCTGACCTTGCTGATAAAGAAATCCTTTATAGGGCGTGTCAGTGTCTCAGACCTGGGCAAACACTTAGGCCTCTGTTTCTGTTACAGAGACCAATCTTTTCTCTTCCTCTTTTGGTAGGGTTTCAGTGTAAATAAAAATAAACAGAATTTTTAATAATGTCTTGGCGCAGTTCCCGGTGAACAATTTCAGCTTCATTCTGTCTCTAGCTAAGATTATGTATTCAGCAACTGAGCTGTCAGGGAGCTAGTAAAAGGATAAATCCTGAAGGAGTTTTGAAAATTAAATACAAAATAGCCCTGATACACAATCATAGTATCAGTCTTCCAAAAAACAAACAAACTCCTTTCGTTCTCTAAACTTAAACACTGACACGAGTGGTCAGCAGTAACTCAAATTACATAGCCACCAGGTTGTGAAGGATCCACAGTGTGCAAAGTATTAAATAGGTAATTATATTATTCTGTGATTCCGGAGAGGCTTAAATTGCATCCTTTCTTCATTACTATAGCAATTTCAGTTGTATAATGTGCTTTGCCACCAGATGCATTTTGAATAAATCGTTGCAAATGCCAAGCAACCATTTGGAGCCCCATTGATCCTAACAAACCCATACCAAATCCAAGAGCTTTCCTTTCTGATATATATGATTAGGTTGTATGTTTGTGAAGTGTGATATTGCCAGTGAAGGCATCTTCAGAACTAGCTTGCTACACTGCTGTGGAAAGTGCAGCATCTTGCACAACACCATGTTAAACGTATTTTAACTCTGCTCACAAACTAATGCAGTAAAGCAACAAAATAAATCTGCCTGACAGGTGACAAACTAGATTCCTTCTTAAAATGCTGATAATCAATAAAAACAAACCTCTTCTAATCCATTGTTGCTGCTAAAATAAAACGGAGTACTTCATTGTAAGTCAGAGAGGCGACTTAAACACTACCAAGAAAACACATGTGTTTTCCCCTGCTAGAGACGGTTGCCATCTGTCTGTTTTTGCTTTTGTTCTAGCTGTGGGTTGGATCAAGTCTGGAGTCATTTAAGCGTTTAAGAGTTGAAGTTAGTATGATGCAGGCATCATTTTCCGTGGTACATGCACTCAAATTTAGGGCCCACTTTAAAAATAAAATAAATGCATTCCACAGGTGACCCTGGAATGACTGAACATGCCAGGAACAGTTTGGTATTTTCAACATGTGTGAACTGTTACGTTACCTTCACTTAAAATGGATCTGTTAGCTTTCCTTTTGATTCTCATGGTATGGTGCAGTGTGTTTCCATTTCTATATGTGCTAGCACATATATTTAGAAAATGATAGTTTAAACTCAACAAGAGTCTTGCTGGATCAGGCCAAAGGACCATTTATCCAGTCTCCTGTTCTTACAGTGGCCAGTCAGAAGCAAGCAGGACTTCACCTGCAACGGCCCACTCTACGCTTGTGATTCTCAGCAAGTGGTGTTCACAGGCATACTACCTCCTACAGTGGAGTTGGTTGTTGTTGTTGTTTAATCGTTTAGTCGTGTCCGACTCTTCATGACCCCATGGACCAGAGCACGCCAGACACTTCTGTCTTCCACTGCCTCCCGCAGTTTGGTCAAACTCATGCTGGTAGCTTCGAGAACACTATCCAATCATCTTGTCCTCTGTCGTCCCCTTCTCCTTGTGCCCTCCATCTTTCCCAACATCAGGGTCTTTTCCAGGGAGTCTTCTCTTCTCATGAGGTGGCCAAAGTATTGGAGCCTCAGCTTCACGATCTGTCCTTTCAGTGGGCACTCAGGGCTAATTTCCTTAAGAATGGATAGGTTTGATCTTCTTGCAGTCCATGGGACTCTCAAGAGTCTCCTACAGCACCATAATTCAAAAGCATCAATTCTTCGGCGATCAGCCTTCTTTATGGTCCAGCTCTCACTTCCATACATCACTACTGGGAAAACCATAGTGTTAACTATATGGACCTTTGTTGACAAGGTGCTGTCTCTGCTTTTTAAGATGCTGTCTAGGTTTGTCATTGCCTTTCTCCCAAAAAGCAGGTGTCTTTTAATTTCGTGACTACTGTCACCATCTGCAGTGATCATGGAGCCCAAGAAAGTAAAATCTCTCACTGCCTCCATTTCTTCCCCTTCTATTTGCCAGGAGGTGATGGGACCAGTGGCCATGATCTTAGTTTGTTTGATGTTGAGCTTCAGACCATATTTTTGCTCTCCTCTTTCACCCTCATTCAAAGGTTCTTTAATTCCGCCTCACTTTCTGCCATCAAGGTTGTGTCATCTGCGTATCTGAGGTTTCTTCCGGCAATCTTAATTCCAGCTTGGGATTCATCCAGTCCAGCCTTTCGCATGATGAATTCTGCATATAAGTTAAATAAGCAGGGAGACAATATACAGCCTTGTCGTACTCCTTTCCCAATTTTGAACTAATCAGTTATTCCATATCCAGTTCTAACTGTAGCTTCATGTCCCACATAGAGATTTCTCAGGAGACAGATGAGGTGATCAGGCACTCCTATTTCTTTAAGAACTTGCCATAGTTTGCTGTGGTCGACACAGTCAAATGCTTTTGCGTAGTCAGTGAAGCAGAAGTAGATGTCTTTCTGGAACTCTCTAACTTTATAGGCTTATCCAGCATGAATCTGCCTTAAGCCCTTTAAAGGCCAGTCAGTTTTATAGAAGGCACCAGCACCACTGGAAATTGCTATTGCACCCAGGTAGTTTCCTTTCAGTACTAGGAAAGGAAAACACTTAAGTTTACATCATCATCATCATCATCATAAATAATATTTATGGCCCAGCCACTCTGGGCAACTTACAGCACATATAAAAACATAGTAAAACATCAAACATTAAAAACTTCCTGATACAGGGCTTCCTTCAGATGTCTTCTAAAAGTTCTGTAGTTCTTTATTTCCTTTGCATCCTAAGGGAGGGCGTTCCACAGAGGGTGCCACTACTGAGAAGGCCCTCTGCCTGGTTCCCTGTAACTTTGCTTCTCGCAGGGAGGGCAACAAGACACATGTGGACAGAAATGCCCATGCTGTTATGCCATTGTGGTATTTATTTATGAGTCGAACTACTCCAGTTTCTCTCTTCTGTAGCCTAGCTGATGTTCTTGCCTTTCTCCCGACTCCCGTTTATGGCTTGCACGGTAATATCGTTTGGGTAGTGCATGAGTACATAGGGGCTAAGTACTCTGATGTTTTATTAGAGGTTTATTTTAAAAGATTGAGCTACAAGGCAAGCAAACACCATGTACACACCTGACTTCTATGTTACCTGGGTGCATAACCTTACATGCTCTCGTTTGCTAAGTCATTTGGTGTAAGTGATGGTGACATTACAAGCACATAATGCATTAGTTGCATTTTTCTAAGTGATCACCAGTTGAATTCACGCATGAAGAAACATGGACTGACTCCCCTCCATGGAAAGAGTTAAGTGTTCTGCCATCAGTAATGGTGAAATTTTATGATTATGGTTCTTTTGGTTGTTGATCTCACCACAAAATTGGGCATTCTCTAGAAAGTTGACCCTGAGGGACTTATACCTTATTTATTTGTGTACTTACTGGAGAGTTGCACAGCTATATCTCTGTCATTATGCCATTCTTAAATAACATACTGTATACTCTGTGGATATGTGCATTTTGACAAAACCGTTTATCATATCAAATGTATGTGAAGGCCTATCACACATAAAATAGCTGTATTCTAGACATTTTTCTAGTCCTTCACACCAATTTCCTCCTGTTCTCCTCCCCTTGTGTTAGCAGAGATCCATTTAATAAGCAGTATTAGAGAAGGTTATAGCCTTTTGAATTGTAGTATCTTGCCTCTTGCATTATAGAAACCTAGGTGGTGTTCCTTATAAAATATAATGCTAGATATAATAAAGGATGAATGCTTTTGGAGGTAACAGCTATGTGAGTAGTAGAAATTTATTACTTACAGTGATGACATAAATATTCATTCTTTCCTTAGCCTGTTGTTCACTGCTGTATTTATTCGCCCAGATTTTAGTGTGATGTTAAAATGCTGCTAACCCTTTTCTTTGTTCTTTGGATATTTAATATATTTATTTATTGGTTGAAGCATAATTGGATCTGTTCTTTTTTAAGCAATGTACAAGAGCTTGCCCTAAAGTGAAGAGAATGAAGACTACACAACATAAAGTCTATTTAAAGGCTGAAAGGCAGAACTTTAAATTGCAGCTGAGAAATTTTGAAGGAAGCTGTTTACATCTCACCACTATGCTAATCTATTGGGAAATATGATAGACAGCCTTGCTTTTTCTACCAAAGTTAACAGGCTCCCACTTGATATTGGCTGTGGAATTGTTGCAAACACTTTTAACTGCTTGTAACTCTTAATGCATCTTGTGTTTTTTGAGAGTAGACAACAAATGGCAAGTGAATAGCACATATTAGAAAATGGTGCTTGCAAAATGTGTTCTGAATTAACAGTGAGCCATAGGAACTTGCTGACATTTATCTGACCCATAAAAAATTACTTACTTGGAAGTGTTCCTCTCTGGTGGCTTGGAGATCTGGGCAGCCCATGTATATATTTGAATATCATATTGTACCTCACTTTTTTTAAAGGCTTAGTATAGGCTAAAGTAAATTTAAACTGCTTGAATATGAAAACTCATTATACCATCCAAATAAAATGTACCTTAGTCGTCTGGGCAGCCCAGGACCTCCATATTCACTGCCCAGGCTTGTGCCCCATGGACATCACTTCGGTGCTGCCAGTGCAGCAGTTTGACTTAACTCCCAGAGGTGCACTCCATTGTCTCTTGAGACTGACAGGGACTCAAGGTGCCTTACAGATAAAATAAGAACAGCTAAAAACCTAGGAAAAAATAAGCATTCAACAGTTATAGTAGGCCAGCAGTCTGATTTTCCCCTGGCTATTTTTAGGACAATAAATGTGCAGTTGATAACTCCATTTTGTGTAGCATTCCAGGTCTTTCTCCACTGAAATATCTTGTTGCTGGGAAATTTAGGGTTTCCCCTCAGGTAGTGTGTATGTTGCAGTTAGGAGTATTGTGTGGAACATGTAAAAGCACTCTATTGCATGGACCCTGTGTTAAGCGACACAGCTTTACTTCCCTAATTACCTAAAACACTTTGGAAACTTTTTAATTTTATCGCTTTTTCCTTGAAGGTTTAACAACTTTTGCTATACAGTAAGTGCACAGCTTATGCAGGGGTTGTGTTCCAGGGATCTCACCTAAAGCAAAAATTGCACATAGTCTGTACACATTGGGTTAAAATGGTGGGTGGGATTGCCAAAGCCATTTTCCCTGGAAGCCTACTTCCTTTCTGCCCCCCTTAAAAAAATGGCAACGCTCATAAAGCTGAATGAACACAGTTAAATGCACGTAAGTTGCAGGCTTATTGTATGGCTCATTTGTACCTAACTTAAAAACAAAATATAAACAGGAACACACCCACCCACCCACTCCCCTTAACTGTAGAGATGCTTCACTCTATTGCGAAACCTCTGTATGGAACGTGTTGTCTTTCATTTGGAGAGTACCCTCACTTGTCACGAGGGTAACTGAGCATTGTCCATTTTGCTTCTGCTAGTAATAGTTATTTGTTAAAGAGGGCAGGTGAAATTTGGCCACAGCCCATTTCATGGTTGCTATGAGACTTGTAACATTTGCATTCCACCTGTTGCTTTTTGCATAGCATGCATTTCCCCGGTAAATCAGGGGGCTACTTGGACTCCACATGTGAAAGCAATCAAGTCCATAGCTCCTTCTACCTCACCATATCATAGCAAGACTAGATAGACCTTTAATGGGAATGCCAGCCATGTCAACCAGAAACATTCTTGAAGCATTCAGAAATCCATTGGATTCTGTAAGCCTGCGCAAGTAGAACATCTTAATGGCTCCTACACCACTGCAAAGGGGATTAGCTACTTCCAAGCAAAACTACACCAGGAAGCGGTCTATCCATGCCCATGAGGTTATTAAAACACACTAATTTCAGACCATTACACTCCAGCCCTGTTGAAAATACTAGATCTGGAGCTTGTCCTGCAAAATGTTTTGACCAGTGATGTTTTGAGGCAGCACTGTGGTTGTTATAGTAGCCATGAAGCTCTGAGCTGGTCCTCCCAAGGCATGGTCCTCCCAATATGGATGTTAAAATCCACAGCTGTGTGTGGGTTTTCCCAACACTGCAGCTCAAACAAGGAGACTGATGGGCAATGGGATGATTTTTATAACAACAGAGTTTATGTGTATTACCTATATATAATGACAAATGTTAAACGTGTAGATTAAAATGGTGGGTGGGGGATGATGCATGTGAGTCTTCCAGTGTTTTTGTAAAAGACAACATGAGGGGATTCTAGCCTCTCCATACAAACAGAATTCTATGCATGGGAAATAATAATAATATAATATTCCATGCTGAGTAATAATGGTGAGTTTCCTCCACATAGATAAATGCAGTGCTATATTGATACATGAAATCTTTTACCATGTACAAGCCCCCCCCCCCAAAAAAAACCCATATGAAAGTGACTTTTCTCTACATTCCTTGTGATGGAGATTCACATGATAATAAGCTATAGTAAGAGTTATTTTGAATGCATATGACATTAGAATTTATGTGGGTGTTTTTGTTGTGAGGTGATGGCCCAAAGATAACCCCGTTTTAGGAAAACAGCCGTGTGAATGACCTTGTTTAATATGAGCGTGTCCCGTACGAGGCAAAGCCTTGTCCTTTAGATCAGAATAAAACGTGTTCAGGGAACATCTCAAGGTCTCTTTAAAGTTTGTGCTGATGCCTTTAAATTTCACAATGACAGCTTTGTAGGAAGAAGTGGAGGCTTCTCTGTCAAGCCCCTGGGTTCTCTTCCGATTGCTGTTAAAAAGATCCTTGGGATTTGTGTCTCTGGTTTACTGTTCTCTTTGTACAATTTCTCTCACATCTGTCCAGGAAGAAAAATGTAACTAGTGGCATTTTCTTTCCAAGTCCGTCCCTTGAGCATAAGAGGAGTGCCTTTCCCTCATTAGTGGCTTTATTAAAGTACACATGGCTTTCCTTATGTAGCTTATACCTGAAAGCTATGTTTTGTTTTTGCATGGGTTTTAAGTCCACAGCTTCCCCACTGGCTTCATTGATCCCGTTCCTTCCCCCTTTGCAGCTGGGCTGTTGACTGTAGAGCTGTGTGACTGCTGGCAGCTTCCCTTTTAATAACTACTTGCTGATGCTGGCTATTGATCAAGCAGCAAGCTGAGCTTCAGCTCAGGGGAGTAAGGTCAGTTTATTCTTCCTCACTTTTCCTTTCCTGTCAAGTCAGTGCAGAACTCCCTTTTGAGCTGTGAAACTTCAGAACTCATGGCTGGTACTGTGCCTGTGGCAAACAGGCACTATCTACCTGGCATATGCCAGTCGTGAGGAATGTAACCCGGCTGTGCAAAGGAAGGGAGGGAATTTACCCCTTGTGTACTAAATATCTGCCCCGTAAACTAATTCTGCATGTAGCCGGGGGTGTTTTCGGTGCAGGGAGAAGAAAGGATGGAGACGTGGTTATGTTCCCTTGGTAAGGGATGGCGTTTGCTAAGATGCCAGGGTTCTTTTGGATATCAGCACCTCCACAGCTAGAGGATAGCCAGGGCAAAGGAGCATTTATTCGTTTATTGCGTTCACTCCACACCTTTCACCAAATGGGCTTCACTGCAGCATACAATATAAAACACTAAACTAGATGGGGGAAGAGGGTGGACTTCATTGGGTGTCTAAAAAATAACAAAGAAAGCACCAGGATAACATTTCTGGGGTAGGTGTTGCATAGTTTGGGCACCATCAGACTAAAGGCTGTGTTACTGTAGTTTAGCCGATAGGTTACTAGTGCATGGATAATTAGCCAGACTGTGGACACAGTCCATGCATCACTTTAAAGTGAGCTGGTGCATATTGCTTGAAAGTCCCTGCAAGCAGCTCCTCTGCTCCTACATGTGAACCAGGCCATTATCAAGAGCTCTGGAAACTAGTTTTAATGGACAAGCCTATGAAAGAAAGTCAATGTGTCTTGACAATTTCATTGAGAGCTGGTACCTACTTGCATAGTATGCCAACCAGCATTCATCCTGTGGACATATTGCTAGAATGTCTGAGTAGTTCTACTTGAATATTTTACCGTATAATTTCATGGCTATTCTGCTATAATTCTAACAATTTTTCTACCTCTATGACCTTTATTGCTTCTATCGCCGTAGTTGTACTCTCAGTGCTTTCTATGTTTATAAGGTTCAAAATTTATTTTTCTCTTCATTTTTATTACTCTTGTGAAAATCCATAAAAATGTAATGAAGAAATGAATCCTGAAACAGGGATGGTTTAAAGCCCTCAGTGTGCACTGCCAGGAATCTGCTTATACAAAAAGCCGCACAACTTGTTTTTGCCTGGGAGAAATCTAAGGGTGCTATCCAATGCTACTCAGAGTAGACCCGTTGAAATTACAATTGGTGACTAACATAGGTCCCTTTATTTCAGTGGACAGGATTTGCCTAACGTCATGTCAGCAGAAGCCCTGCTCAAGAACTTCTTGCGCAATGGGGCTTCCCCTCCTCCTCCTGTGTGCCCTTGCCCTTGAAATTGGATAAGCCCCCCAGAACAGGGTTCAGGGGGAGGAGAGTGGGGATTGTTTCATCTGTGAGATGCTTGCACTGGTAGGAGGTTTCAGTTACAGATAGGTAGCCGTGTTGGTCTGCCATAGTCAAAACAAAAAAAATTTTTTTCCTTCCAGTAGCACCTTAAAGACCAACTAAGTTAGTTCTTGGTATGAGCTTTCGTGTGCATGCACACTTCTTCAGATACACTGAAACAGAAGTAGCCAGATCCTTCTATATAGTGAGAAGGTGGGGAGGGGTATTACTCAGAAGGGTGGTGGGAATGGGTGGTTGGCAGATAGCTGAGATGAGCCTGTTGACGGCTCTTAACGACTGCAATAGGTCTTACAGGAAAAAACAAGGGGTGAGAAGGTGAAAAATGGCTTTGTCATGTATAATGAGATGGTAGGAGGTTTGTAATAGTACAACATTGAATTCCACCCATTGGGTCTAGCATTAGGTTTGGAGACAGCCCTAATAGGGTTTCTCTCTCTCTCTCTCTCTCTCTCTCTCTCTCTCTCTCTCTGTGTGTGTGTGTGTGTGCTTTTCACACCTAACCCCTAATTTAAACCTCTTGTCCATTTAGATTCAAGAAACACACTCACAGTTCAAGACTTATTGCTTTTACTTTGCTCCATGTAAACATGAGTTTCCCACTGGCCTTTTTGTAAGTGTGAGATACTAGTTTTTAAAAATACTGTGGTACCCGGGTTAAGAACTTAATTCGTTCTGGAGGTCCGTTCTTAACCTGAAGCTGTTCTTAACCTGAGGTACCACTTTAGCTAATGGGGCCTTCCGCTGCTGCTGTGCTGCCGCCGCGCAATTTCTGTTCTCATCCTGAAGCAAAGTTCTTAACCCAAGGTACTATTTCTGGGTTAGCGGAGTCTGTAACCTGAAGCGTCTGTATCCTGAGGTACCACTGTAATGTGAAATGGAATCTGTAATGTGAAATGGAAGAGCTAAGTAATAGCATTTCTGCCCTTGAATTGCTATAGACCTTTACTCATTTCCTGGATTCTAGTTACAGGTAGGTAGCCATGTTGGTCTGCCATAGTTGAAACAAAATTAAAAAATTCCTTCCAGTAGCACCTTAGAGACCAACTAAGTTTGTTAGGAATTTTTTTTATTTTGTTTCATTTCCTGGAGTCTCTGCTTAATGAACCAGTCCAAATGTGATATGTACAATCTGTTGGAAAGTGGGATTCTCAACTAAAATCTGATTTTGTAGTCCTCTAAACTTAGCGCTGGCGGAACAATTCTTTCTGTCTTCATCCAGGAAAAAATGGCTCACTAAAACCAGAATTTCCACTGTTAGCAAATGTTTATTATAACACAAGGCTTTCTGAAACAGTTTCCTAAGTTTATTTTATTTATTCCCCATGCAAGTCAGCAGCAATGTAAAATGTCTGCCTGGCCCCACTGAAGTGCTGTAAATCCACGAACTCAGTAAGCTGGCACTTGTGTGAGTCTACCACATCAAGGCACTAAGAAGCAATCAAAAGCAATTTCAGAGGTATTTGACCCAACTTACAGGAAAAGTGGTCCGTTCAGCTGTCATATGTTGGCTAACACCATGTAGTTTGTGTCCCCAACTTGTATGGCAGTGATTAGGGCAGTTTCCATGCTTCTTCGCCTATATTTTTATTGCAATGGATGTATTTTTCAGATAAGAGGGGGGAAACATGGATGTATTGATCCTGACAATGTTGAGCTCCTATCTCCTTCATTTTAGCCCTCTGCTATTAGTGTTGGAACTAATGCTCGATAGCCAGATTTGTTTGGGAAGGAGAGGAGCAGCTGCTGATAAAGGAGAAGTAGTGCTGTTCTTCTAGGCTCCTCAGGTGGGGGAAGGGAGCCTTGCACATTGTGTTATCCAAGGCGATCCAAGTTGGTAAAGGTAAAGGGACCCCTGACCATTAGGTCCAGTCGTGACCGACTCTGGGGTTGCGCGCTGATTGTACTATTAATATGTATATTTTGGTCCGAGTCAGGGGTAGACAGGCTGTGGCCCTCCAGATCTGCCTCAGTGAACCTGGCAAATGGCCAGAGATTTGGGGAGTTGGAGTCCAACAACATCTGGAAGATCACAGCCTTCCTATCCCAGGGTAAGAGTAATTCAGTCCATTATAATGGCTTGCCCTATAATTACTCTGAGGGAAAAACTGTCATTTGGAACAATCAGGCAACCCCTAAGGGAGCAGAATGTTCTGGCCGCTTATGGTCTCTGAGTTTGTATTGTATTCTTGGGTGCACCTTCTCTGTTGAAATGGGAATTTAGAAACA
Organism: Podarcis filfolensis; assembly: GCF_964270895.1. Classification (NCBI taxonomy): domain Eukaryota; kingdom Metazoa; phylum Chordata; class Lepidosauria; order Squamata; family Lacertidae; genus Podarcis; species Podarcis filfolensis. The sequence continues at coordinate 41,507,243 of NC_139605.1, read as the reverse complement.
ATGTAGCTATTTATTTAGGCAAGTTTTTAAAAAAAGAATTTACACTAAATTCTTCCATGGAGTCCATATTCACAGTACAGAATCGCATGGACAAAAGTTAGGGGGAACCACATGTACCTTCATGCATTACAGTACTGAGATCATGGCTAGCGTAAAAAGTGCAACTGTAATCATAGATATGTTTTCTTTTTCTCCATGTGTACATGCAGGTGCACACCAACCTTTTTCCATGTGGCTGTGGACACTTGACTATATGATCTCACAGAGGAATGCAACAACTGGCCTTTTGTTTCTACATGTGCAATAAGCCTGGCCCTTGAGGACATAACACTTTAACCACGATTAAGTGTTGTGTCTGAAAACTTAAAGCTATTCTTTGCTTTTTCACTACCTTTATATCCTGCCTTTCCTCTGAGTAGCTCAAGGTGGCTCTCTCTTCCCACTCATTTTTATTTTCACAACAATCCTGTGAGGTAGCTGAGTCTGAGAGACAAAGACTGATCCAATTGTACCCAGTTGAGATTCACAGTCCAGTTTGGATTTGAACCTTGGTCTCCCAAGCCCCGATCCAACACTTCAGGCACCACACCGCCACACTCACTTTTCAGTGCTTAAGAATTGGTCACAGAGCAGGTTGTAAGCAATGTTTAGCACTAACCATGGTTAAGCATTTACAGTGGTACCTCTGGATGCGAGCGGGATCCGTTCTGGAGCCCTGTTCGCATCTTGAAGCGAACGCAACCTGAGTGCACAGGTTGTGATTTGCCGCTTCCGCGCATGTGCATGATGTCATTTTGACCGTCTGCGCATGCGCGAGTGGCGAAACTCAGAAGTAACATGCTCCGTTACTTCCGGGTCGCCGCAGCACGCAACCCAAAAATACTCATCCCAAAGCTACTTTAACCCGAGGTATGACTGTAATTTGCACTGAGCAAAGTGTGATTCAGGCAATTTCTTCACCTCACAAGCTGGTTCTGATACCACCTTCACACTGGCATCTTTTGGGTGGAAAGTAATGAAGAAAAGTGCAGCTAGCAGCAGTGGCAAGCATGATTTCTGCTGCTTCCAAAACCTTACAATTTTGCGGCAACAGCAACAAAAAGGTGAGTGTGTGGTTTCACATACTCTTCTGTTTTCCTGCACTGAGCTGAAGAGTCTCTAAAGACCTTCTGGCATGGCTCTGATTTTAACTGGGTTAAGTCAGCCAGCCATGGTTATGCAAAATATGGTTAAGCATTATGTCTGCAGGAAGCCACTGCAGCAGAAAACACCTGAACAACATCTTTGTTTCCCCTCTGTCTGCTTCCTTGGGAGGGTATGCAAACTATTGTTGACACTTGCTTGAATGTGGTACATTAGCTTCTGTAAGTAATTCAAATTCCTAACCTTGAATGTAGAAAGCATCTTGCTTCTAATTTAGCATGTGACCTCTGGAATGAAACCATTTCAGGCCTGTGTTGCTGTCCCCTAAATTGGGAGAGACAAGGAAGGAGTAGAATATTATTGTGCTTAATCTAACCTTGCCAAAGGAAAGGAAAAACTTGGTTTGAAAGGCACATTTTTCAGGGGCTTGTCATATCTGTAATAGGCCCATTGCCTTAAATATGTAAATTGCACGCACAGCGCATGCCTGCAGTCCATCTTTGGTTCTGTCAGCAAACCCTATAAGATCCCATTTGTCTAGAAAAATGCTTTTCTGAAAGGTATGATTATTCTAGACTGCTGAACAAGTTTTCCTATGTGACTGGCATTTAAACAACCATGGTGTTTTGTAGAGTGACACTTAGAGAAGTACTCAGCAGGAGTGATATAAGTGTGTTGGAGGGAGGCAGAAAATGGAAAAGAGAAAAGTGGTTGGGGGATGGGGTGTAGAAAGAAACATACTGTACCATCATAACGTCCTCCCTCCCCTTCTGATCAGCACAAAAGCCTGAATCTTCTACAGTCAGAAGATTCCGAGCAATGACTGCAAAGAGATGGAATTTTGTGGAGAAAGGGGTGAAGGCAGTTCTTTTGGGAAATGCTGATTAGTAGCTTGAACACTTGCATGAATATTCTGTAACTGAGTTTAATTAAAAATGCTTCTGAAAAGTGAAGATAATCTGTCCTGTTAGTTGTTGTGAAAAGAGCAATTTATTTTTATGTTGGTCTCAAATGCAGGCTCAAGCATGTTGTATGGAGCTTTCAAGCAGGAAATGTCTTATTTATATTATTTGTTGTCTTAATCCAGCAGAGAAGTAAGATGCCCTCTGAGATTCGATGATTAAATTGCCTGTTTGCTCATGTTAATAACAGAGATTGGAAATATCTGTGTCTTGATTCAGTTCTATAGCTTTGCCTCTTGCTAGACTATAAAAGAAGGTATCCTCTGCACAATTAATGTTTGATGATTCAGGCCTCTTCCAAAGTCAATCTAAAATGTTTGAGCAACATGGACCTCTTATAGTACCATGAAAACACACCATGGGGTCAATCACCGCTGTAAAGAAAAGCTTCCACATTTATTTGGTTCACGTAATAGTTATACCTGCTTTGACTCCTTTATTTGAAACCTGCTCTGTGTTTCTCACATCTTTAAACATGCATTCTTACAAAATTCATTCTATTGTACAAAGACATCTACATTTCCCAGCAACGGTTTCTTTGCTGGTAGTGATTGTGCAGGGATTAGGAATGCTAAACCATTGAGGTATCTGTCGGCATTATAAAAGGGCAAAAAGCCTACTAGACCCATACAGGTGAGTCTAGCACCCTCATTGTATAGCTTCTGTCATATGGTACAAATGCAACTCTTTGACACCTAAGATACATGTTTTAAGGTCCTAACCTTCTTATTTTAAATGGTTTTAACTGATTTTAATATGGTACGTTTATATCATTGTAACCTGCCTTAGAACATTATGGTGAAGGTTGGGTAAGAAATTCAGTTAATACTATATGAAGGTTATCGTTATCATCACCATCTTCTTTCATGAATTTATTGAATAATGCTCCTTTTAAACTCACATCTAAGTCAGACTGGTTTTGTCTCAGGGGCATGTCATAAAGTCCTAATAGCATGGTTTCCTTTTCAAAACAGCTGTCGATTGAGGCACTTTGAAGCAGTGAAGGAGCAGAAGGGAAGGGTGTACTTACCCCTTTCCCCGCCTTCCTATTTTCCTATTAATCTCCCCATCTCCTAAACGCTGTATACTAATAATAAAAAAATCATAATGAATGCATTTTATTTATAAGAATAATAAATCTCTATTGCAGTCCAAAGACCCATAGAACAATTTCAGAACAAAATACAGTTAAGACAGCCAACCACAAAAGAGAGAGAAACCGAGGCGGTCATTTTGTTATGTCTCAAGCATGACAGGTCCAATGATATTACACTGGCCGTGGCATTTTATTTATATGCCATTCTTCTGCTGTCGTACCCCAGAGTGTAGCCAGGGCCAGCCCTGAGGCAAACCACAAAATGCTTCCCACCCCAACCAGGGAAGAAGGTGTGAGTGAAGATCTACATCAGGAGCAAGGGCAGGAGGAGACCAGCAGCCCCTCCCATTCACCAAGAAGCCCCTTTAGAAGTGGCATGGGATTTGATTTGTAATTTACAATTGCAATGTACTGTTTTTTATCCCTGAGCTATAGGCAGGGCGAACCCGTGAAGCAAGATAAGGCAACTGCACCAGGCAGCAGGACCCACGGGGGCAGCAGATCCAGCTTCCAAGGAATGCATTGCCCACTGCTGCTGATACAGTGGCAGTGACAACTGTGGCGCACTCCTTGGGGGTCGGATCTGCTGTCTCCTTGGCCTTTTGGCCAAGGCAGAAGGTGAAGGTTGACAGGGGAGATGCCCCTTTAATGTGCCGGTTCCCAGGCTGGTGCAGTGAAGAGGCCTGGATAAGTTGTTGCCATCATGGGCCAGCTCCTGAACTAGCATTTCAGGATATTTTGTTGGCTGCTGCTAGCAGAGATGCTATCAACAGTACCTTCCCCTACATTTTGGGTTGGGTGAATTGGGGTGCTCCTTGCTGGTGGGGCTCCCTTGCTGATGAAGGCTGGGATGGACAGAGGAACACACCCCACTTGTATAGGGGCTTGGATGGTTCTGTTAAACAATGGTTTAAAACACTGAAGAGATCTGTCTAAATCAAGTTTCCACTTTGTCATTCATAGATCCCTTGAAAAGGAGTACCTGCTACTTGGCTACTATACCAATGGAAACATGATAGTTTACAACTTTTTAAAGGGTTGAAACTACCTGGGAGCATGCTCTAAAACTTCTGGTCTTGCAGATCATGCTTACTTAAGAAACAAGGGGTTAGGACTGGAATTGTGAAATAATGGATTTCTGTCTGGCTCTTCGGTACACACTGAAAGGCAATAAGCAAGGTCATTTGCCTAAAGGTAACTTTAATTCAGGATAGAGTTCAGTGTGCTGGGTTGTAGGTTTGTTTCCAGAAGCAACTTACTGCTTACTATTTGATAAAACTGTATTTCTCCACGAGATGGAAAGTAAATTTCTGTGAAGCTAGTTATAAATATTCATAATTTGCTGTAATACATTGTCTGCAATCCATTTTAATACAGAATTAAGCATGCTTAAATCCACTGAAAACAATTGGCTTAAGCATACTTTATGTTCTATTTATAATGCTTGACCTGACACCTCTTCTCCATAGAGAAGAGTAGGCTTAAACTCAGGGTGTTTGATGGAGGGCCATGAACGGAGTTTCATGAGCAGCGCAGAATTTAATACGTTAGTATTAAATTCAGATTTTATGTTTAACTGGATTTTTAAAAAGTGACAATTGATCTAATGTGGGAGGGGAGACTGACCTTTAAAAACATGGTTGTACATGATGGTGGCTTTGCATCAATCATGTGATCATTCCTCCTACTGATCACAGCCCTTTGTGCCATAGCCTGTACTGTTTGAGGGATCCCCAGTGCTTAGAAGAAGCCAGCGGTGGAACGTATGCCTGTGCTGCCCAGGGTGGGTTCACGGGGCATGGAAGCCACCCTCCGTGCGCCACGGTTCAGGGTTAGGAGACGGGCAGGGAAGCTGCTTGCCCACTCTCCTGCTCTCTACCACCAGGTCAGGCACCAGGCAGAAGCACTGCAGCCAAGGCACAGCTCCTTCTGGAATGGAGCCAGGCTCCGATGAAAGAGTCTGCTGTGGGGGTTCCTGTTTGCGCCCCCTCTCAACATTGCCCCCGGGGCCACGGCACCCCCTGCTATGCCTCGGGGAGAAGCAGGCATCCTGTCTTGTGCAAGGAGAAGCAATTCTGCTAGCACTACAATTTGTTAATTTTTACCCGCTCTGGATGTGATGCTGGTGGCATAATCTGCAGCGCTTCTCTGGAAAGAGAGGTGTCTGTTTGGGGTGGGCTGTCAGTCCCCGATGCAGTTTTTCTACTCGGAAGAACAGGTGGTGCCTAGGGCTAGGAGCTGCTTTTAACAGCAAATCAGCTGTGCTCCTGCTCCAAAATCGGGAATTTTGGCATCTTTTATCATGCATTTGTAGTCTTGAGGATCATTTTAAGATTATGCCATTCTACCAGGGACTGCTTTGAATATGACTTGCAGCTTTAATTTAGTGCAAAATGCTGCATGTTGCCTCCTTGTAGAAGTGTGAATGTGAGGATGTATTCAGCCAGTATTGTGGTCACTGTAGTGGTTCTGTTGGTTTTCTCAGCCCCTTCACAACCTGTTAACAACATATACCACCCACCTGGGTCGCTTTGTCAAGAACCTCCAATGTAAAAGAAGCAATAACTGCTGTGGGGTGGATTATGACGTTTGTGCAGCAGCCCCAAGACTTTAGAATATGTCCCTCCCAAGTTATGCTTTAAAATGATAACATTTTTAGAAACCATTTCTTTAGGTGCTGGTGGTTTTGAGGGATAACTTGGTGCCGCTTATGGCGTAGTTTAAGTACTTTTGTGTGTGACAGAAGTTACTTGAATTTTAAGAAAAGAGGGGGTGCTTTTTTAAAAAGACATGCAGTGTTAACATGATAACTGAAGGGCTGTGTGTGTGTGCATTGCGTAGCATTGTTAAAGTCAATAAAGGCACATAGCTTATGTTCAGAAGCTTTTGCTGTGAATTCATAGAAATGATGTAGTGCCTGACTCAGAGGAGCAAAGAAAGGAGGGGAAGCGCAAATGAGATGATAGCTGACAAAGATGCTCTAAATGTCTTAATTGTTCAGTTTTAGTTGACGCCAGTAAGATGATGTCACAGGAATAAACAACAACCTCTTCTTTGGAGAAGTCTGCACAGTTTGATACTGCTGTTCGGGGGGGGGGGGTGAGCTACCCAAAAGGGTAGCTCATAGTTGTACAAGAAGCATTGTTTGTGGTGAAGGGTGGGATTCTCAAGGAATTACCTCAGCTGTAAACTGACTTCATCTACATCTCCTGGCCTGGTGTATGGATCAAGCAAAGTTGCCCTCTTATTTTATCACTTTGTAGAATTGTTAGTAATTAACGTTGTTAGTAATTTTTGCACATTTTTTAAAAAACTAAAAATTTTGGTAACATGATGGAATGGACTTGGTGTTAGCATATGCAATGACACAAACTGGAAATAGACTCTTCCATTTGTCTCTAGGTGAAGGTGTTAAATTGATTTAAGAACTGGTTTATGTGGTGCTCTTATTTAAATGTCATTCTGATAGCTATTTTAAATTCTGGAAATGTGTTGATCTGTTGTAACCGCTGGGCATGCACCCTAAAAAAGTATGTGAGACCGTCATAAAATGATAGTGAATAGTAAACTTATTTTAATAGTGATTTCGTTATTACTAGGGCAACATCTTTGGCCTGTTGGTAAACAGATCAGGGAAGATTCCCAAAATAACTTCTTCCAAGCATGAGAAGCAATTCTCATTTGCTGAGCTGCATTGTCGTAGAAGACAAGCTGAATTTCTCCTCAAGTTCTTTACTAGTCTCGTTGGGGCCATGTCCTCTGCAGCCATCACCATGACTTTAGTGGTCTTGATTGCATGAATTGTTTGGGAGAGGGTGTGGCAGATCTTACAACTTGGGTGGGAGATTAGACCATGTCACCATTTGGATCCTTTCTACTCTGAATTTAAATACGTAATAGCTTTCCCTACAGAAAGCTAAGATAACCTGCAAATGAGATTCAGTTATCTTCTGCTTCGACTATTAATCACACAGTATCTCATACTCTCACTCTCCATAGGAAAGGTTTAGAGAGGGCTTTCTCACAGATTTGTATTAAAAACACCAAGGTAGCTTAGACCCACTTTTGATATTTTTAATGAGTCCACAGAGTGTTAATGAAATTCAGACTCTTCTCTCCCATTTCTTCTCCCTATCTTTTCTCTTGTAAGATAATTATTTTGAAAAACCCCCGGAAGTTTCATCTTGACCTGAAAGCTCAGCTGATGGCAGCGTGGTATCTAAATTTTGGAGGACTGCGAGGTCACTTCCCTTTGTCATCTTTGAAAGTCTGTTTCCATAGTATTCATATAATTCTTTAAGTACAGATTTGACATAGTATTGTAATGCCTTCATAATGTACAGTGCTTTATGGCATTCATATTCCTTTGTATGGGCAACAAAGATCTTAACCCCCTGGGGAGCTGGTACCTTCTGCTGTACAAGAATCCTGCCTAAGGCAAATAAAGTTTCCAAACACTCCTTAACTGAGCAGAGAAGATGGTTGGCATTTAGATGGCATTAACCCATCTAAGCAAATTGGGTTTTGCCCACTAAAGGCTAATACGTAAAGGCTAATACATCAAATGTCAGTGGTAGGGCCACAAAGCTGATCCTGTGCTCTGCTTCATAAAATGGAACATTAGGCTTATAGTACTGGTAAAAGGAATTTTCTAAATATTGCTCTGACTTGGGGAGTTGCCGCAACATCTGTATCTAACAGATTGAGGTTGAATCCTGACAAGACAGAAGTACTGTTTTGGGTGGACAGGAGGCGGGCAGTTGTGAAGGACTCCCTGGTCCTAAATGGGATAACTTTGCCCCTGAAGGACCAGGTGCACAGCCTGGGAGTCATTTTGGACTTGCAGCTGTCCATGGAGGTGCAGGTCAATTTTATGTCCAGGGCAGCTGTTTACCAGCTCCATCTGGTATGCCGGATGAGACCCTATCTGCCCGCTCTAGTTATCTCTCTCTTGGACTACTGCAATTCGCTCTATGTGGGGCTACCTTTGAAGGTGACCCAGAAACTACAACTAATCCAGAATGCGGCAGCTAAACTGATGACTGGGAGTGGCCGCTGAGACCACATAACACCAGTCTTGAAAGACCTACATTGGCTCCCAGTACGTTTCCGGGCACAATTCAAAGTGTTGGTGCTGACCTTTAAAGCCCTAAATGACCTTGGTCCAGTATACCTGAAGGAGCGTTTCCACCCTCATTGTTCTACCCGGACACTGAGGTCCAGCGCGGAGGGCCTTCTGGCGGTTCCCTTTCTGCGAGAAGCCAAGTTACAGGGAACCAGGCAGAAGGCCTTCTCGGTAGTGGCACTTGGCCTGTGGAATGCCCTCCCACCAGATGTCAAAGAGAAAAACAACTACCAGACATTTAGAAGACATCTGAAGACAGCCCTGTTTAGGGAAGCTTTTAATGTTTGATGGACTATTGTATTTTAATATTTTGTTGGAAGCTGCCCAGATGAGCGGGGTATAAATAAATTATTATTATTATTATTATTATTATTATTATTATTATTATTATTATTATATCTGGGTAGCTGTAGCTAGAACTCTGCTGCACTAGCATGGGGAGAATGGGGAAAGAGTGCTGGGCAGAAGCCTTGGAGCCAACCAGCCACTATCTCTAGAGCTAGATCCATGTCTATCAAATTCTGGAATAATTGAGTGATGGCAAACGTAATGGTGGGCTTTGAAGCAGGTTTTAGCAAGGAGTGGACTGCACAGCTCTGCCCCTCCCTACTTTCACAGAATGCCCCTAAAGCTGCAGACTTGCAGTGGAGGTTGGGATTGGGCTTCCCAACTTCATAACATGCTGGCCTTTAGTGGGTCAGAACCCACTACCAGGCCACAGCCTGATCTAAATTGGGTTGCAACAGCAGCATCCAGCACTGTAAAATAAAAATAGGAATGGGTCCTCAATTGCATGTTTGGGTTAAAGGTGGGTCCTGAGTTAGCAAACATTGAAGACTATGGATCTATTGAGCTCCTGGTTGCGCTTCCCTTCAGATCAGGGCCTTTTTGTACTACGTAAACACTTACTGATTAGTCAGAGGAAGTTAAAATAATAGCCATGTTCTTGACCAGCAAGAATTCCTTCTCCTTGACTTCACCTTCACATAATGCTTTCCCCGTTTTCCACCTTTCAATTTTATAACTTTCATTTCATTACAACTCCTTCAGCTTTCCAACAGGACCTTGCCACTGCTAACAGCAGCATATATAACTAATCCAAGAAAGGTCACACTCAGTATGTCAGATCATGCAGAGCCAATATGTGAGTGTCAGTGATGACTTGTGCCTGCAGTGAAGCGAATGGAAGACCGTAGCCAGCAGTCATCAACATTCATTTGTTTTCATAAGCATATTAAATGTCTGGGGTAGATAACATTTTGGTGAATGTGAGATTCATGATTTGCCTTAAAAAGATTTGACAAAAACAAAGTTGGTTGATGAAGGGCATGCCCGTTTGCTTGGAGAACAATAGCGATAGGGATAACCTTACCACAAGGTTGCTGTCTAAAGGGGCTATAGTGCAACAGAAGTAGGGTGAAAATAAACCTGAATAGTTGTTGTATAAATGGTACAGGATTTCAGAAGTAACAGGATATGCGCTGACTGGAAATGAAGCAATAGGACCACCCTACAACTTTTGCCGGTGCAAGAAATATTTAAAGTGGGATCGTGTATGACTGCCCTGATAACAGCATGAGCACAAATCATCATGAACGTGCAATAAAAAAGGCCATCAGGAGGAGCCTTAAGTAGTATGAATCATGGGATAGCTGTTCTCAGGTGTTTGGTTGCCTGACGTATTTCAAGTCAATGCTTGCGCCTATATTTTTTCAAGATGGGTGTTGGCGGTAAGTGGGAATCTAGCCCCTTCGTTCTATTCTAAAGGCAAGCAAAGATAGTGGAAGGAAACACGCTTCAAATTGTCACAACTTGCAGTGGAGGGTGGAAGAGTCACTGTGGCAATTTGAATGTGAAATTGATCTGAAGAGCTGCTTTGCGCCTCTGAAGTCTTGCCATTGATCTTCATGTAATGAATTGCTGGGGCTCCAGGGCCCAAGATGGGTGAGTGGAGTTGTGATGTATCCTCTGCTGCCTCCAAACAAATGTTTTTCTACTCCGCCAATAAATCTTGCACAGACAGAATCCATTTTGTATATTACTTTTTTAAAACACACGCACACACACACACACACCCCTTGGGGTTTATTTTTTGTTTATTTTTAAAGAAACTTTTATCAAATACCCATAAGAAACAAAATGAGGGAATTGATTTCTGTTACGAATGTACGCTGTGGTTGAGTACCAAAACAATGAGAGAGTATCAAAGTCTGTCCATAAAACAGAATTAAGATGGCTACGCTTGTCAGTTTCACATTGTCATTATAAGTGTTGATGGGGAGATGAAAGTGAAGGTGTTTAACACAATGCCTGTTACATTCCTTAGGTGCTGGAACAAGATGTGGTTCTGCAGTCTATTGACAGAGCTATTGAGGCCATTCATAATGCTGCGATGAAGAATGGGGGGAAATACAACTTGGAGCAGAGGGATGTCCTCCAGTAAGTACAGCAAGTAGGAATATTCAAGACAGTATGGAAATAATGTTAGGGAAGGCACATCTGAAGGAAAATGGCTGTAAGGCATGCAGTTAGCATTCAGGTGTCATTCAAGGTGCCAAGCCAGGTGCTCTATCACTTTTTTGTACTCCAGTCTCATCAGGAATTGTTGGAGCTAAACACCTGATTACTTCACATCTCTGCATAATCACAAAACTTGCTCTCTAAAAAATAAAATAACACTAACAACGTTATTATTTGTACTCTGCCCATCTGACTGGGTTGCCCCAGCCACTCTGGGCAGCTTCCAGCATATACAGGATATGATAAAACATCAAACATTAAAAAGAACCTGGTGCCTCCAGAGAATGGAGAGGGAGGAAGGAGCAACAAGTCCTGGAAGCCTAGAGCTTCCTTAGCCAGCAACTCCTCGCAGCCACTTTGAACCGAGAAGCACAGAGGGCGGAGCAGGGCAGACACATTCAGAAAAATCGGACTAAGCACAACCCAATAGTGGACAAAGAAACATGGGTTTTCTGGAGAGGGTCCAGGGCAAAAGTAGAAAGTGCACACGTGAACCTCAGGATTTTGCTAGCAATTCTAGATCAGCCCTGAGAAACTATCCATTTACTACAGATTTTCTCATGATAGTCCCACCTAGAAAAGGCTGCTGGGTACCTGGGCTTGACATGTGCAGACACGATCTTTCTTTTGTAATATATTTTAATTGTTTTTCAATTGGTGGAGTCTTATCTGGCACTAATAACGGTGGCTAAAACTACTACCCATTCCCTTTCCCAGCCCTGCCCACCCAATAAAGGAAAAGGGGAAAAAACAGACGAAAGCAGTAGGCTACTAGAATAAGCAACCCAATGTGGTAAGCAGTAAGGAAGACAAAAGGCTTGAATATGCAAGAAGAAGTGGGAAGGGTAGGGAGAATGGGATATAGGAGGGATGTTCAGCAGCAGAGTAACCCAGATAATATGAGAGTCACAAAGAAAACCATGCCATATAAATGGGAAGATGTCAGCATGCTTGCCAGTGATTAAGTGATGCTAATCCAGACACCCTCCTGGGGGAAACATGAGGATTTCCAGTTGTAATAAGATGATCCTTTTGGCAACCAAAGCACCTCTATGAATCCAGAGCACCTGATTTTTCAGAAGTGCCCATAGAATTGGTATGTATTCCAGATCAAAGTATTAAAATTTAAGGAAGAAGATAAAGCCACAGTAGTTCTATCATGAATTATGTGCAGGTGCCAAGATACCAAAGAGTTGTGTAATCTTGAAATCAATGAAGCTTTGTTTCCAAGGTGCTAACCAAAGCTTAAAATGCTGCATTCACACTGTTTGCAATCCAGTTTCATTGGAGGGGAAGTAAAGAGCTTTGCAGAGTTTCTTCCTCTAAACTGAACTCCTTGGTTTGCTAGGCTAAAAATGTCTGGTGCCTGCAAATCAAAACAGGTTTGCTTTAATAATAATAATAATAATAATAATAATAATAATAATAATTTTTATTTATACCCCGCCCTCCCCAGCCAAGGCTGGGCTCAGAGCGGCTTACAAGCAATAATAAAAACAAGTTAAATGATTACAACTTAAAAACAAAATTAAAAAATACAACATTAAAATACTGAAACATTAAAATATTAAAATGTAGCCTAATCACAGAAGGAGAAGGAAAAGAAAAAAGAAAGAGAGGGAGGGAATCAAATTGGCTCCAAGCCAAAGGCCAGGCGGAACAACTCTGTCTTACAGGCCCTGCGGAAAGAAATCAGATCCTGCAGGGCCCTGGTCTCGTGAGGCAGAGCGTTCCACCAGACCGGAGCCAGAGTTGAAAAGGCCCTGGCTCTGGTTGAAGCCAATCTAACTTCCTTAGGGCCCAGGACCACAAGGGTGTTGCTATTTATGGACCTTGAGGCTCTCTGTGGGGCATACTGGGAGAGGCGGTCCCGTTGGTACGAGGGTCCTAGGCCGTGAAGGGCTTTAAAGGTCAAAAGCAGCACCTTAAATCTGATCCTGTACTCCACCGGGAGCCAGTGCAGCTTGAAAAGCACTGGGTGAATATGCTCCCATGGCAGAGACCCCGTGAGGAGTCTCGCTGCAGCATTCTGCACCCGCTGGAGTTTCTGGGACAGCTTCAAGGGCAGCCCCGCGAAGAGCGAATTACAGTAGTCAAGCCTGGAGATGACCGTCACATGGATCACTGTGGCCAGGTCGGGGCGGGAAAGGTAAGGGACCAACTGCTTGATGCGGCGAAGGTGGAAAAATATCGCCTTGGCTGTTGCTGTAACTTGCGCCTCACTGGAAAGGGAGGCGTCAAGGATTACACCCAAACTCTTAACGGAAGGCGATGGCACTAATTGGGCCCCCGCAAGAGAAGGGAGTTGGTCCTTCATCCCATGCCATCCCGACCCAGCCATAGGACCTCTGTCTTCGAAGGATTTAGTTTCAATCAGCTCCCACGAAACCATCCAGCCACAGCTTCCAAGGATCTGGTCAGTGTGTTTGGGGCCGAGTCGGTGTGGCCATCCATCAGCAGATAGAGCTGAGTGTCATCAGCATATTGGTGACAGCCCAGCCCAAAGCTCCGGATAATCTGGGCAAGGGGGCGCATAAAGATGTTAAAAAGCATTGGGGAGAGGATTGCACCCTGCGGCACTCCACACACCAAGGAGTGGCGCGACGACATTTCCCTCCCTAGTGCCACCCTCTGTCCCCGACCAGAGATAAAAGAGCACAGCCAGTTACGGGCTATGCCCTGTATCCCCACGTCTGCGAGGCGGTGGTCCAGAAGATCATGATCAACCATGTCAAAGGCTGCTGACAAATCTAAAAGGATCACCAGTCCTGACCTGCCTCGATCCAGCTGTCTACGGAGATCATCTGTTAGGGCAACCAGAGCCATCTCGGTCCCAAAACCAGGACGGAAACCAGACTGAAATGGATCTAAAGCCGATGTTTCCTCCAGAAACCTACCAAGCTGTTCAGCAACCACACTCTCAATTACCTTACCCAGATATGGAAGATTTGAAACTGGGCGGTAATTGGATAGGTCTAAGGGATCTAATGAAGTTTTCTTTAAGAGTGGACATACAACTGCTTCCTTCAGTTCCCCTGGGAATGTCCCCATGTCAAGGGACAAATTGATAATTTCAACCAGGGGGGTCCGCGCAACATCTGGACACTCCCTAATCAGCCAAGATGGGCACAGATCAAGGAGGCAGGTGGTGGGCCTACTAACTTGGAGGAATCTATCCACATCAGCAGGGAGGATTCGATCGAAATGGTCCAACACTGGACCTGAAGTCAGTCGAGGGGCCTCCAGTTCAGTCACTGTATCTAAATTGGCAGGGAGGTCACGGCGGAGCAACAGGACTTTCTCCGCAAAAAAGCTCGCGAATGCCTCACAGCTGTGGGTCAAATTTGTGCTTAAATTTGGTTGTCCTCCTAAGGACGTTATTGATCTAATTATTCTAAAAAGTTGTGCCGGGCGAGAGCTAGCGGATGCAATGGAAGCTGCGAAGTAAGATTTCTTAGCTTTCATAGCCATCTCATAGGCTTTCATAAGCGTCCTATAAGATGTTCTTGAGGCTCTGTCACGAGTCCGTCGCCACACTCACTCTAGCCGTCTGAGATCCCGCTTCATTTTCCGCAGCTCCTCAGTAAACGAAGGGGCCCGGTTTCGACGGGGTCGCAGAGGGCGCTTAGGCGCAATCTCATCAATGGCTGCCAAGAGCTGGTTATTCCAGTCCTCAACAAGGTCATCTAATGAGTCGCCAGGAGGAGCAGGGTCCCGCAAGACTTGTCGGAATCTATCAGGATCCATCAGTTTTCACGGACGAGCCCAAATAGGTTTGCCACGTGAGCAGGGGAGGAGCGGGAAGTCAATCTTGGCTTTCAGAGCGTAGTGATCAGACCAGGGCACTTCCACAGGGGGGAGCATGATCACATCTATGCCAGCCCCAAAGATCAGATCCAGTGTGTGGCCTGCTTGATGAGTGGGGCCCAAAACAAACTGGGAGAGCCCTAGTGTTGCCATGGAAGTCACTAGGTCCAGAGCCTGTGAGGAGGGAGCGGCATCGGCATGGACGTTGAAGTCTCCCAAAACCAGTAGGCTTGGGAACTCCAAGGCCCAGCCTGCCACCACCTCCAGCAGGTCTGACAGGGTGGCTGCCGGTGTGCTGGGTGGTCGGTACACCAGACAGCCAAGCTCTCCTTGGTGCCCCACACGAGACCAACACATTCAATGCCGGAGATCGCCGGTGATGGCAGGGCTCTGAAAGAGCAATCCTCCCGGATTAACAACACTACTCCGACCCACAGACCGCGCTTGATGGAGGACAGAGAAACCTGGTGGTGTTATCTCATGTAGGGAGACTACTTCGCCTTCCCGTACCCAGGTCTCCATCACGCAAGCCAGGTCAATCCCCTGCGAGACAAAAAAGTCACGCATGGTGGCGGTTTTGTTGCCTATGGACCTGGCATTGCACAGCACCAAGGACGGAGGTGGGTAATCCTTGCTCTCCCTACCCTCATCCCTTGGGATGGGGCGTAGATTGGAAGGGGTTCGAGGATCACTGCATCTCAAAACCCTTTGCCGATAGAGATTTCTAGCCCCACTGCCATTCCTCCCTAGCCCTTCAATAGTGGAAATCCCAGACCCGATACTAGCCTCCCCAATAGAGGGGTAACATCCCCTCAATAACAAATCATCCTTGGGCCAGGACTCCTGGGTCAAAATGGTCCAACATTGGTACTTCAGTTTCATGAGAGATACACTCTTTCCTCGCACACATCTTTTTGTCGTCAAATATGTCATGAATCATGAACAAAAGGGCAAGAAATAGTAAACCTTGCACACCATGAGTAGGAGATGGGAACATTCATTGGGAGGAATTCAGCATTGCACAGTGGAAACTTTTCAGCTTGTCAGATGGAATGATCCCCTCCCCACTTGCATGTTGCTCTGGGAGTTCTCCCAAGCCCCTCTCAGAGCCAGTTTCTAGGGATGCAAGGAAGTGGGGGAGCCCTGTTGTGAAAGTGGAAGACCTTGCAAAGGCACTCATTACATGAATCCTGCCCATAGCTTTCAATAGCTCAGTGGAATTGGATTCATTCTGCCATTGAAGTAAGTTCTTCAAGGTCAGTCCGTGTTCACAGTTCAGTAATAGGACTTCAGCTTTGGAACTCTGGACCAGTCCTGTGAGCTCTACTTCCTCAATATGGCTGTTGTTTTATATTGCCAGGAAGCTGATACATCATCGGAAAGAAACTGTTTCCCGCAAAAGTCACTCACCATCCACTCAAGGAATGACTCCATCTTCCAGTGATCATCACCTGGACCTAGCCAGGCAACCCAATGGCGTCTGCAGGACTGGATATGAGCGACACCATAGCTTGCCTAACACAGATCCCCAAGAGGAGGAAGTTGGTGTTTACCAGGTGAGATTTGTGGCATATTTAATCCTTTATCTTACAAGATATCTACTCCATGTGCTAATCTTGTCGATTTTTTTTCTTGGGTGGGAAAGAGAGAATTTCCACCTCTTGCACTTAACCATTTATAGCTGGCTGTGAGTGTTGATCCTAGAGAATAAGTAAAGAGCTGGGGGTTTTTTTATTGGACCTGCCAGCTATTTAGAAGCTTAACCTCCATGCGTTATTTTATTGAGCGTAGGTGAAAATATGTTACATGCCACCTGCTGTTTCTTGTCAGTGTTCTGTTTTGAGAATGAAGGAGGTGACTGCAGGTGATATTAACTGAACGGCAGCTTGAGATCAGTTCTTAAGTTGTGTTCACTACAGTTGACAAGCACTATAGAGTAGCTGAACCTATGATAGACCTGGCTACTGTGTGTGATGGTTTCATTTGTAAAACTTTGGGGAACTCCCGGGAAGAGGCCAATAGGAGAGAGATTTGTGAGAGCAGATTAGGGCATTCAGCAGTCTCGTAACTCGCTTTTAAAGAGATGCTGATTTCTCAGATAAGTAGGAAAAATGTATTTGGGACAGTGTTTCTTGTTGTCTTGCCCGTTCTTCGACAGATTAGTTCTTTTAACTACAGTGACTGCTTGTTCCCCAGTTTACTGCATTGCACAATATGCCTTAAATTTTCTGTGCTGATGATAAACTAAGGAAGGAAGCACAGGAAATATGATTTGTAAGCAGAGATTTGTTTATTTAAGGCATTTATATCCTGTTTCTCTAAAAAGACTGTTGGAGCAGCTTACAAAAGTTAGTTCTAGGCTGGTCCATGGCACACTAGGAAAAAAAGGATGGGAGGGACGAAGGAAGCAAAACTTAGTTTTGTAGACATTTAAACATATTCTGAGACTTCTCTGATGCCCGTGTATGTCTTTCAATTGGTAGGCTGAGTTCTGAAGCTGATAGTACGGTTTGCTGGAATTACTGGCCCAGTAAAGTTTGGGTTCCTTTCCCTCCCAAAGGAACAGGGAGACTCTTCTTTTATAAATGACGCTATTTGTCTTAGTGATTGTTAGGACATTAATATTGACGGGAACTATAAAAAAGGTCGTCCGAATGGAATGGAGCATGTCACTTGCCATAACAACTTGTTTCTTGATCTATTTATATCTACACTCAAGGCAAATAAACTCATTAGATCTCCTTTGGAAGAGGCCAGAGAATGCTTCTTTATAGACAGAAAAATGAATGATGGAAATCCACTCATTAGATCTCCTTTGGAAGAGGCCAGAGAATGCTTCTTTATAGACAGAAAAATGAATGATGGAAATCCACTCCCCATCTGTATTCTCCATCATGACCCTCAGTGCCAGTGAAGCTCTAGCAAAACATGAAGTGCCTTGACTAATAGGAAGGAAGCTTCCCAAACCCAATTTGGCTATAAATCCTCCACAATCTCTTTTGAGTGTGCTCCTGATGGAACGCGCTTTGCACTGTGATAAACAGATGATGAATTTAGAATTGCTGGAGAGAAAATACTTTTTGAACATCCAAATTGAAGAATACCAACCTGTCAGCTCTCCTGATTGTTAAGATTGACTTCTCTTTGGCACCGTCATCACCGTTGTTTCCCAAGTAGAGTTGTTAGCAAAGGTAAACAGGGAATTGCCACCAAAATGATATTGAGGATGGGGCAATGGGGTTTGGAAGACACGTGTCGTAGGGCACACATCTTGCAGAGCCAATGCCCCTCCCCAGATTCTTTTAAAGATCCTTAAAAAAAAAATAACCCAGAAACCTTGGACTTGGAGGAAGCATGTTCTGTTAGACAGCTTGCTGTCAGCCCCCCATACTAGGGATTTTCTGGATATTGGGACATGTGTTCCTTTTTGCACAAGAATCTCTAGCTAGCAAGGGTATGCTAAACCTGAAGTGATCAGAACTCATTTAAGGGTGTGACCTGTGATATGGTCTTACACATGAAACCAGCTTGCAAGGAGAGAAGGAAGATGGAAGTAGATTCACCAACAACAACCCCCCCCCCATTTCTTTTCAGTATTCCCTTATTGTTGGTGCTTCTCTTATAAAGCATCAAAGCATCAGCAGCGTGAAATTGACCTGATTCTTTGAAATTTCACAGGCTCTCACTTCTGGTTGACGTCCAGAAAAGCAGCAAGCAGCAAACATGTTCAGAACTGGGCTATTCTTGTCATTCTACAAAGCAAGGGTAGATGCAGAGGAAACTCAGGCAGCTTCAACATTGAGAGCAGAATTGTGCATCATTATGGAAATATGCCGTTTCCAAGCTTGAGTTGCCTGGTAGTGCTAAATAGGGACGGGACATTTACATGGGAGAATTCTTCAACCACTGAGTGGTATTGACAATATCCCTCTCCCGGCCATTTAAAAAAACTGTTCTGCTCACCATCATGGGCTCTGAGGCTGGAAAAAATCTGGCTGTTGGGAGAAAAACATTTTTGTGGGTATTGACAGGGCAGGATTAGCAGGAGCTGTTGAGCTTTCTTGCCCGCAGGCACACTAACCAGCAGGAATGTATTTGAGAAATATATATTTATTTGCCTGTGCAAAGCATACTTACAGCTACACCTGCAGATGAGCTTCCAGCCTTTATAACAATAATGATGGTGTTGCTTTATAATCTTATGAAGTCTCAGACGGAAGTTTTAAAAATAACTCCTGTTTATGCAAAACAACAAACTATATTTTATCTGTGTTGCATCCTGTTTTGGGGTTTTAAAAAAGATTTCCTGAAAACCACCCAGGACTAAAGTACAAATTTTCATCATTTTGTAAAAAAGAAAAGAACAAATAGGGGTCAATTTGAGAAGTTTGATGGAAACCATTGAAAAACCAAGATCCTTTTCTTAGCTGACTTCAATGGAACATTTAAAATAACTGGCTTATTTAGTTATGTTTATTTGTTGGTTTCCAAGTGGCGTGAAGCACTTTTATTCACAGTTTTGCACACTGCCCTAGAATCCTTTATTGGAGCGCCGCTAAGAAGTAACTTAAATAAATAATATAAAAACAAATTCTGCTGCTTCCTTGTCATACCAAGCAAGTTGTTCAGAGCCTTTAAAGTTTACAGAATGCCAAGGATTGAAGATTTAAGTTGACTTGGTGCATGTGCGTTTATATCATCTTTTAGGGCAGGGGTGGCCAACTCCCCAAAGACTGCGATCTACTCACAGAATTAAAATCTGGCAGTGATCTACCCCCTTTTTTGGGGTTCAGGTCAAAGTTGTTGAGCTTTTTTAGGGAGGAGGAAAGCCCTGATTTTTAAGAATTCAAGGGGACAAAGGGGGAAAGCGCCACTCACCAACGGATCACTGTCGAAACAAACAGCCTCACTGAATAAACTCCGTCTTCCATTCTGCAGATCGTGCAACAATGGGGGGCCAGGGGCGGGGCCAGATTCTATCTTACCAATGCTAAGGAAAGGGACCCAGCCATCAACCGCAATCTACCAGAACCTCCCAGGGATCTAACAGTAGATCACGATCGACCTGTTGGACATCCCTGCTTTGGGGGAAAGGAAGAGGCATTTTGCCAGTATTTTGAAAGACACCCTTTATGTCCTTACCTCCCAGCTGTGTGATATTTATTGAGACAGAATACCAATAATTTCTAGATGAACAAATGAGTTGTTGTCTTTTGTTAGAATCATGTGTAAGCATTGCCATTTTTCAAACGAGTAACAAATTTCCTTTAAACTTAAAAAAAAGGGACTGAGCTTGAGCTTCATCATGGTTTTAAGTATTGTGTTTATGAACTGTAACTGTTAATTCTGGGCTTGAAGTAAAGAATGACTGTGGAAGGCAAACACATAGGCCTCACTATGGTAATGTAGTGAATGGGATGGAGCTGTTTAAATAGTATCTTTCATTTTTAAAAAATTCATTTCATTTTATCTATTTATTTATTTTTTATTCTGGATTATGCTTGTCAGAATGATAAAAGGCCAGAAACAAAGTATGGCGTAAGTTAACATATTTTATGGTTGTAGTTTCTAACTCCATATACCCTAACTTTAACTTTTTCATACTTAAGTGTAAAACGTTCTGCAAAACATAATCATAGGCTATGCTTGTTTTGTTCAAAAGCTGCATTTCATTTTAGTTTCCATTTATCTCCTGCCCACTGCTGTTTAACCAATAATGTTTATATGTGACTTTTAGTCCCAAACATCTGGTGTAGCTTCTAGAGGAGCCAGGTTTGATTCCTTTTTACTTTATTTATAAAGCACATTATAAAATGATAAATTCAGCAGCAGACCATAAAATGATAAATTCAACAATAGACTAAAATAATGATTTCTAAAACAGTATTTGTTTTAGATATGACACGCAGTTCAGCAAAGCAATAGGACCTTGAGCAAAAAAAACCCTCAGCTTCCACCAAAGGCCTGAGTGAACAGATGTGTCTTAAGTAGATGCCCCAAGCGCAGAAGTGTTGAAGCCACTAGTGTCTCCAAGAGCAGAGAATTGCACAATCTACTGTACATCATCACACAGCAAGCTGCACCTAATGATAGGACAACTAGAAAGGCCCACCAACAATCTCTATGTTTGCACTTTTTAAAAACATGAAAACCAAGACCAACACTTACAAACCAAAGGAAGCATGCCTAACTCATTGTGCAGTGGATTGGGGCCATACTTGCGAGGAGTGTTAAAGACCTCCCTATCCTCCAAGCTATGCTCGTGATCCAAACTGGGCCCCTTGCACTGGCAACGTGTGGGAAAGAAAGAACCACCTACACATACAAGCACAGCTACATATCTTAACATAATGCGTAGTTTAACTCTGAGTGGTGCATCCAATAAACGAGCATTCGCCAAACCGATGCCCTCCAAAGGTTTTAGATTACAACCTCCATAAATTTTCCATAAATTGGAAAAGGTTGCTTACTAATAGAAGACACTGGACATTCCTTTTGTAAATGCTGTGTCCTTTTCTAAGAGATCACTCGCTGTTTAACGCGTATCAAGAATGAGGAACCTGCAGCCCTCAGTGCTGTTGGGCTGCAGCCCAGCTGCCATCATCCTTGGCCATGCTAGCTGGGGCTGGTTGATGGTAAGGAGTCCAAGGACATCAGAAAGGCCTGAGGTTCCCCATTCCTGATGCGTATGGTGAGATCTTGTTTCTGTGGTATATTACAGGTCCCATAAAGAACACTCATAAGTAAGATGGCTTTGTTTTTGTTTTTTTTAATATTGTCACAGAGTTGGAGAGTGTGGAGGACTAGATGCTACTGAGTTGCCAAAGGAGCAACAGATGGATTGGGAGATGGAGGTTAAAGATGGAAGAGCTATGGTGGACTCTTTCTTTGGGAGCTAACCAATAAAACACACACAGAGAGAAAGAAGGACAGAGCCTCTGACTCCAGGATATTTGAATCCTCTGGATTTCTGCCCCCCCCCCTTTATATACTTTTATACTGCCATTTCACAGGGTTTAGGTTATGTTCTTGTTTTAATGATACATTAACTGTTTTAGGCTGTACACCGCTTAGATAATTTTGAAATAATAATCAGTATATAAAGGTATTTAAATAAGTATAAGGAAAGGACTGTCCTTTTTTTCTGGGAAGGGGAGAGAAGAGAGGGGACAAACATAGATGAGGAAGAAGAGTGCAAGAGATGAGTGCTGGCCCAAAGGGTGAGATTTTTGGTCTCCGCCATCCAGACTCCTGCAAATAAGTGTTGGTGTCAAGAGAGTTGCCTCCAGCTGCCACCTGAGTGGCAAGAACTCCAGGAGCAGAATGAGGCCAAATAAAGGAAATCAGGTGCAGGACCCCTGTGGCGATGCAGCCCTAAGTTTGGGGAAGTGGGCTGTGTTAAGGAGCCCAGGATGACGTGTGCCATTGAATGGGAAACTGTTCTCTAGCTGGCTAACTGCCTTTGTTATAACAAACACTAATGGGAAGCAGTGTTAGAAACTGAGATATGAAAGCTAGGAGCTAAATGGCACCTTAAGCCTAGGTTATGGGCACAACAATGGAATGTCTAGGCACACTTTTTTATAGCAAGAATACAAAGCTGAAAATGAATGAACTGCAGCTAAAATAATATGTTCATTTTTCACGTGGTCTATTCCTTCACCTGCCCACTCCCCTAATATTATTAAGAGGGTCTCTTCTCCAGTCTTCAGAAAGTAGCTGAAAGTGGGCAGGCAGAAAAAGGTCCTCTTTTCCTTCCATTCTGCAGTTTTAATCTGAAATTGTAGGCGCAGTACGGCACCTAAACTGATTGTGCTAATGAAATTCCCTGTTGCAAAATGCGCCTAGAACAATGGGAGTTTCTAAGATGGATGGGAAGTGCTTCTCCTGTATCCCAAAAGAAGGAAATTGAGCCTTAAAACCTAGAGCTACTTCTGTCTAATCCAGATGTCACAGACGGACTATCTAATCTAGCCTCTGCCCCACTCACCTCCCCCCACTGCTGATCAAGCTATGCAATTAATATTCCAGCCTTATCTGCTCACAGAAGAATTGTGTGACTTTGGAAGTGTGCTAGCTGTAGGGAGCTCTAAGCACCGTGCACGAGTCAAAGCTTTCCTTGTCAGGAGCCTCTGCAGGGAATGAATGGCATTGTAAATGGCCTTGTCTAGCCTGAGACTTTTTTCCGGTCTCAGTAAAAAATGCTCTGAATGCATTAATGCGAAGAAAACCTACATGCTTCTAGTCTTTGTCTTTATCCCTTTGCGAGCATAATTTGTTGCATGGATCGCTCCAAATGCATCTAATATGCACATGGCTTGCTGCCTCTGTGGAGGGGCTGAGAGGAAGGCAAAGTGTACGTGTTTGACAGGTCTGTGTAACACAAGCACAGTGCACTGCTGAATGTAGCAATTAAACATGCTGCTTGTCTTGTCCATGGGAGGGAGGAAAGCGACACGTTCAGACGCTTCCGCTTTGCTCTTGGAGGAAACTGATTATTATTAACATTGCTATCCTCCAGCGGCATCTTTAAGGAATGAAAAGAGCAATATTGGGACAAATTTGTGCACACAGAGAAAAAAAATAATTTATTTTTTATGTGTCTGTCTTCGCTACTTCCTTTGATTGTTCTAAAACCTTTCTTCTAGATCCCACCACAGTCACGCCGTGCTGCTCCCGTTACTCCGCCACCGCCAGAGAAATACAAAAACACACAGATGGCTGCCTCTGTTAAAAGTAAGAAAAAAGCTTTTTGCAGCTGTATGACACTGAGGATCAGATGCATTGCTGAGCTAACTTATTTGGTTGTCAACAATTAGGAATGTGGAAAACTTGCTTATAGTATGTCAGGCTGTTGATCTGTCAAGCTCAGTATTGTCTACATCACGGTGGGGATCCTCCGAGTCACAGGCCTGGTTAGGCCCACCAGGCCTCCCCGTTTGAACTGTCAGGTCGTTTTGGCCAAGCCACGTCCACCGGCCCTATAAACATCTGGTGTGGGGTGGGTAACGTACCGCTGAGCTACTTCCGGCTGTGTGTGTTCCACAAGATGGAAAGGAGTATATTATAGATAAGAGTTTATTCCAAATGTTTTGCTTTTGTATTTTTTGCCATGGAACTTTGAAGAAGGCTTGCAGTCCTAGAACGATTTTTTCCAATTGTTCTAAAAACTTCTAGCAGAAAGCTTTCCAAACTTCTCATGTTGGTGACACACTGTTTAGACATGCATCATTTTGCAACACAGTAATTCAGTTTTACTAGCAAACCGGAGGTTAAACTAACCCCTTTCCAGCCCTGGAAGCAGCATGGGGAGCATTTGCGTGACACACCTACACACTGCAGCCGACACACTAACGTGTCATGGCACACGATTTGGAAAGCTCTGTTCTAGCATGATTTCAGCTAGTTGAGAACTTCAGGTTGTTCCCATATGATTTTTTTTTTTACAAAACCACCAGTCCTATGACTTAAAGTTGTTATCATGGGAAGATTTGCATGAGTATTTTAGAAAGCTCGGGAATGGATTGGTGTATCTTTGTGTCCTTTGTGGCTAGATTTAGGTATTCCAGAAACTGCTGGAATCTTTCATCAGTTAGAGAGATACATGTGCCTAGGGCTCCCACCTTAAGAATTTTGGTTCTGATAGTAACTTGGAGGGAGAACTTAAGAGATTGATGATAAATAGCTTGATGGGAACCACCATCCCTCCTCCTTCCTTTCTAGTCAGTTTCAGATGAGCTGGAAGTGGCAGTGGTTGGTCTTTCCCAAAAGACCTGGCAATATTTGAATGACAGACATGCCTCTGTGCAGTTAGTTGCTTTGGCTAAGGTGCAGAAGCACTTCTTGTTGTTCTTTGGAGTACTGCAACCAAGTGTACTGAGAATCCCAGCTTTCCCCTGACCAGGATGTGATAATTCCATAGATCACCAGGGGGAGCCCACTAATAATGCAATGATGAAGGGCTCAATTAAGAACGAGCTTTCTGGGAACAATCCATCCTGCTCTTTGTTCGGAGCTGAACATTGTAGAAGCGGTGCTCTCGGGAACCATATTCTTTCAGCTTTTACCAGGAGGGTGTGTCAGTTATGTAACAGCTGGCCGTCAATGATGTATGTTCATTAAATCTGAAATGCCCAGTGTTGTTGAGAACAAAGCAGATAATTCTCTGGTGCTATGCTTTTTTAAAAAATGGATTATCCAGAGGGTCAACCTTACTCAATGGGAACTATTTTCTTCAGTAATGCCCAGTGCAGACGTAAAACATAGCCATGGTTAGAACCAATCAGCATTTATTGCTTTAACCCTGGTTAAGGTTCCTAAGCTAATTGTTTCCCCTTTAAGTCACCAGTGAAGACCCACTTGTCACCTTGTAATCAGAAATGTTTGAGTGTCGGAAGCTGAGCCTAAGTCATAGACCAGGGTTGCTCATTCTGGATTTCACTCAGTCCTGACTACTTCTAACCATAGTTATAATAGCTGTACACACAGCCTCTTTGCTTCACTCTTCCTTTCATGCACATAGTAAAACAAACCAGGAAATTGCAGTTAATGTCTGAAATGGGCAACTGTGGTTAATGCCTTCCAAACAAGTCGGGGAACTACAGGTGAATTTTAAACCATAGATCCATACCTGCCTTGCTTCTAAGCCATTAGTTTGGGCATGTTGCCATCGGCTTTCTGCCTGCTTCCCCTGCTTATGCAAAGGGAGGAGTGAAGAAGGAGCAAAAGGTGCATGTATAGATTCAGGCTGAAATTTTCAATAACAATAACTCCAACACATCTAGAATCAAGAGCACTAGGAAGAAACTTTGTCCAATAATTTTTCCGTCTGTTTCCTCTTCAGAGATAGATAGCTAAACATTCAAAAAAGTTGGAAGGAACCATGAACCTTACTAAACTAGGCACATAGTGAGGCAAATACAACAAAAGCAACTCATATTGTTTATAAAACCAAACAGGAGGCTTGAGGTGTGACGGTCAAAGTATTGGATTGCGTGTAGGTACTAATAATTTACTTAGTACCAGATTGAGCACATACAATGAGTTTCATTATTTAAAGTTTAATCATGCTGGATTATTAGGTGCAAAGGAATTGTGCTAGATCAGCCCTAGTCACCCAGGGGAAATTTATACTCTGTTGAAGCAACTAGGCAAATGATAGCATTGAAAACTTGGTGTAAGGAAAACAAACATTGGTTAAGCATTATGACTTAGGCCAAAAAGAATAAAGTATAGTATTTAAACTTGTGCGTTACTTGGGTCCTACTGGTCTTTGACCGTAATAAATTATCTGAATCTGAGTCCTACTCTGTATAGAAAAGAGATCAGTAGGTATAGAGGTTGCCAATGTTTCTTTTAAATAAATAAAGTAAAGGAAATATTCTGGAGCCAGATCCTGCTAGGCATGTGTGCAGAGTACAAGGCATTGAGAGCGTGTTAGTCATTCATTATCAATTTTAAAAATCCTTTTGGGAATTGAGAATAAATCTGTTCCCCTTTGGTTTTTAAGAGTGGTGGGTAACATAAGGGTGATACAGTTAATCAAGAATTAGAATCGGTGTTGTTGCCTTTTGAAAGTACTGCTTCTTTCCTTTTACAGATAAGGTTCTCAAGTTGTTCATCTATGTCACTATTTACTATATATACTCTTCCTTGTCTTAGCAATGAAAGACTGACTGTGGGATATATAGTAGCCTATTTTGGGAAGATAAGGAATAAAACTTAGTACGGAAATGCAGGCAGAATCTTAAACAAGACATTCCAGCGGTTGGACTATTCGTACATATATGCTTGATTTGCCTTAAGTATTTGGGTTGTGAAGGTATGAGTTTACTGCCGCAAAAATAGCGTGGTACTTAGCCTTAACCAGCAAGATTGCTGAAGAAAATAAATTACGCAAATCTTATTTATTTGTTTGTTTGTTTGTTTGTTTGTTTAACTTATTAGGTACAAACCATTCCTATTATCTGTAAAAGTTGCAACTGGTTATTTCCACTTCTTAACAACGCCAGCCATGCAAGAGCAAATTGTAATATAATGCAAGGTGGTTTTTTTGTTACTGAAAACCAAAGGGCATCCAGAAATTCCATGCAGGAGGAAGATCCCTGACCAATTTTAGGATAAACCTTGTGAACCAACATCCCATTGTGTTGGTTAACAAGCTAAAGGTCAGGCATGCAGAACTTTTTGGCTTGGAGGGCCAGACCTTTATCTCCACCCCACAGGACAGTTTTGTCAGGCGGATGGGACCACATACTGGTCAGTCATATGACAACATAATGATTCCAGGTGATTGACACCTGTCTAAACACAGTGCTCTTCACAGTGCTTTCCAAGCATCCAACATCCAACTGATTGTTGGGCACTTCTGAAATGCTGCGTGAAGCACTTTGTGAGCTGTGCGCTTGGTGACTGTCAGCCAGCCAGCAGGGCCTGCAAAGCCCATCAGTCAACATCCTATGACCTCACTTAACGTCCTATGACTTCAGGCGTATGTTAGGTGGGCATGGCTTACCTGAAATAGCCTTGTGGGCCAAATGGACAGCCCTGGCAGGCTAAGTTTTGCCCATGAGCCACAAGTGCTATAGAGGGGTGGCGGTCAGTACCGTTTAGCCAGTGATCTCTGTTGTTGACCTCCGTACATAGTACATTCTCAACTGGTGCTTGAAAGTAGCTGCAGAAAGGAAAAGGGGGATGCTTCAGCAATGGGCAGTTTTCCTCTTGTAATTTGAAATATGTAAGAAACATTATTCAAAAGTAATAGCTGTATGCTTAAAAATGAAAGAGAGAAAAAAGTGCATCTATTCCTGCGGGGAAAATCTCTTCCACCCGCAGATTAATGCTTTTTAATAAAAACCCTGGGATCTTTGAAGAAAATTCATGTCTGCAGAGCAGCTTTTTCTCCCTTGTTGGAAAGAGGTTAGTGATCAGGAATACTCAAGAGAGAGTTAATACAATTTTGCTTTGAGATAAGTGAACCAGGAAGGCTAGTTAAACTACTTTGGAAGCATGCACAATGAGCTTCTTAATGGACTCTGCTGTTGCAGTTTGTTTTTTCCCCTCCTTTCCTTTGATGCTGTTGCTAAGACATTTTAATCGTTGCTTTTCAGACGCAGTTGAAATCACCTCTCGGTCAGTTTCTAGTGCCTCCTCTGTAAGCACAACTTCGCTGGATACCTTGTACACTGGCTCGACAGAGTCGGCTCTCCCGACTGCTACTCCCAGCCCCAGCAACACCCCTCCCCCTGTCCCCAGCAGAAGTGCCCACACGATGGCATCACAAAGCTTGGATATTAGCCCGCCAGGGCAAAGAAAGCATGGGAGTGCAAGCAAATCACCCCAGACCAAGAGGGCTGCCCCAC
The DNA here is from genome assembly GCF_964270895.1 of Podarcis filfolensis. Classification (NCBI taxonomy): domain Eukaryota; kingdom Metazoa; phylum Chordata; class Lepidosauria; order Squamata; family Lacertidae; genus Podarcis; species Podarcis filfolensis. Next base: position 41,479,229 of record NC_139605.1, on the reverse strand, counting down.
AAGTGCCCGTGCAAGCAGGGGCTCCAGGTGCAAATGAAGAGAAGACCGTACAAGCCAAGGAGACTGTGCCAGTTGCTCCTGCAGAGGCAGAGGATTTTGACTCCCTTTGCCCGGAAGATAAAAAGTCGGCCGATGTAGACGATGCAGATCATGAATCACCGAGCCTAGTAGTATCTGTGCCAAAGACAATAGGCGCAGAATTGATTGAACTCGTCCGCAGGAACACGAATCTCAGCTATGAGCTCTCCCGGGTTGCCATTGGTGTAGTAATTGGCCATATCCAAACTTCTGTTCCTGCCACTAATAGCATCATGGAGCAGATTCTCATCTCATTGGTGGAAAGCAAGGTAGGAAAATACATAGGTTGAAAAGCATTTTCTGTGGCTTACTGGCTGATGAACTTTGTTTTTAGAAGGCATGGGGTTTTTTTGGTGTGCAGGCAGTAACATGAGTTGGGAGCTCAAGTACTTAGGTGACTGAGGCAGCGTGGATCATATTCTGTCCAGCATAAGAGTGGACATATCCCCTTGAAGATATGTCGGCTCCTTTAGAGATGGTTGAACTTCAGACTAGCAGGGTGTCCTTGATTCTTTTGTTCTAGAATCCCAAGATCCACCAATCACAGCCAGGTGCAAAATACATTGAATAAGAATTAAATAATTTTGAGCCCAGAAATTTGATTCCAGAACCAGAGCTGAATTGAGGTCACAGTCCTTTCAGACAAGAATCTGCTCCTAACTACCCCTTCCCCCTGGTGTGTCAGAAGTATAATTTGTGGCCGGGAAGGGGGTGTTGTTATTGTTAAACAATTGGGAGTCAATAATCCTTGCCAATCTGCTTCAAATTACCCAGATCTACCAGTATATCCTGCTTTCTGCCCATCCCTACTCTATGGTGTATTTGTTACCTCAGAAAGTAGCAGAATGCATGTTCAGTTACTGGGCTTTATTTATGAAGAGATGGTAGAATTACTGAACACTTCATATGCCAGAAGAGCAACAGAATAAAAAGGGAATGGGATCATGCGGTCTTGTTGACATCCTTATTGGTAAATAATACACTGGCAATGTAGGGTTAGGCATACAGAGAAAGAACTGCATAAATCTGGCCTGCATAGTTTGGAACCCTAAATCGGAGATGATTTAGGCAGCAACTTAATGACCCTGGTTGGTATAGACTGAGTTAGTGTTATAAAAATAGCAGTTGTCTATAAAGGGGAAAAATAATACAGAATCTGCAAAGAGGTGGGAGAACCATAAGCAACATTGGTTCATTGCGAGGTCCTGTTCAGATTATTTTATCCAAAACCACATTTCCCTCCCTAAATGAAGAGTTCTAGAGATAAGGCTGTTACACTGCTTTGCGTTCATATGGCCCCAAAAGTCAAATCCTTTGGTCTCTGTCAACCTGGGGTACGATGTTCTCTTTTTCTTTTATTTATCTATAAGCTAGTTTTATTTCTATCCTGCTACATCTTTTATTTACCAGCGTATGGTCTGAGGTCACGGCCTTGCTGAAGCTAAGCAGGTCTGGATCTGGTCAGTGCCTGGATGGGTGTCCGTCTGAGAAACAAGTGTAAAAATTAGTGTAAAATAATCCTAGCAACATTATCACAGGACAGAAACAGCATCAAGGGCATTGCCATAAAAAGTGTGTTTGGAGAGGGTCCTTGATTTCCTGGCTCAGTGTGCTCAATGACATGGAAAGCCAGATCTCCCACAGCTATGAATTACATGATGTGAGCACTGATTATGAGAAGGTCTGATCCGTGTCCTCTACACCTCATAGGTAGATGGATGCTTAACACAGATTCTGATGGGTGCAGCATGTAGGGCCAGGTTTATGCTTTGTTCACAGTTTCCAATTCCCTCTTTAACTCACCAAGTGGCATCTTCAAACCACTTGAGCTACGCTGGAACTGCTCATTCCCCCAACATTAAATTGCACACTCTTGCCACTGACTCCATAGTCTGTCTGGCTAACTGGCTTTAAGTGGAAAAATATTAAATTCAGTTCCTTTCTGTTTTGTGGTAGTGGAGAAGGAAACTTCCTACTGACCTCTAATAGGAAAGCTTTATTGATGCTGGCAAGATTACAAAAGGGTTTAGCGAGGCATACAGATATGGAAAACTGTTTTGCTCAAAATTCAGATCAAATCGTAATCCAGTTAGCTGTCCATAGTGAACACAATCGCTAGATGCAGCAGCGGAACTTCACATTTCTGGGATCATGTGACCCACTGGGTAATCAAGATAATTGCTTTTTAACTTGATAAAGATGGCGTATCAATACTCAGCCTCAATTCAGCAGAAACCTATAAGCAATTTCATGCTGCAGCCTTTTCTCCCCGCAACCTCTCTACAATTTGGCTTAGACTGTTGGTTTCTGTTCCTGTTCTATGGCTCAAAGGAAACAACTACAATACTTTGAGCTGACCGTATCCTGATAAAACACTAACAAAACCATTTTTTTAATTGAAGACTGGAAATGTGTGGAGTCTGTGCACCAACTTCTCGTGTAAAGATAATTTTAAAGGGCTGTATCCAGTGCTACTGCTACTCACAGTTGCCCCATTGAAATTAATGGGCATGACTAGCTTAGGTCTCTTAATTTCAGTGGGTCAACTCTAAGTAGGACTAGCACTGGATCCAACCCCAAATGTGGAACCTCTCTTGTCACTTTTTCCCTACTCAGAAAAACAAGACCGTGGTTTTTCCCCCATTGGCAGCGTATGGCAAAATATTAGCAATATTATTAATTCAATTTCTGTACTGCTTTATATTTTAAAGAAAATTTTCAAAAGTGTTTTAGAACACATTAAATAATCAAATAAAACAATCCAGAATAAAACATTACTGAAGAAAGTCAAATATAAAGTATACAGTCAAAGCAACAGGGCAGCCAAGAGTGTCTACGAACCCAGGCAATTTCTGTAATACTTTAGTGGGAGTGAAGAAACCACCAAAATCTTAAAAACAGAGCTAAACCACAATCCTAGAAGTATTGTTCTGAGTTAGAGGGGCGGCATGTAACAGTATTGCTTCAAGATTCATCTCAAGGTCAACCCCATCCCAATTACCTTTTTTTTAGCTGATTATAACAACCTAATTGCATAGTGTTTGAGTGAACTAATTCAGCACTTATTATAAAATAAAACCTACAAGCATGAAATTGTTGACAAGGGAAGCCATGTGTATAAAAATTATTCGGGGCCAGCAACAAATTTAAAAAACCAAATTAAAATTGCGATGATAAAATGTTGGGGCAAGCAAAGCCTTAGAGCCCACATATTTTCACAATTGCTCTGAAGCGCTTTCCCCACCTTTTAACAGTCCACTTTACTTCCCTCCCATCTCCTATCCACAGGGTTTCCGCTGTGAACCAAGCCGTTAATGGACTTGAACGAGATTAATCTATTAGCAAAGCTCTCTAATCTGACTAACTTCTTGACATATCATGCGCCTCCTTAATGCGATTTCATCACTAACTCCATTTCTTTCACTCGCACTGCTAGGGTCAGATCTGCTCTTATTAAGTAACTAGCAAGTATTACTGCTGTATAGCCACCCCATACATTTCCAGGAACCAGACTATGCCTTACAAAAGCCAACTTAAATGATTTACACTACAGTATTTGTAAGATGTGCCTTAAGCTCATCTGTGTTTGTCATTCTGCATTTGGAGGGCAAAATTATACGCGGGAAACATCCAGTTGCAATCTTTTCCGCTGAAGAGAACATGATTATTTTGGGAAAGTTCCCTCTGCTGCTATCTCGCCTCCACTGCTAACAGATGGAATGACAATTCTGCTGTGCAAACGTGGCTGCACTTCTGCAAAAGCTGCTCTGCTCCTTTCCCCCCAAGTCCTGGCTATCCATTCTAAAAAGCCAATGGCACTCTCAAAAAAATGTAGGCAATATTTTTAGGGGGGGTTGTTTGTTTTTTGAGTGGGTGTGCACAATCATCTCCCCCGAGCCCTAAATAAATAAATAAAAAGGTATCATTGTACATTACTCCGTTGATGACTGTGTGATAGATCCCTGTACTAACCTATGCTTAATGCAAGAGATGGGGCTGCCATCTCAACAGCACACCCTAGGAGACTCCAGCCCAGATTAACAGTGCCGAGTGAGACAGACACTTAATTCAATTTATTGAGCCTCTCTCTAGGGTAGAGCCTTTGGAAACTTAGTGTTTCATTTAGGAGCAAGCTCAGCTCCCTGAGCTGAGTGTGTAGTAATTACAGGGTGTTTCCTTCCTCCTCCTTCTGGAGTTATAATCCTCTTACAGAGAAGGCTATTGTACAGCGCAATGGAGGCAAGTGCTTACAGGTGTTCAGCAGCACCGGACAGCAAGAGGAGTTTTTTTGGTTTCTCCTATTGCAATAATTATGCTTCCCTCACTTTGCCTGTCAGGTATTCCCATCGTCATCTGTAGGCCAGTCACTCAAACACTCCTTCCACAGAGTTATTGGGCCGCAAGATATGCTTTGGTGGCTGCAGTCAAGGGACTTAAGGCACAGTCAGGTTTCCTGATCCCAGAAGGATCCCAATGTTTGTCTTGCAAAACTGGAAGCGCTGAACAGCACCAGACACCAAGCTGGGTTTCTTTTATTTATATATAAACTTACATTTATTTCTATCCTTGTGTGTGAATCACAACAGTCACTTCTGCTCCAAATGTAGTAACTTTCCCTGTACTAGTTTGGCTGTCCAATTCCAGTACTTGTTTCAGCTCTGGATCTGGCTCTCCCATATTTATAGGAGGAGGCAATATCATGAAGCATTTTCAATTGAAGACCCCATAGTAATGCAATGGGCATAGGCCCCAGCCAAGAAAAAGCAAATCCCATAGCTGCTTATAGATCAAACCAAACCCCTACAAGAGGATGTTTGGAGCTATTTAGTCTAGGGAGAATTTTTTAAAAAATGAGTAAGAGGGGACGCTATGGAAGTTCACAAAATTACACATTGTGCAGAGAAAGCACACTGGGTGATTTTTTTCCTCTCCCCTCCTGTCATAATAGCAGAACCCAAAAAGCCATCCAATGAAGCTAAACGGTGGGAGATTCAGAACAGACAAAAGGAAATACACAGTGCATCTTTATGCAGTGCACAGTTAAACTATGGAATTTGAAGTCCAAAGACGGCCAACATTAAAAGAGGATTAGTCAAATTCCTGTAGGATAAGGCCTATAATGACCATTATTCATTCATGATGGCTATAGATTACATTGAGTGTCAGAAAATCAGTACCTCTGGGTACCAGTTGTTGGAGATTATGAGCAGGAGAGTGCTGCTTCCCTCACCCCCTGCTTGTAGGCTTCCTACACAGACATTTGGTTGGCCACTGCGGAAGGAGGATGCTAAACTTGATAGGCCTCTGGTCTGATCCAGAAGGGCTGCTCTTTTGATCTTATGGATGAATCCATGTTTGCCACACTTGGATATCAAATAAAATGTGCAGAGGGCATGTGTGCAGGGGCACTGAAGTTACCACAGGAGCAGCTTACAGGGCGTGCGAGTGGGCCTTCAGCAGCCTGTCATTATGTGGATGTATGTTCTCTTACATTGCCCAAATGGGCAATATGTTAAAAGGCAATTTAGAGAAATAGGTGGAAACCCAAAGCTCAAGGGAAAGCTAGCTTCTACTGACATTTAAAAAAGAAGTCTCTCCTACATCAAAGGAGGCCTGAATTACACCTTTGGCTAGATTCTCTCCATTCCTGCCATATTTAGGTATATGAGAGTACCTGAGAGGTACAAGTTCCTCCTTTTTGAAATTGCTTCCACTATAGAATAAGTGCAAGGACACCCTGGCAGACTATGTTCAACATCAGAGGTATGAGTATATTTCTTTTCCCTTGATCCTTGTATTGCATGAACACAACAGCAAGGCAGACCTGAAAAATACCACAAGCAATTCATCCTTCAAAAGAGCACATTGGGAATAAGTCTGTGGTAATGGATTCTAGAATTGATTTAGTAAAGCAGTGCTTTGACTTTTAATTTAAAGTAGGAGGACAGAAGAAAGGATACAACTAATTAAAGAATGTAATATGAAGCCTGAAAAAAGGTTGAGAGATTTAGTATAGAGCAGCAGGAAGCTTTAATCAATGATGATCTCTTATTCCATTTGGGAGGAAAAAATTCTTAGAAAATCTTTCAGCTCCCTCCTCCAATTCTCACTTTCCCCAGAGAGAACATAGTTAAAGTTGTTTGAGAAAGAAGCACTTAACTTCATGCTGAAGCTAGCACTGCTGTCCATACACACTTCATGAGTTTGTAAAAAAACATGCTCACATTCTCAGAAACACTACTTATACTCAAAAAGCTTGCTTATACTCAAAACTTAGTCAAGTTTAGCTTGAGGCACCCTGATGGGCTGCACAGAGGTTCCTTGAAGGAAAGACCCTCAAGACAGGGAATTGCCCCCACCCCCAATAGCACGGGGACCATGCTGCTTTGAGGCAACCCCTTGGGGCTGGGAACAACGTCTCAGTGTTGCAAACCTGTGAGGCCACTGCCTCATCACTATGCCCAGTGTTCAAAACTCCCATTGTTCTAGGCACATTTTGTGACAGGCAATTTCATTAGCGCAAGCAGTTGCTGAGCTCAGGGCGCGGTACTGCGCCTAAGATTTCAGATTAAAACTGCAGAGTGGAAGGAAAGGAGGACCTTTTTCTGCCTGCCCACTTCCAGATACTCTCTGAAGACTGGAGAAGAGACCCTCTTAAGAATATTAGGGGGTGGGCAGGGGAAGGACTAGACCATGTGGAAAATGAACATGATATTTTGGCTGCAGTTCATTCATTTTGTATTTTTGTTATAAAAAAGTGCGCCTAGACATTCTGTTGTTGTGCCCGTAGCTTAGGTTTAAGGTGTCATTTAGCTCCTAGCTTTCATATCTCGGTTTCTAACACTATGCTGCTCCCACACTGCTGTTGACTAGTCTAAAGGTCATCTTATATGACACATTAGTTAAGCCCTATCTTGCTGATTACAGAACAAAGTTAGTTATTGCACTAAGCAAATAGCAGACTTGGATCTTGAAGTCATTATAGTTTCGTGATAAGTTACATCAACCCAATTTTCAATCCATATACACCCAGGGCACACATAGTGGCTCTTCAGGAGGAAGGACTGGATATAAATTTAAGAAATGCACAAGTAACATAGTGGAACTGCAATTATGGCTGCCCAGCATGGATAGAGGGGGAACAGTTTTGAATGTGCAGCTGCCCAAATACACTGACCTTTGACTTCTTTATCATCATGGAGAGTCTGGTCATGATCCCTCAAAATGACAGTGTAAAACTAGGGTCTAACTTGTCTTCCAACGACACAGCTTATTTGCGCACCTTTGCTCGCAAACACCTTTTGTTTACACTCTATCAATGAAACACTTTAGTTCTGCACTCTTCAGACTACCGACTCTTAAATAGTCAGCCAACTACAAATTTAGTTTATTTCTTACCCAACTGGCAATATGGAGAGCATGGAAGTGAAATACTTTAACTTACTTCTGGATTAAACTTTTGCTGTTTAGGAACTTGTGTTGGGAACTTGTCTGATTTGTCTGATCACATAGTGGTTCTGCATGTACCTTAGCATCATACAATGCTTCTCCTCTGGTTTGGGTCATATTATGGTCTGAATTGATCTGTTTGTGGAAAATCCTGTCTCAGGCCATAGGGCTGGATAAAGACCTCCATCACTATAAGTCTATGTGAAGATAAAAGCATAAAGTTTTATCTTGGTCCTAAACAAATGTTGCATGAACCATCTGTAAGGCTCAGTCAGTGTGGATGCACAGAACAAGGACTTATTTATTGTGGCATCACTTGTTTGGGGACACTTCTCCAGGAGAAGCCTGTTTTTTGTTTCACCAAGCTTTTGCGGTTTTCAGAGCCTAGTATCTTTTGTCCTTATTCCGCTCTCCCACCCTCATCCCAAATATAAGGCCTCGGGTTCAATCTCTGACATTTCAAGGAACTGCTGGGCATTCCTCCCATCTGAAACTGCTGAACTATGGCCAACCACTGTAGTTGGGTCAGCGTGTAGCTAAGTGAACTAATGGTCTGACAGTATAAGGCGGCTTCCAATTTCCTTCCTTGCAAATTGCTCAGATACTGAGAGATGACATTTCAAGGTGCTGATGGCAAATTCTAGGGCATGTTTTGCATGGAAATCAGGCCTCTAGAGAAATCATCTTGCTCAGTTCCAACCATGTGTTACCCTTTCTACATGAATTACTTTTCAAAGATCGCCCCCATCCACACTGCAAATTAGCCAGCTAAGGAACTCTTGGATGCATCTAAGCAACTGCCCCTGTATGGTTTTTGTTGTGGTGGGTGGTGGGGAGGCACCCAAAAAAACATTAGCATGATCCTTTACCTATTCCCAATATAGTACCAGTAGCGCTCCGTCTAAGGAAGGGAGAGAAAGGGTTGGAGAAATCTGATAGAGTTAATGGTGTTTCTGTTCTCACAGTGTTGATTTAAAATGAGGTTGAATGAACAGTGTGATGGGAGATGGAGATTCTTACCATCTGAACTCTAAAACGATGCAAGGCTCTTTTAGTTGGGTTCCTAGGGCTATGATTTTCATCACATTTTGCAAGCACATAGGGTCACTTTCATGCCTTGTGAGAAAACGAAAGTTGCACAAATAGGGAGAAATAGATTTCTAATCTTCAAGAGAATCACAGTTGCTTTATACACCCCCTCTGCCAATGTGAATTCATTTGTTTAATCAGGTTAATGGCACAGTTGGCAGGTGCAAAAACCCAACAGTTGTAAGATTCCCAAACTGCCTTCTTCCTTACAGATATGATTGTGCCCAATGAGCTGTATTGTATTGACACTTCTGCTCCCCAGGTTATACACATCTTTGAGGAATATCGTTTTCTGTGTACCAGCTGAATTAACTAATTGTTCAAGCTGTTTGCCATCCGTTTCCCAGGACACTGAGCAGAACAGACATTTCAGTTTTCAGAGTACTAATTCATGCTTATGACTGTGAGGGTATTCTCATAAGTGATACTAACCCCATTCAACCTCTTGTGGCCAGTTCAAATAAAACCTTTATTATTATGGCCAATGACCATTAAGAAACCAGGGTAAGAAACAAATAGAAGACATTATCCTGATGTGGAATAAAATAAAGTAAAATAAGTCACTTGTGGCATTTTTGGATGCCTGTACATGATTTGCAAATGGCAGTTCATTGAAGGCCTTCACTTGGAAGGTGCACTTACCTTAGCCATTTAAATCTCAGTTGAAAATTAAATTACAGTTGAAAACAAGTGCTTTTCCAGTAAGTGTGTCCTGTTAAAGTGATGTGTATTATTTTTGTTGCAGGATCTTTGTTCAGGACTGCCTTCTGGTCAGATCTGCCATGATGAACAGAGGCTAAAGGTTATATTTGCAGATCTGGCCCGCCATAAAGATGATGCCCAACAACGCAGCTGGGCCCTCTATGAAGACGAAAACGTCATTTGCTGTTACTTGGAGGAACTGCTTCGTATTCTGGTAATTTCCTGCTCTGGCTTTTGCATGGCTGGAGACTTGGTTACTTTCTCAGAATTCTGTTCAGCAGAAATGTAAAATTTGATTTATGTATTATTTATTGAATTTATACCCCCACGTATCCTCCCGGAGGAGCCCCGAGTAGCAATCAAGACAGGGTAACTTAGAGCTTTCCAAACTTTTCATGTTGGTGACACACTTTTTAGACATGCATCATTTTGCGACACAGTAATTCAGTTTTACCCATTAAACCAACCCCTTTCCAGCCCCGGGAGGAGCGTGGGGAAGCGTTTGCTCAATACAACTACACACTGCAGCCAACACACTAACATATTGTGACACAGTTTGGAAAGCTCTGGTGTAACTTTTTAGCTGGGGTGGGGATGAAAAAAAAAGAATGATACAGATGCATTTCTGTTATATATGTGGCATGATAACCTTGCCTTGATCCATATCTCTCTTGAGAGGCCAGCATGTGTACAAACATGAATGTGAACTGAAATGTGAAATTGCCTAATGTTGCTTGTTTTTAGAGTGAACTTCAATAGCATTTCTAAAGTAAGGAGTCTGCAGGTGTAAATTTACATTAAAAGGCTGACTCTTTCGGAAGAGGCATCTATTAGCAAGCAGGAAAGAAGTCCAAAACAACTTATACCTCTCATATTTGGTGCATTTTAGTGAATGTTCATTGTTTAAGGATGCGATTGGCTTGAGGGGGTCCTTTTCCTCTTCCAGGCCTGAAATTAAATTGGAAATTTGGGGTTTTGGGGAAAAAACCCTTATAAGCTATTTTATCTTCCAGAATGAGAGATATATTACTTTATAGGTAGCAGCATGCTCTTGTTTCAGCAGCTTGCATAGCTCTCTGGAATTATATATGGGTTTTTTGTTTGGACCATACATCTGTAGACTGTTTTTGCTTCAGGACAGAGACTTGTTTTGGTACTGAATATAACTTTAGTTTGCATTATATTAGTTTATGTTTGGGGAATGGAAAGATTGTGGTTTGGGACAGATCTGTAGGTTCATCTTGCATGGCTATTGTCAGAAACAATCCATTCTTGGTTCACTGGGAAACTGATTTTTCCATCCACATTTCCAGACCGATGCGGATCCTGAAGTCTGCAAGAAGATGTGCAAGAAGAATGACTTCGAATCGGTTATGTCCCTTGTTACATATTATCAGATGGTATGAGGCTGCAGTCAATATTTTTTGTTTCCAGAGAATGGTAGAGGATGTTTTATCCCATGTTGATGGCCTTTCAGCTGATTCCCTGGTGGCCCACTGGAATGCAGAGTTAACCGGGGCTATCGACTGTCTAGGGACGGCGGGTGGCGCTGTGGGTAAAACCTCAGTGCCTAGGACTTGCTGATCGTCAGGTCAGCGGTTCGAATCCCCGCGGCAGGGTGCGCTTCCGTTGCTCGGTCCCAGCGGCTGCCAACCTAGCATTTCGAAAGCACCCCCGGGTGCAAGTAGATAAATAGGGACTGCTTACTAGCGGGAAGGTAAACGGCGTATCCGTGTGCTGCGCTGGCTTGCCAGATGCAGCTTGTCACCCTGGCCACGTGACCCGGAAGTGTCTGCGGACAGCGTTGGCCCCCGGCCTCTTAAGTGAGATGGGCGCACAACCCTAGAGTCGGACACGACTGGCCCATACGGGCAGGGGTACCTTTACCTTTACCTATCGACTGTCTGGCTCCAAAGTGCCCTCTCTGATTTCATGGAGCCCGGACAGCCCCGTGGTTTTCCCCAGAGCTGAGGGCAAGGAAACAGTCGTTGAGACGGCTAGAGCACCAGTGGTGAAAAACTCATTCTGAATCTGACCAGACACGGGTGTAGAGCTCCAGAGTGGCTGAGGAAACCCAGCCAGATGGGCGGGGTATAAATAAATTATTATTGTTGTTATCATCATCATCGCAGCTGCATGTAGGGGGCACACTGTTTTTATGTAATCCTTGTTCACAAATCAAAACCGATGGAGAGTTTTTGGGGACAGGAGTAAGTGAAAATGTGAACACAAGTTTACAACAGTGTTGTCAAGAACCTTAACCTCCTCCTGGCATTCTCGGTTCCAGGAATATTTCTAATTGGTTTGTCTAGCCTGTGAATAGTAAACCTTTAGCCATCCAGGTGCTGTTGGAGTCCAACTCCCATCGGGCCAGTGGTTAGAGATAATGGATGTTGTAGTCTGGCAACATCTGGTGGGGGGCATAGTTTCCCCATGCATGGGCTTGCCAGTTAAATCAGGCAACTGTGAAGGCTGTAGCATTCCACACTACGATCAAGTAGCCAAACAGTAAGAGCAGAGGAAGAATATGAGCATGCTGAGTGTGAACTTAACGCTGTAAATCTAGAGAGCGTAAGCTGTAAATGAACCCATAACAAAGGACTGCTTATTTCCAAAGCTTATTTGTGGCATCAGGAAAAGTGTGCCTGAAAACAAGCCTTATATCTGGGTCATGGACACATCTCTGCTAGCAGCTTGGAAGATAAATCTAGCTGCCCCTTATAAAAACACACACAAAAGCACTCCACTCAGGAACAGAGGTAGCAGCTTTGCTGTCATCGAGAGGAAGGATTTCTGAGAATGCCTTGGGAACATTGGCAGGCTGTTCCTGCTCTTCTCTTAATTGATGCACATCTGTGCATTCATAAACAGCTTTGGGTAGGAAATTAGGTTATGAAGATACTTCTCTGGGACAAAGGAAGGAAATCAAGTATGCGGAGGAACATGTAGGTGTTTCTCTTTAGTGCCTACAAGAATGCTTCTTTGCTCCTTCCCTTTCCGAGGGCTCGCTGTTACAGCCATCTGCCCTAGATAATCCACTCTCCTATGCTTGTCATAATTAATTCATTTTATTTTAAACATGTTTTTATTTAAAAAAATCCAGCGCATGGAAAGTAGGGGGAGGTCTGTTGTTTACTGCTGGAGCATCTTCTTTGCATGCAGAAGGTTCCTGGTTCAATACCCAGCATCCCCAGGTAGGTCTGGGAGATGGAGATATTCCTGTCTAAAACCCCAGACAGCCACTACCAGTCATTGTAGTTGCGTCTGAACTAGATCGGCCAACGGTATGACTTGGTACGAGACGTGTTCCTGTGTGGTGAGACATTGTGACAGATAGTCCACTTGTATGGATCAGAAATTAGTTTTACAAGTGTAATGTTTCCTTTCTGTGATGAAATATCTGAAAGGATCTTCACACACAAAAAGAAATTATAGAGGAGTTGGAGTTATTTATTAGTGGATAATTCATCTGTTCCCAGTTGTATCAATTAGGAGACTCTCTCTTGAGGAGTAAGCTTACTTTCCTCTAATCCCAAGCAATGCTTGGATTGCACTCTATCACAAAACTTGTGTGATGCTACAAATTGACGCAGAAGGCAAATTGGAAGGTGGTAATAAATGGGTCTGCCTCAAGTAGGAAGAGGTTATCTGGCACTGTCTTTTAGTGTTTAGAGCTAGTTTTGACAAACCAGGAAGTCTAGGTTAACTGTCATTTCTCTGTACTTCGAGTCCAGGAAACAGTGGTTAATAACTCCCAAACAAGCTGTAGCTTCATTTCTGGCTTGTCACTAACCTTGGTTTCCTGGTTTATTGATTATCTTATTCATAAAGAACTAGGCAAGAAACACTAATGGTGAAATCCAGTTCACCACCATTTTGCACACCCTGAGAGGCCAACTTCCATGTGACCTCACTAACTTGAAACTGTTTCAGTGAAGATAAATGTACTCGCTTTGCTGAGCTCAGTTCTTAAACTAAATACTTAACCTTGGTGAGTACTGATAACAAACAGGAAGTATTTTCCTGGCATTTTGTCATTTAAAATTTGTTGTTTATAATTTTTTAGGAGCACAGAGTGCCATTGCGGCTGCTGCTTCTAAAGTGTTTTGGAGCAATGTGCAACTTGGATGCTGCTATTATCTCTGCTCTGGTGAATTCGGTCCTGCCAATGGAACTAGCTCGAGACATGCAGACTCATACCCAAGGTAAGGCAAGCTTATAAAATGGCTCTTGCTACATCTCTGCTGCTTCTCATGGAGATCTTGAGGTGGTATTATTATTAATATTACTACTACTACTACTACTACCTACCCACCCATCTGATCTGACTGGGTTGCCCAAGCCACTCTGGGCAGCTTGTGAGGTATTGTGGGGTTATGAAGATTGGGCATCCAAAATAATTGTTACAGGTATTTGGACAGCAATCTAATCCACCATTGCAAGAGTCTCTGAGATGGGTGTTAGTAGGAAATTAAGACTGATGGGCACAGTGGAGTTTTGCCACCAAGTTGAAGCAGATAAGGGCTGAGGCTGGACTATAAACAGGAAGCGAAGAGAGGGAGGGAAAGTAGATCTGAAAGTACATTCTCTTACCCGTATCCTTGATCAATTGCCTGGCATTTCTTCCATGCTTCTACATCCTTGGAAATCCCGTTGCAAGCTGAGGAAGCAGCTCACGATAGCCAAAGAGAGAGTGCTTGAGTTTTAGTTTGGGTTTTGCAAGCATCTCCCGGGTAGCTGAGCGAGTAGTAAGGTGCTGGTCTATGCGTTTTGAGTTTACTGGCCTCCTTCTAAATGATCATTCAAGTAGCTTAATTTTCAAGTGGCTCAGAAGATGGCTTGGGTGAGTTTGGGGACCATTGATAAAGGTTTTTTGGGGGAACGATACCTTGTCCGTTCTATGATGGAAAGTGTATGTAAATCTTGGGGAAGGGTGGCCTTGTATATTTCTGATCTAGAAATGAGGGAAGAGCAATAGCATGGATATGGCTGGGTGGGGGGTGAACTTGCCTGGTTCAGGCAGTTTAAAAAGGGTTGGTAGATCTTGATCTCATGGGTGACCTCGTGTGAAGCCATGTCTTTGAAAGCAAAGTTTTGCAGAAGAAAAAGATTGGAAGTGCTTTCATTAGACAGAGAACATTTTTTATTAACTAGGTTTAGCAGAGCCAGCTACTTCTGCTCTTCGATATGTATAAAATATGCAGCAGGCTGAATAAATTAATTCTGCAGTTTGTTTATTGCTGCCAAGTGCCGATTTAAATCTCTTGGCTTTCTATCTGTTCCATGGCTTTGATGGGCAATGCATACATATCTCGGAGAAAGAAGCCCATGGTGTCTTTCTAGTGGGCTGTATCTTGTTTCCTTTTACCTTTTTATATTCAGCTGCTGAACGTGGAATAGTTAAAAAAAAGAGTTGCTGTCTTTGACTTAGCGGTGTTGTCACCTGTTGCCATCTAGTACACTGGCAAAAGAGTGGGAGTTTTATTGGGATTTAATGGGCTATTTGATTTTTTAAAAAATCAGTTAAGTATCCCTTAAAAATTATCTGGCTTAGTATCACACACACACACACATGCTGCAACAGACTGCCACCATGGGAACTAGTTTAATTAGAACTCTGAAACTAATGCAAGCGCACATGATAAAGTCTAGACCCTTAATCTTTTAAAACTGAATCCATAATCCACTATCAAACGTGGCATTAACAGCCTGCTTTTCTATACAAATGAATAACCCTTTGAAGGTAAGCATTATAAATGATGATTATATGACTACCCATATTTGCATCCCATCCTTTGACTGAGCTCAGGGGTAGTGAGCTACCTGTACAGGTGAACTACCTCACTGTATCCTCATAGCATACTGGTGGGAGGTTAGACAGAGGGTGTTAGCTGTGTAAGCTTAACTCTGATCTTCCCAGTCCAAGTTCAGCGCTAACCTTTGCACCCCACTGCCTCCTGCGATACAATCCTGTTCAGGTCTGCTCAGTAGTAAGCTCCACTGAGTTCAGTGAGACTTCCTCTCATCCAGGTGAGCACAGGATTGCAGCCTTACCAGCTCTGGGTGGGATTCAGCTGCACAGCATACATCCACACAAGCATTTCAGCTTGCCATATGGAACAACCCACCCCTTTCCTCTGTGAAGCTATATACAGTGGAACCTCGGTTGTTGAACGTAATCCATTCCAGAAGGCCATTTGACTTCCAAAACTTTTGACAACCGAGGCACAATGGGTGGGCGGAAGATTCCATTGAGAAACGCGTCTCGGAAGCCGTTCGACTTCCAAGGCACGTTCGAAAACGGAAGCAATTACTTCCGGGTTTTCAGCATTTGAAAACCAAAACGTTTGGCTTCCGAGATACTCAAAAACCGAGTTTCCACTGTATCTAAAATGAGGTTTGCTGTCAGACATCCCAAGGCTTCTGATAAAGGATTTAGAAGCTTAATGGCTTTAATCTAGAGTTACGGGTTAGAGGGAAGAACCGGACATTTACCAAACGGGTGCAACATAGCTATGGTAATGAGAAACTGTGTTCCGTCTGTCTAGGGTGCAAACAGATCTGTTCGATAAGTCCAAACAGAGGCTCACTACACGGTTTCTTTGAAGAACAAAACTTTGAAGGGAATCCTTTGGCCAGCCTTAAGAAAACCGCAGTTCTGTTTTGTTTCATTTGTCGCATTCAAAAACCATTCAAGGGGTACACTCGGGTGCTAAGCATAGGGTTGATATGTACCAGTAAGACGGCCTTTCCTCAGTGCAAGCGGCAAACAAGAGAGAGGGGATTAATTAAAGCCAGCAGAAGCACAAGGTAGGCTAGAGAACATGAATGCCCTGCGCTTGATCGGATGCAACTCTAAGCCTTGCTGAGCTGCAAGGGGATGAGAGGGAATGCCAGGCTGCCGTTATCTGCATACAGATAGCCAAGATGGTTCTGCCCTGAAGGTATAAAAAATCCGACAGTCACACTTAACACAAACAAAATGGGAAAACTACAGAGCAGAACTAGCATGGGGAGCAGGCAGGCGATGTGTGTTCTTGAGTGGGTGGGATGGTGATCTGGGAGATGGCAACTGGCTTCTCACGCAACGACCCAGCTACGCTCTGTGATACATTCATTCATTCCCTGTGTTGCTGCAATGCAAATATGATCTGTGCCTGCACTTTATACTTGTTATGCTTATAGATGTCTGAGCTTTCTCTTTATCACAGCAGTTTATTGATTGTCCACAGTGTCTGAAGTTGTTAGCATTTTTTATCTTGGCATGCAAAAGTCTCTGTAAGGGTGCTTATTTCTGCTGGTTAAGATGGCAGTACTTGAAGCTGTAGTTCTCATTGTTCACTCTAGCGGGAAGCTTGCCTGGATTTCAAGATTAGTCCTAGCTTGCTGGCATCTAAAAATAAACTTTCGGCTCCATACAGCACGAATTTATAAGTTCGTCTACAGGCAGATGTTTTTATTCTATACTCCGTATTTCTCACAAATGGATTCCTTTTTTCATCTACTGCTTGGATAATTCAGAGTTCAGGTGCCCTTTTAGACCTCTAACTTGTCTTTGTTGGGGGCGCTGAAAAAGAAGGTCTTTTTTGTCTCCCGTTTCTTCCTCCCTCCTACAAGTCCATCCTGCCAGAGCTGTGTGGTAGCACCTGCACAACCTGGCCAGCCATTTTAGCTGTCACCAAATGTACAGACCATGTTCTCCTGGTAGCTGCCCTGGGCTGTTCCTTTGTGAACTCCCTACAGATAGTACCTTCCAATCTTCTAGAGTCAGCCTCTGGCTTTGCGGCCAGTAGTTGCTTCCTGGTTAGTATTAACTAGCTTTTGTGCAATTATGCCCTAACAGTTTTGTTTTTCAGTTCTGCGTGCTTCAAATACAATACAAATAAGCTGCTAGGGGAAGAGACCATAAGGCTAGATTATAAATATTACATATGCTTTCGTTTGACTGAAGCATCTGCTTCTGGAAAGGTATTCTGCCCCATGCCCTCCTGTCACGTTTATTTTCAGCTTGAGCATTTTCTATCCCCATACAGCACATCTGAGGAGCATTCATCTTGAGCACACACTATTGCTCATGTGTTAGCAATGGCAGACCTTGACAGGTATGTGATTTTGACAGCCAAAACTATCCAGCGCTTTCCCTTCATGTCAGTTACCAGTTCATTTGAAATAACACTTCACAGTGAAACAGGACTGATCACCGAGACAATGAAAAAGTGGCAAGGGGCAGTGAATACTTTGCCACCGGTCCATGTCAGCCATTTCTTTCTTTCCAGGGGCCATTTTGTGCAACAGTGCTTAGATGATTTCTTTTTCTTTTTCTGCTGTTGCTGTCACAAAACTGTAAACAGATTCTCTCATGAAAAATGACCTTGAGTGCTGGAGTGATAGAGGCTTACTTTGTTGCTTGGAACTTGGGAATCGAGGCTGATCTGTCTTCTGATAGACTGCAGAGCATCTAATCCCTTTTGCGGATGGCAAAGAGCAGAGCTATCCATGCCAACTCTCAGGCGGCTGGGGATTGTTGTCAAGCCAGAAGCAAGCGTTCCATTGGATCCTGCCTGGTGCTTAAGGAGGAATACTGGAGGCTAAAGCTCTCTGCATGGATTCTGGATGCTTTTGATGAAATAATGCTTTCCCCTTGTGCTGATGCAAGCACCTTGGCTGCTGTCCAACTTTTTCTGCTAGATGCTTCTTGCCCCTGGACAGCCACTTTCCTGTGGTGCTTCTAGTCTGCAAATCTTTTCCACATGGTATTTTTTGGGGGAAGCTTATTATAAGACGCAGCAAGGCAGTATTAACTAGAACAATTCTGTTTATAATCCACTCCTGTAATCAACTGTCCCTTGTCATTGCTACATAGAGACACAACACTGCTGTCAGTTCTACATTTTTCTTCGGCTCTCTCCTTTTTTATGAGCTTCACTTTTCGAGCCCTTCCAAAGTCCTAATCTTCCTTTGTTGCATTTGTGGTCCAGAGGATTGGCTTTGTGGTTAAGTTCAGAAAACATTCAAGCTGACTCAAAACTCTGGGTAATGCAGTTTTCATTTCCTCTGCCCTTCATAAACTGGCCTCAGCTTTGTGTGTAGGGTCAGTCATCAGAGGTCCCCCCTGGTGAATTGCAGTACTGTGTCTTCAAAGTGAATTGGGTTGAATCGTGGTTTTTTAGTCTTCGTAGAGCTACTGGTAACCCTTTCCCCTCCTCCTTTAATACGCCCAGGATAGAAAAGTGACTGGTCACATTAGCTAAGGACGCACCATTTTGCCATGGCTTAAGAGAAATGAACTAGGTGCTCAGAACAAATCTTAAGGTTTTGTATCAATGAATTTAGCATGCATTGAATAATTGAATTAGCTTACATATTGCATTCGGCTTCTAGCATTCCAGATATATTTCTTACAAATCTTTAATTGCCTTAGCTCTTTTCATTCCTCTGCGAGTAACTGCTACCGGGTACAATACCAGAGAAGATGGTAGCAGGGGCCAGTGGCAGCTTGTACATTGCCACTTGCCACTGCTGCCCAGTGCAAAACCTGCTGCAGTGATGGCTAGATATCTTTAGAAGGCCCATCATCCCAAAATAGTTCCTTGCCTAGAATCCCCATACACTGGTGGGCATGCTATTTGAATAGCAGAGACCCTATACCGCAAAACATGTTTCATTGTTCTGCTCTTTCCTTGTTTTAGTTTTAGGGTGCTTTTGAGTTGTTGACATCTTGTCAGATCATGTATCGTTTTCCCCAGTTTCTTTATCCTTTCTCTTGGCTAACTGGGGCTTCTGCTCCTTGACTCCTTTCCCAGGCAGCCAAAGGCCTTCTCCCAGGCAGCTGCACCCATAAACAAAGCTGATGGTGTCTGGACACGAGAGTTTCCCCTAGGGTGGCTCATTTGCTGGTAAAATAACAAAGCGAGGTACATATGAAACATTGGTGCTCCCTAACTTGTTCTGGAGCTTCAGGGAAGCCTGTGTCCAACCCTGCCACAAATTCTTTTGTTCATCTGCCTGACTGGCGGTCACATCCAGCGGAGGGGGATGGTTGTGCCAGATGAAAGTTGGGACCCACCTGGGAAACAAAACATGTTGAGAGAGAAATGGACAAATCCACACTTTCGAAGTCCAAGTACTTTCCTGCTAATCGTCACATAGAGTACATAACCCAAGTATTGGCCTATACAGAAATGAGCCAACTTTTACTGGGTTATTCATCGCTGCACATAATAACTAGGCTGTGTAAACCTCTCCATGCTTTAATGATCTCTTGTAAACAGTGCAGTGCATATTTCATTGTGGCCATATGCCCTATCATGTGGCGTTTCTTATTTAAACCCCTACTGGAACATGCCAACTAATTAAGATTCAGGAAAGGCAGTGGCTGTGATTCTGTGGAGCGCTCATGTATAGATGCTGCCAGTGAAAATTGTGCTATACTAGCAGGCTGCAGGACAGGTTGATGCATGAGGTACAAATGTGCACTGGAAAGGAAGCGAAAACACACACCTGGAATAGTCTGAATCTCAGGTGACTTGTAGCCAAACTATTGCTGATTTATGAGAAAGAAATGTGTTCTACAGGAATGGCTGTAAAAAACAACAACACCAAACCAAATTACAATATATGTGAGATCTTGAAATACTATTTGTGGTAGGGGAAGCTGTTTAACCCAGTTTTATTATATTTTTTAAATTGTCCTGCTTTTCTTTCACGTAGGAGCTCAACACAATTAGCAGAAAAGCAAACAAACAAATCCATATACAAAGGGCAGAATTTAATGTGTGAGCAAATTTCCAATCGTGCCCAGAACCTCCCCTTTCCCCTTTCCCCCTTCCCCCTTCCCCCTTGCAGCCCCTCCCCCACTATCCCAAAATCTGTTCCAGAGGCTCCCCATACCTTTTGGAGAAGACTCTGAGGTCCATGGAAGGCTCTGGGAAGTGGGGTGGGGAGAAAAGCGGTGAAATTCCTCTGGGCAAGCAGGAGTCTGTTCTTCTCCAGCACAGCATTTGATAATGTGCCGTACCCCCCTGTTTTATTAAAAAGCAATCAAATCAGAATTTAATACTACAATAATACAATTAGCAGTCAGAGAAATAGGAGAAGAGGTCCTGTCCCGATGTGCATCAGTAACGAGTTAAGACCAGGAATTTTTATTAAATCCATTTTTCTTTAAATGTGTGCTCTAATGCCTTAACCAACCTTGTTTTTCCTTTGAAAAGCAAGTTTATCCTCCACAGTGAACTTCATTTGTGTAAAATTTACTTCCGGTTTGGTCTAGTCAATTTCACCAATCTGAAATGTATTGGGCAAGAGGTGATTGGAATTAGGAAATATGAAAGCAGGGACTGAATAGACTCTTTCCTGTACTGCCAATTATGTTTGTGCTATCAGAGCCAATGGATGGAGTCACCCTTTGCAGTAAGGAGTAAGTCACCACTATTTTGCTCAACAGCAGGGGTGGCTAATCTGTGACTCTCAGGTGTTGATGGCATACAACTCACATCGTCCTTTACCATTGGGGCTGATGGGACTTGGAGTCCAACAACATGTGAAGGCCCACAGATTTCCCATCCTTGCCCTGCAGAAATCAAACTCTGTTGCCTTAACCAGACAGAATGGATATCTGAAAGTTCACTTAGAATTAACATAGAACAAGAATTGTAGAAAAAAGAAAAATCCAGCAGACGTGGAGCTTGGCCCTTGCCTTTTGCAGTGACATGCTGGTCTTTGGACCAGAGATGAGGAACCTGTGGACCTCCAGATCTTGCTCAACTCCAAGTCCCATCAGCTTTAGCCAGCATGGTCAGGGGTCGGGGATGGTGAGAATTATAGAGCAACATCTGGCAGTGGGCAAATTCCCTCTATTTAAACTTAACAGTTCTGCATGTAGCTCTTGCATACTCCACTTCAAGACTCAAGACTTTGTTGATGGTATCAAATATCAAGAGAAATGTACCGTATTGGCCCAAATATAAGCCACACTCCCCCCCCCAAAAAAATTCAACTGTGTAAAGTTAAAATGTGGCTTAAATTTGTGATCTTACAAAAATTGGCTGTTATGATATCATTGCTGAAACGGAATGGGTGTGAGTGCCTGCGGAATTTTAAGGCAGCAGCTTATATTTGGGTATTGTCTTTTTTTCCTTTCCCCCCCTTGAATTTTAAAGGTGTGGCTTATATGCGGTTGCAGCTTATATTCGGGCCAATACGGTATCTGTTTAAGAGCTGACACCATGCCGGAAATGTAACGCATATCTTCTGATCTGCTGCATTCATTGTATAACCTCTTTTTCCATCTTGACTTTTTTCAATGTGGCAGAAATTTTGCCTTAGGGAAGAAAGAGAGCAGACCTCCAAGCAAGCCAGCTGCCTTCCTTCAATGGCTGTTCTAGATGCTTGCCATGTTTAGATCGCATGAGCATGTGCCCTGGCGCAGGTGTAACTAAACTCGTGGCTTTCTTTTCCAGACCATCAGAAGATGTGCTACTCTGCTTTGGTGCTGGCTATGATATTCTGTATGGGAGAACCGCTGCCATATCATCACTATGGTGAGAAAAAGCTCCACCACAGGGGGTGGATGGCAAGCTGCCACCGAGCAGAGGATTTCTGCAGTTTTTTTAACCTATAATTAAAGAGAGACAGCTTGATCCGAGATTGCTCTCCACAGTCTGGGAAACGGCTCACCAAAAACGCTTACAGGGAATATGGGAACTGGATGGAGCCCAGATGAGTGAAAACTTGCTTGGTCTTCCCTTCAGAACTGTGTGTTGAATTCAGCTTCCCTGAGATCAGTTGTTGGAGGGCAGCCATATCTTTCTTATTAGCTGATAAATGGCCCTAAGCCTTCAACTCCGTCCTTCCACAGTCTGTGTCTGTCTATTTCATTTATACCCCACCTTTCCTCCAAGGAGCTCAAAGTAGCATACATGTTCTCATCCTCATTTTATCCTCACAAACAACCCTGTGCAATAGGTTATGATGAGAGCAGGAGAAACTGGCCCAAGGTCACCCAGTGAGTTTCATGGATGAGTGGAAATTTGAACGCTGGTCTCCCAGATCCTAGCCAGGCACTCTAACCACGACACCACACTGGCTCTCAGTAAACCACCCTTTCAGGGCAAACAGCAGCTTGGGAGGAGCAACTTTTCAAGGGAAAATATGCAAGAGGAAAGGGGTGAAATCTCCGTCTCCCAGCACCATAGCTACCAATCCTAGTCCCTCTCCCCAAGAGCTGTGTTTAACCAGCAGGTGGGTGGGGCGAGGGCATAACAGGGATCCATACTTGGATTACCCCTCTTTTATCATTTAGTTTGGGTCCTCAGTTAATGGAACTGTTTGGCCTTGGTGACTGCTGTGCACCTACTTAATACAAATACAATACAATATGATCCATTTAATGCACATCAGATACAGACTTCCTGTCGTTATCAAATGGACATGACTAACATAGTTTCATTTATTTCAGTGGATCTACTCTGAATAGAACTTAAATACAACCCAAAATGAATAACCCCAGTGTCTCATTTGCTACTCAGCTTTGTGAAATGTAGTGGCTGGACTTATAGTTTTGCTCCGCATACCAGAAATCACGTCCCCTGTGGAGTCTTTTAAAAACAACAACAGAACAAAAACATTTCTAAACATATTTTATTTTGCACAGAGCACCTCAATTCCCAGTTTGTCCAGTTTCTGTTGGATGTGATTGAAGATGGGTTGCCATCAGACACCACAGACCAGCTGCCTGACCTGTTCATTAATGTTCTTCTGGCTTTTAACCTTCACATTCCAGGTGAGTAATAAAAGTTTTCCCAGCTGAGATGATGCCAAGGTTTGCAGTGAGCTGTGGAAGATCTTTCACTGTACTTTGTTTAAGTTGCAAGAAGCCTCTGTCTAGGTTTTGGAATGGGTAAGATACAGATTTAAATAAGACACTTGGCCATGCTCTACAGGTGGAAGGGGAGCAGATTTACATTTCTGAAAATATGAGCTCAGGTATTATTAAGGGAAATTTAAACTGCTTCCGGACTTGCCAGCAAGCTCTCATTTCTGCACCTCTTCCTCGAGAGGGAACACTTTCCTGCCCACTTGGTAAACATGGTTGGCAGTTTTCCCCTTGGAACTTTACACTGACCTATCAGAGCTCTCCTTTTGCGCTGTGATTAGTATTTCCAATTGGCTCAGCAACATGCACACATCTTGACACAATTCAAGATTAAATCCACAGTCACCTCCATTCTAGCCAGTTCCATGGCCAACTCTTCTAGGGCACTGTCATTTGAGGTATCTAGATATTTTGCCTCTTTGTCCGGGTCAGAACACACACATGCCCAGTCTGTGTGAGGCACATTGAAGTCATGCATTAGGATCGTGCTTTCTATGTTGGATGCTTCCCTGATGGTATGTCTTCAGTGCGGAATTAGTTTGAGGCTGACAGAATTGTTTTGTGGATGAAGTTGTTCCATTGGGGAGTCCTGGTTTGTTTGGCACTGTGCCCTCTTTGATGTCCACAGTATGCCCTTCCCTGTATCCCCCATTTCTCTTTCCACTAGGTTTCCTTTTTGCCCACTACATCTATGGCCCCCTTTTAAAAATGAGCACGCCTATTCTACTGTCTTGACTTGGAGGCTTCTGTTGGTAGGATATAAACACCTATACATGTTTCCCCCTACACCCTTTAGCTTCTTTGACTGACTGTATGCTCATTGCTTAATATTAACCTGTCAATATTAACATGTGGACAATCAAAAACAGCTTCATCCTCCTCCCCCCTGCTTTCCCCAATAGGTAAAGTTTGCATGTGAGAACTGCACTTTCATAGTTCTGCTCCATGAAATGTGGAGACTCAAAGCTGGGGTGCTGGGAGGAAATTCCAGTCTGAGACTTCGTTGTAACAAGTACCGGGTCCTTAGCAATGCAGTTAACTGGGCATCTTCCTCCTTTCGGTGATTGGCAGGTGTTCTGCTTATCCCTTGCTGTGCCTTGTGAATTTCATTAGCTGTAGAAGCACTGTAGGTTATTCCTTATAATGGCATTCTGCTGGGCAGCACTTTCTCCAGGAATACTTGATCTCCCCTTGTTCCTGCCAGGCTGAGCCTTTTGGGAAGCAGCTTAGCTTAGCCTTGCTGTTGGTGATTGCAGGCACTTTTTAATGTAATTTTTTGAGTGGGCAGTCATAAGCAGGCCAAAACACACCGTGGTATCAGGCTGCATCTTGTTAATCCTGAATATCTTGGCAAATTATTACGCTGCCAAGTTCTCATGGCCTTGCCTTAATTGCTTTCTGCTTTTGCATAGGATGCCTTTCCACCTTGGCTTCATGAAGTGGAATGGATTAAGCAGCTATAAACACATCCAGTAATTTGCCACGTAGTATTTAAGGGATAACATCATTAAGATATGGGTTATAGTAAAGTGTGTGTGTGTGTGTGTGTGTGTGTGTGTGTGTGTAAATAAATAAATCTGTTGCATTATTAATCACCTAATAGAAACGGTTTTAAATCTATTTTTTCTTCCCTTTTATTCGTTACAGTTTTATTCTTTCAGTGCTGGCTAGTTTGAGTAATTACACTGTTTCACCTGACGGGCAGAACATTTCTATGAATTATTTTGTGCCCACCTGGGGTACAGTGGGAAACTGGAACTTAGTCAAGAACTTAGAAACTAATGCTCAGCCTCTTTTTCGACTGCATTTCTTTTTGTGTGGAAAAAAGTCTATGTCTTTCAAGCCACCAGAGTGTGTAATGCAGAAAAGGCCACAAAATCTGCTTCTCTGAAACCTGTTCAGTGTGTGTGTGTTGTCTTCGGCATGACGCTTTCTGAAATGCTACAGATATTTCCCGGCATGTAGAGGTTCTACCGTTTTCTTCCCTGACACACCTCTGCCTTTCTGTTGTCTTGCTCTGATTTGCCCTAAGAGTGCCAACTAGTATTAGACACAGCATTCAGTAAGTGCAGATGGAGGGAGCAGTAATGGAGGCAAAGACGTCACCATAGCAAGCTGAGGTCATTTGCAAATTGCAAGGGATGGCAAGACAGAATCAGTTGCCTTCTTCCAGCCTTATGGGTTTCCCTCCCCACTTCATATATAGCCGTATTGTATGGTTCTGAAACAAAAACAAATAAGCCCAAATTCTTATTATAACCATGTATCTCTTCCATCCTAGGCCTTCCAAAGCAAGTTGCAGTTGAAAAAGCATAAATAATGTAAAATTAAAAAAATAATGTAAAAGTGGTATCACAATCTTAAGGAATAAGATTCTTTATTTAAGGAATAAAGTACAAAAACATAAAATAGAACAGAAAGAAATCCTTAAAAATATTCCTCCCTACACATGAATAGTAATGAGATTGTTGTCCATGAAACAAGGGGTGGGAGGTAGCTGGCGCAAAGTCAGGTGACTCAGACAGACCAATGGTAGCCCTGATTGGGCAGAGGCTATGGCATCTCAATGTTGTTGTTGTTTTTTTAAAAAAATAAATCATTTGCCTTCATTTGCTGCCTTCATTACAAGTTGTTCAGGATGGGAGTATGAAACATACAAAATTAAACTTAAACCAGACTGTGAAATACTAGCTTTTTCACAGGGAGGAAGGGAGCTGTTGACTACTTACTCCTGTCGCTTCCTCCTGCACTTCCATGCCCATGCTGTGTGATAGAATGGCATCAATTATGGAATGTGCCGAAATAGCGGTGGGCCTCCACTGCGTGGCATTGTCTGAGCCTCTTTCTGGCGTCTTCCCATCCCCTGTGGTGGTGTAGCGTAGGTAAGCTCAATTTTCTATATGGTTGTCTGAATAATCTTGGCTTCTTAGTTGAGCAGGTGTAGTTTGCTGACTGGAGAACAGGGAGCTTCACATTACCTAGCAAGACAGATTTCTGCAGCTGAATTTTGCAGCATAAACCCTGATGACTATTTCAGGAGCAAGCTGTGAGCCCCTGTTTTGAAACAGTGCCTGACGCAGTGACTAGATGCAAACGCACATGGTAGAAATGAAGAAGTGTGTATTGTATAAGTTAAACATTTGTTCTAGAATCTTCGACCAGATTTTGAATACGGGCTTCCATGGCTTTAATGCTTGATAATGGCTAGTAGCAAATTTAGTAGTTTCATGTATGAAAATAACAAAAAGCTATATTTTTAAAAAAGAAAGTAGTGGTGTTGATTTTTTTTTCCTCAGGTGTATAAAGTAATAAAGAAAACTAATAAATGGAGGATACAGGTGACAGCCCAAAGATTGCGGAGGGGACACATGTATAAAATGAAAATGGCATTTTTAACGAACAACTACATTACAACACTGGTTGCACCATAACAAGGCTTCATACAGCAAGGGTTCCTCCAGATGACATATTTCTTGAGCATTCATCTTGACACGCTTACAGAAAGTTTACACAGAGGTTATACAGTGTCAGTTGTTTACTGAACATTGGTCCTGATTGGTTTGCGAGGAAGTTATATGACAGTGAACAGTCATTCTGATTTGCTTGCTCCATGTCTTTGTTACTTCATTTCATTTCATTTGTTCATTTATTAATCATTTATTAATCCAAAGATTTATTAATCCAAAGATCTCAGGGCAGTTCACAAGATAAAAATACAGGATCAAAGTGCAAATAAATACAGTGGTACATCAGTTTAAGAATGGTCCAGTTTAAGAACGATCTGGTTTACAAACTCCGCAAAACCGGAAATAGTGTCTTGGTTTGAGAACTTTACCTCAGTCTAAGAACGGAATCCAAACGGTGGAAGGGCACCGGCAGCGGGAGACCTCATTAGGGAAAGCGTTTCTCAGTTTAAGAACAGTTTTGGTTTAAGAACGGACTTTCGGAATGGATTAAGTTCGTAAACTGAGGTACCACTGTAGTGAGAACAAAAACAAAACCATAAGCCACCCCCCAAACACATTTAAAAGGCCATAGAATATTAATCAGCTTGACATCTAGTATTATGCGAGAGCGAGAACACCCTTTCCCTATCTACTTTCTCCACACCAAGCATAATTGTATACACCTCTGTCATGTCTCCTCTTACTTGCCTTTTCTCTAAACTAAAAAGTCCCTTGCCTCCATTCCTTTGATAATTTTGGCAACCCTTTTTATTGTGATCTTGCTTCAGCTCTGCAGTAGCTGTTCATGGCATTCCCGGTGCAGTCCCACCTTAGGCAACAGCATTATGATATTGATATGTTCGTGTTTGTCGAGTGAACACTAGCCCTGTTCAGTTATTCTGCTTGGTTGCAAGCCTTAAACACAAGCAGAGACAAACATACAGAGCTCCACCATTACCCATGTCGCTATCCCTATTGTGGAGGATGACTATGAAGCCGGGAGCCTCCTCTACTAATAAAAGATTCCCACACATTGTAGGCTCCTGAATAAGTGGTATTTTGATTGGCACAGAGACCCTCCATTCATTCATAGAGAGAGACCCCAACTTTGCATCGCGACGCTCCAGAAGTTGGGGGTGGGCAGTGGAGATGTGTCTTCCCCCCAGCTCTTTTTCCCCATCACTGATAGGTATTGTAACTAAGCCAGTTATAGGCAGCTGGTCACTTCTAATAAAGCCTGTTTTATTTCCTAGTGCCTGAGCATAATGTGATCATGGTTACCGTGAGCAAGCACCCCAATGTCAAAACCTTCACAGAAAAGCTTCTTCTTCTCTTGAATCGTGCGGGTGAGTTTGTCTGCAGGTTTCTATTACTGTTTTGAGAAAACGGCAGCACTAATGGCCAAGTAGATCTGAAGAGTGGCACCTGCTGACATTGCAGAGGAGGAATAATTGGCAAACAGTTTCTAAGCTCCCGTGAAGTTTTCTGCCTTTTAAAGTTTCTAGGCCAGGGGAGTCGGTTCTGCCTCTGTGGTATAAGGAGATTGACCTGCTGGAATGCAGGTAATTGCTCAGTTAGTGGCAGAACGGCAGGCAGTGACCTTATCTGGCCAAAGAGCTGTATTCCAGGTGTGTAGAACTAGACAAAGCGCCGTTTGGAGTGTAGCTCCCCCAACATTTTAACCGTGGTGTCCTTAGAACTGTATTTTTGGGAAGTGAATTTTTAATAGCTGTTTGCAATCACTTTGGAGTGTCTTGGTTGCGAAGCAGAATAAAAGTATAATAAATATTTAGTGCAAAGCTCTGTGCAGCTGTTTCTCAGGGATTTTGAGATCTGTATAACCAGGGAAGATGGTATTGAATAAAGGATCTGGTAGCTGATGTGAAATCCTAATAACCCTCCCCACTTCTTAAAAGCATGCTTTCTCGCCTTGGTAGTCACTGTAACAAACCCAAGGGTCTCCCACCTTTGTTCTGTATTTTGCTTCTGCTTTTCCCTTCCCTCCTTCAAAAGGATTTATGGTTCGACAAACTGGTCTTGTCATCAGCTTTGGATCTATACTGATTCTCTTTGTGCCCAACCTCCAGGGATATTTTGAAACCAGGGTGTGTGAGTGGTTGTGTATGTCTCAACAACTGGATTTTCTTCCCCATTGGCACACTCTGTGAACCAAAAACCTCCAGAGTCTAGCTTCTTAGGGGATCCTGTTGTGTTTTCTTTCTCTCCCAACCCACCAGCTTTTCAAGTAACCCACCTATAGAATACTTTGCCAGCGCTGAACATTGTGTTGAGTCTGCTGTAGAGCCTATTGTAAAGCACTTCATTAAAGCAGGAGAGCTTTTCCCCTACACTCTCTAATTCCCTAAGTATTCTACCTATGCCTTCCTAACAAAGGATTGTGTGGACTAATGTATTTAGGAGCATGGGGGGTCCTGCTTGCTTGTGTGTGTGTTCAGGCTCCCTTTACTTTGTTGATTTGCTCTTAAATGACTTCCAGTGTTTCATGCTTCTACTTTATTCCTGGTTTAAGCCCTTTTCCAGACTGAAAATGATGTTCTTAGCACACTGCAGGCTGTTTTTAGCTTTTGAATCTCCTTGCCTTGGCCTCCTTTCAGATCCTTAGTTGTTGCTAGAAAGCCTACTCTTGACACCTCACTTTGAGTTTATTTCTCAAATGCCAAGACTTAAGCAAGGTTCTCCTTGATCGCCTCCCTACAGCTACCGTCTTTGTCCCTTGTGCAGGAGTATATGTCCTGCACTTACGCTTTTTCATGTACGGAGCTGCAGTGAAGTGGTCCATGGAAGAAGTGGGTGTCTTAGGGGGTAAGCTAAATGTTACAGTTGTATGATCCATGTGTCACAATACAGTTTATGCCAATTTTCTATAAAGAGAGGCGCTGATAGAGAATACAAGGCGAGGGTAATGCACTTGTGGAAAGCTTTCTCTCTCCTCCTAGGGCAGTACTGCAATGGGGAGGGAAATCTCTCTGCTCTTCAAGAGACTGGTTTCTTTGCTGCTCAGAAACTACCGTATTTTTCCCTCTATAACACGCAGATTTTTTCTCCTAAAAAGGAAGGGGAAATGTCTGTGCGTGTTATTGAGCGAATGTGTGGTCCCTGGAGCCAAATGGCAAAAAAATCAGGCAAAAATCAAATCGCGCGTCTCGGAGAAGGGAAACCTGAAAAGAGGAAGTGGCTGCTTTCCTGCATTCTGCCTCAGGGTCTTACTGCCCACCCTCCTCTGTTTCCTTGCTGTGTTTGCTCAAACGGAACAAAGAGCAGGGAAAGCCCCTCCCCTCCAGGCAAGCAGAGTGTCGTCTCTGTGCTCCGGTGCTGCTGAAAACATGCAGGAGGGAGAGAGAGAGAGAGAGAGAGAGAGAGCTGGCTGGCTTGGGTGGGTAGGTGAGGGAAAACTTTTGCCTTCCTTTCCTCCCTCCCGTTATACCCCTCTCCTGCATTCTTAGCCAGCTGCTTCTCTGCACACCCCTCTCGTGCTCCTTGTCCATTCTGTATTTTTCCTTCCTTCCCCACTTAAAATGTGGTTAAAAAGCATGGATCCACATGGATCCTCAGGATCTTTGCATTGGGTCACCCCAAATTCACCATCAGATCACATAGCATGTCCATGGCTACAGCCTGCCCCCCAAAAATCACACACGCACTGTTGCCTGGGGCTGCAATGGTGCAAAAATGTGGTTAAAAAGCATGGATCCACATGGATCCTCAGGATCTTTGCATTGGGTCACCCCAAATTCACCATCAGATCACATAGCATGTCCATGGCTACAGCCTGCCCCCCCCAAATCACGCACCCACTGTTGCCTGGGGCTGCAATGGTGCAAAAACGTGGTTACAAAACATGGATCCTCAGGATCTTTGCATTGGGTCACCCCAAATTCACCATCAGAGCACATAGCATGTCCATGGCTACAGCCTGCCCCCCCCAAAATCACACACCCACTGTTGCCTGGGGCTGCAATGGTGCAAAAACGTGGTTACAAAGCATGGATCCACAGGGATTCTCAGGATTTTTGCATTGGGTCACCCCAAATTCACCATCAGATCACATGTCTGTGGCCACAGCATGAAGCACAAAAATGATACATCCACTGTTTCATTCAGAATGTTTTTCCCTTGTTTTCCTCCTCTAAAAACGATGTGCGTGTTATGGTCAGGTGCGTGTTATCGAGCGAAAAATACGGTAGCTAAGCCTCTCCGTCCACGCACATTGTGTATAAATTGCTTCCTTCGGCTAAAGGGAGCTCGTGTCTATGCATGTCACAACAAGCTTCTTTCTCTCTAACCTGTGATCAGACGACCCCGTGTGCATCTTCAAGCACCAGCCGCAGCCGCCCCACTCCGTGCTGAAATTTCTACAGGACATCTTTGCCAGCAAGGACACGGCAAACATCTTCTACCACACAGACATGATGGTGATGATCGACATAATTGTGAGGCAGATTGCAGATCTCTCTCCCGGAGAAAAGGTACTTACAGAAAGAAAAAGAAAGCCCATGCCTCCTCTTTGGAAGTTTGAAAAGAGAGAGGCAGAACTGAACATGAGTGAAGAGGTAGAAGCTTCCTGGTGTGTGTCTGAATGGATAGGCAGCTCTTCCAGCTTGCAGGCATTTGCCACACACTTAAAAGGAAATCTTCGCATCCAGCAGGGTTAGAAAGATGCTCTTAAGAAGCCGAAAGGGACAGCCAGTGCTACAGCTTCTACCTTTTGTCGGTGGGGTTTGTGTACAGGCTCTGAGGCTACACTTGCTGTATAATGAAGGTGCATCTT
Organism: Podarcis filfolensis; assembly: GCF_964270895.1. Taxonomy (NCBI): domain Eukaryota; kingdom Metazoa; phylum Chordata; class Lepidosauria; order Squamata; family Lacertidae; genus Podarcis; species Podarcis filfolensis. The sequence goes on along the minus strand of NC_139605.1, from coordinate 41,447,800 downwards.
CTGGTAGTGATGGAATGCTAGAAGCACATTATGCCAATGCTCTAGAACTGCAGTCTTCAACCTTTTCAGACCCAAGGCCCATCTTCAACCCAAACATGCATTTGGGGACCCACTGCTTAAGTTTTCAGCCATATATTTGTGTGGTGGAAGCACTGCTGTTGTGACTCACCATAGATCAGGCCACACCCCAATACAGTTGTACCTTGGGAGTTGAACGGAATCTGTTCCGGAAGTCCGTTCAACTTCCAAAATGTTCGGAAACCAAAGCGTGGCTTCTGATTGGCTGCAGGAAGCTCCTGCAGCCAATTGGAAGCCGCTGAAGCTCCGTCAGACGTTCGGGTTTCAAAGAACGTTCGCAAACCAGAACACTCACTTCCAGATTTGTGGCATTCGGGAGCCAAAACGTTCAGCTTGCAAAGCGTTTGGGATCCAGGGTACAGCTGTATAAGGTCCTGAACCACCTGTTGATGACTAATGGTCTAGAATCTGCATTTGCCTCCCAGGACCAATTCAATGTGCTCCTGTTTTGCAATGAAGTTCTGATGGGTTTGGGGCACCAATATTTCGGCATCTTGCTTCTGAAATCACTTTAATATCATCCTGATAGCATTTGTGCTCCAGAAGCTCAAATGGGCACAAAGGTTGTGTTTTGTTCTAGTCTTTCCATTGCTGAACTACTTTTTCTAGTGATTCACTAAAAGCCTGAATTATGCATGCATAAGATATATTTTTATATTTCATAGTTGTAAAGAACATCTGTTCTTAAAGCTGTCACCCATCTCAAAGTTTTTCCGATAGGGTAGACTACAAGACCAATAAATATGCATGGCTGACAGCTTCTTTTCAGAGGAGGGCTTCTCAGTTTACTGGGCCTTTGGCTGGTCAAGGTTGGGGATTTTAGCTGTCTCTCTTTTTGGATTCACACAGTGAGCCTGAAACCTAAAGGAATGTTTCTACCATCTCCTTTCTCCCCTGTGTAATGCAATGAGGCTGTATATTCTAGAGTCTGCATTCTTTCTGGCCAGGGTTAGTTGAGTAATTGTTCTCATCCCCGAAGCTGCTTGAAATGGAAGAGGCAAATCTACCACTGGGATGTTGTTTATTGAGCCACTTGAGTCCGAGTCCAGTTGACTAGTATTTGAAAGCCATTCAGCTAATTCGATTGGTTGGCTAAATAGATATCCAGAACTCCTCTGAAAGTGAGGTCCCCTACAGACCAATGGGGAAAACAAAGATTGCAGGGGAATCTTTCACCTATGAGCCTATTCTGTTTGCAGTTGTTTGTGCTGCAGTCTTGCGCTTGACGAACAGATTGTTTTCCAATGTGTGTGTTTCCGCTTGTGTTTATCTTGCTGCTAAAGCCCTTTTCGATGTCTTCTGTTCCCGCAGCTGCGGATGGAATACTTGTCTCTGATGCATTCTATCATCCGGTCGACGCCATACCTGCAGCACAAGCACCGTTACACTGACTTGCAGAGGACCTTGCAGCGCATCATGGTGGAAGAGGAGGAGAGTCAGCAGTGCCAGATGGACAAAATGATAATCCAAGAGATCTATAAGGAGTTTCCAGAAATATCTCCTGGAGACAGCTAACTGGTGCGGGGAAAGGACAGTTTGGGATAAGAATGCCTCTTGTGGTTGTATCCTTTCCATCCCTTTTTCCAGTACCACTCATACCTTATTATCCCTTCAGGTGAGCCCTAAGGTTTAAGTGAGTGCCATAAAGCCCTACAGAAGAAATGTTCAGCATTTATGCAAGTCAGTGGGCAGTTAGCTAAAGTTGATTGTTGTCTGCCCATTTCTAAGGGGTGGGGCAAAACAGCTGGAGACAAAAGAGGTGTCTTGACAGATGGAGTGCTTTGACAAGTCTAGGAGAATATACCTCCCTAGTGACCTTTGCACAGGAGAGAGGGCAGAGGCCTGTGGCCTTGAGGGTCTTTGAGCTGCACCTAGGATCCCAAAGCAAGAGGTCTCTGCTGTCAGCATCCATTTCCACCGGCATTTCTTGTCCTGCCGCTACCCAGTGGAGTAGGCCAGTGTTTGCGGCCAGCTTTTGTAACATCTCGTCTGCTGTGTCTAGTGCTCAAGTGCTGCAATCCTAGCCAAGGGAGCTGCTGCTTGCTGCTCTCTTAGTCCTGTGTCCAGTGAGCCTTTTAGTCCGTTTTAAACCCCGCTGCTTGATCTCTGGGTTAGAGACCGGCTTATCTGGGGTCTAATACAAGTAAGCACCTGCTTCTCTTCCTGTTCTATGCCGTGGTGTTTGCGCTTGAATTTCTCGCCTACGGCGCCAGCAGAGAGATAACGATGGTCCAGGCAGCAGGGGTTCCTTCGACAGATCTTCTGCCTGGACTCACTGCTAAGGTGTGTCCTTTTTGAGAGTTGCTGCTTGTCTCCTGCGATGTACTGGCCTTGTTGCCTCTGGCACTGCACACACAAGGACCATGTATCTGTAGATGGCAGCGCACGCTCTTCTCCCTTCAGCCTGGGGGTGTTTCTTGCCTTGAGCTTAATAGCAATTGGTTCTGCGTAGCTTTACCTTTTTATGTCCTGAAGGCTGCTTAAGCCTGGTATCTGATAGCTCTGCTCCTTAATATGCACAAATCGGGAGAGCTCCCTTTTCTTTATCTAATTCCTCCAGGTCTCCTGCAAAATGGATTTGCCTGCTTTTTTCCTATTTAGATCTTTCCAACAGGCTCACATACTAATACGGGTCTGTAATATCTTAATAAACATGCACGCTGCCAAAGCTCTTTGCAGAGTGGGTAAACAAGAGCTTTGCAACCTTCAGTGTAGAAGTAGCTTGAATTAAAACTGGAAATATTTGGATAACCTCTAAACCTAATGTGAACCAAATAAATTAAGGAATTGCCTTGGGCCGGGGCAACTGCTTTGGTATGATGTCAGTGCCAGGAGCCTCCAGAATTGGCCATCAGGTTTGAGCTGGTGAGCAAAGTGTTAGTTTGGGGGTCACTGTCTGAGACGAGTGAACAGCCCTGTTTTTAAGTGAAATGTTTAAAATAAAAACTATTGTGAACATTGAAAGGGATTTGTATTTTCATAGAATCAAATAAACGTAGTCAATGGATAAATATTTGTGTGTGTGTTTTTAATTTGATAATATTTGCACATTCTGTATCAGTTGCAGGATATTGGAAGTGTGTTTTTACAAAGGGCAAGACAACACTGCAAAATTGCTAGCTAAAGCAGTCTGCACATGTCGCTAACGCTTTGTTTTATAGCCTTGGGCCTGGTGAGGCCTGGTGACTTCAAAACCTGGTTGCCCCTGTTCTCCCTTGCCTGCTCCACTTCACTCCCAGAACCAGCTCAACAACGCAGATAAAGTGGATATCTGGGGTGTCCCAATGCAACAGGCACCCAGCCATACAAATAGGAGCACATGAACTTAGACCATTGCACTGCTTCTGGTGCGACAAACTCCTCTGCCCTGTCTAGGACAACCATATAATGCTTGCAATTTTCCTTCTCCCTGTCCCCACCTCAAATATGGGAGGATGAACAAAATGAGAACCACCACTCCAACAGGGTTTGAGTCTATTCGTTTTATTGTAAATGATAAAAAACCTTGCAACTTTCCTCCTCCACTTTGACATACAGCTTTTGCCAGGGGAGGCTGGTAGGAAGCACCAAGACTGTAATGGCAGAGCAAATGGTGCAGACTGGGGGGGTTTCTCTTTGTTTGTTTGTTTGTTTGTTTGTTTGTTTGTTTGTTTGTTTGTTTCATCCCAGCAATGAATGACGTAGGTGGCTGGCATTGAGGAAACTGCCAAGAGCTTCTGCAGCCCTCTGTGTTCATTTGATTATCTTAAAATGATTCAATTACAGTTGCTTCCTAGCTTTGGGAGTTTGGGCGATTTCAGCTAGTCAGTGAGAACAAATAAGCTCCAGGTGTCTTTACTATTGGTGGGGGTTGTTTAAAACACCATCTTTTGCTTGAGAAGTGCATTAAGTGAGGATAATTCAGCTTCTCTTCTCCAGTCAGGATGTCATGTCCAGTGCCGAATTTATGTATAAGCTAAACAAGTTATAGCTTAGGGTCCCACTCTCTTGGAGGCCCCCCCAAAAAATTAAAGGGGAAAAAACTGGATGTACATTTCCAAAATATAAGATAAAAAAATAAAATAAAATAAAACCTACATACAGTTAGAACTTAATAATTATTTCACTATTAATATTAATTTTTCGCTCTATAAGACGCACCAGACCCCAAGACGCACCTAGTTTTTGGAGGAGGAAAACAAGAAAAAAAATATTCTGAATCTCAGAAGCCAGAACAGCAAGAGGGATCGCTGCGCAGTGATATCTGTGATAGCTGCGCAGCCTGCATTCGCTCCATAAGACGCACACACATTTCCCCTTACTTTTTAGAAGGGAAAAAGTGAGTCTTATAGAGCAAAAATACGGTACTTCTTCTTAATTGTATTGCACTATTAATATACTTCTTAATTGTATTTCAGTTCAACAATTACTTTGATAAAATACATACTTTATTATGTGCAAATGGCCTTAGATACCTATTAGGTCCATAAATTACCATATAGCATATATTCAACACAAAAAACAGTCACAATTTGTTGTTGACAAAGGACAGCTGGACATATAAAGGGCTTGGGGCCTCATCAAACCTAAATCCAGCCCTGATCATGTCCTAGTGTGGTCAGATAATTGCTTCTCCCATCTTTGGTTCTGCAGATCATGAAGAATTCTTCCTTTTCGCTTCATAGATTAAAACCATGACTGACCACTCGGTGGGCACTCCTCCTGTGTGACACAGAGCACTTAAGTCAGGGATGGCAAACCTGTGGCCCTCTGTATGGTGTTGGACTGCAACTCTCATGATCATTATCTATGATGGCTGGGGGCTGCCACCCAAACCCCTCAAATATTTTATTGGGGGGACCGAAGGGACCTCGGTCGCCAGGAGTTGGCTCCTATGCTCCTGACTTCCTACCTAGTTCAGTATTTTGTGGAACTTTTTGGAACATCAAGAGGACATTAACTGAATACTTCATTCCTTGCTGTAGAGGCCAAATTTGTTGGGATTATAAACAACCTATGCATGATAATACATCAAAATTAAGGTAGAGATAGATCTGTCACCCATGAATTGCATTTTGTCTGCATTTAAAATTGCAGACCATCACATTTTTGCTTGCAGGACTGAATTCTTTTTTTTTAAGAAAAGCAATGCGTGATGGCAGCAGGTACTGCTGACTGCTCCCTACACAATCTCTCTCTCAGATTGAAAATAGGTGTAGTGCAGTTATGCTTGTCTGCCAATCTCTGCTCTTCTGTGGCAGTGAAATAACTTCAATAAATTGAGAAGGAACTAATATCTCCAAGGTGCTTGATAAGGCCTTTCCAGGATATTGTACAAGGAAGATGAATAGCTTTTGCAAAGCCTTCCTCATATTGTGATAAGGCCCATTATGTAATAACGGTGTCCTATAAACTGAAGGAGACATCTTGTCAAAGAGTCTGATTGGAACGGAGCAGGCCTGGCATTTAATGAGATGCCTTTGACCCCTATGTCTGCCTAAACGCCTTTCCTAAAAGAGGCTAAGGGGAGGGGGATGCTATAAGCAGCCCCCTAGCAAGGCTATCTTTGTTCACTTTTGCATGTATGCCTTGTGCTGTACCCACTGTTGGCCCTAGAAATTTAAAAAATTGTGTGTATTTTTGCTTTCATTTTTGACCCTACCATAAGAGTCCCTTAATCTTTTTATGCATTTAGTTGATGTCTTGGAAGCCTGGCAAAAGGTGAAATGGGCAAGGTTGTTCCTGGTGTCTGTAGGAGGGGTATGCCACTCTAAGGACAGTTTTGACAGCATGGGAGTGAATTGTTGGATAGTCTGCAGTGGGGGAATCAAAACTACATTTATGTATATCTGATCGTACAAGGATATCCCTACACAGTGCAGAAGAGAGAATGTACATATAACATTTTTTAATTCATTTTGCTAGCTGATCCTGGGTGACTGGCTCCCCGCCCCCCCTACTGATACTATAGAAATGCATCTCCTCCGATCTGAAATTTTACAGATGAGCAAGATGTGTTTTTTGCTCACGAATTTTGTGGAGGAATTCAGAAATATGATGTCTCCTAGGCCCCTTAGTCCTTGTTCCAGTGAGAATGTTTGGCTTTCCCTTCCCTCTCCCCCAGTTGGTATAAGCTGCATTCATTTTTTTTTACTTTGCATTTTCTGAAAGAGGCAACTCAGGAGTTGAATCAGTACTTACTTGCTAGAAAAAAATGGAAGTGGGTGCAGGATTAGCAACTAAAATTCTAGGTTTGAACTTAATTTTTCTTATTCTTTGAGTGTGCACGCATCAACATGTCTGTGTGCATGCGGATTTAAAAAAACATGTACAATGATTTTAAAATCTGACTATTAAGCAGTATATAAATACTTGAAATAAATAATAAATGTCATCTTCTCTGTAAGAAACATCTCAAAAAGGAAACCCTTCAGTGGTTAGTTGTTGCCAGAAGATTCACTGACATTGTTGAAAATGTATTTTTAACCACCTGCTCTGGTAAGAAGGGGCAGTCTGTGTTTTGATTTGTTTGAAAGACACCTGTCAGAGCAGAATTGCAGACTTGGAAAGTTTGTAAAGCAAATTTTTATTTGTGTGTGTGTGGTTTAAAATGTGATTTTAATGCAAACATGGTGCGGGCTGACTCTATCTTCGGGTGGGATTCAGTCACATACCTGTAAATTCAAGTAGTGCAATTATAGTGGGCTGGGAAGTCTGGCCCAACAAATGAATCAGAACGAAAGCTCATTAAATAGCCACTGTTGTCTAAATTTCCTGCAACGAATGCTCAACGAACAGGTCATCTAGAAGTGTCCATTGTCTCTCAAAGCTGAATCCATGAACCTTTACTGAACACAGAAGCTGAATGCTGCTTTTTCTGCAGAAAGAGAATCTGTTCAGTGCAGGCAATGTTATGGCTTAAATCCAACCAAGAGTTAGGCATGCATTGAATTTAGTAGGCTTGAGAATGCCCCAAGCTCTGTTCGGTTTAGGCCTAAAAATATTGCCACAGCAGGTGTCCTATTATTTTACCCTGAGCTTAAAAATGGGGACCAGAAACTAGTTCGCCATCACAGCATCCAGGCCCTGCTTCAGAAGATGCTCTCCTCAACCATCCCTTGGCCACCTGCATGCACTCACACTGCGGTGCAGCTAGGGCTCAATCTTGGGGCTGAAGTCCAGGGGTCTACAACTTGGAGGGGCCCCAAATGACCACCCAGAGAGCAGCAGCAGATAGCAAACTGGCCAGTATCAGCCCCTAGGACTGTCATGGGCATGTTGGAGCTATTGGGATTGATGCTGGTCCTCACAGCATCCTTTCAGAACCACCTGGGGAGACATGTACAGGGTTAAAGAGCCTATTTTTATCGTTTGTACTTTTAGACTATATTAACCTTGTCTACAGCAACATGGGGGGACAAAAAAAGCAACCATCTTATCCCTGTCGCCAGGATGGTGCTATGATTTAAGTGAGGCTTTTTAAAAAAATGGGAAATTGCACATGCTCAGGAGATTTTTTCTTACTAGGGTTGGCAAGCTGCTTTTTGCTCTAACACATCAGGAAAGTAGAAGCAGTTGTATGGGGAGGTGTGGAGGGAGGTGTGCACAGCATCACATAAATTTGCACCTGGGTACTCTCCAAGCACATTCACTGGTCCCAACGCAAGAAAGTGTAATGTTGTGACGGCAATCTGCCCCAGTTACAACTTTTCCATCTATCCCTTCTTAAGTCGCTAATTCGGCCGCCACATTCAGTAGATTGCAGCTCCTCTAAATACAGCATGGTAAGAGGGAGGAAAAATGGAACCCAAGATACTGATGAGCAAGGGTTAAAAATACTGATTAACCAAAAACAAAACCCTTCCTCCTCTCCCTCCACTCATCGCCACATCCCTGACGGTTTGTTTCCATAAAGATAGTCATCTTTTTCTTTTTAACTTCCTTATCCCAACATCTTTATAAAATGTGGTTGCCCGAAAGGGAAGCCTTGTTGTGGGTCTCTGGAGTTGAAACTGTGTGCATTGTGGTCTTGTGTAAGGCTAAAACAAAGGCAGCTTTGGGAGTTAAATAACGAAGCTGATGACAGGTTTGCAAATGGAACAAAGCCTAAGTTAGCGGACAGCCTCTTGCCTCCATTTCTACAGGTGATTGACTCTGAACTGCCAGCTGAGATAATGGGCATAGGACTGATTGCTCTTTCCATTCCAGGTTTCTTTCATACATTCAATAACCTGCTTTTCCCTAATAACAGGCAGGCTGTGTCCCACAAATGCTAGGTGATGGGTGAACCACAGATGAAATACCCATTACGTCTAGGTTATGTGCCAGTTCATTGAAAGAGCTAGAAAAGCAACCTTTTGCAAAAGGTCAATTGTATATAGTTTCCCATTATCTGAATAGTGCAATCCGCAGGAAGTTTTTAAGCCAGGAGATATGCACTTAGAACGGGTTCTGTCTCTCTTTGAAGTCAGCTGGACTCAACTTCCTCGAGTGTAGCTACCTCTGCTTAAGCGCTCAGGTGCACTAAACATGCCCAAAGAACAGCATGGATTACTTACAGGTCTACAGACCTTGAAAATGATGGGCAACCTTGGCCTTCTTAATGTAGTACATGGTGACTTCATCACCAGCTATCGTAACCCTCAAACCTATCTTTTCTGTAATAGGCCAACTCCTACCAATGTGAACCACTCTGCACCATGCTGCTGGTTCAGACTAGAGCATCTGCATCAATGCTTGGACCATCCATAGCTGCTGGAGCCTCTGTCTGGGGAGAGATGCTCAGCTGTTGAACTCACCTGTTTTAGTTTTTGGTTTATGAACATGCTTATATCCCTGCCCTGGAGCTGTAATGCTGTTGAGCAAGTTACATCTAATGCGTTTGCTGCCTGCCAAAGGGCATGAATTTGTGCCTTGTATTTCGTGGGGTAGCCGAGAAATGTGAGTTTTCTGCTGTGCTACAGAAGAGACAACCTTGACTTCAGCTCTTTTGCACAGCTTGACTTAAGTTTAGCTGGGCCACAGTGACTGAACTGTCAGTGTTTCCTTGGCTACTCTTTTTCTTAGCTCCTACCTGTTCCTTTTTTATATATAATCGACCCTTCTCTGTGCTGCTCGCCTCTTATCCTTTCCTGCTTCTAATATTTCCCCCTCTGCTCTCAACAGGTAAGCAGGCCCTAGCCATGTAGCAGTCCACTGTTTTCTTTTGTGCAGAACTTCCCTGATTGTACTTGCTTCTTATACCTAGTGCTGAACATTAATGAGGCTGTAAACCCCTGTTATTCCTAAGCCTATTAGAGGCTTCAGTGGATTATAGTATGATATTAGCTTTATCTCTATCAGCTGATGGCAAAAAGTCACAAGAGTGATGTAGTCATCAGCCCTTGCTACTCAAAGAGCAGCTTCTCTTCCCTCTCTCCCCCCAATTTTTTTTTATGAAAGTGGGGAGGGAATTTTGACAATGCGCTGTTTCCCTCCCTCAGATGCAAAGATTATTTTTTGCTTGCAGTGCACAGGAACAGACTTAAATCCATGCATACATGTAAATAAGCCCACACACGAAAAGGCAAGTGCCTGCAGCTAGGAGCTACATAACCAAACATTGTGTTAGCACTGCTCAGGCAAATCTTTGCTTATATGCATATTTGAGGGGGCTCCTTTGGACCTGTGACTGGATTTTAAAGTTCTGTCCCTGCATAGTGTGTGTGTGTGTGTGTGTGTGTGTGTAAAACATGTGTTTGCTCAGTTACAAGGACAAGCAGAATGAGTGCTTTTGCATTCAGCGCCTGCTTGCACATTTTCCTGTGGGATATGGTTGGTGACGGAGACCAGAATGTTGGAATGCAGGGGCCTTTGGCTTAATAGTGCAGGGCTCTTCTTATGACTACACTTGGAATTAGGGATATCCAACAGAGGGCGCCTGAAAGGAAAAGGGTCATTTCAGACCCTCCAAGTGTCCCTATTCTCCAGGGACAGTCCCAGATTTACAGAAGCTGTCCCACTTTTCCTTAGGACAGGTATGTCCAAAGTCCGCCGGTCGGTTTAATCCGGCCCCTGTGGTAGTTTATTTCCTGGGGTAAAATCCTAAAAAAACCCTCAACTTCAACAACTTCAATCCTCAAAAAAGCTCAACAACTTTGGAGTAAAATCATAAAAAGGTCAACAACCCTGGTTGGCCCTTTGGTCAGCCCTCACAGCCCTCCACTTCATCAAATCTGGCCCTCTTTGAAAAAAGTTTGGACGCCACTGCCTTAGGATGTCCCTATTTTCATTGGAGAAATGTTGGAGGGTATGGAGTCATGTGACCCCTGAGCCAAGGAGATAAGTAACTATACAACCTTTAGAAGACATCTGAAGGCAGCCTGTGTAGGCAGGTTTTTTTACTGTTTTATTATGTTTTTTTTCTATGTTGGCTGGAACAACCCAGTCAGATGGGTGGGGTATAAATAATAAAATTATTATTATTGAATAGAATGTCTATTTTCATGAGAGAAACGTTGGAGGGTTTGCACAATGGGCCTAGGCTTCAGCCCCTGCCATTCCTTTGCCTGCCTGTAAAACAGTTGAAGACCAGCAGGTCCTGTGCAAAACCCACAGCTGTCTTCTTCTAACTATCACCCCTGGAGCACCCAAGGTAAAGGCATACCTGCCTCTTCCCAGAACACTTCTGGCCCTTCATAACATAGCCCAGAACTAGGTGAGAGTGGCTAGAGAGGAACCAGTACAGGATACTGGCAGGACGTATGAACATCAAAATGCCAGCTCATTCTCTCTCTCTCTCTTTAGAAAAACCCAGCCTACATTTAATCTGGATTTCGCCTAACTGCAGAAAAACTGATAAGTGAAAACATGATCTGTAGCTGCACTCATTACTATTACGGAAGCCTTTAAGCATTTGGGAGAGGGGTTTGTTAAGTGGGTGGTGGTGTTTTGGTGGGTGGTCTCTGTCGTCACACACACCCTGCTTCCTTTTGCTCCTGACCTGAGCACCACCTCCCCATTTTGTTCTGGCAGACTCCAATACCGAACAAAAGGCACCTATTTCTGCATCCTGACAGCGCACTTGAATTTCAACGGCCTGGTTAGAGGAGTCTCTGAAGACCTGGTGCAGGCAACCACATACAGTGGGAGAGTACACAATCAGGACATGAGGGCATCTCTAACTGTTCTGTTCAGCATCTCCTGATGCTGTGCCGCCTGGGGCGACATCCCGCCAGGCCTTCTCTGCCCCTTCAAGATGGGGGGGGGGGCTGAGCCCCATCCAGTGGCGTAGCATGGGTTGTCAGCACCCGGGGCAAGGCAAATAATTTGCGCCCCCTAACCCGTGGATTTGCGCCCCCTAACCCTAACCCCCAGATGTTGCGCCCGGTGCGGCCGGCCCCCCCTGCACCCCCCACGCTACGCCACTGGCCCCATCCCAGCGGACATTGGGGGAGGCGCTGTAGAAGCCTCACCCCCATGGAGTTGGTGTGTGCCATCATCCACACCTCTGTCATCCAGGCAAGCAAGAGGCATGATCACATTCCACCCAGGCAAAACCACTTGAGAAGGGGACACAGCTGGAAAGAGAGGTCTGGAGGTGGGCCAAAGGCTCTCTACCTTGGCTATGTAGGAACTGTGGTAAATTTGCCCCCCAGGAGGCCTTGTGGCTGGCAGCGTGTGCTTCTTACCCCACTGAGCTCTCCAACAAAACTGCTCTTCTCCTCGCCCCCACCCCCCTCAGATCAGTATGCAAGAAGAAAAGCAACATTGCAGCTACAGGCAGAATAGAAAGCAAAGGCTTCTTTCTGTTTTGCGGCTTCCCTGAAATATCTGCACACCTTTATGTTGTCGGCCCTTTTGATCTTGGCTTGCAGTCCATGTAGCTGCTGGTGCCAAAGGCTTGGGGCTGCAGAGGCTGTGCAGAGGAAGGCTGAAGAAAAAGTAGGACACCTGAGCTTACAGGAGAAGAAGGAGAAGGAGGAGGAGGAGAAGAAGAGGAGGAGGAGGAGTTTGGATTTGATATCCTGCTTTATCACTGCCCGAAGGAGTCTCAAAGCAGCTAACATTCTCCTTTCCCTTCCTCCCCCACAACAAACACTCTGTGAGGTGAGTGGGGCTGAGAGACTAGCCCAAGGTCACCCAGCAGCTGCATGTGGAGGAGCAGAGATGCAAACCCGGTTCACCAGATTACGAGTCTACCGCTCTTAACCACTACACCACACAGACTCAACGTGCATCTTAGTATTGATGTAGAGCTGTCTATTGGTGTTTGTGCATCTCTTACCATTCAGGTGGGTTCATTAACCTCACTTTCAAGTCCATTGGGGCGGCTTGCTCATGCGCAACACACTTTGCCAGGCTTGCCTGTTACATATTTGTTCCATGGAGTAGCCACTACAGCAAGACACAATGGGAGGTTGGTCAACAGGAGCCTGGGGTCAGAAGCTTCTGGTAAAGACCCTAAATTGGCACTGTTGTTTGGCTTGCTCACTCGAGCCAAGAAAAGAACCTGATAAGCTTGGCTCCTCCTTAGCCAAATCTGCTGGATCACAGCTTTTGCCAATCTGTCACTTCCACAAACAGAGGCAGGTTGTTCAACTAGATGACCTCCTCCTAATTTAATAAATACTTATACAGTCTCTACAATTTTCTAAGCTCTCTTTCTCCCATATGTTGGAGATATAGATATAGATATAGATATAGATATAGATATAGATATAGATATAGATATAGATATAGATGATATAGATATAGATGATATAGATATAGATATAGATAGATATAGATGTAAAAGGCAGCTCCTGCCCATGCAATCACAGTCTAAGGGACATGAAATGAAAGGGGAAAAGGAATGCAGAGGGAAGAGGAAAGCAAGCATTGGGGCATCTAAAAGGTAAAGGTAAAAGGAGCACTGGACAGTTAAGTCCAGTCAAAGGCGACTATGGGGTGCAGTGCTCATCTCACTTCAGGCCAAGGGAGCTGATGTTTGTCCACAGCTTTCCAGGTCATGTGGCCAGCATGACTAAACTGCTTCTGGCGTGACGGAAGCCAGGGTGTATTGAAACACCATTTAACTTCCCACTGCAGTGGTACCTATTTATCTACTTGCACTGGTGTGCTTTTGAACTAAGTTGGCAGGAGCTGGGACAGAGCAATGGGAGCTCACTCCGTCATGGGGATTCGAATCACTGGCCTTCAGATCGGCAAGCCCAAGAAGTTCTATTCCTTCCCTGGCCAACAGATGGGGTCAGGTGTCTCTCTCCCTTGCCGTGTTTCAGGTCTCCTTTAAGTGTATCTGAGGCATAGAAACTTGGATGGAAATTCAAAGTTTTCAAAGGAATGAATCACTAGTGCAAGGACTGGGAAACTCTAGCCTCCCAGGTGCCACAACTACCATCATCACTGACCATAGGCCCTGTTGGCTGGGGCTGATGGGCACTGGAGTCTAACAACATCTGGAGGGCCACCTGTTCCTTGTCCCCCTGCACTAGGGTAAACAAGTCAATATGAACATATCAGTAGAGATAAATAACGTTTTGATTATGGAAATATGTGGAGTACCCATTAGGATAATCAACAAACAGCATGTGGTGTGAACTAATAAAATACACTTTATAGTCAAAACAGGAATTGCTGAGATTCAGTTCACAATTTATGGACAAGGGCTCAGATTCTAAAGACTGTACAGAAGAAGTCCACTCATATGTGTATGGAAGAATCCAGAGCCTCAGCAGTTCACTCCACTGCAGGAAGCAAGCACCAATCTGCATGTTGGTCTTCAGCAGTCCTCAAGAACCTGCCAAAAGAATCACTAGACCCGGAGAATCACTTGGCTGAATCCATTCTCCGAAGTTAACAAAACGCATCTGAGGAGGTAAGCCCATTGAAACGTTAGAAAAGGCAAGCTCTGTGCCGATTACTCTGCTACAGCCTTTCCCTGCCCCCATTTGGTGGTTTTAGACTCTGACTCTCACTTGACTGTTTGGACGGTGGTCAAGGATGATACTAGTTGTAATCCAAAACATCTGGATAGTGCCCGACTGTGAAAGGCTGTTCTGCTACATGAACTTGCAAAGAGTGCCTTTAAATGTAATGCTAATTGTAAGAATGTGTAAAATACATTGACACTGCCACATCATCTGGGCAGCTTACCAAAAAAAAACCGCACAAAAAAAACCTCAATAAAATGTAAATGACCAAAGCAATTAAAACATATCAACACAACTACCCACACAAACAGCATAAAATAATTAAAAACAGCACTAGAACACAGCTCGAGGAAAAAAGCTTGATCCACAGACAGAAATAAAATGTCTGGGAGAATAAAAAGGACTTTTAACTGATGCTGAAAAAAATTTCATTAAGGTAGGTGCTAGGCAAGCTTCCCTGGGGAGGGCATTTTTTAATCAGGGCACTGACCCTCCCCTAAAGGCCCTGTCCCTATTGGCTTGTTGTTTAGTCGTTAAGTTGTGTCCGACTCTTCGTGACCCCATGGACCAGAGCACGCCAGGCACTCCTGTCTTCCACTGCCTCCCACAGTTTGATCAAACTCATGTTGATAGTTTTGAGAACACTGTCCAACTATCTCGTCCTCTGTCATCCCCTTCTCCTTGTGCCCTCAATCTTTCCCAACATCAGGGTCTTTTCCAGGGAGTCTTCTCTCCTCATGAGGTGGCCAAAGTATTGGAGCCTCAACTTCACAATCTGTCCTTCCAGTGAGCACTCAGGGCTGATTTCCTTCAGAATGGATAGGTTTGATCTTCTTGCAGTCCATGGGACTCTCAAGAGTCTCCTCACCCCATTCAGGGAGGGAAACTGGAGGTCTCTGATTAAGATGCATTAGAGTTTCTGCAGGCAACATGTTCACTGAGCATTCATCCTGATTTGCTGGCACAAAGTTTGCATGGAGGTTATACGATCTCCTCTTGATTGAGTTTTTGTTCTGATTTGTATGTGGGGATGTTCTAAGCCAATGAGAATTCATCCTGATTCATTTGTGCAGAGGTTATACAACGGCCCATCAATTGAACGCTACCCTACTCTCTCTCTTTTTTAGTGCATTTCCCCTTCACTTTCTTAACCCCAGATAAGTTTGTGGGGTTTTTTGAGAGGACTTGTTGCAACAGAGCACTGACAGAGTGAATTCAATCGCACAAACCTACATTTCCAGTACGTGATTGAATTCCTCACTGGAAAACAGTGACAGTTTGGAGGCAGCTCAAAAGTGTGGCCAAGTATATAGGGCAGGTTGTGATCCTTCAGGAATTCTGGCCCATCTAAAAACTGAAAAAGGCATTGCAAAATATAGACGTGCTGGTGGCTGAGCAGCCTGACAGAGCATTTGAGATTTCATTATCTCTGCTTCCTTGAGAAACTTGCACTCCAGTTGACAGGGCAGATGCAGGTGATTGATGGAACATATAAAATAATGTGAGAGGAGCCTTGCTGGCCTATCTAGTCTAGAATCCTCTTCCAGACAGGGAGCAACCACATCTCCCTGTGGGCATCTCCCACAGTTGTTCCCAGCGGCTGGTACCCAGATATGGACTCTGGCCATGGGGGGAAGTAAAGACCCCTGCAAATAGATTCACTAAGTAAGAACATAAGAAAAAAATCTGTTGGATCAGGCCAATGCTCCTTGCAGTCCAACATCCTCTTCTCTCAGTGGCCAACCGGATGCTCGTGGCAAACATACAAGCTGCGTAAAGAAGTCCTTTCTTTTATCTTCCAAAATTAATCTTCACTGGACATCTACAAGTTCAATTGTTATACAAAAGGGAGAGAACTGTTTCCCTGCCCACTTTCTTCATGCTCTGCATACTGTACTTTTATTCACTTTATTCTATTTATTAAATTTGCATGCTGCCCTTCATCTAAAGATCTCAGGGCAACTCTCCGCATAAAGATACAAAATACAGATGCAAAATACATAGTAAAAGCAAGAACAAAAACAAAGCAGACTCATAACGCGCCATCCCATAAACACATTAAAAAGGTGGATAAAAGAAGAGAAACGTTTTTGCCTGGCTCCTGACAATGTATAGTGAAGGCGCCAGGTGAGCCTCCCTGGGGAGAGCATCCTACAAACAGGGAGCCACTGCAGAAAAGGCCTGTTTTCATGTTGCCACCCTCCGGACCTCTTGCTCGCCTTTTCTCCAAACTATCAAATCACAAACATAGCAGCCTTTCCCCATAGGGGAGTCTCTGCCTTCCCTTGACCATGTTGGTTGCTCTTTTCTGAACCTTTTCCAGCAAATGGGCTTTACACACAGGGGGCTTCGAGGTGACCTGTTTACATCCCAATTTGTTTGCTGAGTGGTTAGATTACACTGGCTATTTAGACAATGTTACATAAAGCAAATGCTATCTCATGTTTTCCAGTGCGTTTTCCCGTCACTTTCCTTGTCACAAGAAGAAGAGGAGAAGTCAAGTCTTTGGGGGGAAGTGGGTTTATTGTACACCATCTCCAACTCAAATTTAACTGTGCAACCTAAGCAGCAGTTTCGAAGTGTCCACAGTCCTACCACTGGCTTTATAATGTCACCATAATTAATTCATGTGGCTCTGTGAAGAATGCTTCCTGCGTAATAAGCATTTCATTGTAGTCTGTGGTCTGTGCGGTTATCTTCCCACTGAAACAATGTATTAAAGAAGGCTGCTAATAAATCACATTGAGCTAGAAAATAGCAGCAAAAGATTATTTGGAAACTGAATGCAGAGGAACATCCTTTTCCCCTTGAGAACTCTGTCTTAACTGTTTTCGGATCTGATGATAAAAAGCATCCTATCTGAGAAGCTGACGGTGCTTTTAAAACAAATGTCTGCTTAAGGAATCTTTAACTTCTTTTTTGTCATTGATACTGGTAGGTGACCCAGGGGTACTGTCAATGTGGGAGAACAATGAGTGGTCAGAGGGAGAAGAGGAGAAAACTGGGAAGAGGAGGTGGCAGAAGCTGAAGAGGCAACAGGGCTGTGTGAGGAAGGAAAGTCCGTGACAAAGAGAAGTCTCTTGGGAGAGACCAAGAGACAGAGATGAGTCAGGCTGGTGAAGAAGCAAGGGTGTCTGCCCCTCCTGCTGCTACGAGTTCCCCTCCCCCCTGGTTTCCCCGGACCAGGAGAGGCATGGAACAGGAGGAGCAAAGGCAGGCATGCTGGCGTAGTCTCAGATTGCTTGGGGGAAACCCTGGAGAGGAGGGGACTTAGACAACTGTTGGGAGGCAGATGCCTACTGAAGAGAAAGTGACAGGAGATGGAGACCTTCAGGCAGTTGTCACCACTTCCATATAAAAAATATGAAAATCGGCCCCACCTTCAGTTCTTATCAGCTGTCCAGGGCACAGGTCCTTTGCTGTCCTGTATCCCTGTGGAAGATCTTCCCCCAGCCAATTTTTCCAACTTTCTCATTCCTCTCGCACTTCTCTGCCCCTTCCATTGGTGTTTCCAGTGAAGCTGGTTTCCTTCCCACCATCCAATTTGTCCCCTTTTGCAAGTAACTGGCAGTTAATGAGGAACATTGCACTGTGAGGAAAATAAAGTCTGTTTAGTGTCTGTATTTCATTGGCCAATGATGATATAACCGTGGCTGAGGTAGGGTGACTTTTTAACACTGCCTTTTATGATTCTGTCATTATCAGGGCTCATTCAGACGGCACCAGAGCTTATTCCAATCACGTTCTCAGAGAGCAGCCATTGCCGCCGGTTTGCTTTCGCTCCTCTTGTCTGAAGGAATGAAAGCAGCCCACTTCACTCAAGAAGTTCCATCCGCCCTCTGCTCCCCAGAATGACCCGCCGCTTGCACAGGTGCTAAAGTTTCCACGGCATTAATTGGCTGGGCTGTGGCGGCCAGATCGCTATCTGAGTTGTATAATTGGATTTTTGCAAGTTGGCAAGATCAGCCCATTATTCAAACATGGAACTCTAAACGCAAAGTAATGGCTACACAACTTAGATTAAAAGAGGCTGGGGACCTATTAAATATTATCTCATTTGAGCAAATAATTAGATTCCCCCCCCTTCCTGCCACACTCAGGGCCTTTGCCCAATAGGTACTGCTAAAAACTGTCAGATTTCCTGAAGCTGAGAGGCTGGTTTGTTTTCTCTTAGCCACCTGACCATAAAGTAGAGCATTAACAGAATTAAAATGCAAGAGATTTTTTTAAAAATCCCAAACATTTGCATCACTGAGTGCACACAATGAGAGCAAGCATCAAGCTCCAGAATCTGAGCCTTGCAGAGTCTACAAGGTAGACAATGAGCGGCTGACGGCCCCTCGTGCTGGGTATTGGTGGGCGTGAATTGGGTGGTTTCCTTCCACTATAATAATGGGGACAATGAGCCTCTGATTGGAATTCTCTTCCCAGCCCGGCTTCTATTAAATCATTGTAGCAGCCTCCTATTAGCCAGCTGAGCACTGGCTCATGCCATCCACATGCCATAGCCAGGGGTGGCCAGGGCTGTACCACTGGAAGCCATCATTGGAACTGGCAAGGGATGGTTAACCCTATGATGCACAGGGCATTTCCGATTTCATTGACCGCTTTAGCCACTGCAGGGAGAGAAATGCTTTGAAATATTAAGAGTGTCTGAGTTATAAACAAAGCTAGGTGATTGGGGGGGGGGGGGAATAAATTATTTGTACTTTGCCTATCCTAACAACTTTAGAATCTCAATTCCTTCAGATGAAAGTTTAGAATGGGCTGAATGCAGACATAGCCAGACTTAATGGAAACCTCATGAAATCTATGGCTAATTTTAACTCTCATTGATTTTAACTGGTCCGATCTAAACACAGACAAGTCTGGCTCCAACCCAATGTTTTGACTGATGCTGTTCAAATGGGAGAGATTGTTCAGTTAAAGGGAAATCACTGCTCAGCATCCCATTTTATAAATATACATATACTTGCAGTGCTTTTCCCCCCAGGGGGTACCCAAGGGTACACAGTACCAGCAACCTCCTTTTTTGATGTTAGAAAGTGTAGCACTTACTGTAACAACTTCATGGTGAGTACTGACTTCTATTTTTCTAGAAAAAAAACACTGTATACTTGTTATTATATACCAGTTCTATATAACAATGCTGTTACCATCTTGTTTGCAAAAGAAGTCCTCTGTGCGGTGTGCATATCTCCACCAGCACAGTGGTTTTTAAGCCCCCAGTGCAAGCTATCCTTTGTTCACCGAATGTGTAATGAAACAAGCCACACCTATTTCTGAGCAATTCATTTGAACTCCTAGTTAGGATTGCCTGTCAGGCTTCAATATGTAAACCAGCCATATAACCTAAACCTGTTGATTTTCAGCTGTCTTTCTTTCTTTCTTTCTTTCTTTCTTTCTTTCTTTCTTTCTTTCTTTCTTTCTTTCTTCTTCTTTGCATCTCCTTCTCTCCTAATTAAGCAGATGAGACATGCAAACTTCAAAACATTGTGCCTGCAATCCTGAGAGTTACTGTTACACGTGCTCAGTTGCCCACCTTTAACTAGAAGGACTTTATACTCTTACTGGCCACCCCAATCTCTACCGGGCAATGCGGAATTCCAGGGGTCTTGGCACTTAACCAGGGTTTGTGTTTCCTTTGGGGGGAGGGGAAGAGGCACAGTGCAGACCGTAGTGTCTTTATGAAATATGGTTTATTCACATGTATTTACACCCGAGTCAGGGTAGAGAGGGGGGACCAAGCATCACATTTCAAGAGGAGCTTGTTTCCCACAACTGCACAGCATTGAAGGCAGCCGAAGCACCATATTTGCGTCACCTTTACACAGCATGTCCATCCAGCATTCTGCATCACACAGGGGCCCATCTTTCTTCCCCCAAACGCTTGCTAAAATGCAACCCAAGCCTCAAAAGGATACTTTTTTCCCCCTGCAGTGACATCACACCCCCTTGTAACCCTGGCTCCCTCCCAGGTCTGCTATTGTATTTTTGCTAACTAACACACAGCTGGGGGAGGGACTCCACTCCTCCTCTTGTCTGATGTTGAATGCTCCACCTTTTGTCAAGGTAATGACTCTCTCATCACCTGTTTTGTTCTTTGATAGCACATCTCTCAGCCACATTTTTGTGTGCTTCCTCCATGTGAGGTCTGGGGGGTGGCAACATGAAAACGGGCCTTTTCTGCAGTGCCCCCCCCCCAATTTGTGGAATTCTCTCCCCAGGGAGGTTCACCTGGCCCCTTCCTTATATATATTTTAGGAGCCAGGCAAAAACATTCCTCTTCAACCAGACATTTGGCTGATTAATATTCTACTTTTAAATGTGTCTGTGGGAAGGGGAGGTGTTATTGTGTTGCTGTTTTGTTTTACTTACTTACTTGTTTCTATCCTGTATTTTATTCTGTGAACTGCCCTGAGATCTTATGATGAAGGGTGGTATAGTAATCCAATCAGTCAATCAATCAATCAATCAATCTTGAGGAAGCTGCCTTGACTTATTTTTTAGGCCTTGCTAAATCCATTGAACACACTCCACATTTACTAATTTCAGAAATTATGGGGAGAACTTGGAACCCAGGAATTTTAGGGGATCCTTGCCCCCTGCAAACCCATAACAATACCTTTTTTAAAAAATGTTTTAAAATTACTATGTACTCTGTCACAGATCTATGGTCACTCCCTACAGCAAGAGTAGGGAAACCTTTCTCAGATCATGGGCCATGTGGAACTGCCTTCTGGGGCACATGATTGTGATGGATAGGACCATAGGCAAATATGGGCAGAGCAACAGAGGTAACCCTTACTTTTTGTACAGTGGCCTACATTCCAGCCATGCAAAGGCCAGTGATTTCTACACAGACACTCCTCTGACCAACCTGGCTTGATTGGTCTTCTCCCAAATGTCTGGACTGCCATATAGGTGACCAAGAGTCAAAGGACCATCATGCAAGACATGGCAGAAGACCTTTTGGAAATAGTCCTGCAGTAATCAAAAGGCTTTATGAAGGACAGAGGCAAAGAGTTACAACTCAGTCCTCTGTATGTTGACTCAGCAAGTTGTACGGAGGGCTGTCAATGTGCATCAGGCTGAAGCCTCAGGCACAAAACTATTTTAAAAAAACAAGAATAGATTCCTAAAAAAAAAAAAAATGCTCTCAAAACCTAGAACAAACCACGAGGCACTGGAGCATTAGATTTTTCATACATCAAAAAGATGTCTCAAAATCTCAGCTTCCTGAGTGGCAGCCCAGGAAATGCAGCTTTTTTCGTACCATTGATTTCCACTCAATGCCTTTTTGTCATATTTTGTATTACTAACACACAGCAAATGAGCTGTTCGTGCAAGCTCTAAAAGAGCAGAGAAAATCCTATACAAGGAGCCAGGGTCTGAAAAAGGCGGTATGTTCAGACTGTAATTTGTCTGACTGCCCATTCCAGGAAATATCTGATGTAACCAAACCCTGAGCTCAGTGCAATGCATAATTAGCCTCCTCGCATTGGAGTCATCGGATCTAGTGATTAACTGAGATCGACTCTCAAGCAAGGGGAGAAAGTAGGTGAAAGCTAATGTGTTTGTCACTGTGACCTGGGTCATCCATTAATGTACATGAAACTCAAGTCCCCTCCATTCCTGCAAGAAATGGGAGTTTACTCTTCCTCCTAAACACATACTCCTGATTTCCCCAGTTGAAATCTAATTCCTGCCCTGGCCATGTTACCATTTGGAAGGAAGTATTTCAAACTGCCATATGTTCATGGGAGAATCTGTGGGTTTGTGGTTCTTAGCAAAGAACATAGATGTAATTCCGGGCTACAATCAAGCTCTGCTTGGTTACAAAAGGTCATTGGAATCCAGCCTGTTACCAAGGTTCTCAGGCCCCCTGGCACCCTGGAGCATGCCCCTGAATTCCACGACATCGAGCTTCACTCTGCAAACTGTGTGGCTTTTGTAAGCATGACAGAGGAAGCTCATCTTGGCTCCCACTAGGTATCCTCCCTAATAGGAGATAAACTTGCCTTCATTGTCTGAGAAGAGAAGGTGCTTCAGATGTATGCAAATGCCTTAATCTGCAACCAATTCCTGTGCACATCACCAACCCAGACATGGACCTCTATTTGGCCAAACAAAAGCACCTTCTCAATGAGCAAGCAAGTCCTGGTTTTTACTTTTTGAAATATGGCAACCCTAGCTATTTGCATTTCTTAAGTTTAGGATTCTCCATTTCCTCTTTGCTTTTGTACACAACTCTCTTTGCACTGGGTGCTTTTGCAGTTGGTGCTCAGGGTCTGGACTTAGTCTCCCTATTCAATTTTCATCTGCTGCTTAAGGCTGCTGCATACTGCTCTGTTGCAAGCAACGCAAAAGTAGCCTACTTCTGGCTACTTAGCATAGGTAAAGGTAAAGGTACCCCTGCCCGTACGGGCCAGTCTTGCCAGACTCTAGGGTTGTGCGCTCATCTCACTCTATAGGCCGGGAGCCAGTGCTGTCTGCAGACACTTCCGGGTCACGTGGCCAGCGTGACAAGCTGCATCTGGCAAGCCACTATTTACACTATTTAGCACACGGAACGCCGTTTACCTTCCCGCTGGTAAGCGGTCCCTAATTATCTACTTGCACCCGGGGGTGCTTTCGAACTGCTAGGTTGGCAGGCGCTGGGACCGAGCAGCGGGAGCACACCCCACCGCGGGGATTCGAACCACCGACCATGCGATCGACAAGTCCTAGGCGCTGAGGTTTAACCCACAGCGCCACCCACGTCCCCCTACTTAGCATACATACGTTTTATTTTGCAAATTCCAACCTTTCTCCAGTCAACCTTGCTGACCTTTTGTTTAGGAAACCTATTCCTTACGTTCTTGTCCCCAATGGGCCATGAGGTTCAGTCTGCCAGGATTCCATGGATTCCATGGAATACTTCAGGACCCAGCAAGCATCTCCTCCCTCCCTCTTCTACCCTGTCCCCTTGCCTCTTCTCTGTGCTGGTCCATTTCTTCAGGTCTAGTCAGGAACCTAAAGGGAATACAAAACCATGTGCTTTCCTTTTAGTCATTTTTCTGTTCTTAACCATGGTAGTGGGTGGGGGGAGGTTCAAGGAGAAGCCAGGCTGCTTTATTGCGTACTGTACCGCATGGGGTTCAGGGTAACCAGTGAATGTGTGTTACTTTTGGTCTCCCATCATAGGCATATTGCCCATACCATTTGTATACTAGTTTTCCCTGTTGCATTTAGGCCTCCAGGCCACCTGTCACATCCCCAGTACCCTCTCCTTATATAGCAACAATAATATTCCCTGCTTCCATCTATTTTTGCATCCATAGAGATGAGCAATTTTAACCTGTTAGTCCATAAAATTTTGACAATTTTATCCTCTCTAGCCATTTGAATGTTATGGATTTTACACATTTTACTCACTGTAATCATTCTGGTGTTTTATAATAAGCCTTCAGCTCTACCCAGATTTGGATTTGGTGATCTAATACTCACCCCCCTTGGTAATTAAGGTGCAAGGCAACATCCATGAAGAATGCCACAACTCGAGGCCCACATTCTTGAATAACCACATCTCTGTGATTCCATGTGTTTGCATTTGTGCCGTGTGTAAGATGTGCTCAGGTACAACAAGCCTCCCTACCACAGTTTTCAGCAGGACTGGGGAACTTCAGCTCCCTTCAGTCCCACGAAATATGGCTGGGGTGGGGGGGGGAGAGACAGGAGTTACAGTCCAACAACATAAGGAGGACCACAAGCTCCCCAGCACTGGTCTTCAGCATCCAAGGATCTCACTTGAAATTACCTGCTAAACCAGAAATGCCACCTATCCCAGCACTGTGGTATTCTAGCAGTAGTTTATTTGGGTGGGGTTTGCAGGGCGGGGGACTACCTCTCTTTGAAGCTGCTATTCATCCTGGGAAGGAAGCACTCCTTAGAATCAATGGAACCTCCTGAGCTTGAGGACAATTTAACTGAGACTGCAGCACCATGCTGCCTGGTTTTGGTCCTGATGACAGCTCTCCCATGACTGCTATTTACACTTAGGAGAGTGGGAGGGGTGAAATACCTCCACATATTTCATGCTTGGTCCTGGGCTTGTCTCCTGCCTACCACAGCAGTACATATACAGCTTCCTTGTGCCTTGGAGCATTTTTTCTGTCCTCTAGCTCATGGGTAGCCAACATGGTGCCTTCTAGTTGTTGCTGGTCTACAGTTCTCATCCACCCTGGTTGTTGGCTATGCTGTTGGAAGTTGGAGTCCAACGCCATCTGAAGTGCCCCACACTGATTACCCCTGGTCTAGTCTACCAAACCAGGCTGCCAATAGCACAGTATTACAGACAGAGGTGACCACAATAGGACCATGTCCATGGGACTTCTTGCTCTTACATGAAGGTGCAACAAAGCATGCTGCCTGAGCCAATTGTGGTGAACATATGGCAGGTTTGTGTCTGATCATATAAAGGACAACACACACATATGCATGATGGTGTCGTGTTCTGGACTTCACCAACACTGCTGCTACTGTTTTTGGGGTCTCCTCTTGGACACCCTTCAGTCCTAGCCATCACAGCCAAAGACCTGGGATGATGGACTGCAAGCCTGCACCTCTTCAATGAAGCAATATTTCTTTTCCTCAGCAATTTTATTAGGGAGGCAGAGTTAAAAGAAAGTTAGCTATCTATTTCATCTCCTCCAGCACTATTGTGTATAATGACATTTGGCAGACAGCCGATCTGCACCCTGTCAGAAGTGTTGCACCTCATCTCCCTTGATTGGGGAATTTTATGAGCAGCATGACATCATGGGGGTGGGGGGTGGACAAAACAAGCGGAAGCCAAAGCTATGCTTTGTGTCTTCAATCAGCAGTAAGAGCATGTCAGTCCACCATCAATTTCCTGGTTCTCCATTTTAATTAAAAACTGAATTTCCTGAGAAGGTGTTAATTCCCCACCATTGATGCATTAAAAATGCATGTTGAGGGAGATGTGATGGATGGGGGGGAGGTCAACTTGGGGGAGACTTAGACTAAATCAGCAGGTCATCCCAACTGCTGGGAAGGGAAGGAAAGAGTCAAAGGGAAACGACTGGTGCCCAAGGAATGGATTTCATATCTTTTCCACATTGGTTGACCAGAAAGCAAGGATAGGAGGGGAGGGAGAAAAGGGAAAGGGGCAAAGAAGCAGGATGGCAAGGGGAAATGATCAAACAAAAGAAAATGGCACATGGCAAACAGGAAGGCAGGTGTCCTAAGTATAGCAGGCGAGGCATCATTTTGATCAGGGCTGGAGAAACTTTTGCCTGCCAGAGGTTGCTGAGCTTCAGTTCCCACAAGCCCCAACTACCATGGCTGATGATCAGGGTGCTGGGAGTCATAGTCCAGTTTTGTTTGCTTATTCAAAAGAAAACTCCCTAAGCTGTTGAATAAGAAACTGGTGTCTAATTGCTGCTGTGCTGTCAAATAAATTTGGGGCTACCCCATATCCTATAATTCATTGACTAGGAGTCCTTTATTCCCAACACATTCCCTGTAGCTTTATTCTTTGCTGCCCTCCAGTGAGGTTACCTTCCTCAACCTGCCCCTCTGATCCTCATTCTTCCCCCAAACATATTGCCACCGTCATCTTCAGCAGCTATGCTAATTTTGGCATCCTTATAATCTTCCAGTGTCGTATAATTTGTCTCTAGATCTTTCATTCCCCTGGCCCCTCCAACATATTCTAATCCTGTAGAAACAACTTGCTTCACTGTGGCCAGGAGCACACCAAGCTTCATTGAATGCTCTTAATGAATGGAGATCTAATTAAGTCTTTGGTCCTCAGCACTCACACATGGGCACAAACCTCATTGGTCTTGGTGGGATTTACTTCTGAACAAACAAGCATGGGATCTGGAGGCAGATCTGTTAGCCTGAATGTCTCATTTCTTATAGACTAATGATATTTTAAAAAGTAGTCTGGAACTACTTTTGTTGGGATAGAAAAAAATAGCTGGTGCCTTTTTTCTTTTTAAATAAAAGTAAACAGCATATACCACCTAACCATTGTTCTCTGCTCTAATCTGGGAAAATAACCACTCAGCTGATTCATTTCAATCACTAACCTGGTGCATAATGCCCATATGCCTGCGGGTGGCGCTGTGATCTAAACCACTGAGGCTCTTGGGCTTGCTGATAGGAAGGTCGGTGGTTCAAATCCATGTGAGGGGGTAAGCTCCTGTTGTTCTGTCCCAGCTTCTGCCAACCTAGCAGTTCAAAAGCACACCAGTGCAAGTAGATAAATAGGTACCACTGTGGCAGGAAGGCAAATGGTGTTTCTGTGCACTCTGGCACTCGTCATCTGTCCCATTGCGCCAGAAGTGGTTTAGTCATGACCCGGAAAGCTGTCTGTGGACAAATGCAGGCTCTCTCAGCCTGAAGCAAGATGAGCACCTCACCCCATAGTCACTTTTGACTGGACTTAACCATCCAGGGGTCCTTTACCTTAACCTTCTTTACCTTTTGCATGCCTGCATTAAACAGGTGGGTACCCACTTCACCCTACCTGTGTGTGTACAAAAAACTGTTTAGATTGTGCTACAGGATAACCTTGCATTGTGAGAACTTTGAACATATGCCCCTAGGGCCAAAGCAATGAGATCGAGTTCTCAAAAGAGTCCGCTCCTTGCCTCTACACCAGCGTCTTGATGGCGCGTTCTACCCCATCTAATTCTCCCCAAACGACTCCAGCGGAGACCCCACCTATTTCCTAAACAGCCCAAAGCATAGTTCTAGATCAGCACGTCGGACAGCTCTCGGCGCCCTCGGAGCGCTTAGCCAAGCCCGGCGTCGCGGCGGGCACGCCCCCTTCCAGCCCCGACGAGACCTTCCGCCAGCCTCAGCCAGACGACCCCTCCTCCTCCTCTTCCTCCTCCAACCCCTTCCCTTCCGATCCCACCTGCCCACAGCGAAGATGGCGGAGGCGGTGGCTTCAGCCGCCTACGCCAGACGGGTGGGCGCTACCACGGCAGGGAGTGGGAGGGAGGGCGGAGCGGACCATCGGGGCAGCCGGGAGCCATGTTGGGGCTGCGGGAGGAGGCGATGCTGCCGCCGCCGCCGCGGAGCAGCCAGGCCCGCAGGGAAGGCAGGAGCCGCCGCCGCTTCTAGATAGATGGTGGTGGCGGCGGCGGCGCAGGCGGAGAAGGGGGCAGAGCCAGAGGCGAGGCGGGGCCGGAGCAGCGCCAGGCCCGGGCAGGGGGGCGGGGAAGGGGCCGAGGGACCATGGCTGAACGGCGGCAGCAGCAGCAGCAGCCGGGACTACCAAACCGCTGCCGCCGCCGTCCTCGCCAGTGCCGCCGGCTGGGGCTGCTGCTGCTCCTTCTCCTCCCTTTGTTTCCCCTCAGCCTGGGGGAGCCGTCGGACAGAGGGGGCTTGGGCTGCGCCCGCTTGGCTGCGCCTGGAGGGCCGAGCTGCGAGCTGCGCTGCTGCGCTCTCGTCGGGGGACGGTGGGGAGCCTCCTCCGTAGCCAGTGCCCGAGGGGGCGGCTGGGGCTGCGACGGCACCTTCTCTCAGCCCCCGCCGGGGGCCGGCGGTGCCTCCTGGGCTGGCTACGTGACCCCACCGCCGGATAAGAAGAGGAGCCGGCGTCCAGCGAGCGCCCCGGGGGCGTGGGGCAGCTGCTCCCGCTGCTTGTGGATTATAAACGCTTCCGCACTTCTTCCGGATCCCCCACGCCCGGCGTGGTGGTGCCACCGGACTACCCGGGAATGCCTTCTCCAGCGAGCCAGGCTCGGGGCGGACTGGGAGCAGGCGGGCACCTTCTCCAGCCCTTGCAAGCCCGGCGTCGGAAAGCCGGACAATGGAGCTTATAGAGAGACTAGCCGGGCGGCCCCATCCCAATCCCGCCTGCGCGCACCGGGTCTCCACACCCGGAGCCGGCGAGTGCGCCTCTGCGGGCAAAGATTTCCCCGCGTGTGGAACGACACGGACGCGCGTGGGCTGCTGAGATCTGACACAAGAGCGACGAGAGGAGCCGCGACGCCGGCGAAGCCCCTTTGGCTCTCGAGAATGCGCCTCCCTTCTTTTTCCCGCTCGCCCTTCTGCGGGTGGCTCGCCTTGCTGACCTGCCTCCAGCTCCGCGCGGGGCAAGCGGGGCACCCGGGGGCTTCCCGTCGCTGTGCCGGCGGCGAGTGCTGCGGAGCCGGCCAGGAGCAATGCAGCCTCCAGCCTTGGGGAGGGAGAGGTTGGGCAGGAGCTGTTTCAGCACCACCACCGCGCAGGACAGCTCCCGGCGTCTCGCTGGGCGCCCACCCAGACGGAGAACGGAGGAAGCCGGAGCTCTGCCTTCTCTTCCACCCGCTCGACTCCACCAAAGGCTGTTTACAAACTCTTTGTTTCGGCGTGGGTTTTAGGAGTCCCTCCACTCCAGACTTCTTTCCCTACCTGCCGCTAAAACCTACTCACCCAACTATGCAGAATGAGCTAACCCATTCCTCGTGTGCCAAGAAACGGAGGAGAGAGGGGGCATTGCTCCCTTTGCTAAGGACTCGGAGAGCAGCCAATCGCCACCCGCTCTTCCCTCAGTATAATTACCAGGTCCAAGTGGCCGAAAACCAGCCTCCCGGGACCCCTGTGATCACGATGGCAGCCCAAGACCCCGATTCAGGTGAAGGTGGGCGCCTGCTCTATTCCATGGATGCCCTGATGAACAGCAGGTCCCTGGAGTTGTTTAGTATCGATTCCCAAAATGGCCTCATCACCACCACTGAAGTTTTGGACAGAGAAAATATGGACCTGCACTACTTTCGAGTGACTGCGGTGGATCACGGGGCTCCCCGTCTTTCTGCCACCACCATGGTTGCCATTACAGTGGCAGACAGGAATGACCACAATCCAGTATTTGAGCAGAGTGAGTACAGAGAGACTATCCGAGAAAATGTTGAAGAGGGCTACCCTATCTTACAGCTGAGGGCCACAGATGTGGACTCCCCACCCAATGCCAACATCAGGTATCGTTTTGTAAATGAGCAAGCAGCTCACTCTGTCTTTGAAATAGACTCCCGGTCAGGGCTGATCACCACCAGTGGGCAAGTGGACAGGGAGAAAATGGAGAAATATTCTTTAGTGGTGGAGGCAAATGATCAAGGTAAGGAGCCTGGCCCTCGATCGGCCACAGTTAGAGTCTATATCACAGTCCTTGATGAGAATGACAATGTCCCACAGTTCAGTGAGAAGCGGTACATAGTCCAGGTAAGAGAGGATATCAGACCCCACTCGGAAATTTTGAGAGTTACTGCCACTGACTTGGACAAAGACAACAATGCTTTAGTTCATTATAACATCATCAGTGGGAACAGCAGGGGCCAGTTTTCCATTGACAGTGTGACTGGGGAAATACAGGTAGTGGCTCCTTTGGATTTTGAGGTTGAGCGGGAATATGCACTGAGGATACGTGCCCAGGATGCAGGGCGGCCTCCTCTGTCCAACAACACAGGCATGATCAGCATCCAAGTAGTGGACATCAATGATCATGCTCCCATCTTTGTCAGCACCCCTTTTCAAATATCAGTGTTAGAAAATGCCCCTTTTGGCCACTCGGTGATCCACATCCAGGCTGTGGATGCAGATTATGGAGAGAACTCTCGCCTGGAGTACAAACTCACTGGGGTCTCATCTGACACCCCCTTTGTGGTGAACAGTGCCACTGGGTGGATTACTGTGAGTGGCCCCTTGGATCGAGAAACAGTGGAGCACTACTTCTTTGGAGTAGAGGCCCGGGATCATGGCTCCCCTGCGTTGTCTGCCTCTGCAAGTGTCACCATCACTGTAATGGATGTAAATGACAATCGGCCTGAATTTACCCAGAAAGAATATTTTATCCGTCTCAACGAAGATGCTTCCGTGGGGACCAGTGTTCTGAGTGTCACGGCAATTGACCGGGATGTGAACAGTGCCATCAGCTATCAGGTAACAGGTGGGAACACCCGGAACCGTTTTGCCATCAGTACCCAGGCAGGAGTGGGACTAATCACCCTCTCTTTGCCCCTGGATTACAAGCAGGAGAGGCGCTTTGTGCTGACAGTGACAGCCTCTGACCGGACTTTGCATGACACTTGTCATGTCCATATCAACATCACTGATGCCAACACCCATCGGCCAGTGTTCCAGAGCGCCCATTACTCAGTAAGTGTTAACGAGGACCGCCCTGTCGGCAGCACTGTGGTGGTGATCAGTGCCACTGATGATGATGTAGGGGAAAATGCCAGGATTACCTACTACTTGGAGGACAACATTCCTCAGTTTCGCATTGATGCAGACACTGGTGCCATCACGTTGCAAGCACAGTTGGATTATGAGGACCAAGTGACCTACACCCTGGCCATTACAGCCAAAGATAACGGCATCCCTCAGAAAGCAGACACCACCTATGTAGAAATCATGGTGAACGATGTCAATGACAATGCCCCTCAGTTTGTTAGTGCTCACTACCAAGGCATCATCTCGGAAGACAGCCCTCCCTTCACCAGCGTGCTCCAGATCTCCGCCACGGACCGGGATGCCCATGCCAACGGACGAGTGCAGTACACCTTCCAGAATGGGGATGATGGGGATGGAGATTTCACAATAGAACCCACGTCTGGGATTATCCGCACTGTCCGCAGACTGGACAGGGAGAGCATCCCGGTCTACGAACTCACTGCCTATGCCGTGGACAGAGGCATCCCTCCCCAGAGGACACCTGTCCATATTCAAGTTACCGTGCAAGATGTGAATGACAATGCTCCTGTCTTCCCAGCTGAAGAGTTCGAGGTTTTAGTGAAGGAAAATAGCATTGTGGGCTCTGTGGTGGCTCAGATTACAGCTGTTGATCCAGATGAAGGGCCCAATGCACAGATCATGTATCAGATTGTGGAAGGCAACATCCCTGAAATTTTCCAGATGGACATATTTTCAGGTGAGCTCACAGCCCTGATTGACCTGGACTATGAGAGCAAGGCAGAGTATGTGATTGTAGTCCAGGCCACCTCTGCCCCCCTGGTCAGCAGAGCCACAGTCCACATCAAGCTCATTGACCAGAATGATAACAGCCCCATTCTTAAAAACTTCCAGATTCTCTTTAACAACTACGTCTCCAACAAATCCAACACCTTCCCTTCTGGGGTTATAGGGAAGATCCCTGCGTATGACCCAGATGCATCTGACAGACTGTTCTACACCTTTGAACGAGGAAATGAGCTGCACTTGTTGATTGTCAACCAGACTAGTGGGGAACTCCGGCTGAGTCGCAAGCTGGACAACAATCGTCCTTTGGTGGCCTCCATGCTGGTGACCGTCACAGGTAAAGGCAGTTTCAGTGCTTTTGGTGACTGTGGAAAGGTTGCATTTCCTTGACTTATGACAACTGGGCCAGCCTTTTAGCCATGTTAAACGGCGCCAGACTCTCAGTACTGGATGATTATGCCGGGGGTGGAGGATAAGGGGGATGGGGAGAGACTTTGATGGTAATTATGCTGGTGGATCTTTTATTTATTTTCCCCCTGCTTCCTTTAGGGCGTAATAGCTCAGTGGGCTACCAAAAAGGCAAGATTTGATTGCTCGCTATTATCTCGTGGCAGACTCATTTCATAATTTATTAGGCAGAGCCAGGTTCCTGCCCTGAAGAGTTTACAATCTAAATTAGATAAAGTGCGCACAAAGGAAGGGAGAACGGATGCAAATGGGCTGAGACAAACCTGCTTGTTGCGG
This sequence comes from Podarcis filfolensis, assembly GCF_964270895.1. NCBI lineage: Eukaryota > Metazoa > Chordata > Lepidosauria > Squamata > Lacertidae > Podarcis > Podarcis filfolensis. Next base: position 41,416,115 of record NC_139605.1, on the reverse strand, counting down.
GGAGGATTAAAAAAAGGGGGGAATGGCTGGAGTGGCTTCCCGGCTCTTTTCTTGGCTTTCTTTTGTTTAGTGCTGGAAACAGCTCACTAAATGTAGAGTGTGTTCCAGCAAGGCCTTTGCAAGAGGAGAATCTGCGTCTGGGTTTGGTTGCAACAAGTGATGTAGCCTGGAGAGCTTTGCCTTCCTAGGAGCTTTCCCCACAGCTGTGGAACTTAATTGGAATTGGGTAGGAAAGAGGGAGGGAGCAGGTTAAGGGTTGCCCAGAGAAAAAGATACCACCTAGTGCAGGATTTCTGAGGCACGGTTGCTGTTTTGTTCAGACCATGCTCCTCTGTTGATTTTAAATCTCCCAGCCTTCCATTGAACTAGCCTGGACTAGCTGGAAGCAGCATGATGACTACCACAGTTTCCACAGGGCTTGTGGGTTTCTGGCACAGTGGTTTAGCATGCTCAGCACCAAAAAGTACCTTGGCTGCAGACAGGGGGTGGGGGGGAAAGGATTTTGTTCTGAGATTTGGTGCAACTGTCCATGACTATCTGTCATTCTGGCCTTCCCAGCAAGGAATTGAGCGGCATGGAAAGATCTACTCTTGTTGCCATGCTGAAGGGAGTTCCTTTTAAATTGGCTTAGGGATATCGTGATGGCAATGATGGCTTATTACCCTCAAGCATATGCCAACAAGTCTCCCCTCTCCCAGATCTCAGCTTTCCCACCTGCAAACCGTGGCAAGGCGGAGTTACTTTTGCAAGCTGCCTTGCTAGCAAAATGCAAAAAGAAGAAGAAAAGAAAGTGCCAACCCATTAGTTTTTTTGGTAATATATTTGAATGCCAATTAGAACTTAGCCTCGGAATTGTCTAGGATGTCAGGGCTCAGCCTTAAAAGAGGAAGTAGTAATGAAGACAGTGGCTCTGAGCTTAATCGGGCTGTCTTTCCCTTGCCCAATAACAGCCTTTGCACATCTGGCTTTGAGAGTTAAAGGCTTCTGGGACAGAAGACATGACATCTGGTCATATATTCAACCCCAGCACCTCTTCTTTTAAGAATCCCATGCTAGACATGTCCATTAAATGCATCTCTAAGCCTATGGATCAGCTGCCTTTCTCAAGGTCTTGACTCCCTCTCTCTCACGGCTCAGGTACACATAATTGAATGCTTTGGAGTTTTCTCTTAAAAACAAGTTGATCCCCCATGGCCAAACTGATATTACTCTAGCTGGCTCTTAGATGCTGCCTCAGACCTAGGCACTGAAAACATCAGTCCCCCCCTTGCTGTAAGATGGAAAATTGTTCCCAGTGCCATTTGGAGTCTTAACAGGCTTTGCCCAAGCCACAACTCACTCATCTTCATCAGGATTTGGCCTGATGGTCAGATTTCATCAAAACTGCTCTTTTTCATTTAATTCACTTAATTGGTCATGTTAACATGTCAGCACGTCTGTCTTGGCTCCAGTCCCTTCTTTGTCCTCCCTGCCCCCCTACTAAACATGGGCTTGGGGGTATTAATTCTACTCCTTTTTAATGTTACCTTTATCATTATCGATTTTGCCGGGTCCATTTTTAAAAGGCCCATAACTGTACTGGCATAAACTAGTTTTGTGCCTGAGTGTAATACCATAGATGGCACTTTGGTAGGTCAGGTCTAGACATATAAAAAACAAATGTGTCTCTAGAAAACTTCCCCTGCACTGTAAGGAGATGTTATTTTAATTTTATTAGTGAGAAGCAGTCATAGGAGAGGAATTACACCAATAGCCAAAGGCCATCAAGGAAAATCTACGTTACGGCCAGGAATAGGACATAGATTGCTTGAGCTGCTCCAATCTCTCGCTCTTTCCGTAAGGCCACCCCCTTCCTTCTGTTGCTAGCAATAGGTGTGCTTGAAAATGGAGCCTAATTATGCCAAATAACCCAACTGTGACTTGTGCAAACGGGTGTGGGAGGAGGCCCCTGTTTATGGGGAGAGACAGAGGAAGGAGGTTGTATGTATCAGTGGCTCACAGGCTTAGTTACCCAGCTGTGTCTAGGGAGACTTACATTATTCATGACTTTCCCCACATCCTTAGCTATCATCTAGCCCTCTCCTATAACCCCCACCCCCCGACTAATTTAGGGAGTGGGCTCGGAAAAGGCAGCCCTTGTTTCCTTCAAAAGGATGGGGGTGCGGGCAATGTGTTCTGCTGGGGCTCATTGCTAGATTGGGGTTCTTCAGGGGTTAATTGTAACTGCAGGGCAGGGCGATATCGTATTCAGGCACACAGGCAGGCATTGGGCGCTGATTACTGGAGAGCTAAGCTGACCTTTTCATGCTTCTGCCAGGGTGCGCTGCTGACGCTGGCTCTGCCTCCCTAACACACTTAACCCCGCACAAAGGCAGGGAGAAATCACATTTTCGGGTCTCACATTAAACTGCCTTAGAACAACAAGGCTCTCTCGAAAGGACAGCGTTGTCATTTCCCCAGCTTCCAGTGTGGAAATGAGGAGAGAAAAGGCTAAGCTCATGCAGGCGAGGAGAAGCATGGAAAGGGAATTAGGCAAAGGAGCCCTCCCTGGGGGCAGGCGAGGAGGTGGGGGAGAGGTGTAGGGGGAGCGGGGGGGGGGGGGCGCTGCGCCTTTTGTTGGCTCTGGTGGTGGCTGAGGATGCTCAGGCCATTTTGTTCAAGCAATCCCTGGATTTTATTTTTGTTGTGTTTTTTTCTTTTCTTTTCTTTTTTAAAAAAGAATCTATTGTTTGTGGAGTACCTCCCATGCCAAGTTGATCCAGTGGAAACAAGTGCCAGAGCTGGTGGCTGGAATCAATGCACAATTAGTCATGTCTAGGAAAGAGGAGGGAGCAATTTACGAAAAAGGATGTTAATGGATGGAAACCCCAGACTTACTACCTTGCTCAATAATGCACAGGCCCCATGCAGAAATTAAGATGGCAAGGCTCAGTCTGTATCATGGGGCACACATTTATTTCAAAAGATCAGCAACTGTTGTTATTATTACAGTCGTACCTTGGTTCTCGGACAGAATCTGTTCTGGAAGTCCATTTGACTTCCGAAAATGTTTGAAAACCAAGGCATGGCTTCCAATTGGCTGCAAGAGCTTCCTACAGCCAATCAGAAGCCGCGGAAGCCCTGTTGGATGTTCGGGTTCCAAAGAATGTTCGCAAACCAGAGCACTCACTTCTGGGTTTGCGGCATTCAGGTGCCAAAACATGTGAGTACCAAGGCGTTCGACAATAATATTGCAGCATTATTATTATTATTATTATTATTATTATTATTATTATTATTATCTTTCATTCCTTCTCCTCCCATGAACTCAACAAATTCCAATAGATGAAACATTTAACTGAGGGCCAGGCTGGACAAATTATTAGTTCTGCAAAATGCTTTTTTTAAAAAGTAAGTTGTAAGTGTGTAAATCTTGATATGGATTGGGGCCAAAATGGCGGGAAAGTGTCCCCACCCTCCATGCCAGGGTCCTGATCCAGATTAGGTGCCCCAGTGCCTGCAATCTCCTTTTTAAAAGACACTCTTGCTGATGGTGCCAATGGCGTCCGATGACTGTGAGAGCTACAAAGCCAGGTTCATATCTCAACTAAGCAGCTGATTCAGTGCCACCACTTTTGGAGCACTCATCGGTTCTGCTTTTGCTGTGGACACATGGAGATGGTCTCACACAGCAGAGAGCCACCGTGGGGAAAGGGTGTGCATCGCCACCCAGCTCAAAAGACACATCCCAACAATTCAGGAAGGCCCAGAGGAGCATCGCAATGTGGTTGAGCACCCATGCACAGATCCCCCATGTGCTAAAAGTGTAAAGCACTTTGGAGAGTCAGCATGGTATATACATGATACTAAGATTATAGCCTTAAGCTCGTCAAATTACAGGGTGAATGTGTATACTATCCTAGCTACTGATGCTGGATCAGAAGATGCTGTCATGAGTGGGTTTAATCCTGTTCATGCGAAGAATTAAAATGAGAGGTGTAAGCCAACGCTATCCCTTTAGGAACAGACTTAATAAAGCTATTGATAAATAGAGAGAATGAGCTGCATCATAGTAATAGGCTTGACTAAAACTTTACATTACTACGATCAAAATGCTTCTTCCCAAAGGGAAGTGAGTATGAATCAGCTAACGGAGTTTCCTTGGAAGTGGGAGGGCAGGATTCCTCCCAGATTCTTCAATTATTTCTGTGAAAGGCCTCATGTCAAAACAGCTAGTGCCGAGGCGGGAGCTTGTTCCGTAGAGACAGGAAGTGCAAGCGGATGTCTGCTGCTGCTTCTGCTGCTGCTGCTGCTGCTGCTGCTGCTGCTTAGAAAAATTAATTCTGGAGATCCAAAGCTGCCTAACCAGCCTGGGGGTGGGAAGCTCTTCTAACAGACCAAGGGCAAAGCTTGATATTACAGTGGTACCTCGGGTTAAGTACTTAATTCGTACCAGAGGCCCGTACTTAGCCTGAAACTGTTCTTAACCTGAAGCACCACTTTAGCTAACGGGGCCTCCTGCTGCCGATGCGCCGCCGGAGCCTGATTTCTGTTCTCATCCTGAAGCAAAGTTCTTAACCTGAAGCACTATTTCTGGGTTAGCGGAGTCTGTAACCTGAAGCGTATGTAACCCGAGGTACCACTGTATAAGGAAGATGAGACAGTCACAGAAAAGAAAAGAAAAGAAAAAGCCCTACTCTGTATGCAGTTCCTTTCTCCTTCTTTGTAGCCCTTCGTTCAGAGATCTGACTGGATCCTTTTCTCCACGCACGCTCCGTGGGCCAAGTGTGACAGGTGGATGGGGCCAACCCCTTCCCATCATCCGATGTGCCAATGACACAAGGTGACCCATTTTTGCATGCACCAATTGTTGGGGCTTAGGTGCTCTGCTCCTGAAACACCCCTTTGGTGTTGCCCCTCCCCCTTCCAGCAGCAACGCTGGCTTCCAAATAAATCCAGCACCCCTACCAGGCACAGCTGCGTCAAAGTTCTTACTCTTCATGGGTGGGGCCAGATCGGTTGCTTCACCTTTTACGCAGCAGTCGTGGGTTTCATGGGTGCACCAGTTTTGCACTGCTGTCTGCAGCACAGGGAAGGCATCGCGCATCTCCAGACACCCAGTGGGTATGTGTCAGGGAGGCATGGACCCAGTCATGGTTCCCTGGCACACACACTAAAATTCAGAGATGTGCACTAATGTTTTCCATGTATACCACAGCAGCCACTGGTATAATAACACTGGCAAGCACAATTGGCAAGCCTAGCATGGGGCTTGAGATTCAGCAAGCAGGAAAACTGGCTTGGGAACCCTAAGGGCTAAGCTCCACACAGGCCTTCCAAACGACTTCTGGAATTCGGCTGTCAGTCAATTATTTGAGTGGCGTTGTAAAACCACAGCGGGTTGCATGCAGCTTTCCATCATTCCTTCATGCAAACTGGGATGAAGTCACTTAGGACCACTGACAATGATCCTATGGACTGCATGTGGAACCGCAAGGACTGTCAGAAGTTTGCATGCCATCCTTTGCAACTTTGAGTCGGATTTTTCCTGAGGTGGTTAAAAACAGGTATCAGGGTGAGGAGATGGCTGAAATTCACATTGTAGAACGTCTTTGAAGATCTGGAATTCTCAAGCTGTCATGGACATCTAGAGCCCCCGGAATGCGCTTGCTGTCAAGACTTCAACTTGAAAAGCTTCATGTGTGTTTCTCCACTGTAGTCAATCAAATTACCCTGGAGCTGAGTTCACCCTCTGCTTTGTGCCAGATGTTTCTCTGGAGGGGTCCCATCTTTGGGATTTGCTCCCTTGTAGGTCTGCCAGAGCTCCAGGCTAGTCATTTTCAGGGTGTCATGCAAGCTGCATGTATTTAGGTTAGCTGTTAATTAACAGTTTTGTAGTGTCCTTGGATTGTGTGTTTTAATCTCCGCATTTAAAGTTTCCAAGGCAAGAGGCACTTTAATTAAATTAGTAATAATGCATCGTGAAAGCCAAATTTGACCTGATTTGCAAAATCGCTTAATTCCCCCAAATAATCACCAGGAACTTTAAAGAGCTGTGGATGCCTTGCAGAAGAAAATAACAAGGGAGGGGGGGACCAAGTAAAGAAGCATTTGCTTCAAAAACAAGCAGCTTTTGTTTTTGCCATTCCTCTTTTTTTCATGGGGCAGTGAGCAATCGGAAGCATTTTAACCCAGAGGTATATGCCAATTAAATTTGGTTAGTTGACATCCTGGTACATGTGTTTAGAATTGCGAGTTTAGTCCACAAAAATCCCATGAAAACATACAGACTTGAAAGATGAGTCATTTCCCTTCTTTTATGACCTGAAAATCATTGGTCTCTGTGTGTGATATCCTTCGTGCCTGCCTGGGCAATTATGGGCGCCTCCAGGCGAACTGCTTATACAGAATCCATCCTGATTTGCTTGCACAAAACTTAAACAAAAGTTAGTCCAGTCTTTGGGGAGCATCCATCGCGACTTGCTTGCAGGGTGTTTATGTGTCTTCCCATTAATCATTCATTCATTTCCAGTGTGCTTTCCTAACCACAAGAAGTCTGCTGGGTTGTCTGTTGTTGTTTTTAAAGTGGATTTGTTGCACCAGTGCTAGAGTGCTTTAATCAGCTTAAATTGTACAAATCTAAACTTTTTCTTGAAAACAGTGGCAGTCTGGCATCCCACATTCTTGTTGCTGTCACTACTGCTGTGACTTGGATTTAATGCTGTATATGGAAGAGGAAAAGCTCTTAGTCCTGGTGGGGATGGGGGTTGGGGTGGGGGGAGCACATCCTGCTGAAATTATTCTGATGTAGGGCTAAAACATTGCACAGTTATAACCACACACCGTTAACTGTCCCCTGGAGTGCTTCCGTACTCAAAAGCCAATATGGATGGTCCCGCATTAGGGACCAATTAGTTCCATCCACTTGGACACAAATTCATGGCCACAGCATCCTTTTGTCAAGGCTAGAGTGCTCTTTTGTGTGTAGTCCAATTGCCCTGGGTAAACCGATCCGCCAAGAGGCATCATTTCCCAGCACTCAGTGTGTGTTGAAAAATAGAAATGCCGTCGAGCCAAGACCAATCTCCTTTACCAGTCACTGTAGCATGTGAACGGCATGAAAAGGGAACCAGCTAGTGCAAATGTTAGGACAAGATCAGCCCCATTTCCCAGTTGCTTTCCTCCTTGCAGCTGCTCCTGAAAGTGCTCATGTGCATAATCAGGTGTATGATTTGACGGTGGTGCATAGATCCCACATATCTATCTATCTATATGCGCAAATGTGTCGCTTCATTTCATAGGCACCAATTGGCAGGGATGGTGTCAAAGTGGCCTAGCATTAAACACCCCTGACAAACATTTGCGCAGGAAATAACACTGCGAAGCCAAAAAAGCAACCCCAGCTCTTGTTCCAATCCTCACATATCAAGTGCCTTTCCCAGCACAAAAGTATTATTTGTGCCAGGGGTGGCACCTGCCAGATCAGAAATGGTGTGCAGTTATCTCCTCTGCCAGGCCAAACAGCAGCTTGCAAGATGGGCAGGCATGAGAGGAGAGAGGCTATTCCTAGAAGTCTTTGGACTATCTTCTCATGTTGCACTAAGAGGATCATATACCAGGTGGTCCAGCCCTACCTAGGACTGGGACCAGTTGGGGTTCAACCTTCCTGATTTGATCTTCTAGATACTCTGAAGGTCTTCCACTATTGAGTTGCTAGTGCTGAACCACAAGTTACCCCTGCCCCAAACCCCTCCTCCGCACAACTATTAAGGGTGTAGTAGTCCATCTGGACGCGGGTGGCACTGTGGGTTAAACCACTGGGCCGCTTGGGCTTGCCTATCGAAAGGTCACGGTTCAAATCCCTGTGATAGGGTGAGCTCCCGTTGCTCAGTCCCAGCTCCTGCCAACCTAGCAGTTCAAAAGCATGTCAAAGTGCAAGTAGATAAATAGGTACAGCTCCGGCAGGAAGGTAAACGGCATTTCCGTGCGCTGCTCTGGTTTCACCAGAAGCGATTTAGTCATTCTGGCCACATGACCCGGAAAAACTGTCTGTGAAAGCGGACAAGTGCTGGCTCCCTCGGCCTGTAAAGCGAGATGAGCGCCGCAACCCCAGAGTTGTTTGCGGCTGGGCTTAATTGTCAGAGGTTCCTTTACCTTTACCTTTTAGTCAATCTGGCCACCCTACAGCTATGAACACAGCTGAATTTTTATTCCAAGTGTGGATTTTAGATTGGGCAGAGTTCTTGTGTGAAAAACCCCAACTTCCTCTAGAAACAATGGACTGGAGAAGTAAATTGAGTGGGTTCAGGCTTATCATAGATTTGAATGACGTCCGGTTTGGGCCTTCCCCTTTTGCATCAGCAGCCATTTCACTGAATGCAACTGATTTGTTGACTTCTGTGGTAGTGGTAGTGGCGCCCGCCCTGTGGAACACCCTCCCATCAGATGTCAAAGAAATAAACAACTATCTGACATTTACAAGACATCTGAAGGCAGCCCTGTTTAGGGAAGTTTTTAATAACTGATGTTTTAATGTATTTTTAACCTTCTGTTGGAAGTCGTCCAGAGTGGCTGAGGAGACCCAGCCGAATGGGCATTGTAGAAATAATAAATTATTATTATATATTATTATTATTCTGTTCTAGGCTAGGCTGAGAAAATGTAATCACTCTTGTTGTCTCTTAAGGGAGAGCGTCAATGGACCATGCAGTGATGCATGTGAGCATCCACCCGCATTTAGCATGTGGCCTGTGTATGTTTTGTAAGGAGACGAAGAGGAGCTTCCTTCCTGGGGGAATTGATCAAAGCAGCTGAGCATTGATCCCTTTCCCCATTTGTATCATCCAGTGCCATGGATCCACTGGCTCATCCAGTACCATGGCTACAAGGGGTGGCTACAGGGGGTGCTAGCTGGGGTGTTGTTGTTTTTTGCCCTGGGTGAAGCCTCCAAGGCATTAATAGCCCACCCTTTAGCCCAAAAGGTTCACAGAGTATCTTCTGAAAACCACTTCTAAGATGGCCAGCAAAACAGGAAATGGGAAATGGGGTTGACGGATCAGCAGCATCCCTGACCCTGAGATTTCAGGATCCAAACCTGAGACCAAGGGGTGGCCCCTGGTGATGTCACAGGGACAAACCCTGGAGACAGAGGTTAATTGGGAGAGGGGAGGGGAGAAGGGAAGACACCTCCCAGAGTTAATTTGCAGCCAGTTCCTACCAAGCTGAAGCTTATAAGCTGCAGGCACAGTCAAATGTGTCAAGATGTGTGTGTACGCAAATGTGCATGCTGGGAGTGCCAAACTGAGTCTTTGACCCGGATGAAATAAAGCCTAGTTTCACCCCTGGGCTCATCCGCACTTCTACTTGCCCTGCCACTTTCCCCCGGGGAAGCCCCTGCTTACTGCTGAATCAGCAAACGTCAATTGGGTTTTCTCTGGATTGACATTAGCTCTGATTTAATGCTAAAGGGAAAGGGCAAAAATGCTCAGAGCCATGCCTAGAGAACATGGGACAAGCAGGAAAGTGCTCGGACCTGTGATTTCTAGGCAGGGGACAAGCATAAGTGTGGATGCTCCCTTTGCCACCAAGTGCTGCCTGGGTTCACTCCTGTAATATTCCAGGAGCAGAGGAACATTCCGCTTAGCTCTGTGCAACCATAACCCCACTCTAGATGCGCATAAATGTTCAGCGAAAGCCACCGTGACCTGTCCATGCAACCACTTGCTGTGCCTGCCTTCGTGTGCCTGCAACTACATGTTGAGGAAGCTCCCTGTGGGAGAGGGACATGAATATTCACCAGCCTCTGGCTCTTCATCAGTTGCCAGGGCCTGCGTTTGTCGAGAATGGCTGAGGCTCTCTGATTAAAATTACTCCTGGGGGGGTTGGCGCTTCCAGCAGGCTTTGGGCTGCCTTTGTGTGTCGATTGAAAGGTGGGGAGGGGGGAGGGGGTCCTCCTCTTAACCATCTGCTTCCCTTTAATGTTGAACAGATTGTGAGTCTGGGCAAGAGGCCGGAGCTACCAGTCAGGATTGCACTGCAAGCGCTACTCGCAACGTAACACAGCCCCTAAAAATAACCCTCGTAGCGTACATTTGCATGTGTGCTTCTGCATGTGCATGCGCACCTGTTCTGCCCACAAGACCACCTTGCTTGCACACAGTGTTTCATGATGACGCATTGTTCCCAAGAAAGCTTGCGAGATTGCCAGCTTACCACTATGTGCTCGGAGCTATGTGGGGAATGAATTGGTCAGAAGAATTGACCGCTCCCTTAATCCTAGAGACCTCTGTCCAGAACTGAATGTGTGGTAAATGCTGTTCTCCTCCCCACTTTACAAGATATTTGATGAGTGCTGATATGCGCTGCTTTCCAAGCCATTTTCTCCTAGGTGGGTTTAATTTGTTCACTCACTTCTTACAGAAGAGCCAGATGACATCGCCGTCGAATCCCTACATCCAATGTTCTCTCTGTTGCCCCTCCATTTATTTTTATTTTTATATTTAAGACTATCTATAGACTGCTTGATTGTAAAACAAACAACAAAACCTCTAAGCAGTTTACAAAAATATAAAGTATTAAAATTATAGATAGAAAGCAGGCATTTTGAAATGTTCAAAAGATGGTTAACAGCTGCAGCAGTTAAAAAGAAATAAAACATGCGTAGCTTTGATGTGTCTGGATACAGTAAAGGTAAAGGGACCCCGGACTGTTAAGTCCAGTCGTGAATGACTCTGGAGTTGTGGCGCTCATCTCGCTTTACTGGCTGAGGGAGCCGGCGTACAGCTTCTGGGTCATGTGGCCAGCATGACTAAGCCGCTTCTGGTGAACCAGAGCAGTGCACGGAAACGCCGTTTACCTTCCTGCCAGAGCGGTACCTATTTATCTACTTGCACTTTGATGTGCTTTCGAACTGCTAGGTTGGCAGGAGCCTGGACTGAGCAATGGGAGCTCACCCCGTCATGGGGATTCAAACTGCCGACCTCCTGACTGGCAAGCCCTAGGCTCTGTGGTTTAGACCATAGCGCCACCCGCGTCCCTTTTTATGTGTCTGGATAGGCAAGGCTAAATAAACATGTTCTAAGCGGGCATTCAAAATAGCACAGTGAACTGCTGCAGTCAAGCCTTCCCAGTCCAGGAATGCTGTGGCTATTGCAGAAATCGCAGGTGGTAAAAGATGCTTCTACCCACCGAGACTACCTGGGCCTCCAGTGACTGAGCTGGGTCCAGAAGCACCCCCAAACTGTGTACCTGCTCCTTCAGAGGGGGTGCAGCCCCATCCAGGGCAGGGAGTTGACCAGTTTCTCTGCCAAAGGAACCACTCACGCACAGTGCCACAGTCTTGCCAGGATTCAAGCTCAGCTTATCTTCTTTCATCCACCACTGCATCCAAACACTGGTCCATGGCTCACACAGCCTCTCCTGAGTCGGATGCTATGGAGAAATAGAGCTCAGTGTTGTCAGTATACTGATGGTCCCTTGCCCCAAGACTCCTAATGACCACTGCCAGCAGCTTCATAGAAATATTCAGTAGTCCTGGGGATAGAACCACCAAGGAAGCAGAAATCGTTCTCCCAATGCTCCTGTCTGGACTCAGTTCCATAGGAAGGGCTGGAACCACTGTAACACAGTTCTGTCCCTCAGTTCCCATTCTATGAAGCCAGTCCAGGGGGATACCATGAAAAGCCACAGAGAGGCTGAGAAGCAAGGTTGCTTTCTGTTAAGTTCATCCATCAGGGCATCCAATGGCAGCTCAGTCCTGTGGCTGAGTTGTGTGACATGGCACTTTAAAGACAACCACAGGGCCCATATAGAGTGGCAAAATGCAACTGTGACTTCTCTTTGCTACTGAATCTTTAATAAATCATTGTGGGCAACTTCCAGGCACAACTGGCCATTTAATTAGTTGCTTCCTACTCAAAGCCTAAGCAGTCCCATTCTCCTCCTCCTCCTCCTCCTCCTCCTCCTCCTCCTCCTCCTCCTTCTTCCCATCATCATCATCATCATCACAATTGCACAATTATGATAATATATAAATAGTAAGGTTGCTTGGGCTACAAGAAGGAAACGACTAATTAAAGGGCCATCAGGAAACGATTAATTAAAGGACCAGATGGTGTCTAATATTCATGGGTTCCAGAGAGTAGGTGATGGCACACCAAAAGGTTGATTGCCTCCCAACTTCACTGCTTGAGATGGCTGTTCTGCCTTGCCTCCTCTCAGGAAGGCAGTTTCTGCTCTGCAGCTTGCTTTGCATAATGAGTAATGCCATGCTCTGTGTGGGGAAGGCTTTTTTCTTCTCTGTTTTGCTGCATCAGAGGCATCAGCAGCCCCCCTGTCAGCCTAATGGTCCATCTAGTGCTGTCCTGCTTACTCTCTGCCTGTCAGCCCCTCCCAGAGTCTTGGGCAGGTGATTTCTCCAGCCCATCCTCCTAGTATCCCTAAGTTGTCAGTGCCAGGGTTTGAAAGCAGGAACTTCTATAAGGAAAGTTTACCCAGGTCCACCGAGCATCGTTCAGTTGTTTCCATCCTTCATTTAAACCCACTGCCATAACCCAAAACTATCCTTGTGCAGCAGCAGCAGTGATCCCTGACACACTGTGACCTGCTGGGGCAAATCAATGCTTGCTATCGATAAGGTGCTGCCTGGCCCAGATGTGAGCAGTGGGAGTGGGCACTGTAGCTGTCTGTTCCGCAAGGGCAGGAACAGGCGGCTCCAGAAAGGGGCGGGAAGAAGAGGCGGCTGGGCCTCTGGGAACAAGCGAGATGGTATAAAGGCCACGTGTGGGGTCAGGGGTGAGCATGGAGGAGCAGCGGGTGAGGTGCAACGTGAGGCCCAGGGAAAGTGTTTCTCTTTGTTCTTTGGGAGGCGAGAACCAGGAAGTGGATCTTTGGATGCCACATCGAAAAGTAGAATTACTTGTGTTTGTTTTTGTCCTTCTTCTGGTGTAATATCCAAACAGGGAAGTTGTGCATCTCTCCCACAGTGGGACGGATGATCTGCCCACAGAGCAATTGGACAGTGCTTGGGTGTGTGGTGCTGCTGTTACGTTGTAAGCATTTGAATACATCTTAATCTGGTAAATCCCTGTTGGGAATCTGCATGGGAATCCCCCTGTATGTCAATCTGAGGTGCCTACAGGAGGAGTAGCATATAGATATGATATAATCTGGTATCACAGGCCATATGTCTATTCTTTCAAATGAATTGGTAGTTTGTTTCTTATTACAGTGGTACCTCGGGTTAAGAACTTAATTAGTTCTGGAGGTCCGTTCTTAACCTGAAACTGTTCTTAACCTGAGGTACTACTTTAGCTAATGGGGCCTCCCGCTGCCGCCATGCGATTTCTGTTCTCATCCTGAAGCAAAGTTCTTAACCCGAGGTACTATTTCTGGGTTAGCAGAGTCTGTAACCTGAAGCGTCTGTAACCTGAGGTACCATTGTACATGTATACATGTTTTATCCTCACAACAACCCTGTGAGGCTGGTTAGGCTTCATGGCTGAGGAGGAAATATTTAAAGTCATTAGAAGAGATAAGATGTGGATTGTTCTATGCGCTAAAATAAAGTGTAATTTTCTCAGGGAATATTTCCTCAGTTTTGAAGGGTGAAGGACTGGATTTACTGTGGAGTGTGTATCTGCTATGTGTGTGCACCCTAAAATTTTATAACAGCACAATCACGAGAATAGAAGAAGCATCTCAGATGTCGAAGGCAGACCCTCCAGTTTGTAAGTGCACCTACAGCCCCCAAAGCATTAGCAACCCCAAGACCATGAAGTCCAGATTTAGAATTACTTAACTGTATTTCTTTCCCTGAGGCAGAGGAGTAGGTGGGGGTGGGGAAATGTCTTTCTCAAGGCATGAGGATGCACAGCAGAATTTCCTGCTTTGGTTCCACATGAGGCTTAAAAAGGGATGATTCAAAGGAGAAATGAAAGCCCCCTGTGCTCCACACCCCCTACATCTCTGACTCCGCCATCGAGAAGATTAGTTCCTGTGTTATTGCACCGGTGCCTCTATTTGCTCTCTTATTCCTCCCTTGCTCTCTTATTCCTCCCTCCACACATTCCCACCCCCCTTCCACCAGCTCTGTCTTATCTCCAGTGCTCCAGGGGTGGTTGGTGCCAGCACCTGAGGCTTCCTCTGGAATTTTCCAGGGCTGCCAAAGGAAATCTCACTCTTTGAAGGACAAAAGAAGAAGAAGGGGAAGGAAGAGCTATTTCCATCCTTAAATCTTCCTGAGCCGTTAACTTCAAACAGGAACGGGAGGAATCAAAGCGCTTGTGTCTGGGCTCTGTGGCTGCCAAGGGAGAAGAAGACAATCAGACCTGAGCCGTACAAGGAGGGGGTGCCATCAACTGCCTTCTCACTGGGTCAGCAGAAAGAGGGCGTTTCTCTCTCTTTTACAACACTGTTTCCTTCCTGGTACATTGGTTCCCATTAGAGCAGCTTCAGAGTGTGGGGGACTGGGGTGCTCTGGGGGGCTGTGATGGAAGCACCCTTGCTTATTACCCTGGCCATATCCATGGCTGGCTGTTTCTGCTTCTACCAAATTCTGCAAACATGATAGTATACCTGAAGGAGCATCTCCACCCCCATTGTTCACTCTGGACACTGGCTCCCAGTACATTTCTGAGCACAATTCAAAGTGTTGGTGCTGACCTGTAAAGTCCTAAATGGTCTCGGCCCGGTATACCTGAAGGAGCGTCTGCACCCCCATCATTCAGCCTGGATACCGAGGTCCAGCTCCAAGGACCTTTTAGCGGTTCCCTCACTGCAAGAAGTGAGGTTACAGGGAACCAGACAGAGGGTCTTCTCGGTAGTGGTGCCCACCCTGTGGAACACCCTCCCACCAGATGTCAAGGAAACAAACAACTATCTGACTTTTAGAAGACATCTGAAGGCAGCCCCGTTTAGGGAAGTTTTTAAGGATTGATGTTTTATTGCATTTTTAATATTCTGTTGGGAGCCACCCAGAGATGGGGGGGGGTGTATTACAGGGGGACTTGGACCAAGTTCCCTTACAGAGATGTTCCTGAACCATGAACACCTGAGGAGGAAAGGTAGGGCCATATCTAGTGCTTAGGCATGCTCAGAGTAGGCCCATTGAAATCAATGGATATGATGAAGGCTGTGATCCTAACCCCACTTTACTCTGGAGTCAATAGACATGACAAACTGATCCTATGTATGCTGCCTTGGATCAGATCAAGGACCGCCTCTCACCATATGAACAGCCCCGGACCCTCTGATCATCATCTGAGGCCTTTTTTCATGTGCCTCCTTGAGAGGTCTGGAGGGTGTCAACACGAGAACAGGCCTTTTCTGCGGTGGCTCCCCGTTTACGGAATGTTCTCCCCCAGGGAGGCTTACCTGACGCCTTTGTTACATATATTTAGGCACCAGGTGAAAATGTTTCTCTATCAGGCCTTTAATTAATCAGACCTTTGGCTGATTAACATTTTATGGCTGTTTTAAATGTGTTTGTGAAGACAGGGTTTTTGGGGTATGTTTTTGTTTTTATTATGTATTCTTTTGTGTTCTTGTTTTGTATTTTTATGTTGTGATCTTTGGGTGTGATCTTTACATGAAGGGCAGTATACAAATTTAATAAATAATAAGAAGAAAATGTTAATAAAAGACTGCCAAATCCAGCATTCTGTGCGAACATTCTACAACTTGGTTGTCCATCAGAAATGGATTCGTACTCAAGCAGCGGAGTCCTGCCTAGCTTATTCCCACCTCTGCTGTAGGAATGGATTAGGTCTTGAAGGTAGCAATTGAGGTGCAGGAAAAGCCGACTTCTTTGGAAACGTCAGCCATTACTGCAGCTGCAGGTGGGATATCAGGCAGAATGCAAGAGCTGCTTTTGATTTCAAGTTCAGGGCCTGATTGCTTTAAGGCAGCCTTACCCAGTCTGGTTTCCCCAGATGTTTTGGACCACAGTCCCCATCATCCCCTTATCTTTGGTCATGAGTCTGACCAGAATCGTAGTCCAGAACAGCTGGAGAGACCCACAATGGGCAAGGCCCATTTAAGGGATGGAGCACAACTTGACCGCATGGCACATGTTTTGCATGGAGAAGACCTCAGCTTCAGTCCCTGCCGTGTCCTGTTGAAATGAACAGGCAACAGAGCAAACAATACTGAGCCACATGGATCTAATAACCTTACCTAGTATAAGGCAGCTCCCCCTATTTCTGTCCTGTATTTAGGAGGTCATTTCACTGAATCCCTCAGGAGGTTAGCACCTTCTTTTAGATCTTTAACAGTCACACAATAAAGTGAACATTCAGCGGGTGAAACATTTCCTGGCCTGAGATGCCGCAGGGGGGAATCTTCTCTGCCTTTTGACAAAGCCCTAACCTCCTAGGGAGCATGCAGCATTGGCCGATTGCCTGAGCTTTCTGTATTGGTTTACTATTCTACAGACACCTCTTCAAGGGTGCTTAGCAATCCCATGGATGATGTGAGCTAATGCATTAAAGACGTCATGGTGCAGAGGACCTCTCTTAGGAAAGACAGTCCAGCCTGTGTTCAGATCCCCATTCCCTTCCAGCTCTAATGCCTCTGGCTGCTTTTAAAAAACGGTGCATTGATAGAATGTGGGAAATGCATTTGCAGCTTCTGCAGGGGGCAAGTTAGTGGAGTGTGCTGGCTAACCCGAGCTGTCAGACAGAAAATCCTCCGCTCAAATCCCAATCAGCCATGAACTCACTAGGTGGCCCTAGGCAAGCCTCCCAGCCTGTCATCTGTGTAATGCGTATAACATACCCTACGTGATAACTTTTGGGATGTCTCTGAACAAATACATTCCCTCTCGAATATTGGCCTATACAGTGGTACCTCAGGTTAAGTACTTAATTCGTTCCGTAGGTCTGTTCTTAACCTGAAACTGTTCTTAACCTGAAGCACCACTTTAGCTAATGGGGCCTCCTGCTGCTGCCACACCACCGGAGCCCGATTTCTGTTCTCATCCTGAAGCAAAGTTCTTAACCCGAGGTACTATTTCTGGGTTAGCGGAGTCTGTAACCTGAAGCGTATGTAACCTGAAGCGTATGTAACCCAAGGTACCACTGTATAGGGAGGTTGCAAAGTGACTGGAGCCCTATCTGCACGCTAAACGGGATTAATCCACACACCTACCTGTGCATCTCTCTGAAACGCAGGTAGGGTTTTGCATTGGATGTTGCTGCCTTTTGCAATCCAAAGCATTGTGGGTGGTGGCGGGGAGCCGGCCTCGATGCTCCCCCGACGAGCCTCCCTTGCAGCCTGCCGTCCAGCGTGACAAGTGGAGCACGAACCCCCTTGTGGGTCTCCCCGGCAGACAGGGCCCATTTGTTGTGTGCTCTGCCTTGAAGTCTAGGTTATGTCAGCGCTGCGGGAGACACCAGATGCAATTATCTGCCATTCTGCAGGGCTGGCAGCTCATGCATAGAGAGGGGAGCGGAAAAGATGCTCCCGCTGTGCTGTCCCTGCAATACAATGCCTCCCTATGCGCCGTGTTAACAGCTCATGACCCCCGGGCTTTTCCTGTCACAAGTCTATTGAGGAAGCTGGCTTAGGTGACAGAGCCCAGGGCTTAAGCTTGAGCCACTTTTCATTGCCAGGCTTCAACCTGGAAACAGGAGGAGTGGGATGCTGACACAGAGATGTACCTGTATGGCTTGCTGAAGATGCTCAGCCTGCCAGCCCTCTCTTAGCACCTCTTTCAAGGTCTCTTCTGTCACATACGGTCATCATATATATATATTTAAGTGCTCAAAACTACCGAGTTTGGTATAATTATGCAGTTGACAAGGCACTGCCTCCAGTATTACAATCCATTGGAGTAGTCTGTAGATGCGTCTCAGAATTGCATCTCTGCAGTGGCACCATTAATATAGGGTAAGGAAGGAGGGGACATTCCCCTTTTGTTTTTCAAACCGCAAATGATGATTTCTGTGTCATTTATTTATGAGGACATTTATATCCCACAATTCCTCCAAGGTGCTCAAGGTGGGGTACACAGCTCTCCCCCTCCTTGTTGTATCCTCACAACAACCCTGGAAGGTTGTTTATTTATTAAATGCCTATACTGCTCTTTATCCAAGGATCACGGCGCGGTTTCGGCAGAGCAATGGTAACTGGCCCAAAGTCACCCAGGGGGCTTCGTGGGTAGGTGGGATTTGAACTCTGGATCTCCCCCAAACTTGGGTCAGTGCTCTAACTGGATGATTCCATGCCCGCCCCCACCTATATCCGTGGCCAACTCACGAGTTCTATTCACAGAATGTCTTGTTATGAGCAATGCAATGAATGAGCCCACCTACTCAATCTATCGTAATGCCTCCTAAGGCATTGCTTGTTTATTTAACACCATCCAAATGCTTAGCAAAGTCCAGAAAGAAAAGGACCCCTGCCCTGAAGAGCTTACAGTCTAAAATTCAATATAGAGGAGACAAGAGAGGGAAAGGATGTAATGGCAAACATGGAGGAGAGAATGTGCATGTATTTCAGTTGCAAGGTTTTATTTCAACTCTACCACAGTGGCCTATAAGCTTTGAAGGTGGGAGAGGAAATGAACACAGAGACCCTCCAGGTGTCTTTTTTTATTGTGTAGTTGTCGTGATTTCTTGCTTGTGACAGTATCAGGGCAGTTCCATGGAATCCCACTTTCCAGAACTGTTTGTGCCTGCAAAGGTTCTAGGGCAGACAAAATGCTGTGTTGACCAACGAGGCAACACTGAATTCCTGTAACTTTTTATATTACAAATATTTGGATGTTATCCCACTTTTGTCCCACTGCAGGGCAAAAGGCAATGATGCTATGACAGTGCAGGAGCAACTCATGAAGGGAAATGATGTGTGAACAGTCCAGGATAAATCCACCACTGATGCACAAATATTGTTTTAGTGGCACAATGCAGGATACAACCCTGCAAACAGCAGCGACAACAAGGCCAGTCAGGAGAGACCCTTTGAAAGTCCTGACTACACTGTGTTGCTGTTTCTAATACATTTTTTTTTTATCGTTCCTCTGTAATATTGCAGAACATGCAATCCTCTGTTCTGATCCTCGCTTTGAACTAATTGTGTTGATGATACTGCCACGGAGCTTATTGGACTCCACTGTGCCTGTTTGCTAATGGAGTGACAAGTTGTGGCTGTTGTTGCTGTGACTCATCTAAAGCATCTGTTCTTCATATGCTGGGAGAGTGTGGAATCATAAAAACACTTTGGCAAGAACTTTATTAGATATGTTAATGGCATCTTAAGAATCATTAGTTTCGTCAAGCTCTTGAGCATCTTCCAGTTGAATGAAGCCTGACTGAACTACAGTAACTGGGTGCACATTAACTTTTTGGGTGCTTGGGGAAGGGCTCACATTCTAGATATCCATGCTAAAGGAAAAGACTCGCCTACCTTCCACCTACTGCAAGGTAACTGACCTGTGTCAATGTTGTCACTATGGTTGCTACTAGAAATTAGTTGCAAAAAGGCTTTTAAAATATACATATTTTTTAAACAGTTTATCATGTTGTTTAGGAGTGTGCTGGATTTCTTTTTGATTCATAGCTTCTAGCAGCGTTCCTCAACCTAGTGTCCTTCAGGTGACTTGGACTACAATTCTCATCAGTCCTTGTCAGCATGATGTGTATTTTGCTTTGCTAGTTACCTTGAGTGAGCTTGTCAGAGAATGATAGGGGGAAATACTAATAAAAATTTGAACACAGTCTTCTCACCCTACCCTACCAATTTGGACGCAGTCTTCTCACCCTACCCTACCAATCTTAGTCTCTCTCTCTCTCTCTCCTCCACACCCACGTGAGCCTCTGAACTGTGCTGCAGATCTGGTTCCCAGCAAGTACCAGTATACATAGAGTAATCTATGGGGAAATGTAAGCAGTTTTCTGCATGGGGCTGTGTGGAATCACATTGCTAAGAGTTGGAGCAGCTTATTTCTGGTATTTCTTACCTACTCTCCCCCTTCAGGTCCCAGAGCAGGTGACATAAAACAAAATCCAATAATGAAACAATGAATATTCAACAAACCATAAAATGACAGCAATCAACGCATAAAACAAATACAACTAATAACACAATTTACAGGGAGCACAACCAAAGACTTATGGTGTAAGTCCAAAAGACTCTATAGGGAGTGAGTTTCACAGCTTTGGGGCTGCCACAAAGAAGGCCCCGTAGGCATGGGGAGTTGCTATTGGAGAGACAGGATTCAGAAGTCCTGCAGCACACCTCAGCATGCAGAATTCATCACAAAAACCTTTAGAACAGGGCAATCTGGGATTGGGGAGGTATAATTCCTGGTGTTTTCAGGGTGTGGCACATGAGTGCCATGGCTTATGTAGCTAAAGCAGCAGCACCTAGGCCCAAAGGGGAAGTATTGGAAGGCTTGGGAGAATCCCAAAGTTTGCAGAAGCCCCTGAACAGCCTAATCAGGACTGAGCATGCTCAGTGGCCATAGAATGTGGGAGGAGGCATTATTGGTTTGTTTTTGTTTTATTGTGTATTACGTATTTTGTGTTCTTGTTTTGCATTGTTATGTTTTTAACTGCCCTGTGATTTTCAGATAAAGGGCAGCTTATAAATTCATAATAGAATAATAGAATGCTGACTGATTGTGGAGGGGGAAATGGATAACCAGGAGCAGGGGATGGAGGGGAGCGGCTGGCATCCTGAACTGGGAGCACGCCTGTAATCCGCTACTCCGCCGTGTGGAATTTGTGAGAGAGGGCCATAGAGCAGCTGAGTTGTATCCCCTAGGTCTCCAGGTAGAGCTGAAAAAGAGTTCCTGCCTAAAACCCTGGAGAGCTTCTGCCTGTCAGTGCAGACAATACTGGGCCAGCTGGAACAATGGTCTGACTCTGGACGTGGGTGGCACTGTGGTCTAAACCACTGATCGGAAGGTTGGCAGTTCGAATCCCCGCGACAGGGTGAGCTCCCATTGCTCTGTCCCAGTTCCTGCCAACCTAGCAGTTCAAAAGTATAGCAGGGTGAGTAGATAAATAGGTACCGTTGTAGCGGGAAGGTAAATGGCATTTCTGTGCGCTCTGGTTTTCGTCACAGTGTTCTGTTGTGCCAGAAGCGGTTTAGTCATGCTGGCCACATGACCTGGAAAGCTGTCTGTGGACAAATGTCGGCTCCCTCGGCCTGAAAGCGAGATGAGCGCTGCACCCCATAATCGCTTTTGACTGGACTTAACCATCCAGGGGTCCTTTACCTTTTACTTTTACCTGACTCTGGATAAGGCAGCTTCCTATATGTTCCTAGAATCTTCTCTCCCCCACCTGGTGCTAACTCAAAAGTCCTCTGTGCAGAGTTAAGCCAGCTTGCTACCTGTTGACACTTGCGGGCACCATTATAACTGTTGTGCAACCACAGCGCATTGCCGAGGGCGCAGAGTTCTGCTAATGCAGTGGCCGCTCTGGCTGGATGTCCCGTGGTGCTTTGTTATAGCTGAGAGGAGCGCACACTCTGGTTATAAATAGCCACAGCTGCACCTCGCCATTTTTCAGCTGCGGGAGAAAATATGAAATGTGTATAAATAAAAGCACAAAGAGAGCAAAGACATATGGGCAGGGAGTAATGGCTTGACTTCTTATTCCTCAGAAACTCTTTTCCAGGAGGGGACCATTCCATCACAGTCATGCCATCTCTCCCTGCTCGCGCTCTCTCTCTCTCTCTCTCTCTCTCTCTCTCTCTCTCTCTCTCTCTCGCTACAGCTATTGTCGGGGACCATCAGAGAGAGGGGGAGGTTCAGGCTAGGAAAGAGGGCACCAGCAAAGAGAAACAATTGTCCATAACACAGGTCCAAGTGTAGAAACATGAGAATCTGTCTTAGACCAAGCTGAGGCATTGGTTTATATTGGGATATGCTCTGACTGGCTGCAGCTTCCCAGGGTTTCAGGCAGGGGTTCTTCCTAGATCTACCACAGAATGCTACCATTTTAACCATTTCTCTCCATTTCTCACCCCCCACAATCTTAATTTCAGTTCTCCACATTTCGAGACCCGTATGTGATTTTATTCTAAATTCCTCGTGTGAAATCCACTAGCAAACTTCTCCTAATGAAAGCATTTGCCTGCAATTTTGCGAAAAATACTCGTTTTTGCAAAAACATTCCCCTCCAATAATGCATTTTAATGCCACTTTCACTAATATGTGTGTTCTAATGCACACTTTACCTTAGTATATGCATTTTTTGTACACTCAACTGGAGAGTTGCATTGCAAAATTCGGAGAAGTGCAAATTTTGAAGGATGGCTGTGTTTCAGTTTGTGTACTGTTCCAGAAAGTGCGAATGAGTGTCAGCGGTGGTCAGGAGCCTGAGAAGTGGGGGGATGCATGGGCCGAGGAGGCAGGTGGGGAGGATGATGATCCAGGGGGAGGGGCCAGTGATTTGTGGGGTTCTGTGCCATCCACGAGGCAGCTGCCGGTGGTGGTGGAAGAGGGGAGTTGAGAGGAGGAGACTGGGCAGCCAGAGAGAGGGTAGAAGGAGACAGGAAAAGAGCTGTGCTGGGTCTCAGAGTCTGGGGAGGCTGTGGTGCTCTCAAAGAGATTTGTGTCTTTGGAATCGCCTGAGTTACTCCCACTGTTATCACCATGCTAGAAGGGAACAGTTAGAGAGGAGCCTTCAGGTCTTTGATTGCACAGTCAGACAAGGAAGTTTAAGAAGGTGGGGAGGCTCCTATGCTGTGACTTCAATGTTTGAGATGGGGCACTGGTCCACAGTCCTAGATTGCCTAGACAGCTAGGTCAGGGGCTGATCTACTATGAAACTAATGAAGCTTAGGTTTCAGGGCCCCTAATCCTGGAAGGACCCCAGGAACAACTTTGGTCCACATTGCTTTTTTAAAAAATGGGTCTAGAAGACGCAATTTGAGTTGCACGACTCAAATTGATTTTTTGTTGCATATATTTCAACTATCTCACAGCTTAAGGGTTAGTAGCACATATGTTGTAAAGGTTGTTGTAAACAACCCCATTTGGAGTCGTTACCCAGACCTCGTTGGGGGCCCCATAACAGTACAATGGTACCTCGGGTTAAGAACTTAATTCGTTCTGGAGGTCCGTTCTTAACCTGAAACCGTTCTTAACCGGGGTACCACTTTAGCCAATGGGGCCTCCCGCTGCTGCTGTGCCGCCGCCGCGCAATTTCCATTCTCATCCTGAAGCAAAGTTCTTAACCCGAGGTACTACTTCCAGGTTAGCGGAGTCTATAACCTGAAGCGTCTGTAACCCGAGATACCACTGCACAACCCTTCAGGGCTCCAGTTAATTGTCCTCGCTGGTTTGGGTGTGTTTGGGACAAGGAGGGAGGTTTGCCTTTAGCTGTGAATGGTATTTAATTTCTACCCCTTCCCTAACCCTCCTACAGCCCCCGTCCTGCTCCAGGAAGAGAAGGGTAGCTGGCAATCGCAAGGCAAGCAAAGCCACTAGCTGGAGAGCACTTGGTGTGTGTATTTTAAGACAAAGTGACAAATAGCATGCGAGTTAAGTCTGAAGATGGAGTACTCCATTTGGTGGTGAATGGCAAGGCTCCTTATGGTGATTGTAAAACATTGCTACAGTCCTGTAAATTTCCTCCGTCTCTTGCTGAGTATCCATAAGCAACAACCCTGCCCTGAAGAGCTTACAGGCGAAAGATGTATTTCAAGGCAAATCACTCATGAGATTCTAGCAATGTTTTTTGCAGAAGTTTGTGCAGGCTGCGGAAAAGCATGCCGCAGGGACCCAGTTCTCTCCTCTGGTCTGAACCTCTGGAGTCTGGAAGCTGCAATTAATACCAATAGATGGCTAACAGGGACAGAGGGAGCTGTATTATGCCAAAACAGAGGATTAGTCCATTGGTGTTATACCACTGAGCCACAGCTCTTTGCCTTCCACTTTCCCCAGCACACGGCCTCACCTTCCATTCCAATGCATCCCTGTCCATATGGCTGTGAACAGCCCAGAGCCACCCCCTTTTTAAATTCCCCTGGTGCTTTCAGGTGTGAGTTTAATACTGCAAGCGAGCCATTGAGTTGTGGCAAATCAGTAACTGGCAACAGACTTCTTTCTTATTGGATTTTCCCTGGATTAAATGGGGGTGGGGAAATATGGGGTGGCATTTTGATGTGTGAAAAACTTGTGTGCATTAGAAACACCAGTCCCACATCCACGCTATATATTTAAAGCAGGCATAGGCAAACTCGGCCCTCCAGATGTTTTGAGACTGCAACTCCCATCATCCCTAGCTAACAGGACCAGTGGTCAGGGATGATGGGAGTTGTAGTCCCAAAACATCTGGAGGGCCGAGTTTGCCTATGCCTTATTTAAAGTGTGTTTAAAGTATGCAGTCGTCCCCCCAAGCATCCTGGGAACTCTTGTTTGTTAAGGCAGCTGGGAACTGTAGCTCTGTGAAGGCGAAACTACAGTTCCCAGGATTATTTGGGGAGGGGGAGCCATGCACTTTAAATGTGCATCAGGAGTGCTTTAAATGCATGGTATGGGCATGACTTGTGTCTGTTCCACCATAGCTATATACTTTATTGTAGAAACTTGGGCCATAACTACCTGAGAGTAGAACTCCGCTCATAGGATTCTCCTGCTGGCTAGGCTGGCCCAATGCCAAAGAGGGCAGGCTCCTGCAACTTTAATCATTGTATAGAAGCTGCAGGAGGTGGAAGGAATTCACACGAATCACCTGCCTTTTTCCACCTGTACGCGTCTGTGAGATGCATTGGATGAAGTGGGCTCTATTCAACAAAAGCTTAGACTAAAACAGTTCGTGCTTAAGTTGCTGTAGTATTCTTGGTTGGTTTCATCCGATGATTGGTTCACCATATCAGAAGTGACCCTCCACATGTGCAGTGTTCCCCTTAGCTGCCTTTATGGGGGACAGAGTGTTCTATGCTCTTGATTTGTGGGCGCTTGCGATAATCCACTTCCAGAACCTCTGCTCCTCCCTCCCCATTCAGAGACTCCCCCCCCAAAAAAAATACAGTATGCAAAACTCATATTCCCATACATAACACCACAACTTTTAGCAGTGTACTTCTGAAAAACACATTCCTGTTAAGTGACCCACAAGCTTTGGAACTGGTCTGTGGTTTCCTGGAGGATTGGTAAAAGGAAGAAAGCTCTGCCATTCTCCTGCAAAGATATGCACCTGCATTGTTCAGCCTGGACACTGAGGTCCAACTCCGAGGGCCTTCTGGTAGTTCCCTCACTGCGAGAAGTGAGGTTACAGGGAACCAGGCAGAGGGACTTCTCGGTAGTGGCACCCACCCTGTGGAACGCCCTCCCATCAGATGTCAAGGAAACAAACAACTATGTGACTTTTAGAAGACATCTGAAGGGCAGCAGCCCTGTTTTGGGAAGTTTTTAATGTTTGATGTTTTATCGTGTTTTTAATATTCTGTTGGGAGCCACCCAGAGTGGCTGGGGAAACCCAGCCAGATGGACAGGGTATAAATAATAATGAAATAAATTGTTGTTGCTTCTGTTGCTGTTGCTGCTGTTGTTGTTGTGCTTTGCTCCTCTTGCCAGTCTCAATTTGTGAGCCAATTTCTCTTGTATCAGGTGTTTGTGTTTGAAGCCCTTCCCTCCGAACCCCTGTCCTAACCTCTCCCTTCTCTGCCCTGCAGACGGGATCCACAGTGTGACAGCCCAGTGCGTCCTGCGCGTCATTGTCATCACCGAGGACATGCTGGCCAACAGCATCACGGTGCGCCTGGAGAACATGTGGCAGGAGCGCTTCCTCTCTCCCCTCCTGGCCAACTTCCTGGAGGGCGTGGCCACTGTCCTGGCCACCCCAAAGGAGGACGTCTTCATCTTCAACATCCAGAACGACACGGACGTCGGCGGGCAGGTGCTGAATGTCAGCTTCTCCGCCATGGCGCCCCGCAGCGGCCATTTCTACAGCTCGGAGGAGCTCCAGGAACAGCTGTACATGAAGCGCATGACTCTGACCGCGGTCTCCATGCTGGAGGTGCTCCCCTTCGACGACAACGTCTGCCTCCGCGAGCCCTGCCAGAACTACATGAAGTGCATCTCGGTGCTCAAGTTTGACAGCTCGGCTCCCTTCATCGCCTCCGTCTCCACCCTCTTCCGGCCCATCCACCCCATCACGGGCCTGCGCTGCCGCTGCCCCCAGGGCTTCACCGGAGACTACTGCGAGATGGAGATCAACCTCTGCTACTCCAACCCCTGCCGCAACGGAGGGGTCTGCACCCGCAAGGAGGGCGGCTATACCTGCATCTGCCACCAGCACTTCACAGGTAAGGCCATGGTCAAACCTCAGCGAAAGAGGAGGCTTGCTGTGCGGCAGTGGCAGTGTTTTCCCAAATGAAATTCTGCTCTCAGGGGCTTCCATATGCCTACTTAGGACCAGGCGGAGTCCTTGTGCCAAAGGGACCCACATTCTGCACTGAGGATACTAGACGTGCTTTACTTGTGTGGGTTCATGCTTCTTGTCACACTGATTTTAAAAATAATAATAATTAAGGCTCAATATAGGCACTACCCATAAACATGTACGCTGGAGGGAGATTGGACTCTGATCTGCCTCCTGGAATATTCTTGCAATAGAACATGCTTGTGGCTGCTGAGACCATATATCACGGGTCCTGAAAGACCTACATTGGCTCCCAGTATATTTCTGAGCACAATTCAAAGTCCTAAATGGCCTCAGCCCAGTATACCTGAAGGAGCATCTCCATCCCCATCATTCTGCCTGGACACTGAGGTTACTGTAAGGTTACAGGGAACCAGGCAGAGGGCCTTCTCAGTAGTGGCGCCCACCCTGTGGAACGCCCTCCCATCAGATGTCAAGGAAACAAACAACTATGTGACTTTTAGAAGACATCTGAAGGGCGGTAGCCCTGTTTTGGGAAGTTTTTAATGTTTGATGTTTTATCATGTTTTTAATATTCTGTTGGGAGCTGCCCAGAGTGGCTGGGGAAATCCAGCCAGATGGGCGGGGTACAAATAATAAATTATTATTATTATTATTATTATTATTATTATTAAATTTTAAATATTAAAGGGTATAGATAAATCATCATCATCATCATCATCATCATCATCATCATCATCACCTTGCCTATTACCGTATTTTTCGCTCTATAAGACGCACCAGACCACAAGATGCACCTAGTTTTTGGAGGAGGAAAACAAGAAAAAATATATTCTGAATCTCAGAAGCCAGAACAGCAAGAGGTGAAAGCAGCAATCCCTCTAGCTGTTCTGGCTTCTGGGATAGCTGCGCAGCCTGCATTCGCTCCATAAGACGCACACACATTTCCCCTTACTTTTGAGGAGGGAAAAAGTGAGTCTTATAGAGCAAAAAATACGGTACTTTTTTAAATAGCCATTTTTAAAAATGCACATTTAAAACACACCGCTTGCTCTCAAGAATCTTGGGAACTGTAGTTTACCCCTCAAAGAGCTACCATTCCCAGCACCTTTGACTACCAACAGTTTCAAGGATTCTTGGTCCTTTAAGTGCATGGTTTGTGCACAACCTCTGTTACGGGGGCTTTAAGTTACAACAACTGTGACTAGAAGAAAAACTTTCCCTCAATCACCTTCTCGCAAGATATTGGATTATTGGTCTGCAAGCCTGACTAACCAACCAAAGCTTATACCAAAGCTGCTTCCAAACGGGAGGCTCTGAGCGCTAATAAATCACTGCTTTTCCACTGTAAGCTATAAGTGGAATTGCAATTGACTTTCTACACTACTGGGGATATTGCACTTTTTCTGCCTGTTCATGGGCACGACAGAGCGGCTGTGGGTGGGGGAGGGAAGATCCAGCCCACCTGAGCAGCCATTTGGAAGTGGGCAAGGCAGAATGCAAAGAATCCTTTTTTTTAAAGGGGGGGGTGCGCGCACGCCTAGCACTTATTAATTTAAGCATGATTCCCCATTGCTACCCATGAAATGCCCATAAACAAAAGTAGTTAATGTTGGTTTGTGACTGGAAGCATTTAATTGGTGAGGGTGGAATAATGTTGCTAAAATGACAGTGACTGAAAAGTGTCCCCCCCTTTATTAGCATTATTTTGCTATAAATCTCTAACGTTATTTTACGTAAGTGTTATTTAACTAACATTTCATTTTTAAAATAAGAATTGTTGATTGGAAGAGTTTAATCAGGAGGAAGAACCCATGATGAACAGGTCCTCCCCATTTATTCTTTTAGAAAGTTAGCATTGTAAAACTTTCCTTTAAGCAATATTGTGCTAATGTTTTATTTATCTTTTTTTTTAAAAAAAATGCTGTTCACTCAAGAGTTTTAAGGCTAACTGGAAGACTGATGGTCTGCAGGGCCACAGGTCCCACATCCCTATTGTAAGGGCTGGAGTTGTGGGATCCAGTTCCCTGCCCGCCTGTCAAAACTGGCACTGCTGGGGTGGGGAGATAAATATCTGGTCTGCAGGCTAGAAATGATTCCCCATTCTTGCTTTAGAGTTTTGGGTTTACT
This sequence comes from Podarcis filfolensis, assembly GCF_964270895.1. Lineage (NCBI taxonomy): Eukaryota > Metazoa > Chordata > Lepidosauria > Squamata > Lacertidae > Podarcis > Podarcis filfolensis. The sequence goes on along the minus strand of NC_139605.1, from coordinate 41,387,667 downwards.
ATAATGTAAGCACTCGTCTGCCAGCAGGTGGAGAGTAGCAGGGAGCCAGCTGGGAGGAGAGGAAAATGTGATGGTGATCAGCAGGTACTTTCCATGTTCCATAGTCAGGCTACATGGCCAGCAGCAATGGAGAAGATTTGCAAGCAGACCTAGTTACTTACTAGCAGGGTTCCAGCTTAAGGCTCAACAGGCAGGCTATCTTGCAAAAGAAGGTATTGAGAGAATTGCAGAGATGGACAGGCTGTGAGTTATAAATCTTTGCAACCGCACTTTCCTCCAGGGGAATCGTTCATGCCAGTCTGCTCAAGACTGAAAAGTGCAGGCTCTAGGATGGCAATAGAAGGGGCGGGGACTGTTGTGTGTTACAGCAAGAGCTTAGTGCACCAAATTAGAAATACAGACATCAGGGTTCCAGTTACAGATAGGTAGCCGTGTTGGTCTGCCATAGTCATAGACATCAGGGTTGTGTTTCCAGAGTCTGCTTGTCATCGGAGATGAGAATCATAGAACTGTAGAGTCAGAAGGGACTACAAGGTTCATCTAGTCCAACCTCCTGCATGCAGGAATCTTTTGCCCAACGTGAGGCTCGTACTATGACCCTGGGATTACGTGTTTCATGCCCTACCAACTGAGCTATCCCATGGGTGAGAGGTTGTTCTCAGGGCTGCAGGAATAACTGAGGTTGAAATGTTGATTTCTCCAGCAGATGCCTAGAGTTTGGAAGTAAAATATACTTGAAGAAACGTCATCCAATATCTGTGTACTTGTTCTTGGGAAACCTGCTTAGTATTCCAATGTGTTACTTAATGCTGTCCTAAGAAAAAGGTTGCTTTAGGCATAGACACAGAGCTGTAATAATATTTATTTATTTATTTATTCATACATACATACATATATACCCTGCCCATCTGGCTGGGTTTCCCCAGCCACTCTGGGCAGCTTCCAACAAAATATTAAAAACACAATAAAACATCAAACATTTAAAACTTCCCAAAACAGGGCTGCCTTAAGATGTCTTCTAAAAGTCAGGTAGTTGTTTATTTCCTTGGCATCTGATGGGAGGGTGTTCCACAGGGCAGGCACCACTACTGAGAAGGCCCTCTGCCTGGTTCCCTGTAACCTCACTTCTCACAATGAAGGAACCACCCGAAGGACCTCGGAGCTGGACCTCAGTGTCTGGGCTGAACAATGGTGGTGGAGATGCTCCTTCAGGTATACTGCGCTGAGGCTGTTTCGGGCTTTAAAGGTCAGCACCAACACTTTGAATTGTGCTCGGAAATGTACTGGGAGCCAATGTAGGTCTTTCAGGACCGGTGTTACGTGGTCTTGGCTGTTGTGTTCCAAAGGTTGCAGAGTTGTGACAGCAGTTTTTCTGTTGCATTAATCAAGCTTCTTAGATGTTCCACTGGTAGTCAGACTGGGACTCCAGGCAGCTTACACAAATTAAAACACAGAAGGTTTAAAACATATAAACTCCACCTGGTACGCAGGCTGAGACCCTACCTGCCCGCGGACTGTCTCGCCAGAGTGGTGCATGCTCTAGTTATCTCCCGCTTGGACTACTGCAATGCGCTCTACGTGGGGCTACCTTTGAAGGTGACTCGGAAACTACAACTAATCCAGAATGCGGCAGCTAGACTGGTGACTGGGGGCGGCCGCCGAGACCACATAACACCGGTCTTGAAAGACCTACATTGGCTCCCAGTACGTTTCCGAGCACAATTCAAAGTGCTGGTGTTGACCTTTAAAGCCCTAAAAGGCCTTGGCCCAGTATACCTGAAGGAGCGTCTCCACCCCCATCGTTCTGCCCGGACGCTGAGGTCCAGCGCCGAGGGCCTTCTGGCGGTTCCCTCATTGCGAGAAGCAAAGCTACAAGGAACCAGGCAGAGGGCCTTCTCGGTAGTGGCGCCCACCCTGTGGAACGCCCTCCCATCAGATGTCAAAGCGATAAACAACTACCTGACATTCAGAAGACATCTTAAGGCAGCCCTGTTCAGGGAAGTTTTTAATGTGTGATATTTTAGTGCATTTTTGGTTTCTATGGAAGCCGCCCAGAGTGGCTGGGGAAACCCAGCCAGATGGGCGGGGTACAAATAATAAATTATTATTATTATTATTATTATTATTATTATTATTATTATTAAAGAGTAATTAAACTATAACAGCATTACAACAATATAAAGAAACCTAAGTTTTAGCCAGAGTAGACCTATTGAAGTTAATGGACCTAACACAGTCATATTCATTCTTTATAGTAGATCCATGCTGAGTAAAACTTAGCTGAATGGACTTTAATAGGATTTAAGCAACCTAATGGTTTACAGAAATGCAAGGCTGATCCTGAGCCTTTTATACACAAAAGGAAGGCCTATTGAGCTTAATGAGGCTTCGTTCATGTAATTGTGACATGGTCTTTTCATGAGCAGGATGGATGTGAAGATAGGCATTGCAGTTATTTCGCTTAGATACACACACATGGATGGTTTCTTGCAGCTGAGACAGCTATTAGCATATCATCCCTACCAAGCCTCCTGTTCCCTTGATCTACAGGATAGATCACGTATTCACCGGACAGACAATCAGGAACGGAGGAGCCAGGGGCTGGCGGTTGATAAAAGGATGAGGCAATGGGTAAACTGGCTTTGCACACCTCGGCCTGCCAGGAGGGAGAGACGCGCCTCCAAGCCTGGCTGGGGAAGAGATAAGCAAAGTCAATGGTAATTAACCCTGAACGTCTGAAGTGCAAGCCCACATTAGGAGGAGGGTTAATGTGCACTTGCTTCCCTGTCACTTCCTGGCATCTCCCCAATTTCCTTAGGAGAGTGGACAGGACCAAAAGAACAGAGCAAAGAACCAGTGGAGGAATTAGAGGAGGGAGGGGATGGTTTCATTCTGCCCCTCCCCTTACAGGCTGCTGCTAAGTAGCTCTGTGCTGAGCTGAGCCTACCCAACAGACAGGACTGGTGGATGAAGAAGTGCCTCCCCATCAGATTCTCTGTGTTTATCACTCTCGCTATTTATGTTATATTATGAATACTTACATTCATTATTTAATTTGTAAGCCACTCAGTAGGCTTCTGACCAGTTTTACAAGCGTAAAAATCAATTGCACTGAAATACAAAGCAACCCCATTCAAACATGTATCATTAAAATCGGCAATAAAGCAACCCCAATAAAACAACACAGCAATGAAAACAGGAGACATAAGGTGAGCAGATGCAGAGGAAGGCAGGGCCTTTGGTATTTCTGAATAGGTTTCAGGTTTTCTCGCCCATGCGTGGCAAGCTTTGCTTGCCAAAATCCCCCTCCTCTATACAGCTGTGAAATATCTTCCTTTGTAGTCAGTCAGCCTGGTGCGCAATCTTGCCGCGCATGAGGGGTCTTCCTTTTGGGCCACTGCTTCTGCTCTTCTAATTTTTAGCATTACTGTGGGTAAGCTCCTGGGTCACCAGGCCACAACGCAGAGATGCTGTTTTCACCTGTGCAGTGGCCGTGGGAGACGAGGGTTGCCCAGTCCTGCTACTTCCCCTGATCATTGCCTGCTGCAGTAGGTGAGAGAGAACAGGGTAGGAGAAGTCACACTTACCGCTTCTCCCTTACTACTTCACAACTGGCAATGGTATGAGCAGCATCTGTGGGGTGTAAACTGGCAACCCTATAAACTCCCATGTGGTGATGCTCAATACCTGGAACTGGTAGGCCAACCGGAAGTGACCATTAGGGGGCAAGGAGAGCCCACCTGGGTCAGATCAAAGGTCCGCCGGGTCCACTCTCCTGCTGCCCACATTGCCAACTAGATTATGCTTCCAGGATGGCCACAACCAGGACACAGAGGCACACCCTCAGCATTGCACCATTGCTATCCCCAGAATGGCATCACTATCATAAGAGGGAAAAGGCAGAAACAGATTTACATAAAATGTGCACATTCAAAGGTATAGCCAAAGAGATGCTCTGTATTTATTTGCATTTATGAATTGTTTCCTATAAAATGTTTCCAACAGAAACGTCAACCATTAAAACAATTTCATAGATAAAAACAACTTCAGTGCAGATACAAACTGGGATAGAAAGAAATCTCCTCTTGAAAGGCTGTTTGAAGTAGGAAGGTGCTAAAGGACAAGAGTGGAGGTGCCGGTTGAATCTGTAGCAGGAAGGTCATTCCAGAGGGCAAATGCTGCCACACTAAAGGGCCAATTCCTACATCACACAGAATGGGCCTCCTGAAATGATATCCGCAATTTGGGAGTCATTGGAGCAACCCGCAATTGCCTAACCTTGGCTCCCACAGGTTCATGCTGGGGCTCACAAGCAAGAGACTTCAGATAGAAGCAAAACAGCGGCTATAATTAAAATGCAATCCATCTCACCACAACGAGGAAGATTGCGACCAGGCGACCTGCATGTTTGCTTGTTCTTCTGTGCAGGAGTTTCTAACTGCTAATGAGCATCCACAAGGCCCCTGCTGCTCTCCCTTCTTGTGGGTCTTTCTCTCTGAACTGAAGACCAGATAGCCCTTCAGATAGAGGACTGTAAAGCAGGACACGCGCCCGCCGTGCTGGAGCTAGCATACCTGGTGAATGTCTTTGATTCAAGACCCAAGAAAGGGTCATTAGTGTGGTACAGCCAAAAAGAACCAGAGGTGTAGGAACAGCAGCAGCAGCAGCAGCTGGTGCTATGGAAGTTTGAAGCCCATGAATATTTTGCAAAGCAGGTAGCTTCTGTCTTTCCAGTTGTAACAGATTAAATGTGGCTCCCGCTCCCGTCTTCACTCCCCCTGGTATCAGACTGGAGGGAATCATTACAGATCTCATCAAAGAGAGGGCGCTTTCATTTCAGAGACAATGGGAAATGCCTCAGGTTCCCCTGGGGACGGACTACACGGAGCCCCACCATTCCCTCTTCCTAGATTTAAAGAGGTGGCAGCTCCCTCTTCAATAGCTGCATAGATCATCCTTGATATTTAGCAGAAAGGGGATGAAATGAAGGAGCAGACTGATGAAGGAAGGTGTCTTGCAAACAGCGCTTTTCTCAGCCCTGAATCAGGATGCCCTCTGAGCCCAAATAGGCATTGCTGGCTTGTGTTAGGGGATGCGGGTGGCGCTGTGGGTTAAACCACAGAGCCTAGGACTTGCCGATCAGAAGGTCGGCGGTTCGAATCCCCGTGACAGGGTTAGTTCCTGTTCCTCTGTCCCTGCTCCTGCCAACCTGGCAGTTCAAAAGCACGTCAAAGTGCAAGTAGATAAATAGGTACTGCTCCGGCGGGAAGGTAAACGGCGTTTCTGTGCGCTGCTCTGGTTCGCCAGAAGCGGCTTAGTCATACTGGCCACATGACCCGGAAACTGTACGCCGGCTCCCTCGGCCAATAAAGCGAGATGAGCGCCACAGTCCCAGAGTCGGCCACTACTGGACCTAATGGTCAGGGGTCCCTTTACCTTAGCTTGTGTTGGATTGTGTGTACAGGTAATTTGGTCCATCCTCTATAGACGTTATCTCCTTCTGGATGAATCATAGTCCTTTTAAGGACTATGACTCTTGCACTCATTACTCAGCTTCCTCCAAATCATCACAATTATTACCTATGATGGGTAGGATCATCTCTGAGTGTTGTGGTGCAGAGACAAATAACAAATCTCCTGGTTATTAAAAAGAAAGCTGTCCTAGGGCCACTTGGGAAAGCATTTTTTTCTCTCATTTAATCTGTTCCAGCCCTGCTGAGTTTTCTAGATTACCTTCCTTATTGCATTGTTGATTACTGGCATTAGGGCATATTCCAGTGTCAGCCAGACAGATTTGTACTGTGAGATGACTGTAAATTTGGGTTGTGAAAACAACAGAAGTTTGATCTGTCAACCAGGGATGACTATAATCTGTAATTACAAACCTTGTCTTTTGAATAAGTGTTTTGGAACTGCCTTCTGGTGAATATCAGACCGGCTCCAACCCTTTTGGGAATTCGGCACCCATTGAGGACCTTTTTATTCCACCAGGCCTTCCTAGAATGGTGATCCTGGCCTGGTCACTATTAATTTTGGAACAGTATAATGTTATTTTAATGGGTTTTTATCTGGTATTCATCAAATTGTATCCATTTCTGTTTGGTACATTGCTTTGAGATTCTTTTGGACATAAAGCAATTAAGAAATTTTATAAATAAGTACCGTATTTTTCGCTCTATAAGATGCACCAGGCCACAAGACGCAGCTAGTTTTTGGAGGAAGAAAACAAGAAAAAAAATATTGTGAATCTCAGAAGCCAGAACAGCAAGAGGGATCGCTGTGCAGTGAAAGCAGCAATCCCTCTTGCTGTTCTGGCTGCTGGGATAGCTGCACAGCCTGCATTCGCTCCATAAGACGCACACACATTTCCCCTTACTTTTTAGGAGAGAAAAAGTGAGTCTTATAGAGCAAAAAATACGGTCCATAACTAACTGCCCCATCTCCCCCCACAAGACCCTTAGCCTTCCAGATCTCTTACTGGCTTCAGAGACAGTCTTTTACAAAACCATCTGCTTAAATAGTGCTGCTGGAGATGCATAGCACATGTCCTCCAATGCTGCTTGATACCAGTTTGTTAGTAACAAAACCAATGGACTGGGTGAGCTGTATGTTGGCCTGGTAGCTGTGGCAACTGTCCAGTAGTGTAGCAGGAGGTGTTCATCTTTCCATGCTCCTTGTGGTTAGTTTTCCACCCACAGCTCTAGATCTGCCTAGATTTGTAATACTGCCATTCCAGAGAGCCTCTTTCAGCAAACTAGAGGCATGATGGGCTCCTTAGATCCTAGCCAGCCCTCTCTTTGCCTCTGTCTCTTAAACTCCTCTCTTGTTTCAGCTTCAGAGAAGTGGAGGTGGGAGGACATTGACATTTGCAAACTAACTGTCTTTTCCTGCCACAATCTGGCAAGAAGCAATTGGATTCAAGGCTGTTGGATTCAAGGCTGTGTGGCCCTCATCATAACTGAATATTGGTGGAAGAGCAGGGACCCATCCCCCCGTACTGAGCCCATACCATCTTCTGTAATCAGCATTAGTCCTACAAACATGCAAGGAGACTTGCTGGATCAGATTAAAAGGCCCATTTAGTCCAGCAGTCTGCTCTCAAATGACCTATGAAAAGTCCACAAGGAAAACATGAGCCCAGTAGCATACTTCTGTCAGACTTGGAAGGTGCGAGTGAGTTTAATGCCCATGCGAGGGCTAGACTCTGTGCTCTAGTGAACCAGAGAAGTATTTGAACTTAGGTGTGCTGCGATGCATAGGATATGAGCCTTGCCAACAAACGGTTCAAAGGAATTAGCTCTCAGCTGGGCCTGAGAGTTGTTGTCTCCTCACCTGTGTACGCACTGACAAACCACTGGCAAAGAGAATTTCCCTTTCCCAACACTCTGCATTCTTGCTCAGCCAAGGGAAAACTATAGCAGCAAACCTGACATGCCTGGTATTGGTGACGACAGTGAAGAGTTCAGCTTGTCAGTTCAGCTTGTCGGAAGGAAGGTGTGTGGAATCTGATGGCTCTGCTTCAGGTTCCCCAAGGCACCAAATGGTAGATGGCGACACCAAGTGGCTCTTTGGGGGCACGACAATACAAACAGGAGAGATCTTCCAGAAGCCACATTTAGGGACACAGATTCCAGTTGTGTTGAAAACTGCCTCAACTTGGCAGCTGTAATGAGCAGAGAGATTTGCTGTTGCTAACCACTGCCAGGAGCACCTGATGGTGCCCGTCCAGCAACTGTGGTTCTTCTTTTGAAAGAGATAGATGATGTCCATTTCCCCTAGGGCAGCTGCCTGGCCTGCTTTAAACTAGAGCAATAGGCCTCTTGCTGCCTCCTCAGTAGTCAACAAGCACGGTGATGATGGCAGCCCCATGTACCCTGCCTGCGAGTGGAAATTGCTAATATATGCACATTGTCATACTAGCTCTTACAAAATGCTCCCCGCTGAACATTTCTATCTGGATGGATGACCTTGGTGTTTCATGCTCTTATCAGCTAATTATGAGTCCCCAGGTGATGGCTCTGGCGATACTCGTGTTAGAAAACAAATCTTTTTAATGCATGAAATGATGAGGGAATTGCTAGTCCCCATCCCAAGCTGTTTTAGCGTATACGCCTGGAAATGAGGCCTGCTGAAGCCTCAGGAGAGGAGGCCTATGTAGCTGGTTTGACAAGAACAAGGGCTTTTGATATGTTTATAAACCTGAGGGAAATTCCTCAGCTGAGTTTAATGTGCTTTTGTGAGGAGAACCATACATGGGTGTCCACAGGAGGGAGGCAGTTTACCCTCTCCTGTATGAACCATAATTACCAGCCTTTGATTTTTAAGCAAGCTTTTAGCACTTGTAGAACCTGAGACATGAGACAAAATGTACAGGTATTATTCTCATTTCTTAAAATGAGAAATGGTCACTCTGCCTTTCAGTGTTTTACTTTGCCAGTCGCTCATGGAAAAATTCCTGCAAACATACTTGGAACTATATAAAAGGATTTTGTTCCTGGTAAGGAGGACTCGACTGAGGGATCTGCTGTCATGGCCAGCCCATCAGGAACTTCACACAATCTCTTTCTTTGGGTGACTGGAAGACACCAATTCTAATACGAGTAAATGTTTGCCTTGTGTGTAAAGGAGCTGATCTAATAGACCTTTTCAAATTAGTTCACAGGAGATATTCGCTGAGAGTTCAGTGTAAGTTTCTCCTCGGCCATGCGAAGCGACCAGCAGCTTTCAGGGTGATGGAGCTGAGGTCCTTGAGATAAAGCTGGAGTCTGAAGGAGATGCCATGCCTTGAGTTTTCATGGTTCTCCTTGGTGTATATAGCAGTGGGCAGAGTTTTAGATCTCCAAAGCATGGCTTCCTAAACCAGAAATCTTTGATGCATGAAGTTTTACATAGGGTATAATGAGGAGGAAGAGGCTTATCAGACTGGAAGCTGTTGCAGCTGGTTGGCTTTTCTGGAGCACCACAAACATGATTGACAGTATGCAGACATCTTAGGTGCCTTGTCTTAGCAATCTATATATTACTCCACCCTGTTCAATGCCAGGAACTCTCAGCCTTTGCCCCTTCCACTCCCAGAAGCCCCTTGATCTCTTTTCTTCTGTTTTTCTCCCCCCAACAGGTGATAATTGTGAGGTGGATAGTCGGGCAGGACGCTGCGTCCCTGGCGTATGTAGGAATGGAGGCACCTGCACCAATTCTGCTGATGGCGGCTTTCAATGTCACTGCCCACCTGGGGGCTTCGAAAAGCCTTACTGTGAAGTGTCTACACGTTCCTTCCCCCCAAAATCTTTCATCATGTTCCGAGGACTTCGCCAGAGGTTCCACCTGACCCTCTCCCTCTCGTAAGTTATTTGAGCTGGAGCCTTGTCATGTCAGTTAACAGAATAGCCATCTTTCAGCTGCAGCTGATGATAATCATTTTCCATTCTGCTCTCCAAAATGCATTTGCCTGACCTTTCTGGGTTTCTCCTTCATACTAGATTGGGCTGAGATATGAGCTCTAGCTGAGTGTCTACTCTTCAAATGTGACTTTTTAAAATCTAGCTGGAAGAAAAGAAGATTATTAGAATTAAGGTAAAGGTAAAGGACCCCTGACAGTTAAGTCCAGTCGCGAATGACTCTGGGGTTGCGGTGCTCATCTCGCTTTACTAGCCAAACGGACCTGACGTTTGTCCACAGACAGTTTTTCCGGGTCATGTGGCCAGCATGACTAAGCCGTTTCTGGTGAAACCAGAGCAGCACACGGAAACACTGTTTACCTTCCCACCAGAGTAGTACCTATTTATCTACTTGCACTTTGACATGCTTTTGAACTGCTAGGTTGGCAGGAGCAGGGACTGAGCAACGGGAGCTCACCCCGTCGCAGGGATCCAAACCGCCGACCTTCCGATCAGCAAGCCCTAGGCTCAGTGTTTTAGACCACAGCGCCACCCGCGTTCTGCATTATTAGAATTGCCAACCCCTTTTTTTCTCCTTGCAGAATGGCTCTTATCTTATCTTATCATCTTATCATCATCTTAATCTATTTTAACCACCCTTCACCATAAGGTCCCAAGGGGGTTGCAGCAATTAAAAAACACAATACAGTAGAAATTCAACAAGTGCAGCTTTACCAGATATGGGATGCAATGTTAGCTCTCACTTGTTGAATGTTGGCCTGCCATTTAAGGCAGAAAAAGAAAGACACCAACCCTCCTTTTTCTTGATGGTTGAATCTTAATCTTAATTATTCTGCAGTTGCAACATTCTCTTCAGCCAATTGTACCCGATGAAGTATTACCCCAGGGAATGTCATAATTCATCTCAGGCCCAGGCTAGCTAATTAAGAACTTTCAGAAATGCTTATTCTTTCTCTGCTTTATCACTGTATTGCTTTGTTTAGATTTGCCACCTTAGAGCGCAGTGGCCTCCTAATCTACAACGGACGTCTAAATGAGAAGCATGACTTCTTGGCTGTAGAGATTGTGGATGGGCAGGTCCAGCTGAAGTACTCCACAGGTAGGTGATGTAGATGGGTCCGCAGTACTACTTTCTTACAACGGGGGGGGGGCTCCTTTGTAGAGCTCAGCAGGGAGGAGGAAGAGGGCGAAACCAGAATGAGTTTGCTCTGCCTGACATTGGGTCTGACGCCACCTACTGTTGGCCTCCCTGCCTTCTGCCCTACCAGCTCCAAGGGGCACCAGGCTCCATTCTCTTAGCAAAAGAGGAGTGATGGCCGATGTCTGTGGTTTTTTGGGACCCCTGGTACTGCAAAACATGTTCATGGTAGAATAGGATGGGATGGCATTAGGTCTGGCGCCACCTACTGTTGGCCTCCCTGCCTTCTGCCCTACCAGCTCCAAGGGGCACCAGGCTCCATTCTCTTAGCAACAGAAGAGTGATGGCTGATGTCTGTGGTTTTTTGGGACCCCTGATACTGCAAAACATGTTCATGATAGAATAGGATGGGATGGAAGGAGATGTATTGGAGAGAAAGCAGAATCAGCAATGCAGGACTGCAGAAAGGAGGTGCAAGTGAAACTGTTGTGGGGAGCCACTGGAACTCAAGTGGGTTCCAGAGTTCAAAAGGACTAACACATGATGGGTTGGGGGAGAGGACTGAACACAAACAGTGTACCTGGCCCAGAAAATCATATTAGCAGCCCTGCAGAGGAGCATAGGGCTTCAGGATAGCATTCAGGTTTGAACTCCTGGTTTGCGCCTTGTCTCTTTAGGGTCTGTACCTGAATGTGTGATTCTTTGTGAATCTGTGTGGTGAGACATTGAAGGCAGGGGTAGAACGGGATAAGCTGGTGGGCTGGGTTTCTGTGTTGCACTGTGTTTGCAATCAATGGTGGTGCATTTGTAACCACTGGGACTGAAGAGGAATGCTGGGTGATGCTTTGCACAGGGCAAAAGGGCTGAGTGCAAAAGCTACCCCAAGGATGTTCACTTGGCACCTTCACAACATACCTTTAGGTGTTAGGCAAAGACATTCTCAGGCCTTTAGCTAATCCATGGCCTTTTAAACTGAGGACATGTATAGTTTTTGTTCATTATTATGGTATGTATTGTTGTAAACTGCCCTTTGAACTTCGGATGAAGGGCAGTATAGAAATTTAATAAATTATTATTATAATTAAAGAGTGTTAATGGGAAACCACAAGGTACTATTTATATGTAGGTATAGGGTGTGAGCAGGCATGAAGCTGGAAAAAAAAGCATCAAATGGTGTAGATTGCAAGGGAACATATTTGTATGCGCAGCAATGTTTGTGTTCGCGTGCCTGTATAATATGTATTTGTACGTCGTCGTATCATGTTGGGTCTGAAGGTTACAAACAGTCAAATTAGATTGTGTCTCAGAGGACTAGTTAAGCATGCTTTTCGTGTTGGGATGAATGATGGAGCTGTGTCAGTGGGAAGCCATGTTCTGTTTTAAGCTGTGGTTTAAAAGGCATCCTGTTATATGACACAACAAGACCACCCACCCAAAACCATGTCGGTTATACATCAGGTTCCATCTGAAGATATATAGCCTTTCATGGGCTGCTCAACTTCAAAGGCAATGTTCAGATGTCAAGTGCCTTAAATATAGTTACTGAAAGGGCTGTTATTTCCGGGACTCTTAATGTCTTTGAGTCGATGGTCGGGGTGCAATGGCTGACCACAGCCACAAATAGGAACCCAAGAGCATCAGCTTGTTTGCTTGCTTAGTTGCAGGGGGGGAAATCAGATCAACACTGTGATACTGGACTCCTCAGCTTTGCTTAGGAGTGCATGCATGTTTATGTGCACGAAGGATTTATATTATTTACATTCCGCCTTTCAATCCTAATATCCCATAACCAATTAAATTAAACAATCAACCTATTTAATAAATGATCAAAAATACAAAGAATGAAGGAGGGAACCACACATTTTTTAGGGGGTTGATTCTCTCTGTTGTCTTTTTAAAAAGTCATACTAAAAGCTGCCAATCACCTCCTGTTCCTCAAATTTAATCCTCTTCAAAAAGACACTACCAAGTTGTTACATATCCTAGACAGGATTTGGCTGTAAAGGTTCTTTTTTCACAAGCTGTTCAACATGGGGAGCTGATGTTTGGAAGGGCCAGGCAAAGATTAGCTCCAAGGCAGCTGCCTTTCCTATGTTCCCTTGCCAATATACTTGGAACCATTCGACTGAATCACTTTGAAGGGTGCATGCCTTCTTCCTAACATTGTAGTGCCTTATTCATTTCTTAGAAAGTGTATCTAGAAATACTAAATTAATGCTACTGCATGTTTCAAAGCAACTTCTCTCCCTCTCTGTCTTTGTGCATATGCACAGCACATGTGTTATCATGCTGTCTTCCACAAGTTGTGCTTTTACATACATGCCTACATGTGATGAACTGTCAGTGATTATATGGGCCAAAGTGAGACTCTCTTATCTTGATATGTTTAGAAGAGTGATACTGCTACCACACATTAGCAGTATTCCTTTAGGGTTTGTCAAAGGGAAAAATGTGCCCTTTTCCTTCAAAAGTAACAGCTGTAGGAGGCTCCCAAGCAGGATCAGGATTGCAGGACATGGCAATGACAACTGGGGTGCGATTTAACCCTTCTTGGTGGGTCTGCAGCACAGTGGAGAAGAATTAGCATGCCACCCTGTGCTGTGGTCCTGCTCCTGTTTGGTTCCCTATGACTGCCATTTTTAAAGAAGGAAAAGGGACACATTTTTTAAAATCACACATTTTACATATTGTCTAGTTTGACCTGTAGTCTTCCTGGCTGACATTTCATGATGTCTCTCCTTGCAGGAGAGTCTAGCACCATTGTTGCTCCCTATGTGCCCGGAGGTGTGAGTGATGGGCAATGGCATACAGTGCAGCTTCACTATTACAACAAGGTAGGTGCTGGCATCTTTGGCTTTCTGCCATTGCGATTATTTTGTTATCCTGGTTCTGTCTTCCTCTGCGGTTCTTTTCCACGTGCCATGGATTTTAAGGGGAAATATGATACAGATTCATTCTATCAGATTTTTCTCTCTGGCCTGATTTTGTTTCTTGTACATATATTTTTTTACCTGGCTAACTGCTGCCCCACCCAGCAAACCACTTCTTCGCACATTTAAAAAAATGTGAATTGCATTAGCAGGGGTGTAGTGCTGATAATTAATGGGATCAGACCAGGAATGGAGAGGTGGTTGAACTCTTTCCTTCTGGAGAGGGAAATTAGCCTAGTTGCAGTCTTGAGGAAAAAACCCCTCTGTTCTGAAAATGGTCTTTGCTTTGCAGCAAATTTTCCCTCTAATGCTAACCGTTGCTTCAAAGGAAGGATTTTCTGCAGACATGCATCGGGAGGGTTACATTAAATAAGAATCTGATGTTCTTTGTCCCTTCCTAGTTTTTTTTCTGCAGGGATTCTGCTCCCCACCCACCCGCATCTTGCATTCCGACTTGTCTTTTTTTTCTGAATGTTTCATTGGGACATTAATGAATTGAGAATAAGGCAATGTGGCTTTTTTGTTTGGGTGATGCCTGCTTAGTCCTTGCTTTATCATTCCAGCCCAAGATCAGCTCCCTGGGCTCTGTGCAGGGGCCTTCCAAAGAAAAAGTGGCCATTCTGATGGTGGACAAATGCGATGCATCTGTGGCACTGCAGTTCGGCAACGAGATTGGGAACTACTCCTGTGCAGCAGAGGGGGTGCAGTCCAGTTCCAAAAAGTGAGTGTTTCCCACTTGCAGCTAGACCAGAAATGTGCTGCCCACTCTTCCAAGAGCTAAGTAGAAACACCTTTCCTTACCCCCCGCCCAAATGCAGTCAAAGCTCCCTCTCCAGTTCATGCTCAAGTGGAAGTTGGGAAGGAGAAGCTTGGAGCGTGGTCACGTGATTTATAATAAGCCACAGTGTGAGCGGGAGTCTCACAGTTACCATACAGACTGCTCTGTGCTATTGTGTCTCTCTGGGTTTTTGCCTGCCTCCCCATCCCACAGCTACAGAAGCAGCTGCAGTTTTTATTACTCAGCTCTGTATCCTGTATAGGAGGAATGGCTAATCTGTGACCCTCCATATGTAGTTGGACTCCAACTCCCTTCAACCCTGACCAGCCAGCACAACACCACACCAGCCAGCATGGTGTAGTGGCTAGAGTGTCAGACTAGGGCCTGGGAGACCAGGGTTCAAATCCCTACTCTGCTATGAAGCTCACTGGGTGACCTCGGGCCAGCCACTGCCTCTCAGCCTAATCCACCTCATAGGTCTGTTGTGGGGATTAATTGAGGAGGGGAAGAACCATGTATGTCATCTTGAGCTCCTTGGAAGAAACAGTGGGATAGAAATCAATAAATAATAAATAGTCAATGGTCAGGGATGCTGGGAGTTGTAGTGCAGGAACATCTGGAGGGCACAACTTTGGCTACCCCAATACACACACATACACACATGCTGTCTAACGCCAAAATAGACTTTACAAAACTAAGTTGCACAAACCACAGAAATACAAATATCCATAATTAAAATGCACAATAAAGCAGTACCTTTAGAACAGTGTAGCGATTGCAAGCAGGAGCCTCGGGCAATCCTCTGGACACCCTACTTGTCAGGTCCACTGCACTTGCCTGTGTGTGATGGCTCAGACTGGCTAGAAAGCATTGCGTATGTACAAAGCAATCCAGAGCTTCGATCCAGGCAAGGGAAATATTAGCTTTTCGTTTTGCAAATTTTGTTTTGCTTGTGGCTGTTTCTGTGTAACTAAGTCATGCATCAGAAGTCACCTAAAGAAAGAGGGCTGAGAGAGGAAAGTGGAGAGTTGAGGATAGCAGGGCAAAAATGGAATGGGGGTTAAGGAAAGGGTGGGAAGAGGGGAAGTGGAGATTGCAAACACACTGAAAGGCAGAGAAAGTTAGAAGCAAATAGGAATGAATGGCAAGGAAAGAAGATAGTCTTTATACTGGACTAGGTCGACACACACACTACATGCAAGCCTCTGCTCAAAAGAAGAGCTGGATATAATGAAAAATAGAAGCAAGGGAATGGGACATGAGAAAAGTTTGAACATGACTTCTGAAATAACAAGAGGCCTCTTAATATTGGAGTGTCAGTTTTGGAAAGAACGCTGTCGAAGACTTTATACAAGTCAAGCTTCATTTTCAAGATTTTCCTTAGTTGGGATTAGTGGATTGTGTTACCAACTGATGTTTGTTTGTGAGTGTCAGAATCGGTCATGGGTCTCAAATAATCGTGCGACAGCCTTATTTGCATTGGTTCTTGGATGCTAACACTTGCTTTTCAGTGAACCGAATGAAATGGTGGGCTTGTAAAGGTTTTTTATCA
Organism: Podarcis filfolensis; assembly: GCF_964270895.1. Taxonomy (NCBI): domain Eukaryota; kingdom Metazoa; phylum Chordata; class Lepidosauria; order Squamata; family Lacertidae; genus Podarcis; species Podarcis filfolensis. The sequence goes on along the minus strand of NC_139605.1, from coordinate 41,371,871 downwards.
ATGACTTTCATTAAGAAAACCCCAAATTACCCACTACACAGGCCTTTCTCATAGTGTTCTTCAGAATGTCTAAGACCATTTAACACAAATTGATCTACCCTTTAAAAACCTTGTAACACACAAAATCAGGGGTGGTTAATTCAGTGAAAGTCTAGAGGTCTTCCTGTCATTTCAGTTCACGTATACAAAGCGGGGATGAAAATTAAAATTGTGAGTGGTAACTATTCTGTAGTAAGGACAACTGTGATGGCTTCATTTTATTTATATATTTATTTTCCACCGCTTGATACCAAACTAGGCTTCTGAGTAGTTTATATAGCATGTTTTGAATGTTTCAAGCACTAATTATATATCATCTCAGTAATGCTTACGGCAACCTTGCAAGGTAGGTTGATATTACATACCGTTTGTCAAAGTTATAATGGCAAGACCCTAGAGGACTCTATATGCTAAATATCTAACAGCATCAATGAGAGTGTGGGCTGGTGGGATGAATTTCATTTTTTCTTTCTTCCTTGTGGTGATATGTGGAAGATCTGGTGTCCCACCACAGTCCTGGCTGCCAATGGCTTGTCCTAAATCCTGCATGCTTGGCTCAGGGAGGGTGGGACTACCTGAACAGTATGGCTGCCTTTTATGTCAAAACGCCTGTGCACGGGGCTTCTGCATTTCCCTGATCTGTAGATTAAGCAAAACGCTTGTCCCCTTTCCCATTATACTCCCATTTCTAGCTTAAAGGTAACCTTTCGGAAAGCTGACCCGCAGCAAATACCACTTACGGGCCTTTTCTTCCTCCAGATCGCTGGACCTCACTGGGCCTTTGCTCCTTGGAGGGGTCCCCAATCTGCCTGAGAACTTTCCAGTGGAGCACAGGGAGTTTGTGGGGTGCATGAGAGATCTGTACATTGACAGTAAACGCATTGACCTGGCTTCCTACATTGCAAACAATGGGACCGCAACAGGTAATGTCAGCTGCTTAACCATGGATGGCTCTGCCAAGCCATGGCTCATTCCTCAACCATATCATCCTTGCCTTCCATTGCAGTGTTGCAAAGAGCTTGGCTATAGCTGGCTTGATGGTTCAGGGAACCAGGCCGTTGTTTTAATTATACCAAAGGCTGCACCAGTACCAGCTGGCCCTCTCTTTTGTAGCTCTGGCAAGACTCCTGGAAGAAGAGAGGTTCAGCCCTGTATGTTTATTGGCCCTTTGTTTTATCTAATGAACGTGCATGACCATTTGGCTGACGCTACGATTGTAATACTAATAAGGGCACCTCTGCTTTCTCATTGCCCGGGCAGGACGTGGGCCAGACCCAAACCACTGACCTAATGGGAAAGGCTCTGTATCCTCAGGTCACCATCCCAAATCAGTCTTTCCCACTGTGGATTTCTTGGGGACTTCATACTTGTTGTGCCTAACCAAAAAGGCATTTCCAGAGGGAAAGGTGAGACTTGGAGAGGACCATTCTTGGTGTCTGCTGCAGCTTCCAGACATTGTGAAGAAAGGCAGTGCTTGAAGGACTGAATGAGGAAATTGATGGCATCGGGAGATGTTCCTGCCTATTGTTAATGTTCAACATTGAGGGCCTGTTATCATAGTTTAGGGAAGTTGGGAGTTGAAGCCAAAGAAGAAGCTATTCCAAGTAACATCCTTTGTCCTCACTTGTGCTGTCCATCTGCAATGTCCCCAGGTTGCCATGCCAAGCACTCCTTCTGTGATTCCAACCCCTGCAAGAACAGTGGCACCTGCACTGTGGGCTGGTCTTCCTTCTCCTGCGAATGCCCAGTAGGCTTTGGAGGCAAGGAGTGCAGGCATGGTGAGTGTAACTTGGTGAAATATTCAGGAGGCACGTGGAAGGGGTGGCCGGGACTGTCATGGGAGTGCCAGCCAGGAGGTATGGTCAAAACGAAACGCAACACTTCAGCCTTGGAAAGGTTCTGTTGGAAGGGGATGTGGGTTCCCAAGGAACGTCAGGCAAAACTGATAGTACGTTTAGTATTCAGTGTCAAAACATACTGCCTTATAGAGCACATATGTATATCTAAATTGTGACTTTTCCCTTTAAACTGCTTGTGAGTGGTAGTCAGGAAAGAATCAGGCATCAGTTTTGAGGATGTTGAAGAGAAAAGCACAATTTCACAGAGGAACATAGGCTTGACTGAGTCAGGCCATTGGCCCATCTTGCTCAGTATTATCTCACTGACTGGCAGCAACCGTTCAGGATTTCAGACCAAGGTCTCTCCCAGCCCAACTTGGAGATGCATGGGATTGTACCTACATGCAAAGCACGTGCTCTAACACTTAGCTAAAAATAAAATAAACCAGCCCTCAAATGTTTTTTTTTTTTTTTTTAGTCTGTAGAATCATCAAAATTTGTGGTTCTCAAGTGTTTGGCCCAGACCTGCTAGACCTGTCAGACCTGTCATCTGGTCATGTTGCTTGCCTTTCTTCTGCACAGTGTGTCCACTCCTCAGCATTTTAAGTGAGATTAAACCTCCAGCTCCTCTCCCCAGGCCGAATCTAGGGGCATTTCCTTGGCACAAAATGGCACAAAACTCATTGGAGTGAAGGAAGCAAGGGGGGCTTTGGGGCATCTCCCGTCACAAGCTTCATCACACTGTTCTGATGCTCCTCTTTTCTTTTCCAGCCATGCATCACCCTCACCATTTCCGTGGCAACAGCATTCTTTTCTGGGACTTCAAGAATGAAGTGAAGATCTCCACCCCCTGGTATATGGGCCTGGCATTCCGGACACGCAAACTGAACGGAGTGCTGCTTCAGGCCCATGCTGGCCAGTACACCACCATACTCTGCCAGGTACCGTTCCCAGTACCCACAAGCCTATCATCTGCTTCCACTCTGTGCTGTAAGCATTGTGACAGGTATTCATTCCACTCAAAGCTGTAAAACCAAAGCTCATCTAGCTCAGGGGCTGACTGTGACCTTCCAGCCTCCAGGCCTCTCTGGCCTTTGGAAATCTCCCTTGGATCCATCTCTTACCAGCCTCGCTCTGAGCTTTCTTGGGTCTTGCTCCCTGGGTAGAATTTGCTCCATTCTAACGTTGCCCTTTCTTTAGCTGGACTCCGGCCTGCTCTCCTTCATGGTGAACAGGGGCTCTGGACGCACCACCAAGCTCCTCCTCGATCAGATGCACTTGAATGATGGGACGTGGCACGACCTCCAGCTACAGCTACAGGACGTCCGGAGTGGTCGAGAGACACGTTACATCATCACCCTCAACCTGGACTTTGGCTTTTACCAGGTGAGCCCTGAAGGTGGGGGCACATTATCTCCAAATGATCCACATTTTGTGAGTCTTCTTCCACCCTTGTAAGCATTTTTAACAGAACTTTGTTGCCTGTTTCCTTCTCTCTCTCCCTCTCTCTCTCTATATGACCAATACTAATGGTCTCTTCCAGCCTTGTAACTGAGAGCTTCTTTTTAGAACATGTAGAGAACATGTAAAGTATGAAATTGCTATTGGTTGGGTTTCTTTTCTCAGGACACTGTAGTTGTTGGAAATGAGCTACATGGCCTGAAAGTGAAGCATCTCCATGTTGGGGGAATCCTGGAGTCTGGTAAAGTGCATCACGGTTTGGAGGGTTGCATCCAGGTAAGTCCCAGCAATTTTCCAAATGTCAAACCTTCTCCGTTTTGATTCTGTGACAGGCAGTTTTCACAAATGGGAGATTTAAGAAAACAAAGAAACGCAAAGGTCACATCCGTACCGTACGTTAAAGCATCACTATACCACTTTTAACAGTCACGGAGAATCTTGGGGACCTTCATTGGTTAAGGGTGCTGGAAATTGAGTATTTGGGAGTTCAGCATCCTTAACAAACTACAGCTCCCAGGGTTCTTTGGGGGAAGCCATGACTGTTAAAGTGGTATAAGAGTGCTTTAAATCTATAGTACAGATGTGACGCAAGCCACAGATTTTTTCCCTTGCAGGGACTGCCACTCTTTGTGGGCAGAAGTGGTGGGACGGCTTTCTATAGGACACCTGAATAGTTGGTAATAAGGGAAGAGAAAACATCAGGAAAGCTTGGCAATTTTATAAAAGAGTCGCTACTACTTGAGAGGCTGGCCAAATGGTCCATTGGCTTTCCTAAAGAGATCCTGTATAATGCCCCCTTTCACTTGGCTTTCAGGGAGTACGCCTGGGTGACACAGCCACAGGGATGGCATTACCCAAGCCCAGCAGTGCTCTGAACGTGGAAGCAGGATGTACTGTGCCCAACCCTTGTGACTCCAACCCTTGCCCTGCCAACAGTCTGTGCCAGGACAAGTGGCAAAGCTACACTTGCATCTGCCAGCCAGGTAGGAGATGCACAACCCTAACCCCAACCCCAACCCCAACCCCAACCCTAACCCAGCCAAGTAGGAGATGCACAAGCAACACAGATCCTTCACTTGCCCATGATTTTCACAAGCTGCCCAGTCATTTTGTGTGTGTGGAGGTGGGGGTGTCCTCAGTTCAGTGATCAAATAAGCCAAATTTTTCAGCCAAAGGTGTGTAAATCAAGCAGATTTGCACAATCCCTATACCTCAATCATAGCCTTTGGCTTCTTCTGTTGCAGGATTTTCTTTTTGGATGGGTGGGTGTAAGAGAGAATTGATAAGGGCTTGGCACTGCGATCCACTCCACCTTAATAAACTCGCTGGGTTCAGTTAGAACATTACTTCTAACCTGTCCTTCCAGGTTACTATGGTGCCAACTGCGTTGACGCCTGTCATCTGAACCCCTGCAAGAACAAGTCAGTGTGTCGGCGGAAGCCTGGGGCTCCCCATGGCTATGTCTGCGAATGTGGAGAGAATCACTTTGGGCAATATTGTGAGCACAGGTGAGATCCAGGACTGCTCCCGTACTTCTCAACATCCTATGGGCCTAGGTAAAGCTCTTTTCCCTATTCATTTGGTTTCCTCCACTCCAGTCTTTAACAGATAGGCCACTGAGGAGAAAAACCAGAGAATTTCGTTCTTTGTCCATCCATTTGTTCCTCCCATTAGAGTTGATTAGCAGCTTACTTTGGACATGGCTAATTAGCAGTGAGGTGATCTGAGCATATCAGTGTGAGATGGGGCAGGCCGCACAATTCGTGACCCACCAAGGCAGGTGGCTGGCAGCCCCTACCCACATTTACGCAATATGGGGAAGAGAGGAAAACCAAGAAGGTGATCAAGCTCCTAGAAGACTGATAAAGATGGCTGTTGTGCTGTGATGGATGTATAACATCAGGGATCCATCTGACTTTCCCCCCTGCAGGATGGATCAGCAGTGTCCCAAGGGCTGGTGGGGGAATCCAACATGTGGGCCCTGCAACTGCGATGCGGCCAAAGGATTTGACCCAGACTGTAATAAGACCAATGGGCAATGTCGCTGTAAGGTAAGAAAACGGAGCTTTCTTTCTCTCTGTGAAATGTTTTGGGGCTCTGCTCCCCTTAGGATCTGAGGAAGCGTTTGACTCACTTTGCCCACCACCCGCAATATAGCCTTTCAACCCTCTCCAATGTCATAATGCTTGCACCAAGCTTTGGGAATGTAAACCTCACCTTGATATTCATTCTCATGCATTTCCAGTTTTTGTTCTTAGGTCTCTTGACCCAGTGCAGCATAGCGGTTAGAGTCTTGGACTCGGACCTGAGATGACCAGGGTTCAAATCGCTGCTCAGCCATGATCTTAGCCTGGTCAATCTCACTCAGTCTAGCCTAGCTCGCAGGATTGTTGTGAAGATAAATGGGTAGTGGGAGGAATCACAAGAACCATGTATACCAACCTTGAGCCTCTTGGAGGAAAGGTGGGAAATAAATCAATAAAAATTGTGTGATTGCTGGGATAGTAGAGTATGAGACTCTTCATCTCGGGGTCCTGGGTTTGAGCCACACATTGGACAAAAGTTTCGTGCATTGCAGGAGGTTGGACTGGACGACCCTTGAGGTCCCTTCCATTTCTATGTTTCTATGCGCCACCTGGCAAGAGTCCTCCATTTCCTTCTCTCAATACCTGTGCCTGCCTGCCTTCTTGCCTGTTATCAGCACGTCACTCCTTGACCCAAACCCAACGCTACAGGCTTAGGAATAGTGCTTGAACCAGGATAGAGACTGTTTAAGGAACCGAGAAGCTGCTGTTCACTCTGGCGCTTCCTAGGCATGGTGGATTGGGAAGACCCTGCATCATCAGATGGCCAAAAGCACTTTGGGAGCACTGGAATGGAGGAAGCAGGGCTGGCACACTGCTGCCAATCCCACCCCCCTACTAACACCCACACCCACTTGTGCAGCCAAGTTTGGCTTTCACTCAAAAGCAGCTGCCAGGGGCAGGGCAGGGCCCAGCAGCAGAGCTGGATCAGGTCAGCAAAGGAACCTTCTGAGCCCCTGGGACCCTGAACCAGTGTCCCCAAGCTGACTGGCTGCCGGTACCAGGCCTGGGAGGCAGGAACAGCTTATGTGTTTCTGCAACTTGGGTCTCCAGCTATTGTTGGACTACAACTCCCATCACCCCTGATCACTAGCCAGCAGGACTATTGGGATGATGGGAGTTGTAGTCCAACAACAGCTGGGGACCCAAGTTGGAGAAACACTGTATTGAATCTCCCTATTCTGACTGACCGGCTGGACTGGGCTGGGCCGGGCTCTGCTTTCTGCTGCCCTAACAGTGCTCCTCTCTTTGTCCCACCAGGCCCTGCTCCCTTTCTCCTGCTTGTTTCATTGGGCTCCCTTATGTCGGCCCTCCCTTCTTGCCCACAGTTTGCCCTTTGCTCCCTCTGCCGCCCCGCTCCTCCTCCTGCGACCCGGCTCTCTAACCGCCTCCCCTGCCCCTCTCCCTTCTCCCCGCAGGAGTTCCACTACCGCCCCAAAGGGAGCGACACTTGCCTCCCCTGTGACTGCTACCCCATCGGCTCCTCCTCCCGTTCCTGCGACCAGGAAGTGGGCCAGTGCCACTGCAGGCCTGGCGTGATTGGCCGGCAGTGCAACAGCTGTGACAGCCCTTTTGCCGAGGTGACACCCAGTGGGTGCCAGGGTGAGTAGGCGTCCACATTTCTAAACAGTTCTGAGGGAGCCGCCCATCTCCCCTGTCAAACTGGCTTCTCCTCAGGTCGTATAAATCTTTCGCCTTTTGCTCTGCCCGTTTTTGCTTCTGGCCCTTCAGGAAGTCCAAATAAATGGGGGGGGTGTCAGCCAATTTGAGGGGAATAGTCATTTTCCCCAATTTTTGGAAGGGGGGATATGTCTCTCCTCTCATTCGCCAATGGCTTTGTTGTAAGTTGATGGGAGAGTAAACTCAGGGTGCTTTAGAGGGGTTCATCATGAGAGCAGCTTCAGCACTGAAACTTCATGGAAGATGGCAGCTTAAGCTGAAAGACAAGCAATTCACAGTACAGGCAACATAGAAAAAATCTGAACTGGATCAGTACATTTCTTGTTTCAGGACTAAATGCAAATCATCTCGTTCCCAATGAGCCAACCTTCCCACCTTTATTCATTCCATATTTTAACATAATTAGTTAGCATGACCATATTTGAGACATTTATCCGTCATAGAGGCTTCCTGGCCGCTCTCAAGTACTATATGAAATTCTTTCTGCAGAACACAACTCTGCACAGATTCTGTATCACACAACTCGGGTCTATGCTGCAAAGGATTTGGAAGTTGCCCCTCTGGGTCCCTTCAGCAGTTCACAGCCTAATATTTCTTTAATGAGTTGTATCATCCCCCGCAGTAATTTTAGATTTTTCTCACAAGGCCACTGTATGCGCATAAAATCTGCTGCCTCTGTAGTTTTGTGGTCTAGGTTCCTTTTTTGTGCTTTGTAAGCTATTAAATACCATTGAAAATTGAAATTTCATTTTAGACAATGTTTTATTTTATTCAATGTTACACTGATCAGTTTTGAGAGTTCTTCGAAGGCCTCCCTGTCTTCAGTCAAGGAATTGTGTGGAATAAAACCCCTCCCTTAGATTCCCTGTGACTTATGTTTCTGTGTTTGGCTTCACAGTGCTCTACGATGCATGTCCTAAATCTTTGAGATCAGGGGTTTGGTGGCCTCAAACCAAGTTCGGCTTGACAGCTGTGGTGCCTTGTCCCAAAGGTTCACTGGGTAAGTGTTTCCACTTGCAGGGTGATGACTTTATGGACAGATTGGATCTGTCCTGTTTGGTTTCAGCAGACCCAAATCACTGCTAGTCCCCCTTCTTCTAAGACATATCCTTTCTGTCTTCTTTTTTCCAACACTGTCCTAGCTGATTTCTGGGAGCCATTGTCATCCATAAGATTTTGAAGAAATTGGGCCTTCTGAAGTAGGCTCAAAGATGTTTGTTGTCCAGGCAATAGACTATTTCTGACAGTAAATAGAAATGTGTTGGTGATGCTGCCAGGGTTCAGGATTTTTGAGTTGGAAGAGACCTCCAGCCCAATCACCCACCCCCGGCTCAGTGCAGAAATCTCCAAAGCATCCCTGTCAGAGAGCATCCCAACAAGCTGATTTGTAAATATATTGATGGCGCTTTTAACAGGTGGTGGTTGTTTTGCATTATCTTAGCCTTCTTATTGCTGTGCTTTCCTTTGTACTTTTGTTGCTGTTCTAGTGTTTTTTACTGCCTTTGAATTCTTGATCGCCACTGGGTGGAAAGGTGAGAGATGTAGGGTGGAATTCAGAGAGGTGCTAAGGAGATCACTTAGTCAGTGCAAGCATTTCTGCTTGCCCTACAGAACAATCTCTCCTCTTCCCCCCCCCCCCACACACATGTGCTGCTTTGAGGGGGCCAAATTGGGGGTGCATGGGTGGCACAGGGGATAAGAAAGGGAGGAAGCCCCATTGCACTAGCACAACTATTTATCTGATCAACAAATAAATACTTCCAGCAAATGAGAGCCAATCATCTCCTGGGGCAACCTGTCCACTAGGAAGCTCTTACCACTAGGAGGTTTCTCCTCAAGTTTATGCTACCCTTCCATTCTCACCTCTTAGTTCTAGCACTGCCTTGTACTACTGCCATCCTTAGTGGGGGTTGCAGGGCATTGGGTGGTCCCATTCATTTCCACATATAGATGCTCTGATCAAGGCACAGCATTTGGCAGAATGATTTGGGGAAGTGTTGTCTTTTAGGCTCAAGGAGATGGGTTGCCTTGGAAAGGTTACAGATTGGGGGGGGAGTGTCGCACCATTGTTTTGTTTAAGCCATTTGTTTAAGCCATGCAAATATACTCTTTGGATAAGTTTTGTGGTACCCTAAAAGCAAAGAAACGATACACACACAGGAGTGGGAACCTTTTGCACAGTTGCCTTTCAGCAGAGACTCTGTCCTGGGAAACTCACAGTGCATTAGCATTGCTTTAGAACTTTTAATGTTGTCCCTTTTCTCTACGTTTCTTTCTCTTCCACCTGTGCAGGTTTGCGGGGTGCAGGTAAGGCCTATTGCTGTCTCTTTTCCTCCCCTCACCTGCTTTATAAGGGCTGCTTTGTGTGGCTTCTCCATTCCCTGCTTCCTGCTTGAGACACCGCTGGACCCCACACTTTCCCCATCAGCTGCAAGGGCTGCTGGCACTATCGTTCTTGCCTTGCTTGGCCCTGATTTCCTTGTAATCCTGCCTGAACCTTCAGCTACTTTGCCTTTCACCAGACACTAACCTGCAGAAAATGGCCTGCAATTCCCCCTTTTTATTTCCTCCCACTCCCTCTGCGCTTGCATAACCTGCTTCCGCTTCTGCTTACTGCCTTGATGTTCTCTTAGGAATTATGAGCAATTCCTCAACCATCCCTACCAAGCAATGAGCCCTGAAACTGAGAGGTGGAATGCCAGCACAGCCAATGGTGTAGACTGTGCCTGCTTTCCACCTCTCAGTTTCAGGACATAATAATAATGGTGATGGTGGTGATGGTGATGGTGATGGTGATGATGATGATGGAGCACGTGTTGGCAAAAGCTAGTACGAACATAAGAAATCGGCTTGGTTGTTGCCTGCTGTGTTGGCTTTCTTGCTTTCTGCTAATTATTGTCTTGGCCATGCCACATGTTTTACCAAGTGTGCTCTCAGCAAGGAGATGCAGCCAGTCCTGGCTCACTGGATGAAGATACATAAATACACATGTTTGCAGACCCTCAGTTGCTGCATTCACCCTTCACATTTTTAGGTATATGCCAGTGGAGGCTGGTCCATTGGGCAGATGGGACACTACCCCACCAAACTTTGCCTGCCCTTAGCCAGCCCCCACGTACTTGCCTCCTTACTTACAACTAGTTTAGGGGGTGGCACTGGCTGTCAGCATGCTCCTCCTTAGTCTCAGTTTTGCTCTTGTAGAATTCAGCAAGGTAGGGACAAAATCAGAGCAGGCTCCATCTTTCATTGGCTGTGGTTCCATGTAGTGTTGCCTCCTTGCTTTCCACCCTATCCATCCCAATGGGCACCAGCCTCCATCTGTGTCTGCTTAAATGTCTTAGGTGCACACCTCAAAAAGCAGCCCAGAGTGCCACTTTCTAATAAAGAGGAAAAGGAAAGAAGGGCATTGAATTGTACAATAAGAGGGTTTGGCTGCATGCAGACTTATCTTCACGTGCAACATTTTCTTCTGTGGAATAAGCTCAGTTTCTACCCCACTTTATAAGACCACATGTACAATCTTTGGATTCTAGTTCTTGTGCTTCAGGCAGGCCAACTTTCTTGCTATTGTTGTTTAACCTCAAGAGCCTTGCATGATTAACTGCTCAAACCTTTTCCTTGATGCTTCCCCTCAGTTTTTTACAGGTAGTTTTTTTACACTGCTCTGTGAAGGGGCTGGGGACTGACACAAGGGCCAGACATTCATCGCTGTAATTCTGGCTGCTGCTGAAACTCAGGACAGGTTCCCCCAGATCTTGATTCAGGGAAGATGGTTATATATGTTCAAAAACTGGGTGACTTGGGGAGCAGTCCAGTCTCGGCCGTACAGCTTGTCGTAATAGCTGGCCCTACAGGCAACAGAAGAGGGCCAGACAATCCGCCCGTCGCACCAATGGACCAGCTGAGCAACATAGATCTGCAGGGCTCATGATATCCTAGCCCTTGGAAAGGACTTTCCCAGACTTTCTCCCTGACAGCGTTTAACAAAAAGTGTGGAGGATTGAGCCTAGAATCTTGAGCTAGCAGAATGGGTAGCCTTCCACTGTGGAAGCTTTAGCAACTACCTGGGGCATCTCAGTTGACTGGACTGTGGACACTCTATTCAACACAGGAGATCTCAGCTCAGATATACTTGCTAAGGAGCAGCATTCGTTTGCCTCCAGCATTGATTTATGTAATCCTGGCCCTGCCATAACTTCATTTCCCCTCCCCATTTGTAAAGCAGCAAAGATGACAGATTCACCTGCCATGCTTTTGAACTATTAGAGATCACAGCTGTTGTTACTTTGCTGATGTCTTTCCCATTCAGGTCATTGCTGAACACACTTCTAGTGCCACCGGTGAGGATGGCAGATGGCGCAGGTCATGCTGATAATGGTGTCAGTGCTGTTTGTGATATGGAATATAGCATTAAGGGTGTCTTAATGCTCCCACTAGATATCTATATCACTTCTGTATAGATATTGGTAGTGTGGGCCTTCTGGCTTTCTGTGATGCTGGTGACATTCAAGTGTTCTAGAAAGCTGCATGGCTGTGATTGGTGCCACAAATGCTGGGACCTTGCGCTCCAGTGCAGTGTTCTGTGGCTTAAACACAATTTGGGACTGTCACGTTTCTTTGACTTAAAACATGCAAGTCTTTAGCCCTTTGGGTTGCAGAAAAATTGAAAACATGCAGGTGGCATGTCGGGGCTAAGCCAGGCATTATGTGCAAACATGTGTACTTTGCCCCAAACATACCTCTCCTCCCCACTGAAAAATGGCTTGTGATGTGGAGGAGGTGATGTGGAGTGGAGAAACAGTGGATGAAAGATGGCGTTTTTCTGCTCCAAATTGTACATGTCCTCTGATCTGGCTATCACTCAGAATCTAAGAGGAACATAGAAAACTGCTTTGCTCTGAGTCTAGGCTTTGGCCTATCTAGCTCAGTGTTGTCTGCACTGACAGGCAGCAGCTCTCCGGGATTTCAGACAGGGGAATCTCTCAGCTCTACCTGGCAATGCTGGGAATTGAACTTGAAATCCTCTGCATGCAAAGCAGATGTCCTACCACTGAGCTGTTGCCTTTTCCCAAAAGAGGTTTAGCGAGGGATCCCCACCCCCACTTGTCCTGGGTGTGGATCTTTCATGCTTCACTCAGATCCTCAGCTCTTCCTTCCTTCTCCCTATGTTTGTACATGCCTCCTACCCTCTGGAGTCCTCCTCAACTTTCCTTATCAAATGTGTCACTGTCAAAGAAGCATCAGTTCTGCAAACATAATTGATAAGGGAATAACATCTTGCCCCAATCCAGAGAAATCTAGTCATGCTAAAGTCCCATACAACCAGTTGGTCAAACTTGCTGGATGTCTGTATGAGAACTAACCCAGTTTTCATTTTTTTAAAAAATAAAATAAAAAATTGCAATCTCGGTTTGGAGAGCAGTTGTCCCTCCCAGTAGCACTTGACAAATCATTATCATGATTCAAAACTTCCTCCCCTCATTTGATCGGCTCTGCGGGCGTACAGTGAGAGATGGTTCATTCTCAGGAGTGCACAAGGCAAAAAATAGAAAAGACCGCATTCAGCCATTGGCTGATAATGAGCTATATTAGCTTGCCCAATGAAATTTTAATTCTACATCAGTTCTGATTTGCTGTAGCTGTGCATTGATCCTTCTTTGTGGAGTCGTCTCAAGTGACTCTTATGGTAGTCCAGAAAGTCTTACAAATCAGAAATTGTTTTTGAGCTTGATAAGGGTTTGCACAACATAATATTTACCCCTCTCCTTCAAAAGCTTTTATCTGTCCGTTCCTGGGGTAACTGAAATATCATGTGATGTGCTAGATACATGGCAGAGAATCTGTGACTGGTGAGTTCTCTCAGGCCTAGCCTGAAAACAATTAACCCCAGCATTTGGGGGGACTCTCACAAAATTCAAATGTGAAATCAGGGTGGTGACCTTAGCAAAGGGCTTGTAGATGCTAATGTAGGGTCTGTGCAGCCTCCTCTGAATCTGTTCCCTCACTGATGCTGGTGTTCTGTGTTGGTGGTATTGCCAATGCTTTGTTCAGTGAGCCTGACCTGGCATGATGCTGTTGCCCTGACATTCTCTTAGTGGGAGGCAGCAGCAACAGCAGGGAATGTCCTCCTCTGTCACTCATTTCTTAACTTAGCCATTCTTCCTTCTCTAAGGTGCAGCAGTTCGGCACTGTGATGAGGAAAGAGGCTGGTTGGAACCCGATCTCTTCAACTGCACATCACCTGCCTTCAAGGAGCTCTCAGCATTGGTAACCCTCTCTGTCTGTCTGTCTCCTGTCTGGGTGGGCTTTGCTTGGCTCACAGTTGTCGTATTTCTGAGCTGCATAAGCAACACAGTATCTGTGCAAAGCCTACGCTGACTACCCTAGTATGTCTGCGCAGCATATTATGTGTGTTATGGGCTGCATACATACAGCCTGCTTCAGAATGAATGTTGTCAGCAGTGCATGGCTTCTCTCCCGAGTGTTAGGTCTACGTTTATGCTAAAACAGTGGTTTTCAAACTTTCCTGGCCTGTTTTGTCCAATGACTCTGAACTCGTTCCTGCAAAAAGCCTGCACCGAATCTGTTGGTTTGATTCTGCTGACCCACAGCAAAGGTGAGAGTGCAAGCAGAGGCTTGTACAGCAATAACTTCTGAAGCATAAAGGATGCTGAGGTCTGACTAAATTGAGTAGCCCATCGAGGGCATTCAAAGTGCAAAACTTACCCTTAGGGCTGAAACTGACTAGGCCATAAACTGTGTGCCATCCAGTCAGATTGATCAATCACCACTCAGTTGAGTTGCCTGGAATTAGAAGAGACAGCTAATTGAACGTTAGGAAAGCAGAATGAGCAGCTTCTGCCCACCCCATCTCTCTGCAGTGGGGCTCCTCCCTCCATTGTTATACCATTAGCCAAATACTTAGATAGATGCTTCTACCACCCTATCAATAAGAGGGAATCTGCTCCCCTAACTCTAGAGAAACAAATGCCTTTACGCATCCTGCTTACATGACATCATATACACCAGGCATGGTAAAGAAACTTAGCATAGGTAGTTCTACCTAAGATCCATATGGCTCTTTCATAGAGAAAAGCAGAGTGAGGGTGGGGATAAAGTACAGAAATTTGAGGATAAATTTTGGCAAGTGTTAAGGGCTATATTTTATTAAGAGATAGGGACGCGGGTGGCGCTGTGGTCTAAACCACTGAGCCTATTGGGCTTGCCGACTGGAAGGTTGTTGGTTCTAATCCCCGCGATGGAGTGAGCTCCCATTGCTCTTTCCCAGCTCCTGCCAACCTAGCAGTTCAAAAGCACACCAGTGCAAGTAGATAAATAGGTACCACTGTGGTTAGAAGGTAAATGGTGTTTCCATGCGCTCTGGTTTCTGTCACAGTGTTCCATTACGCCAGAAGCAGTTTAGTCATGCTGGCCACTTGACCCAGAAAGCTGTCAGTGGACAAACGCCGGCTCCCTTGGCCTGAAAGTGAGATGAGCACCGCAACCCCATAGTCGCCTTTGACTGGGCTTAACCATCCAGGGATCCTTTACCTTTACCTTTTTTATTGCTTTACCATAAAATCCTCTCTCTCTCTCTTTCTGCTTCCTTTCCCCCCAGAGGATTTAATATCAGAACCATCTGTTAACTAGATGTTTCTCTTCTCTCATTCCCTTGTTGACACAGTAAATGCTAGAATTTGGTCATGAACACAGTGGCAGTTTCACCTCTAGCTAGTTCTGTTTCACGGTTTCCAGTGGTCCCTAATCCCCACCACTTCATCAGCAACATCATAAGAAGCCCCTTTCCTCTCTGTGTGATTTGCACCTCTTTAAAAACAGGACCTATGTTTCAGTTCCTAGAGGCACTGCACGGTCCCCCACATACCCACCTCCCTGGTTTTCTGTGTTGGTAGCTGGAAGGTCTGGAAAGGAACGAGACGGAACTGAACACCATAGAAGCCAAGAAGCTGGCCCACCAACTGCGGGCAGTGACAGATCAGATGGAGCGCTACTTCGGCAATGACGTTCACATCACCTATCGCCTTTTGTCCCACTTGATGGCGTTTGAGAGCAGGCAGCATGGCTTTGGCCTGACAGCCACCCAGGATGCCCACTTCAATGAGGTGAGAGGAGTTTTTCTGGTTACTGAGCATGCTGGGAATATGGATGGAGGGGGATTTAGGCCGCAAAGAAGCTGCTCGCCCATCCTATTGACAGGTAGAATCCTCAAGGAAGTGGGTGGCAGGGGGAGTCGCAGGGCTTAGATGCTTTTCTCTATGAAGCTGATCACAGAAGATGCTGCCAAAGAAACACAACACATAACAGGACATTTCCTACCTGCTGCGCTCATGCTACAGAGCTTGCTTATTTATTTACTTACTATATCTCTAGATTGGGCAGCTTACAATAAAAATGATTTAAGATATTTAAAACATCTTGAGCAAAGATGGCTTAGCTGTAGGTAAGGATGGGGGGAGCAATTTGATTCAGTTTGCATTTCAAGGGGAATATACCTAATCAGTTCTTTTCAAATCAATACGCAAACTGAAATTCGTTCTAGTGTGAATTTTGCAGTGCAGAAACTCCAGCCAAGTGAGGTGTACAGAACTGCATATACTAGGATGGAGTTACACTGGACTTCCCCATTCTGCTTCATTGGTTATACTACAGTGCTTCCTCAATGTTATTGCATTATGTTATTGCCTTTGATACCCTTGACCACTGTGCCCTCCTGCGTCATCTTCTGGGGTAGGTATCTGAGTACTACAGTGGTTCCTCTTCCACCAGCATGTTCAAGTCCAGGGGGTAACTCTGGGGAATGCCCTTTGTACCCGCAGCACAGAGGTTCCAGAGGGCACCATTTTGTCCCCAATGTTATTTAGCATCTATATGAAGCCATTGGGGGTGGTCATTAGGAGTTTTGGAGCAAAGTGCCAAGTTTCCACAAGTGCTCTTTTTCTTTCTTTTCACTGTGTGCACCTTATCTGCAAGCATTTTCTCACGGCAGCAATGTTTCTTTCAAACAACCATTTCAACGGGATAACTTGTGAATCTAGAGGCCCTTTATTTCTTCTCACCTGTTTTGTTTTATCCAAACCCCCCTTTCCCTTGCGCTGTTTTATTTATCCTCACGACTGGCACATGAGAAAATAATCTCCTTATTTTCTTCGCAACCTTTCCCACATTTCCCATTGCCCTTTCTACACATACTTTTAATTGGTTCCTGTGTGGTATACCCATCTGCTCACGGGCTTATAGGAAAAGACTCTGATCAGAAGCATTTGCTCTTCAAATATCCAGCCACCCCTCCTCTGCCCCCTCTTTACCCGGGTCTTCCCTCCACCCCAAATCCACCTTATACAACACTTGCATAATTCTGAAATAAAGCCTCTTGCACCTACTGTCCAAAAGCCTCAAAACAAGTAGCCTCTAATAGATTCTTGAGGCAGGTGTCTAGACAAGAAAGTGCCTGATTTGAAAAGGCAATTTATTACCTTTCTTCTGTGATTAGCCTCCCACCTAAAAGATCCATGTACCCATCCAGTTTAAGATTGAGATGTCAGGGATTAAACCTGAGACCATCTGCATTAAAAATATGTGCTCAGCCACGAGATACAGCCTTTCCCCATCTGGTCAGCGCCTGGATGGGAGATTGCTTGGGAACCAATGTATGCTCCCCTGGGCTCCATCGTGGAAGAAAGGTGGGCTACAAATGAAATAAATGATTTAAAAGCCAAATAATTCTGGAAACTGCAGCCTTCTAAAAGACAGTGGGGTTGTGTCCCACACGAGTCCTATTCAGAGCAGATCTGCTGAAATTAATAGACATGACTTGCTTTGGATCATTAATTTCTTTGTGTCTATTCTAAGTAGCACTGAGTGGGATGCAGCCCATTGTGCGAGGAGTATTTCTACATCCTCTGATGTTCCACCTCTGATCTTTGCCCTGTAGAACCTGCTGCGGGCCGGCAGCTCGGTGCTGGCCTTAGATAACCAAGAGCACTGGGAAGCATTGTTGCAGAACGACCACAGCAGCGCAGGACTGATGGAACAGCTGAGAGAGTACACAGGCACACTCGCCAGCAACATGAAACTCACCTACCTCAACCCTGTTGGCGTGGTGACCCCCAATATTGGTAAGTAGAAGCACTGCGTGGGGAGGGGAGGTGTTGCTGGAAGACCGCAAGCAGCTCACTGACCACCCTGAAGATCTGTATGATCTGTGCCACCATCTGTGAACTCCTGACTTGCAGGCAGCCATGGGCTTGCTGAGGATGTATTGGGTTTCTGGGGTAGAAGCTGGAGTAGCACAGGCTCAATCGTGGGGGCAAGGCAGCACGGGGGGAGAGGACTGCTAGAATGCCACACCAGTGGGAGGTCAGGTGTGAATGCATTTCTTGGCCTGCCTTACACTGTTCCTTTTAAGTTTTGTGGGCAAGTGTTGGCAAGCCATTGGCTTCGTCCCATGTAGGTGCTTCATGCCTCATGCATGCAGACGTAATACAGGTATGTTTTCTGCAGTTGGGCAGGAAACCTCCCAAAGCAGGCCTTCTCTTACAAACAGATGCCTATGACTACATTGCCCGTGCACATCTATTTACTAGAAACCACTGTGGAAAGTAGCTCTGAGAGCATCAAACATGCTCCACCAGTAAACATAAGCCAGCATATTTGTGCCTTACTTGATCCTTATGCATGATTTTCCATTGAAGCTGGAAGCATCTCTCTGGCCAAGGGGCCCTTTTCATTTCTCATCATTCACTCAGGTAGGCCAACTCATACCTCATATCTGCTCCTCTCTCTCTCTTCCCCTCCATGCAGTGCTCAGCATTGACCGCATGGAGAACCACACCCACTTCAGGAGGCGTTACCCCCGATATCACAGCACCCTCTTCCGTGGCCAGGTCATGTGGGACCCACACACCCACGTCGTGCTTCCCCTCTCAGTCCTTACACCCCACAAAGTGGAAGGTAAGTGACTGAGCTCCACCAGGCCCAGAGCAAGGTAACCAAGAACCCAAGAAGTGATTGCCTCCTTCCCAGCATGCTTCATTCAGGTTGCACTGGGCACCCATTTATGTTCCTTTGGGCAGTGCTGTGGGGAAAGAGCAAAGTGCACACGGATGTCTCATGGCTGGAACCCCCTCGGAGAGCTTCCCGTTCTTCTTTTGGAGCCTTGGAGAAGGACTGTTTAATTTACTTGAAGCATTGTTAGAAGTTTGTGATCAGTTGGCTTTGTAACAGAAGAAGCCCTTTGCTTCTCATGAGAGAAAGGCCCGGGAGAAGTTTCTGGTGGGAAGCAGCACCTTCTGAGCAACAAAAAGACAGCTCTCCTTTGGGACAGGGGCAAACCTTTAGCCCATGGGCTTATCTTGGCCCACCAGGGATTCCAGTTTGGCCCATGTTGCCGTTTTTGTGAAACCACACCTTGTTAATCAGATTACCTCCGCTCAATGGGTGGATGATATTGGCAGATGGGAGGGTTTGATGGTCAATGCCTGAAGAAAGCAGACTTGAACCCTCTGCCCATCAGGTGATTGGTTGGGGGGTTTCAATGCTGCTTGGTCACTATCACCCCGTGCCTACCCCGCTGATTGACTTTGACAAGTGGTCAGGACCACCCACCAGTCAATCACTTGGTGTCACTATGATGTCAGATGATTGACAGGTGTGTGATCTCGCCCACCTGTCAAGAATTCACTCCTGGGGTTAGAGGGAGATAAATATCTGGCCTGCTGAGCCAAATAGGTGCCCTACCCCTGTGTTGAAGGGGGAGGAATTTCCTTCTGCTTCAAAGGATTGGCCCGTTGGGCTCAATGGGCTCAGCTCAGTCAAAGTATAAGAACTTGAGAGATGATACCACCACAATGCTAGGCACCTCTCTCCTCTTCTGTCCTGCCTCAAAATGGTGCACAGCAGAAATACCATTGGTTCCTTCCTGTTCTGCCTTCCCAGCTCCAGCTCCCAGCACAGCAGCACTGACACTGGTAAACAGTGAAACCAATGACACTGTGGAAACCTCCCCTCCCAAGCACTTCCTCCCAGAACCAGAGCCTGCTGTAACCATCCTCATCCTCATAATTTACCGTACTCTAGGAGGACTTCTTCCTGCCCGCTACCAGGTGGATCGGCGCAATCTCAGGTACCACTCATTGCTTACTCCTCTTCTGGGCTCTTTGCTACCATCTCAAGTCCTACGACTCCGACTTGAATGGACCATAAACAGTTTGTCGAGGATTGGTCAGCAATAGCCCACTCTCCCGTTGCGTGGACCAGTCTGGGCGCAGTGGTGTTGCCAGGTGGCATCAAGTAACAAGCTGCCTTTGTTCTTTGCAGGCTGCCCAAAAACCCTGTTATGAACTCCCCCATAGTGAGCGTGTCTGTCTTCAGCAACCACACTTTCCTCCAGAGCACTTTGGCGACCCCGTTAGTGCTAGAATTCCGCCTGCTGGAGACAGCCAACCGCAGCAAGCCCCTCTGTGTCCAGTGGAATCACTCCAGCCAGTAAGTTGCTTTGCTGCCTCTTTCCCAGGGAGCCATCCTTCGCTTCCTTTTTTACTTTGAGGCCCTATTCATTTGAAATGCTTCTAAGCCACCCTTTGCCCAATGGATTCCATGATGGGCATAAAAATTCCATGATGGGCATAAAAATTATTCAAAGCATAAATACAATTAGCGGTCTTCAAGTAAATAATTGTGCATGTGGAACAACTTCTGCTTTCACAGTTAGGCGTTCCTCCCCCTGCACATACCCTGCGCCATCCCCAAATCTGCTCCAGAACATTGGGGGGAACCCCTAGAACAGATTTAGGGTGTGTGTGCAGGGAAGAGGTGGGGGTAGATTCCATGGCACAAAAAGAAATCCTTGCATTGATGGACTGTTCACCTCAGTCTGCTGAATTCCATTCACAGGCACCCTCCATAGTAACTTAAAGATATAGGGTGATAGCTATTGTTAGTTATACTCAGAGAAAATGCATTAAAATCAATGGACCTGAGTCTGACCCGAAAAGGTCGATGATTCAAGCATAATTCATAGATCCTCAGTGAGTATCCTCATGCCTGCCTCTAAAAGAAAATGTCACCTTGAAGACTCTTTCCTTTGAGGCCTCTCTTTTTGGATTTCTTTGTGACTGCAGGATTGAGCCCACTGGCTTCTGGACAGCACGGGACTGTGATCTTGTTTATCGAAACGCCACGCATGTTCGCTGCCATTGCTCCCAGTTTGGCACTTTTGGGGTCCTGATGGACAGCTCCCACCGAGAGGTAATTCTGATGACAAGGTCACAGCAAGACCTAGAAAGTGATAAGTGAGGTGCGATCAGAGAGGCCAGGGATAAAAAGCAAAACAGTGGGCCTTGATATCGCTAAAGACCAAACTAGATGTGTCAGAGACAGCCATGTTTGTTTACTCATGTGCACTGTATAAAGCAGGGAATGAGTGGGAGGTCTAATTTCCAGGAGTGGCTGGCAAGGAAACACCATGGAGCCACAAGAGTGTTGTTGGCATTTAGTAAACCATGGTTAATAAACCATGGCTTGGTGTTAACATGCCCATCAGGTTACTGTGTGCTTCCTTCTCTAACTTTCTCCTTTTGCCTTTGGTTTCTCCTTGCAGCAACTGGAAGGTGACCTGGAGACTTTGGCCATTGTGACCTATTCCTTGGTGTCCCTCTCCCTTCTGTTCTTGCTGCTGGCCTTCTCCTTCCTGATATGCCTGAAAGGTCTCAAGTCCAACACGCGGGGAATCCACTGCAACATCTCGGTCACCCTCTTCTTCTCTGAGCTGCTCTTCCTCTTGGGTATCAACCGCACTGAAAACCAGGTGAGAGGAGGAGGAGCAAGAGGCAAGTCCTAGGTTCAGCATGTTTGGAGGCTTAGAGCTATGTGTGCCACACGGTCTGCACCCCCCAACTAAGACTGCTGCTCTTAGTCTAGGACACTGTCCCACTGCCAGTACTGAAATAAGATTCAGCTGCCAAACCTGTCAGCTGCTGCATATGGAATTTTGGAGGAGGCATCTTGTGCTTTGCCTTAGGCCACAAAATGTCTTGGGCTCCTGAAGCAATAGAGGGAAATGTTGTACAATATTAGTTTCAGATCAGTGGCAAGCTACTCACGCTATTTTAGAGGATGCCTTTGAATTGTGGTGCTCTTGCTTGTTTCAGTTCTTCTGCACTGTGATTGCCATCTTGCTGCACTACTTCTTCCTCTCGACTTTTGCGTGGCTTTTTGTGCAAGGCCTCCACATCTACCGCATGCAGACGGAGGCCCGCAACATCAACTATGGAGCAATGAGGTTCTACTACGCCATTGGCTGGGGCGTCCCTGCCATCATCACTGGTAAGTGCAGATGTGCTTAGGAAGTGAGGGTTTCCTTTTCCCTCTCTCGCTCTCTGCCTCTAGAAAGAAATGTATCCTGCCAATTGACATGCAGAATGTGCTTAGTTTGGAACAAACCTACAGTAGAGCTTCGAACTGTGCCTTTTCTGCGATGCCATGTGACCAAGACGTTATGCATAAGCTGCAGGCATTGCAGTCTTTATCGCCCCAGTTCCCACAGCCGTTGCTCAGCTGAAATGCTGTGGGTAACTGCTTGTGTCAGTCATAAGCCTATGTCTCTGGGGAGCCAAGACTTCAGGTCTTCTTTTGTGTGGCTAGTCAGCAGCAAGACTCACAGATCAGAGGCTCTCAAACTTTGTCATAGAAATGAGCCTCCTGGGGTATAAAAGCCTTTTCAAAAGCAAGACCACTGGAGAGTTCTGTTTGTAGCATTCCTGCTCATGATTGCATCAGAAGCTGAGTAGATCAAAGGAGAACCGGAGGAAGCAGGTTTACATTGACCTACAAGGATGTGGAAAGTATATTGACTAGGAATGTAGAACATAATACATTGTTCGGCTGACCTTCTTCCTTCCTTTTGGACAGGATTATCTGTTGGCTTAGATCCAGAGGGCTTTGGGAATCCAGATTTCTGCTGGATTTCCATCCATGATAAACTGATCTGGAGTTTTGCAGGGCCCATTGCCGTTGTCATTGTGGTAAGCACGTCTCACATTTCTTCAGTCTCTTTGCCAGGATGCTGTAGCCTTTCCATTTCCTCGCTCAGCATATTTGGTCCCCGTTCTGCTGTACCTCTGCTTCCTTTTCCTGTCATTAATGTTTAGTGTTGCACTTATTTTTCTTCTCTCTCCTCTCCCCCTGCCCCCCCCCAGTTTGGCCCTTCATTCTTATTTTATCATTTCTGTCCAGTCTCTAGAAATATGTGACATAATACAAGTGAATAAAATAATGCACAGCATGGAGAAAGTGGACAAAGAAGAGTTCTCTCTCTATAAAAAGACTAGAACTTGCGAACATTCAATAAAGCTGAATGTTGGATGATTCAGACAAAAGAAAGTAGTTCTTCCCAGAGTGCATAGTTAAAGCATGGAATTGGCTCTCGCAGGAGGCAGTAATGGCTACCAACTTGGATGGCTTTAAAAGAGGATTAGACAGATTCATGGAGGATAAGGCTATCACTGGTACCAGCTGTTGCTCCAGTGTAAGAGGCAATATACTTCTGCATTCCAGTTGCTGGAAACCTCAGGAGAGGAGAGTGCTCTGGCGCTCAAGTCCTTCTTGCAAGTTTCTTGTGGGCATCTGTTTGGGGATGCTGGACACAGATGGGCTCCTGGCCTGATCCAGCTCAACTTTCATGTACTTTTCCACACTTTATGACTCTGGGGGCTTGTGAGCCTTTAAGCATTGTGACCCCATCCTTGGCGATCTTCTCATCTTTTGCCCTGTCCCATGAATCGGAAGAGGAGTCGGAAGAGGGGAGACAAAGCTTTTCTTTTGCAGAGTCCAGTGAAGCCGGCTGTGCAATGCACACCAAATACAGCATCCTCAAAGACAGTGTGGGCAGTGTTGACAAGCAAGAGCATGAAAGTGAGGAAGGGTGGGATATAGACAATAAATATAAAACAAAACAGAGTTTTCCACTTGAGTGCCTGTTCCTAACTAGCCAGTCTGCTTCCAGATGAATGGGGTGATGTTTCTGCTGGTTGCAAAGATGCTGTGCTCACCAGGCCAGAAGGAAGCCAAGAAGAAATCGGTTCTGTGAGTATTAACTTATCACAATGATCTGCTCAGACAGAAACGTGCTCTGTAGTGCCTGAGCATCACTTTTCCATTCCCCGTAAGTGTCCTTCCACTTTTCTGTCACTCTGCCTTGAGATGCTCTCCTTCTAAATGTCATCTGGATTGTCTGCCTCCTCCACAACTGAAGTTGCTTGAGGCAGAAGTGGTGAGTTTTGTCAGTACTCAGCTAGTATTGGCCGCTGTCACTTGTTTTGTGAGTTAGGGAAACACCCTGCACCCTCAGCACTAAAGAGTTGCCCTCTTGGGAGCCTGTTCCCAGAACATTTTATGGGTGTGGCTGGATTGTGTAGAAATGGGTTTGTGACTCTCCTTAGTGTCTCTTGCCCTGCAGCTCAACCACAGGTTCTAACCTCTGTGTCTGTCCTTCTGGATGGCTCTTTCTCTCTGTCTCTCTCTATCTCTCTCCAGTATGACGCTGCGAAGCTCCTTCGTTCTGCTTCTAGTTATTAGCACTGCTTGGCTCTTTGGCCTCTTGGCTGTCAACAACAGTGTCCTGGCTTTCCACTACCTCTACACTGTCCTCTGCAGCCTTCAGGTAACTCTCTGCACTAGGATAAGGATGGTCAGGCAGGGATCAGGATATGGTGGAGCAGACAAAGAGGATAGTGGCTTCTGGTGGGAGCAATCCTGCAGAACATAACTAATTCTCACCAGTTCCCCCAAATGAACCACATGTGGTTTGGGAGTCATAAGTCTACACCTTCTTCACTCACAAATATCTCTGGATCAAGTCACATGTGCCAATCTGGTGTGATTGCTCCATTACATTACGCTTGAGGGTGTGCAGATCTAAATAAATTGCAAACGCAACTGGCACATTTGTTGTAAATTGCACATGCTTTGTAAGTATCGATATATCAGCCAGTAAGTGTGTGGTGATTAACATACCAAGCAATGCATGATGGCAGCCCTTCCAGTCCAGAAGCAAGACATTTTGTGTTTTAATATGAACCTACCTAATTCACATTTCCCAAAACAATGCATGCTGTTTCCAAATTTTGCCATGGATTTCTCCAACCAAAATACATGGTACAAAATGCACGTGAGGAATTTTCCTTAAAACACATTGCAAACTGAAAATGCGGCAAACTGAATTTAAGACTGGAGGGAATGCAAAATTGACCAGATTTGCACATCCCTATTTTCAAGTACATACATTAAAACTTTTACAGAAGGCATTTGCATGAAAAAAATTAAATAGGAAGCAAGGAATTATGGTAATGAGTGAAACATATAGAGGGGGAGCAGAAATTAGTCTACCACCACCCTAGAATTCACTTGCTAAGATTCTTGCGAAATATTACTTAAAGGCAAATTAAATATCTTGTGACTTTGCAGACATTTTGAGATATCCGGTGGTGGCTGTACATATGCTTATTTCAGTACTTCTGATTTGCTGTAGTCTTGTTAGATCTCTATACTCACAGAGCTTCCTGTAGTTTATGTGTAGATTCATATTTGCCTGCTTCTATGTAGAGTTTTCCTATCCTTGAGCTCACATAGAGACTAATTGCTCCCTCTAGCGGAAAGCTAATGTAGTCATTCTGGTAATTAGATCTTTAACACTCAGCATTTATGTAGTAGTGGTTTTGTGCATGTTCTGTAACAAAGAGGAAGAATTTGGATTGCCATATGCCATGCAAGACAGGACAAGTGGATGGTGCGCACCCCACTTTCCTGGTCCATCTTCAGTGACTCATAAATGGCATTTGCGGCTCAGATTCAGTAACTGCACATAGGCCATTGGCAGAGCATATGTGCTCCATACAGAAGATTCCTCTTCAGCCCCTGGCATCTCCAGGTATAGCTGCCTGAAATCTGGAGAGCTGCTTCTAGTCAGAATGCCAATGGCCTGACACAGCGTAACACCAATTTCTAGGTTTCAGATTCACAGCCCCTCTTCCCTACCCCCCCACAGGGCTTGGCAGTACTGATTCTGTTCTGTGTGCTGAACAAGGAGGTACAGGAAGCCTGGAAACTAGCCTGCCTTGGCAAGAAGGGTCAGGGCGAGGAATCCACCAGAAGCGGTCAGGTGGGAGCTGCGTTTGATCTTACTTGTTGGGTTAAGGGAGATGGGAGGATAACTTGCTCCATCCAAAGCCTAGGATACTGTCCTCTCCTGAAAGAGACCTTAACACTTTGATCAAAAAGTGCAGGAGGACTGCCTTGTAGTCACCTGGCCTATCCCAGGCATGCATCCTTGAAGGGGTTCAGGCCTTCCTCCTACTGCCCGCGTTACTTCTAAAAGAAATAGTCCTTTTAGTGTATCCGGGGCAAGGGGAGCCTTTTCCTTTTCCAAGGGGAGTCTGAAGAACTGGAATCCAGAACTGAACCACTCTTGGGCAGGCCAGTTTTGACAGGTTGGCATGGAAGCGCCTCAGGCATCTTCCTAGAGAGGCTACTCTGTGTTCCCCCCCCCACTCTCCCACTCCAGGGTCCCAATGCCTACAACAACACGGCGCTCTTTGAGGAAAGCGGCCTCATCCGTATCACCCTGGGAGCCTCCACCATCTCTTCTGTCAGCAGTGTGCGCTCAGCTCGGACCCATTCCAGCCAGCAGGGATACCTCAGGTGAGCAGCAGCAGGAGGGATGAGTCTCTGTGCTGCCCACCCTCAGCACCACTTGAGAACATACAGCTATAGGCACTTGCGTGCTGAGAAGGGTAGCCTTTCCGCTGGAGACTAAACAGCCCCTGGGACTTAATTGCAGTTCCTCTGCTTGCGAAGCTGGGTATGAAAGCAAATGAAATGGCAATGCAGATCGGAATGGTTCTTTCCCTCTCGTCCCTCAAAATGACACCCCTCACCTCCACATTTCTCTCTTGATGCAGGACAGAGATTCCCAGAAGAACAGAGATGATGATGATGATGATGATGATGATGATGATGATGATGATGATAATAATAATAATAATAATAATAATAATAACAACAACAACAACAATAATTTTTTAAAAACCAGCAACAGAGCTCATGGAATATACTTGTACCATGGTCCGGATTCAACTAATTCCTGCATTGCACGGGGTTGGACTAGATGAGCCTCGGGGTCCCTTCCAACTCTACAGTTCTATGATTCTTAATCAGTTCTGCTAGCAGAAGCTAGTGCAAAGAATCCCACTAGCCCAATGGCGCTTTCCCCAATTTTCCTCCCTGCTACACAAGGATTTGCTCTGAAGCATTGAGAGAACTCCCAGAACAGCACATGGGACGAGGAGAAAGGAGATTGTTCCATCAGCCATGCGGAAATGCTTGCGTTGACAGAACAATCTCCTTAGCACTATGTTGAATTCCACCCTATGATAGGTGTCCATGGACTAGGCCTGTCTAACAAACCTTTTTACCACTGTACACTTCCCAGTGTTGATTTCTGACCTCTCACTTGAAGAGACAGACAAGAGTTCTGAGTATTTCTCTCTTACGAGTTTCAGAGAGAACATGATGGCGCATCAAGGCTCTGCTCTGGATAACAACTTGCTCAACCATGCTGGTCCAACAGACCTTGACATAGCAATGTTTCATCGTGACGCAGGGCCAGGTAAGGCCAAAATCCAGGTGGCATGCTTCTGATGGGGAAGTCTGTGGCTGTCAAAGATGAAGGGGTGTCTCCAGATCCCAAATTAAAAAGAAATCTTCTAATGCTGTATGCCATCTTGACACATCTTTATATATACTGAGCACTGACCTGTCCTGCAACAAGGGCAAGTGACTAAGTAAGCAGACTTTTCTAGGGAAGGGAAGAAGTAGCAAGTTCCCTCCCCTCCAGGGTTTTTCCTAAGCAATCTGAGACTGCACCTGTGCAAAATTAACTTCTCCTCTGATCTTTTCATGCCTCTTCTGGTTCTGGGTGACCAGTGGGTGGGATCTTGTCACAGCAGGAGGGGGAGACACTTGTGACTCTTCACCAGCCTGCCTCATCTCTGCCTCTTAGCTTCCCTCTTCTCCTGCCTCAGCTTCTGCCTCTGATCCTGACACAGACTCTCCCAGCTCACACAGCCCTGTTGTCCCTTCAGCTTCCAATACCTCCTCCTCCTAGTCTTCTCCCTCTGACCTCTCATCATTGTCCCACCACCACTCCCTGGACTCTGAGCCTTCTTCCCTTTGGGGTTCCTCAGCTGGTTCTTCCCACAATTCCTCTGCATCCAACCAGTCCCTGACAGTGGGAACCACCATTCTAATGTTTTGTCCTTTAGAGGCTTTGAACCAGTGACATGGTATGTGCTGCTAGACCAACCCATTGTTCCAGTTTGGCAGAGTTCATAACTTCAGCTTGCTCAGGAGAGGGCAGTTTATGTACTGGAAAGCTCTTAGCCATCACTTGGAAAGCTGTTCCCTCAACCCCACCTTCTTCACATGTGTTACATATCTCCCTGCAGATCAAGACTCTGACTCGGACAGCGACCTCTCTCTTGACGAAGAGCGCAGCCTCTCGATTCCATCATCAGAGAGCGAGGAAAACGTGCATCTCCGCGGCAGGTTCCAGCGCCAGTTCAAAAGGGCAGCACACAGCGAGAGGCTCCTCACCAACCCTTCCAACACCACACCCAAAGGCAAGTGCTGCTGGGCAGAGAAACACCTTGATTCTCAGGCCAAGCTGGGCAACAAGCTCTGAGCTGTGCACTGTGTAACATGTCAGGGCCCATTACAAAACATGGAACGCACATCTTAAGACAGGATTGTAAATCTTGTGGTCTCTTGGACTCCATTTCCCATAATACACAGCCCACATGGCCCAGTGGTCAAGGATTTGCCTGTGGGTAGCTCCTCTTAAGATTAAGGAGCCTGCATTTCACTGCGAAGAAGAAAAATAATTGTGCATGTGAATTAAACTAAATACTTAATTGCTGTCTTAGTCTTCTTGCATGATCTCTTCCAACTCATGCAGGCACTCTGAGATCTCTGCAAACATCCCAAAGGGGGCGTTACCTGATGGTCTGTATATTACCTTCAGTACAGGTGTCATCCAGGCACTTGTTATTTCTCTGCCCCCAGAGCTGCACAGCATGCAGTGGATGCTACACAGTGGGGAGTTGGCCATGTGCCACATCCCTAGTAGTTTTGCATCATCCACTGCAAAGGATGGAAGACTTAACCAATTCTTCCTCACAGCACGTAGTCAAATACCCTGGCGAATTCTCACATTAATCTGCTGAGATGCATTTTGTCAGCCTTGTAATATACCAGCCATGTCCTCCCTCTAGATGTAGATGGCAATGACCTGATGTCCTATTGGCCAGCGCTGGGCGAATGCGAAGTTCACCCCTGCTCCCTCCAGAAATGGGGCTCTGAGCGGAAACTTGGGTTCGATGCCAGTAAGGACGCTGCCAATAACAACCAGCCGGACCTGGCCTTGACCAGTGGCGATGAGAACTCCCTCACCCAGACCCAGAGGCAGCGGAAAGGTAGGAAAAATGGAACTGCAGCCTGTGTGCTGTAGTGGCAAGCAGGGCCAGTGTGGGAGAGCCATGTGGCCCAGGCCTCAACCTCAAAGGGGGCTTCCCATTCAGATGCTTGTTGATTCTTTTGACTTTTTATAAGCCTCACAGCTGCTTTTATGAGTAGTGGATCAAATTGTGTCACACTCACTCAGCTTAGAGCTATTATTATTAATTCCACCCCACCCCCTGTGATTGTTTCATTGTCTTTTATTATTATGCTATGTCAATTCTGTTTTTAATATTGTACACCGCCCTGAGATCTTCGGATAAAGGGTAGTATATAAATTGAATTAATTATCATCATCTGTGAAATTCCACAAAAGTGTGGTTTCCCTCAGTAATGAGTGCATTTGCACAGAAATAGGCTAGAAAAGAATTTGTTAAAGCTCCTTGTCTCCTTTTTCTTTTATTTCTTTTGTCCAGGGAGGGGGAGCACCTTGAATTGTTTTCATGTGTCATAATTTTATTGTCGCTGCCTTTATTATGGCTCAGAAGCTCAGAAGGAAGTGACCCAGGCCTACATGGGCCTCTAAGATGGCCTAGTGGCAAATCCCCACTCATCCATGATGCTTGCTGGGTAGCTTGGGGTCCAGGGAAAGTCAGGGGCATAGTGTAGTGTTAGAACACATGCTTTGAATGAGAAAGATCCCTGGCATCTCCAGAAATGGCTGGGGAAAACTCCTGTCTCAAACAGAGAGAGCTACTACTGGTCAGTATAGGAGGGGATCCTGAGATAAATGGGCCAGTGTTCTGACTTGGTATAAGCAAACCCCTGTGTTGCAATACAGAATAATCTGCTCAAATGCAACCGCAACACATGGCTAATAAATTTAGTAAATGTATTATTATCAGTGGTTAGTATGTCATCCACTGACCTTCCTTATTTTTCACGTAAGAGGATTTATATACTGCTTAATGATCAAAGCCACAAAGCAGTTTACATAAAATATACATTTGAAATACCAGCAAACACAAGATGTTAAAAACAAGATGGCCTAGATTTTAAATAAAATAGCCAATTTAAATATATACCTAATGAAATACAATTGCATGTTATAACACATGCCAAATGAACACGTCTGGGGTAGCATTAAAAAAGGGTTTTGGCATATGCCAAAAATACAGAAAAGGTGCCTCCGTGGACATGGATTTCCAGAGTGTAGGTTCTGCCATAATGAAGGATAGAATCCTTCCAACATTGTGTATCACTTGTAAAATGCTAGTTCCACAGATTGAAGTGGTTGAGTGGACATACAAAGGATAAGGTAAGCAGAAACAGAAGGAAGAAACCATAAAGAGAGACACAGGAGGAGGGATATTGACAGAGAAGAGTAAATGTAGGACAAGGAAACTTTCTCTTATCAACAGAAATGCAAAAGTGACCTGCTATTAGGAAACAGGATAGAGTAAGATGACTATAGATAGGATGGGCATTGCCAGTGGGAAGCTCTACCTGGGAGAGAGTCTCATCCTTCTCACCTTCTGCTCTGCTTGCATTGTGTAGGTATCCTGAAGAATCGGCTCCAGTACCCTCCGACTTTGCAAGGCCTGCCCTCCGTGGGCAGGATGGCCAACGACCTTTCCTGGTACAAAACCTCCACCTTGGGCCACCGGGCCGTCCCTGCCGCTTCTTACGGCAGGATCTATTCGGGGGCAGGCAGCCTCTCTCAGCCCGCGAGCCGCTACTCTTCCCGGGAGCAGCTGGACATGCTGATGAGGAGGCAGATGTCCAGAGAGCAGCTGAGCCGCAACATCTCCGGCGAGTGTCTCGAAGCGGTTGCCAGCAGGCACGGCTCTCGAGAGCGTTTGGACACCATCCTGAACAGGCCTGGGTCAAGGGAGCACCTAGACACGATCCTCAGCCGCCACGGGTCCAGAGAGCACCTTGCAAGCATACCCAGCAGGCATGGGTCTCAAGAAAATGTAGCAGAAGCAGCTTCTGGACACGATCAAAGAGATCATGGGAACACCCTACCCAGGAGGCAGGGATCTAGAGACCATCTAGATACTTTGCCCTGTAGATTTGGGTCAAGAGAACCGCTAGACTGTGGGGGAGCAGTCAGGGAGTTCTCTAGGGAATGGCTAAACACTATGCCGAACAGGCAAGCCTCGAGAGATCGGACGGACACACTGCCAAGTCGAGACCCTTCTCGAGAACAGCTGGATCTGCTTTCCAGGAAGCAGCCTCTGAGGGAGCAGCTGGCAACTGCTAGGCAGACGTCGAGAGAGCAGCTGGACTTTTTATCCAGAAGATCTAATTCCAGAGAGCATCTGGACATAGTGCCTGGCAGGCAGGCTTCTCGGGAAAACCTGGAGCCTCTTTCCAGACAGCAGCCTTCCAGGGAAAACCTTGAACTCCTCTCCAGGAGGCTCCCTTCTAGAGAAAATCTAGAAGCCATCCCCAGCCGCCACCCCTCCACAGAGCAATTAGATATCCTTTCTTCCATCCTAGCATCTTTTAACTCCTCTGTCCTGTCCTCTGTGCAATCCTCCAGCACGCCCTCAGGCCCACAGACCACACCCACGCCTTCCGTGGCCCAGACTTCCTCGACACCCTCCATGCCGTGCCCTTCACCACCTCGCTCTGCAACATCCCACAGTATTTCCGAGCTCTCGCCAGACTCAGAGTAAGTGGCTTCCTTTCTGAGGGGGCATTTCCCCCCTCCTTGGTCCAATTCATGTA
Source organism: Podarcis filfolensis (assembly GCF_964270895.1). Lineage (NCBI taxonomy): Eukaryota > Metazoa > Chordata > Lepidosauria > Squamata > Lacertidae > Podarcis > Podarcis filfolensis. The sequence goes on along the minus strand of NC_139605.1, from coordinate 41,340,505 downwards.
GCCTGTGACCTATCAAGTAAGGTGGGTGAAGTTAGAAATGTGGATCTCTTTGTTGAAGAGAAAACAGCTGAGCGAGAGAAAATCTTGATTCAGGGGTGGAGAAGGTATTCGCATGTCAGGAAGGGTTGTGATTTTCTTGCCCTGAACTAGGTGCTTGGGATTCACCACCACTCAGTGTGGCCTAAAAGCCCCATCAGTTGCAGGACTGAGCTGAAAATTCTCGCTGGAGAACTTTTGGCTGAAAATTGGGAAGCAGTCAGGAAGTTGGGAAATTGTGAAGAATTGCTGGCATAATCTGGGGAGGGGGCCACATTTCCTTAAACTCATATATGCAGTTCGTTCTGAACAGAGATGTTCTGTTTTTAGGCGCCTTAAGAAAGGAATGTCCATCTTAATTATATCTTTCCTTTCTTCCTATCCCCCCTGCAAAGAATAACAAGAAGTGAAGGTCATTCCTGAGGGGTCCAGCTGCTGTGAGAACAAAGGAAGAAGCAGGAATGGTTGCTGGGGCCAGGCACTTCCAGCAGAGGATTGGGAATCCCTCAGGGCACCTACCACGGAAGGACTGAGGCTGACTGGGGGCCCAGATCAACCACGTGCAGAACTCGTGGGCCGAGAGTCAGGCAAGACCTGGCTGTGGAAGAAAGGTGTCTTTGAAGGGGGGGTACCTCTGTGCCACACTGGCCACTCTCCCTGCTCCGAGGGAATGAGGTGGGGAAGTTAACACACCATGAGCAAATCATATAAACAAAAACAACAACAACCCAGACCAATTGAAATCTTCCTTTCTGATACATTTCTATACTCTGTGCAACCGTGAAAGGGTGGGAGGGTCCGGGAAGGGGTTTTTTATACATTTTTGTAACTTTGTAATCAGAGAGAAGAGAAATTTCTATGGTTATTTTTACGGTCCTGCTGTTTCCGTTGCCGTGATGCTGATCTCATTTGTCTTTGGCAGTGATAACGTCCGAACTGTGGCATGATGCTATGCAGGCCTCTTCTCCAAGTGAGGGCTCCTCAGAGGGCCTTGCAGGGTAGGAAAAATGGAGCGACAGATCATTTGAAGGCCCTCTTCAGACTGCCCTTTAGGCAGGCCCCTGCCTGACATCCTCACGGTGGCAGCACTAAGTGGCGGCCATCTTGCTGGGGAAGGGGCAGGCCCAAACACCCCCCCCCACTGGCCCAAGCTGTCAGTCCCATGATTGGACCCTTGAATGCGCCAAAATTCCCACATTCCCTTAGCCAGGAGCTTTCGTGGAGCTCTTGTGAATGCTTCCCCATGTGGGCACAGCTTTACTGCTTCAATTTAGAGGCCTCGCATATATTTTATATGCTCTTCCATACACGGCCTCCGTCCTCTTCTCAGACATTTTTGCAGCCAGAGTGGGTATTGGGAACGATCCATCCTGTGAGGCTGGGCTGACAGTGAAGAGATGGAAGAATCTGAGCCCTCTAAGGTGCCTCTTCCTAAACTTAGCCTTGATCCAGCCGTGGCGCACATGAGAAACTTGCGTTTCTCTTCCTCTTTCTCATTCATTTTCTTCCTTCATGACAAGGGCATTAACCATGGTGCTTCGCTGTCAGCCTACCTTCTCCTACCAATTTCCTATTCCTTGGGCCCTGAGTGTGAATGTCATGGTATACAGTGTTTAGGACACAACTTCGAAAACAGGGTGGCTTGTTTTTTCCCCCGTGGGGCTCTTACATTTAACAGCAGCAGGAATTTAGCAGGTCAGGATCTACCCCTGACTACAGCCACCTGCTGAATTTTTTTGGCATCACACACACAGCATTGAAAAATTCAGAATGATATGTTTAAAAAACAAAAGTTCAGAAGTCCTGCCTGGGGTTTGTGGGGGCGGGAAATGGGCAACCTTCACTAAAAGCTGAAAGAGAGATTGGAGAATTCTCCAAAGCATCCCATTTTGAATGGGACCCCCGCCCTGAGGTTTCAAAAGAAATCCTTTGTGGAAAACTTATTTCCTTCCACCCAACCTCTGCATGTTCCCTCTCATCAAATGAAGAAGAAAGCATTGTGAGGATTCCAGACATTCCATTAATGTGATGCTGATCTCATTCATCTTGGCAGTGATTGGCCTAAACTGACAGGATGCTCTTCTGCATTATTTTCAAAACCTTGTTTTTAAAGGGTCCTTCAATAGTTTCCCCACCCGTGGAATAACATTATTTTATATTTGTGGTATGCTATACCACTGATGTAATCCACATGTGGTGAGGTTATTGATTACTCAGGAAGTATCTATGTCAATCTGAGGCTTATCCCATAGTGCCAGCCTTCCCCAATTCCCATCAGTATCAGTACCATGGTCGCCAATGGTCAGGGACAATGGGAGCCCAAAACATCTGGAGGGCACCAGGTTGGAGAAGGGTACCAGAGTGGCACCCCAAGCTTACGCAGAAGTGGCACCTGACTTGCTTCCACCATCTCTCCATACCTTTCATGCTGCTGCTCAGGTCTGCCACTGACTCCTGGCATTCATAAGCAAGTGCTAATCTTCCAGGAGTTCTCTCTGTAATTCTGCAGTTTGGATACTGATACGGATCTAGAAAACCTACGAATATGAGCTATAGACCACAACCGAATTAAACAAGGGAGGAAATCCTTCATTCATCGTTTTCAGTTAGCAGTTCATGTCCTGGTGTGCATATATACAAAACAACACAAATATGTTCTCTAGGTAGAAACTAGTGAAATCCAGTTGTGATTTATGGTGCAATCCTATATATGTTATGGCGCAATCCTATACATGTTATGGTGCAATCCTATTGTTTGCATGGAAATGTCCCACTATTTTTATGGAGTTTACTCTCTAGTGAGTAAGTATGCATAAGGACTGTAGCCCTAAGTCTCATTACAGTAGTACCAAAGCATTTTAACTGTACACTTTCGCCTCACTTATTCCAGAATTAGTCAATAGCTTTGACTTGCTCATTTTTTCACAGTACAGTACATGATTTCTTACTCCCTGGACTGTAAGCATTTCTCTCTTGTCTTGAAATGAAGTAAACATTTACATCATTGTATGTAGTTGTACATGGACACACACACACACACACACACACACACCTCCAGCTCTAAACCAAATGCATTTCCAGGTGCTTTTGTTTTTAACAAATTATAGCTCTCAATGGCCTTAAAAGATTCAGAAAAGCTGCTTTGCTGTCAAAAGCCATCCTTTCTATCCAGGCATTAGAAGAAACGGCCCTCATCACTGCACTCGTGCTTATTTAAATTGAAATAGAAATGCAAAATGCACACAAACACACACAAAGCAACAACCTGTAATTCTAATTTGCTTTTCACACTTTATTCCACTCTTCCTTTGGGGTGCCCATATACTCATTTCTTCTTTGTCCTAGGAGTGTGGCAGTCTAGTCAACTCTCAAGGGCACCCAGTTAATTTTGGGGCCTCGGTGCACAACTGTTTGTTTTCTTTTTAACCACACTTTTTTAAAAGCAATAGTGGGGTACCACTAGTGGTGTTTAACTCCGCTTAGGACTGTTCGCCTCTCCAGATTACCCTTTCATTGTGCATTCATGATGATTTGCGCTCATGATGGTGTCAGGGCAGTTATACACAATCCCTGCCAGTGCTTTTGCTCCTGCAAAAGTTCCAGGGTAGACAAACAAGTTGGTGTGTGTCCCATAAGCTTCCTGCTGAAATCCTGTGAATTTTCACTCCACAAATGGGCTGAGGTGGAGAAGTGCCCCACTTTTATTGCGCCAGAGTGGAAGAGTGCCTTTCCAGACAGCAATAATGTGGTGACACTGAGGAAATGTCGCAGAACAACCAATAAAACCCTTGCCCTCGCCCAGATCAGAGAGTAGGACCTGAATGTTCATAAGGGCAAGTGATACAGTCCCTTGGTGGCAATGCGTTCTCTCAGAACCATCACCAAGAATTGCCTGTTTGAAAGCAGAACCGTCCATTAAAATCTCCAAGTTAGGGAGAAGGCAGCCTCTTCCCAGATATGTTAAATTCATTTTCTTCCAATTACAGGGATAATTTGAGAAGGTTGCGTCCAAATAACACCCTACACACACACACGCGCGCACACACACTGAGGAGTGTACCACATATCTGTCTGAATGTTTAAATTTCTAGCTCTGGTGGCCGAGAGGATTGTGCTTATAAGAGAAGCAACTGGTCTTTTGGTGCTATATAAGATCTACTTCCAATCTCAGGCTTCCCTTTCATGTTGATGTCTCTTAACTCACTTTCAGCAGCGACAATGCTCCGTTTACTGCCTTATTACCACAGAATGCTACAGCTTAATGTTAAACAAAACTGACTTAATGTTTACACTGGGGGACTTTTTTTCTGTGATGGTCCAAGGTGGGTGGCAGCTGGCTTGTGGCCGCCCCTTCCACTCGCTCAGGCCAGACGCCTTTTGATTGGTCTAATTGTGACTAAGAAAAAGGAATGGGGTTTTTCTTTTTTAATGATTCTCAAATACATTCCACAGTCTGTTACCCTGGGAGGGAAAGGGCTCCCGTTAGCCTTCTGGCCTTTCCCACTTGTTGCCTGAGCAAAGGTGGGATTGCTCCAGCTTTTGCTCAGAGCTGCCTTTATCCTCCCATGTAGAAATGGAGGAAACCATTATGTGCCAAGCCAAGAGGCAGGTGGCAATCTACCTCTGCTGCCAAGCAGAGGGCACAGTTATCACTGACCCTTGCAAAGGCAGAAGATGGGGGATTGGGCCCAGAAAAAAAAAATATTAAGCAGAACTTACTTGTTTATAAGAATCAAGCTAGGAAGAAACGAGGCTGAGAAGCAAGCAAAGACCCAGGCATGCTTTTGTGCAAATATGTAAAAGAAATGAAATGCAACTTCTTTCTCATGTAAAAGTGCAGATCATTCCAGACGTGCTGAATGCAAAAGTCCTTTGTGTACTCATCATCCCTGAATGTGACCTGTTGGGCTCCATTAAAGAGCTTGTTTACACTGGGTTTTTTTCAGTCTGTGTATGTATATATAGCCAAACCAGGATCCAGATTTTCTCTTTGTTCCACTGATCTCAAGAAAGAATGTCTCCTACTTTCTTTGGATGCTGTTTGTACTTTCTACCCTCTTTATAATTCAATTGATGTCTGCAATGTTTATTGATCATCAAAAAGAAAAGAAAAGTAAGCTAGTTGGTGGGTTGGTGGAATACTGGAGATTCTGTTTTCATTTTAAACTGATTTATATTGGAACCAGGCTTTTCTCTCTCTTCGGGAAGGGCTTGATTGGGTGAGTGGCTATGTTTTCTTGTGGGTTCGATTCAATATCTAGAAGAGGCCATGCCATCAAAGGAAAGCCCTCATCTCTCTCTCTCACACACACACATAACTGCATCAGTACAGATCTTTCTTACAAGGAGGCTTCCATTTTCAGAACCTCCACTTCTACTTCCCAGCATGTTGAACATGGTTTTGTCTTGGAGGGGTGCGAGGCCATCAAACCCACCAAAGCTGTGTGCAGATTGTCCTGGTCTACCAGGGCACTCCTTTAACAACACCGACCCTGTTTGTTAGTTTGAGGAAGAAAGCAGATGGGTCATGTTCAGAGGCGCTACTTCTGCCCAAGAGGTTTGCATGCCTCTTTGTGGGTAAGGAAAGGATCCACCGAACTCATCAAATGCTTCGCAGAGATGTGTGCCAAAAAGAATGACACTGAGCTATAGGCAAAAGTGTCAGCCTCTCTCATGCCTTCCTAGTTGTTTGCTGTGTTGCTGCTGACAGCTGGCACTCTTATCACTGCCTTGAAGAGCTCAGAATGTTTCTGGGAGGAGGCATTCCCCATCCCCGTCTCTTTCCTGGGAGATGAAGTTGCCGTGCGAATCTGCAGAGCGGTTCTTTGATTGTACATGTGGTGGCCTAGGCTCTGGAGAGCATCTGTTTTGGTTGGTTAATTCTATTTTTCGTCTTTCCCTCCCCCTCTCCAGTTTGTTGGCAAGGGGCAGAGAGAGGTCTGTGGACGTCCTCCCCAGCCATGTAAAATTGTACCATGAAAGCAACAGATTTGGAAATAAAAGATAAAACACAGTGTGGCTCCCTCGTTTTGTGCCTGTCTGCTTCTTACTGCTTCATTCATGGAAAAAAGTATGGCAGAAATGCTTATATGATGATGAGCCATGCTGAAGTTCTAGGGTTTTTGAAAGTTTCATGATGAGGATGAGGAAATTAAAAGACTGGTCCTCTCCACTGGATAAAATGGTACCCCGCTGAACAAGACAAGGGAGCTTATGGCCCTCCAGATGTCATTGGACTCCAGCACCCATCAGTCCCCACTAGCGTGATCAATGGTCCACAGTGATGGGAATTGTAGTCCAGCAACACCAGAAGGGCTTCTAGTTAACCGCCCTGGTAAACCAGTAAGAATCACTTGGAGAACTATTGGACTGCAGGGCTTATTCTGTTCAATTTACAATGTGAGTCTGTGCCTACCTCCTCAAGATTTAAGTCCCACATTTCAATACAGCCTACCTGCTTCCAAGTAAATGTGTGCAGGACACACTCCTCTCTGCATGTCTCCTCAAAATTCATTTCTGTTGAGTTCAGTGGAACTTAATCACGGGTGAGCGTTATGAAGGCTTGCAGCCTTAATCATGAATGACATCAATCAGTGCTGTTTTTCTAAAAAGAATGTTTAGGGGTACTCTCATTTTCCTACTCATATTGAAATACTGCCCCTCAATGAGGCCAAACTTAGATTCACAAAATATTAAGGGGTATGTGTCCCCCTGTGTCCCCCCAGAAAAAAAGCACTGACATTAATTGATTACTAATTTTTTTATTGATGGTCAGTCATCATAGTTGGATAAGTATCTCTTTGAAAACAATAGCTAAACATGGAAGGAAGAAAAAGTAACCCAATAGCTTTGTCCAACTTTGGAACACTCAAGGAATGCGTTACTGAGCATACCGGAGTTTTATTTTCCTCTGAAGAGTGAAGAGGGATAAATATTTACAGCAAACCATGGATCCACCCTCCACTCCACCCCATGAACAATCTTAAACTTGCTTTCTTCTTCCGGCTACTATTTGAGCTGACTCCAGAGTGAAAAGCTTGTAAAGGGCATATGAGCAATTGCTTTGCTAGGACAGACCAAAGGTCGCTCTACTGTAGCGTCCCATTTTCAACAGAAACCAGTCAAATGACTGGGTGGTCACAAGCAAGGCGTGAATGGAGGGACATTCCCCTGTCCTCCATCTCCAGTAACTGATACATAGAGGCTCTGTTGATACATCATGACTAAAAGCCAGGCATAGGCAAACTTGGCCCTCCAGATGTTTTGGGACTACAACTCCCATCATCCCTAGCTAACAGGAACAGAGGTCAGGGATGATGGGAGTTGTAGTCCCAAAACATCTGGAGGGCCGAGTTTGCCTATATCTGCTAAAAGCCATTGACAGATATAAAAGCAAGAGTAGGTCATCTTATCCAAGCTTTGATTATAATTATAATATTAATGATGATTAATAATAATAATAATAAAACCCCACCCATCTGGCCAGGCCTCCCCAACCACTCTGGGGAGATGCTCCTTCAGGTATACTGGGCCGAGGCCATTTAGGGTTTTAAAGGTCAGCACCAACACTTTGAATTGTGCCCATCTCCTAAGCATCAGGTCCCACTGATGGAATGTCAACCATCCTGAACTATTAACTAGTAATCTACATTTGAACAACTAGTTTTTAATTCTACATAGACATTAAAAAAAAAAAACTTCCCTCAAATATCTACAAGATTATCTGTGATGTGATCACAGGGGATCTAATCTCATTAAAATCTGTATTGGAAATGCATGTACACTGTGGAACTGACAACGCAGACTGGCGAAAACTTGGTGGGGAAACCCTTTGAAGTCAGTGTTTGCTAAAATGAGGGAAAGTGGTTTTAAAACAATTCACAGATGGCACCAGACACCCATGAAATGCCACAGGTGAATATCTCTTTCAACTGCTTTATGTTGAAGAGGATGTCAACAGCTATGTTCCATATTTCCATATATGGTTGGGATTGCAAACTGGTACAATTATTTTGGAAAAAAACTCTCCGAATAAATTTATTCTATTATGGGACAGGTGATTTACAACCTGATCCAAGGCTTGCTTTGTTATATCTATAAGGTAAAGGTAAAGGTACCCCTGCCCGTACGGGCCAGTCTTTACAGACTCTAGGGTTGTGCGCTCATCTCACTCTAGAGGCCGGGAGCCAGCGCTGTCCGCAGACACTTCCGGGTCACGTGGCCAGCGTGACAAAGCTGCTCTGGCGAACCGGCACCAGAGCAGCACACGGAAATGCCGTTTACCTTCCCGCTATACAGCGGTACCTATTTATCTACTTGCACTTAAGGGTGCTTTCGAACTGCTAGGTGGGCAGGAGCTGGGACCGAACGACGGGAGCTCACCCCGCCGTGGCGATTCGACCCGCCGACCATGCGATCGGCAAGTCCTAGGCGCTGAGGTTTTACCCACAGCGCCACCCGCGTCCCTGTTATATCTATAGATGAACATAATAATTTACTGCTTAAAGACTTACTAATCTTCTTCATGGCTGCAGATGGAAATATTGGAAAACATCTACTAACTTAACCCTAGAGGCATGGTGGTGCGGAGGATGCCCCTAGCTGGGTGCCTTGCTTTGCACTCCTCATGGTCGTGTCTTTGTTTAATCCCACCTGGGACAAACACCCAAGGGCATTTACTTGACAATCTTTTTTTAAAAAAAATCTGAAGCATCCAGCTAGGTGCCCCCTTTATTCTCTGCTGCAGCAAAGGACAGCCTCCACAGAATGAGTCTAATGAGAACTGCCTCGAACAGTCCTTTTATCCTGCAAACTGCCCTGAGATCTACTGATGAATGCTGGTATACACATTTAACAAATAAATAAATGATCGGAAATTTTTTGAACTACAGCCATGCACAGTTTATGTTTCTTTGTTCCCTGCTGATGCTTGCATAGGTCTTATGCTGTCTGCACATGCTCAGTTACCCCCGTGCTGACTCATACCCTGCTTTCTTGATTCTAAACAAAAGAACTTTGAGTATGCAGTTACAATATGTTGCAATGTGAGGCTGACACACCTCACTTACCTCTAACCTTCCCTGTTCATATGTAACTGTCGGGTTCACACAAACAGTGGCAGGCATCTTGCACTCCCTGTCTTCTCTTTTGCTTCAGGATGCTAGCAGAGTAGAATTGCGGAGCTGAAAGGGACCCGGGGTCATCCAGCCCAAATTCCAGCAATGCAGGAATCTCAACATCATCCACAGGAAGATGGAACACAAACCCTTATGGAGAAACTAGGCATCTTGGAGCGCTAAGAAACACAAAGACAGCTTTGAAATTGCATGGCCCATTCTTCCTTGAAATCACGATTGTCCTTCTCACGCAGCTTATATGTCAACTTTGCCAACTCCGCACAACTCATCAGTTTTTTTTCCATTGTTCTTTTGTTGGGATTTCCTCATTCTTCCCTCCTTGTAATACAAGACTCTTGCCGCTGTTGTAGCATACATAAATAAGTTATTTATCTTCTTTGGCAGGTCTTGTCCTAAAATCCCTAGCAAAAATGCTTCTGGTTTTTTAATAAATGTCATTTTAAACATTTTTTTTCAATTCATTATATATCATCTCTCTTTTATTTTTACTTCTCTACAGTCCCACCACATATGATACAAAGTACCTTCTTTTTCTTTACATTTCCAACATGTATTTGACCTGGTTTTATACACTATTTACTAGCTATTTAAAAAGACAACAAAAGGATTTGGACTCCTTGGCAGGTTTTGAATAAACATCCACAAATTTATTAGTAGAACATATGATAGATAAGGCAATTATATGTACAATTTTACAAAATGCAGAGAAAAATATGTAAAAACAAATCAAAGAGGGGAGTTGAGGGAAGTCTCTGGAGGGTGGGAGAGGGAGGGGGGAATGTAATTGGTTATATTGATTTATAAATTGATTTGTTAAAAGTTACTAATAAAAAAATGTTAAAAAGAAAGAAAGAAAAGAAAAGAAAAGAGAAAAGAAAAGAAAAGAAAAGAAAAGAAAAGAAAAGAAAAGAAAAGAAAAGAAAAGAAAAGAAACTGCATGGTGTTGTCCCCTCACCGCCATCTCCGCATAGCTCACTCTGGGAAAATTGGTTGAAACAGAGGGTGGAAGGCACCTACCGGATGTAACCAACTCTAAACCATTACACAGACCTGCATAATGTTTGACTACATCATTAATATTGTTTATGAGTGCGATGTTTCTGTGGGGGGGTGGTAATATGGGGAATGTTTGCTATATGTATTTTTGAAGAACTGAAAAAGAAAGTTAAGCTTGTCAGCCAGCAGCCGTAACAGTAGGTAAGATCCAACTGGCAGTTCAGCTGCAACAGTACTCTGGCTTTGGGATGTCATTCGTCTACACGGGATTTGCTCCTTCCTGATTGTGAAGAGGACTGACAATTAGCTTTGAAGCAAAAGAACTCATGGGCGGGTAAGAAGCAAGAACAGACTACAAGAAAGCGAGCAAAGAAAACTAGGCAGGCACAGGAGAGTGAAAGCATAAGTGATAAGACTGAAAGGTCTCTGGGTCCTTTTCTGCAAGGACCTCGTTTATAGCTTAATTGAGGGGTTGTGTCTCTCTTGCTTAAGTAGCAATTCAGCCTTGAACAAGCAGATAAGGAAAGGAGTGGTTTAATGGGAATCCAATAGCCAGTAACCGGATAGGAGGAGGGCCTAAAGTCTGCCTTGCTCTTGGCTCTAGCCATATTGTTATAGACATAAGACCTATCTGGTCCAGTGATCAGTTCTCACCGTGGCCAGCCAGGTGTCCAAAGGGAGACCATAAGCAGGAACTGGGCACAAGAGCACTGCCCTACTCCACTTTCCAGCAACCACTATTCAGAAGCATGCCACCTCTCACTGAGGAGGTAGAACATACCCATCAGGGTTAGTAGCCCCTGATAATTTTAGCCTATGAGAATTTGACTCATCCTCTTATGAGGCCATCCAAGCTGCTGGTGACACACACACCCCCACTGTCTTTGTGGGACAGCATTCCATAATTTAGCTAGGTGCTGTGTGAAGTATTTTCTTTTGTCGGTCCTGAATTGTCCAACGTTCAACTTTATTAGATGTCCAAAAATGAACAGCCTTATTTACTAATTTCACAGAATTTATACACTGCTTGATTGTACAAAAACAAACAAACTCAAATAGAATAATACGGAATGTTAAGTTGTGGGTGAACATATCAGATGACACAGCGATTATTCAAACAGCTCTTGTTTATTCACAGGCCAGAACAGAACTGAACTGAAGGGTTCAGCCAGCCTGCTTATATAGCGCTCCACTAGAACGCAACAGTAACTACTTTCTGTAACTATCCAATCACTGAACGTCACTTTCAATCCCTTATTTGCATATGTGGACCTGAGTGAAAACTATCTACAGAATCCCCCTGCTGGCCCAAGGTGAGAACTTCAGTACATAACACAGAATATATGACTTTGACCATTTTTGCCCCAATGTGTACAGTACACTGATACCATGGAAGCCGAATGCCTTGGCTCCTGAACAAATTGGCTCCCGAACAATCGAAACCCGGAAGTGAGTGTTCCGGTTTTTGAACGATTTTCAAAAGCTGAATGTCCAGTGTGGCTTCCAATAGGCTACAGGATGCTCCCGCGGCCAATCGGAAGCCGTGCTTTGGTTTTCGAATGGTTCCGGGAGTCGAACAGACTCCTGGAACGCATTCTGTTTGAGAACCAAAGTACGACTGTACTTACATTTGCCATTTTCTGTTTCTCCATGCCATGCAAAACTTTATAAACGTTATCATGTTGCTGCTTTCTCACCTTTTCTCTGAACTAAGAAGTCCCAAATTCTTCAGCCTTTCTTCACCAGGGAGTCACTTCATCCCCTTGGTCATTTCAGTTGCCCTTTCTGAACTCTACCAGGGCTCCACTCAGCAGAATGAGTTGGAGTCTGCCCCCAAGCGCCATTCTCTGCCCTGCCCCCTGCCAAATGCAGCAACCACATTTTGAGGTTGGTGAAGTGATATACACATATATGTTGCCATCATTCTAAAGATGACCCCACACCCATAAGACCACTAAGTCCATAATCTGAAATTTCCTAACAGTATTGCCACATGGCCTGCTGGAAAGTCCTGTGATTGTTCTCATTGGCTTGACTGCATCGCATTTGGGTCTTGAATCTGCGAGCCAGGCTTCATTGTTGTCATTTCATTCATTTCCCCCATAATCATCTAAAAATAGTAAGGTGGCATACTGGTCATGATTCAAAGGGTTTAAGAAGACACAAAAACAAAACCCACTGCTGTCCTACACCTGATCTTGTTATCAAGGTCATGGAGTACACAAAGGATCGAATTGCCATCTGCAATCTATAATTTCATAACAAGATAAGGAAGGTGATCGGGGCCTTCCATGCGTGTAACTCATAAGAGCATGGGCCACGATTCCACAGAAAAGAGCACACCATGTTCCCCAGGGTTTGGCAAACACCAGCACCTGCCAGTGGATGCTGAATGTAGAACACATCAGCCAGGAGAATTTGCACTTCCAATGTGAGTCTCCTCAGATGCAATAACATGTCAGCCAGACAACAGCACTCAAAGAAGACATGGAGCAGAGTTTGTGTAGGGGGTGTCCTCTGATGCCATCCCAGTCTCCAGGTGGTGCAAGACTCAAGGGGTTCCAGATGCTTTCCCCTTTGGGTTTGCATTTCCTTTTGGAAATGAGGCACAGTGGAGACTGGTATCTTTATGATATATGGTTTGTTTACACATATATGCAACCTGAGTCTACGATGGAGGGGTTCACAGTGTTAACACCCCCAAAAGATCCTGCTTCTCTCATAGCTGCAGCCTCAGATTCAAACAGATATCAAGCATTGCTAACCCTCTGCTTGCTGTTTTTCCCATAGCTTCTTAACATCACACAAAGCTTTGCCCTAAAAACTCGGGCTTTGTCTTTCTAACCATCTAAGAGCTGGAGGAGGGCCCCCACCCAATTGTCTCCTGGCACAGGGCCCCTTTCCCTCTTTTGTTTTAATGGCCCTGGCAATCACCTCATGAGGAAGCTAGCCTGACCTATATTTGAACACTCATTTTTATTTATTTGTTGGTTAAATTTGTATCCTGCCCTCCATCCAAAAATCTCAGGGCGGTTCACTACATAAAAATACAAGATAAAAAACACAAAACACATAATAAAAGCAAGAGCAAACGCAAAACAAACCACGGTTAGCCACTGTGAGAGCAGAGTGATGGAATAGATGAGCCTTTGGCTTGATCCTACAGGTCTATTACATTTTTAATGGTTGTGCACTAGATAAAAACTGCTTCGTAATGGAATTATGGAGAAAGACAGAATTTTGGGAGACTGGTAGTTCGCTGGAGGCTGTAGAATAATTCTTTTCATACCTTAAACAGAATAACTGCAAGCAAAGCTAACTATATAAAGCAGGAATGAGGGTCCTAGGATGCAAATACCATTGGCTCTGGCCAGCACTGCCAAAGGTCAGGAATGATGGGAGTTGTATCTGGAGGACCGCAGGTTTTGTGGTGTAAGAGGAGAGGCCAAAAAGAGGAAAGAGAACGGACCCAGAGTTGTGGCACACAGAGACAAATAAAAACAGATGTTTTAATGACAGTGCCAAAACAGATATCAACAACATTCTCAACTCCCTGAGGAAAGCATGGCTCAGATTAGAAAAGCGTAGCACACAAGCTGCTATCACAGCAATAAGACTTAAGACCAGTAGTTACAGAAGCAGCAGAAGCTAGATTTATAGGGATTAGAAGCCTGGCACCCACAAATTCATAACAATATGTTGTCATCATTCTAAAGATGACCCCACCCCCATAAGACCATTAAGTTCACAATCTGAAATTTCCTAATGGCATTGCTGCATGGGCTATATGAAGCACTGGAAAATCCCGTGATCGCTCTCATTGGCTTGACGGTATCACATTTGTATCTTGAGTGTGTGACCCAAGCTTTATTGTTGTCATTTAATTCATTTCCTACTGTAATAATCTAAAAATAACAAGGTGGCATGGCATGCTGTCCTCTGGTCATGATTCAGCAACAGAGAGCTTAACGAGACAAAAAAACAAAAACAAAACCCACCACAGTCCAACATCTGATCTTGTTATCAAGGTCATGGAGTACACAAAGGATTGAATTGCCATCTGCGATCTATAATTTCATAACAAGATAAGGAAGGTGATTGGGGCCTTCCATGTGTGTAACTCATAAGAGCATGGGCCACGATTCCACAGAAAAGAGCACACCATGTTCCCCAGGGTTTGGCAAACACCAGCACTTACCAATGGTTGCTGATTGTAGGACACATCTGCCAGGAGCATTTGCATTTCCTATGTGAGTCTCCTCAGATTCAATAACAGATTCAGTAACGGATACCAGAACAGAGACTGGTATCTTTATGTTATATGGTTTATTTATACATAGATGAGTTCAGATGCAAAAACATTTCAGCCAGACAACAGTACTAGAAGAGGACATGGAGCAGAATCTGTGAGGTGTGTTGTCTGGGGAGTGGCTGTGGCCTGAGGAGAGTCCTGAAGGAGGGTTAGAGATGCCTAAGGATCAGCTTTGACCCCATGCCTGAGGCTGCCCATCTCTGCCCTAGACCTCTGAAGCCAAAGAAGAAGCCTTCAGATTCTAGCATGTTCTACTGCACTCAAGTCCTGCTTGTGGGCTTCCCATAGACCTATGATTGGCCACTGCAAGAACAATGTGCTGGACTAGATGGGCCTTTGGCCTGATCCAGCAGGGCTCTACTCATGTGGAGGAAAAGGGACAGAGAAGGAAGATGAGACTAATGTGATTAAGGCACTCTGCTTCTGAATTCTCACTGGTTGATGTAAACATGCCAACACTGGAGCAGAGATGGTGAGAGTCACCCAGTTACTGACTTTCTGCTAATGTTTCCAGTCTCAATGATTTGTGGGGAGGGAGTACCTAGTCTTGCCATCCACTGCCTGATACCTGTGTCTAGAAGTGTGTTCCCCCAAAAAAATAAATGGGTACAGTTTACATCCTTCGTTCATAGTTTATTTTCCACCTTTAGGAACAGGTTATCTCAAGGTGACTTGGAAATAAAATGTTTTTAAAAGTATTTTTTATTAATTGTTACCCATATAGTCCAAATAACAAAATAGAATTTCCTGGGACAAACACATGAAAACCAAACCAAACCAAACCAAACCAAGGCTGGCATGACTGTTATATTCATTCACAAGAAAAAATGATAAAGCTGGTTATACAGATATTTGCAATGAGATACAGACAGGTAAGTGGAGAGTACCTTTGTAAGAAAGGAGAGAACAGGAGTGTGGTGCACATGACTTTCGGAATATACAGAAACATAAACCTATAGCTGAAACCATCAGAGGCACAAGGTGTACCAAAAATAAAATGCTCCATATTACATAAAGGGAAAAAAACCAAGCTATTCAGTGTTACTTATCCCACATTTCTTGAGAAACTTCTAGAAGGGCAAATGTAATTTTTCTTTTTTTCTTTTTTTTATTTATTCAATAACATCCCACAATTTTTAAAAACTACAATAAAATATATAATTAAAAATGCAACAGCTGCGTTTTCACTTTGTTTTTTAAATGAGAACCAAATAAAACAAAAAAAAGTCTCCTAAAGGGAGAGTCTATTTAGCTTTTCTGGAATTGGTAAGAATGGCAACCGAGAACAACACCAATCCATCTCTGAACAAGAAACAGAAAATATCTTATTTTATAAAGGTAGGCTATAGTATAGGCAAATGAGAATGGTTATGCAGGATGGCTAAGTCTTTGGAGGTGTAAATAAGCAAAGAATAGTGATTGCTTTAAGGGAAGGACACAAAGACAAAGCAAGTTCATAATGAATTCTGGGTAGCATAAAATTCACGAGGGGCTTTGGGTACAAAAAAGAAAGAGCATTGAGTTAAATCCCCGTTGCTAAGGGTCAAAGGGTTATTTGAGGAATTTTAATGATCAAGGCCAGAGTTTATCTGAAGTTTGTTGGATGGTCAATCTATAATTGAAGGTCAAAAGTGTACCTGAAGTTTGGCTATCAATTACTAGTCTAGAAATAATGGAATCCATTTTGTGTAGGGAGTATGCAAACATGAGAAAATTGAGAGTCATTGAAATATACTCAGAGTCGAGAGTGGATTTCATGCTCTTTATTCAGCTCATAGCGGTGAGGAGGAATGGAAGTTCCCCCAGGATGTCTGCTGTGTATGCATTATTTACACAATGGGCCCCACGTGATTGGCTAATTCCGGGATTCTCCTGTAGGCCACTCAGGTTGTGGATTCACTTCCACCTGGAGCTGGATTGGGTGGCTTCTGCGGACCAATCATACTGCTGCATTGTTCTAGGACCAATCAGACTGCTGCATTCTGAATCCTATTGTTCTAGGACCAATCAGACTGCTGCATTTTGGATCCTATTGTTCTAGGACCAATCAGACTGCTGCATTTTGGGTCCTATTCAACTTAGTTCATTACAGTCATAAAAGTTGAAACAAAACTCATCCCACCACCTGATATCCCCACCTCTGCACTGTCAGTAGGTGAGCTTTCATACAGAACTGGGTAACATTTTGGACTTAAACAAAAGCTCTCCTTTTAAATTTTGTAACAATAAATGTTTAAGAACTATTACTGTGTTAGATGCTTTAGGTTTTAATATTTATGTGTTATTACAAGATGGATATGTTCAACAATTCTAACTTGTTAGGACAAAACCTAAACAGAGTCTTGCTTTGTTGCAAACAGGCAATGATCTGGATCAGAAATGGCCACAATTTTATTGATTACAGATATAGGTGGATGTTTGGTGGTTTAGAGCCAGTGTGGTGTAGTGGTTAAGAGCGGTGGACTCGTAATCTGGGGAACCGGGTTCGCTTCCCCGCTCCTCCACATGCAGCTGCTGGGTGACCTTGGGCTAGTCACACTTCTCTGAAGTCTCTCAGCCTCACTCACCTCACAGAGTGTTTGTTGTGGGGGAGGAAGGGAAAGGAGATTGTTAGCCGCTTTGAGACTCCTTAGGGTAGTGATAAAGTGGGATATCAAATCCAAACTCTTCTTCTTCTTCTTCTTCTTCTTTAGGATCAGAGTTTTCCTTCTCCTAGATGGGTTACATTCCCATATTGATGAGCCCCACCTGCCCCTCAATTCATTCTACAGCATGTTCATGTGTCCATTATATCTAGGTTCTCTTCTCGGGTCAGTGAGTCCATCAGCTTGCTCAGCCCATGGCTCAGATCCAGGAAGCCCAAGAGCCGCGCTTATGGCGAACAGAAACCCAGTGACCCAAGACGTAGTGCAGTCAACTTAACTGCAAGGGAGCCAAGGAGGGAGTGGTGTCTCAAAGATCACCGTCAGGTATTAATAGTGAGCAAAGAGGAGCACACAGTTAGAGAGCTGTCCGGCCACAGCACACATTGCCAATCCTGCTGCCTTTTATCACACATCAGGTAAGAGGGTGATTCTTGGGATTCCCTTTCTAGCATTCCCCAGGGAAGGGAAGGAGGAGCTACTGGCATAGACAGAATGGAGTGAGTGTGTGTGAGAGAGAGTGAGAGAGAGATTAGCTGCCATCTGAATGCCACAGCTATGCTGTCCTCCTCACCATACACATAAAATGCAAATTGTGAATATAACTAGTGTGGAAATTTGAAAACCTAGCTTTGGCTGTATACACAGTATCTCTAAAGTATATTTGGAGCACATTTCCCCCCTCAAAGTATTCTGGACACTGTAGTTTACTGTTCACGGTAGTTTCCAATTCCTAGCAACCCTGAACAAACTACAGTGCCCAGGATTCTTTGAAGGAGGTGGAAAATGTGCTTCAAATGTGCTTTATAGGTGCAGTGTTTATATAGCCTTATAGAGGTACACTCAACAGGAAACTGGGATTGGCTGAAGCTGAACACTTGGTGTAAAATCCAGTGAGCATGTTCAGTCCTGCTCATCAGTGGCGTAGTGTGGGGGGTGCAGGGGGGGCCGGCCGCACCGGGCGCAACATCTGGGGGGGCGCGCTCGCACTCGCAGCTCTCTGCCCCCTGCTAAAATCCATGGGTTAGGGGGCGCAAATTACTTGCCTTGCCCCGGGTGCTGACAACCCACACTACGCCACTGCTGCTCATTGATCTGTTGGGGAGGGTTTGCCCCCTTAGTTCTTCCTCTCCCATCTCCTTTTTTTTGGGGGGGGGAGTTGTAATTCTTCAAACCGACTGCTTGAAGTTGCCCATCAGCAGTAAGCGACTGCAAAGCAGACTGAGTGGGCACACAGATCACAGTCTTTATGCTGGGATGAGGTGCATCGGGTTATTATTTAAATTATAGTTCATCTATGTGTGTGTAGTGTTATAGGATGGGGTGTGTGGTTTGAATGATATGTTTTGGTCCCTCCAGACCTGGGATTCTATATCTGTAAGATGGGAATGTGTAATAGAAGGAACTGCTGAAAATGGGCAGACTAGGTTTTTTGTTATGTTAATGGCCCTAACTAAGCATGTTGAGCATCCTTTTTACAAGAGATGGTCCTTCCCACAGGCATCTGGCTGGCCACTGCGAGACCAGGATGCTGGACTAGATGAGCCTTTGGCTTGATCCATCAGGATCTTCTTAGGTACCTAAGGCTAAGTACAGATGTGTTGCCATAGAAACAACTATCCAGTGATGCTTCCATAAGGAGGGGCTAGGTCTTCTTCTTCCTCCCCCACCCTCACATGGCTGGAGGCCAAGTCCAGGACAATAGGCCAGGGCACATCTCTCTTGCCTCAGCTAGGAAGGCACAGAGACCTGACTTGCTCTCTGTGCTGAAACCAAAGCTATAGCTTTGGGAGCCTCCCTGGAAACTTAATGGGGGAGCAAGATCTGTTGGAGAGTTAATGCTGTGAGCTCTTCCACCTTATGCGCAGCCTGCACAGATGTGTAAATAAAACCAATATACCAGTTTTCATTGACCTTCATTCCAAGGAAAGTGCTGGCACCCCGATGTCTCTCGCTACTTAGAGATTGGGGTGCACATAACAATATTACCATATGTAAATTTTATGCAAATTTGTGTCCTTTTATGGAAATGTCTAGGTGGGCTCCTAAAATAATGACTGAATGTGCTCCCTTTCAGCACCCTACTCCCCCCAAAAAATGTTATTTTCCCTAGTAGCCCCATGTCAGTATTTGTAGACAAATAAAAAAAATCTATGGTATAAATATAAACTTGCCAGATGAATTGTGACGGCTGACCACAACTACTTCTGTGAATTGTGATTTGATCCAGATGGCTGAGAATTCTATTACGTTTGGTGACCAAAAGACCTGCAGGCTTAACAGCAATGTAAGCCTATCTCATGTTGGCTTGAGCTTGGGGAATTGGAAGCTAAGGATGATGTTATTATCTCCTACCAATAGGGAACCTATGTAAGGACTCTATATGGGCTCTTGGATACCCCATAAGGGAAAAGGGCATATTTTTATTTACAACACCTTCCATGCACCCACAAGTTCCTGTGGTCTTTGGGGTCCAAATCCAAATGGGGAAGTTGGGGTGCCTGAGACCACCAAAGATTCCCCATGTTGTCCTGGTCCTATACTGCATTTTGTGGTATCGGAACCAGTGGCGTAGCGTGGGGGGTGCAGGGGGGCCGGCCGCACCGGGCGCAACATCTGGGGTTAGGGCAAATCCACGGGTTAGGGGGCGCAAATCCACGGGTTAGGGGGCGCAAATTACTTGCCTTGCCCCGGGTGCTGACAACCCACGCTACGCCACTGATCGGAACCTTTCGCTGTTGTCAGAGGAATCCTCCAGTGTACGGTAATTTTTTTGCTACATTTATCAGGACCAAACTAGGTATGGGGTCAAATACTCCTTTGCATCAGAGGGCTTGTCCACACTTCTGCTTGTCCCATGCCTTAAAAGCACAGGGATGAGCAGTTTTCCCCTTTCCCCACTCCTTTCCCAGGGAAAACCTGCTCTTTAGCGATAAATTAGAACAATCATCAATCTGAAGGAAACCCAAATTGCCATTTTTTCCCCCGGCTGAGCACTGAAGAGCAGTTTCCCCAGGGGAAAGCAGTATGAAAAGAGGAAGTGTGGATAAGGCCTAATCTGCATGTTTTTAAAAGGGGAATATCTTCCTTTGAGGGTGCTAATAATTAACAGGCTCAGAGCAGACACAAGGAGGGGATTTAGCCCCTTTCTCCACTGCTGGGCTCTTAAGAAAATCCCTCTTCTGAAGCTGATATTTGCAATGGGAGTAAATCACCGAATCTCATTCATTACCAGTCTCCTCCCTCCCACTCTAGCTGGTGCTTTTTTCATTATTCAGACCCTGCACATGGGATGGAAAGATGTATCTAATGTGCCCTGCAGTTTCTCCTTGTAATAGTATCTAGTGGGGAGTCATCAGACATATCCTTGTGCGCCTGCCTTTATGCAGTGCAGTTCCACTTGCCTGTGTCCTCAAGTGCCCAGGGAGGTTTCCAAAATGGCTAATGCCTGCAGTCCAGAGTCTAACTTTAGGGCATTTCAAGTTATACCTTTTCACTTCCTCTTTCAGTCAACACCTAGAACTGTCCTTAAATGGCATCTAGTTGGCCAGGGAGGCATGTCCTTAATTGCATCCTCTTGAGGAGAAAATAAAATCTTAGTTAATGCCACCTTTATACCGAATTATAGAGCTCAGCTTGGAGGGACAAGGAGCTGTTAGAGAGAGGGGGCAGGGGCAAGCTAGGGCATTAACTGAGATCATTTTCTCATGAGTTTCTCTGCAAGGTAGTACAATGGCCATATGGCTGACTTGGTTTAATTTTTTGTTTTGCTTTGGTTTACTCCCAATGAAACAGATAGGCTGCAGGGCCTTCTCAGTAGTGGCACCTGCCCTCCCTTCACATGTGAAGGAAATAAGCAGCTATCCTATCTTTAAAAGACATCTGAAGGCAGCCCTATTTAGGGAAGTTTTTAATAGTTAATGCTGTATTGTTTTTAACACTTGATTGGGAGCTGCCCAGAGTGGCTGGGGAAACTCAGCCAGATGGACGGGGTATAAATATATTATTATTATTATTATTATTATTATTATTATTATTATTATTATTATTATCTGAAGGCAGCCCTTTTTAGGGAAGTTTTTAATGTTTGATGTTTTATCGTGTTTTTAATATTCTGTTGGGAGCCACCCAGAGTGGCTGGGGAAACCCATCCAGATGGGCAGAATATAAATATGTTGTTGTTGATGATGATGATGATGATGTTATTCACACCATACATCTAAAGCACATTTCCTCTTGAAAAGGAGTTCCCAGGACTCTTAGGGAGAGGTGCTTTAAATGTATGGTGTGTACACAGCCCTAGGATCACTACTAAGTCTCATTACAAACAATCATTTCACAACACTTTTACGAGCAATAAAAATTTCGGCATAACAAGTCATATATGCTATCAGAGTCTTCTTAAGTTATAACACTGTTAAATCATAAAACTAGCCCATATGCCGCAAGATGAAGGTGTTAGCTTCTGTGCACTGATCTGAGTCCCACAATTAACAGAGTACCCTTATGAATTCTCCAGAGTGCGAGGAAAAAGCAGTCTCTTAAAAAGACAACTCTAGTGTCAAATCTTCCACTCTTAAGAGAGCCCGATTCCTTTGTAAATATAAACAATGCTTTTAAAATATGCATTCAATTTCATATTGGAAATGTGCATCGTCATTTTATAGTTCCCATAAAGTAAACCTCAGATGGTTATAGATATTCAGCAGGGCAGGCTGTTCCAAGTCAGCCTATGCATGAAATGATAAAGGCATATAACAAGTTACTGAACTTTGTGCTGTTAATTAAAAACATTATAAAAAATGTGCACGGCAGGGAATACTATTTGTACTCACAAACTGGAGAGCCATAAATATGTTCTTAGCTGTGCTGTACCTAAAGAACTGCACAACAGTTCTGAAGAGAAAACAACACCTCAGCCTCTTACATAGAAGTACATAAGAAACTGCCCTATACTGAGGCAAACCATTCATCCATCTAGGTCAGTATTGTCTACACTGACTGGTAGCAGGTCTCTGGGTTTCTGACCCTAACTCTACCTGGAGATGCCAGGATTTGAACCTGGGACCTGATCTTCTGCCATTGAGCTACAGCCCTTCTCCTACAGCAGCACCATCTTCATCTTCTGAAGATACTTGACTTTGTATATGTATTGGATTTAAAACTGTTTTCATATATATAATTGGTTGTATATGTTTTATTCCTTCAGATGTTTTGTACAATATGGTTAAAACAAGGGTGGGCTTTGCTGCCACAGACTTACCATCCAAACACTGAGTGCCCACACAGCAAATGTATATGAATGAATTAATATAATTGATATAACAGTAGGCAACTAGGCATTCTAGATGCCTGATGTTTGGCCATTGCTGCCAGCCTATGATCTTTCTGGGGGCCGGGGGCCTTAAATCTGCCCAGAGGAAGACTTCCACTTTGTTCTGGCATGGGGAACTTCTTTGACTATGGATCCCATAAGCCCAAGCCAGCATGGCCAATGATCTGGTTGATGAGAGTTGTGGTTCAGCAACATCTGGAGGGCCACAGTTTCCCCAGTCCTTTCCCTTCCCTCCTCAAACTTCCTTTGCTGCTTCCTCCCTTAACACTTGCGCTGAACTATATGGGGTCATGTACCTGCTCTGTTTCGCGAGCATGCCAGCTCAGGAAATGGTCAGGCCTTCAGTAGCCTTCAGACATCCAATAACTGGTTATCAAATCAAATCAAATCAAATACCTTTTTTTAAAAAAGATGATCTTTATTGAATTTTTAGTTACATACTATACATACACATACATTATGTTTCACATTTGTTCTTGCTCTCCCAAGCGAACCTTCCTCCTTCCGGCATTTTTATGTCGTCTTTAACTTTTCGCATTGTCTTTGTCCATTTTATATATAATTGTTATTCAATTTTTTTAAAAATAATATTTATTAAAGGTTTAAAGATTACAGAAAAAAGAAGAAAGAAAAAATGAAAAGTTAAACAAAACAAATCAATACCTTACAATGCATAGAAAAAAACAAAAAATAATATAGCAAAACAAAAACAAAAACAAAAACAATTAAAAGCACATCCAATATTTCCATATCTTTGTCTTTCATTTACTTGTTTCATCGACCTCCTCACACCTCCCTTTTTTGTATTCTAATTCAATTAGCTATTTCAGCAAATCCTTCCCATCTTTCTCAGTTTTTGTTCTATAATTTATCTTAACACAATCTAACCTTAAATTTTCCACTTTGGCCTATTAACAATCTATTTTTACTTAATTCTTTATAACATTTCTGCTAAAGCCATATAACTTCATTCCAGCATCCTTCTAACATTCATTAATTTTGCAGTATTTCTGTAAATAAACTTTTTCCAATCTTCTTCCACCGACTCTTCTCCCTGGTCTCGGATTCTGCCAGTCATTTCCGCCAGTTCCGTGTAGTCCATCAACTTCATCTGCCATTCTTCCCGGGTGGGTAGATCTTGTGTCTTCCAATGCTTTGCGATAAGTATTCTTGCTGCTGTTGTAGCATACATATGTTATTAAATTTTTCCATAAAATGTCTGTAAACAAATAAATCTTTCTGTATATAAAATTATTGTTGTCTGTCTATATTCATTTACAAACATTTTTGGATAATAATATCAAAATGAATTAAAAATGTATATTAGGACTATTGTTGAACAATATTTGCAAATCAAATACCTTTATTGGCATCACAGTATAAAGCATTTCAGGTCACAGGGATAATTAAAAGGACAAGGGTGAAGCTGTCAAGGGTCCTAAGGTCACACTGTGATCGTGTGCACTTAGATATTCTGCTTCACCCTGTCTGTTCCCCGAAAGGATGGTTCATTGGGAACCCTTTCAGGTAAAATTGTGACTAAAAAGGAAGCCGCTAAAACAGTAATATATTTGTCCCGATCTGCCAGGGGAAACCTCATTTGACTTCTCGGAGTTATAGGCCAGATGTCCAACATTTTGCTCAGCATCAGATAACTGGTTATTATCTTTATTTTAAAGAGGTTGTGTTATTTCATTCTTGCATGACATGAGTTGCCCACAATTTCATATAACGGGAACCTCTATATTCCGTTTATGTTGTTCGTGAATTAGATGACCCTTGGGTCCCTTCCAAACTCTACAATTCTATGGTTCTACAATTCCTGTCATCCTGACCATTGACCATGGAGCCTTTGGGTATTAAAGGCCCAAGTGTTGTGGCACTCTAGGTGAAACAGCCCAGTGCCGTCACCACCACAGATGGGCCACAGGTTCCACATCCTTGGCCTATACTGTATTTATTTTAAATGCTCTATTCCCAGGCCCATTTAAAAGAAAATGTGTGGCAGAATCCAAGGTTGCAAAGTTCTCAGAGTGGCAGGTGGTCTTAATGGCCCTCTTGCTTCCTTCCCCTCTTCCTAGCCTCAGAGTGAGTCCATAAGGCAGGTGACATTATTGCCAAGGAGATGAAAGAAAACGAAGTGTCGTGCCGCTCCAGGGCCGAGCATCATACATTGACTGAGGCTGAACTAGAGACGATTGGCCTGAGAAATGAGGCTCCTTCAACCTCTCTCTCTACCAAGATCCAGAAGATAAGGTATGATGTTTCTATAGCTCACTAAAGGGACTTTTTGGGAAGGCTGTAGAGCACCTTGTGGAACTTGCAAGCCCTGAATTTGTATACATACCAGTACATTTAAAGCACATGACTTCCCCCAAAGAATTATGGGAACAGTAGTTCAGCCTAACAGAGCTGAACCAAACACTACAGTTCCCAGGATTCTTTGGGTTAAGTTGTGTGCTTTAAATGTATGGGATCTACACAGCCTGAAAAGAAGAATGACTTGACTAGAAACCAGGAGGACCATAGACCAGTGCTCCAGTCACTTCCATTGGTTTATCCTTCTTGCTCTTTCTACTTCTGATGCCTGTGTGACAATATGTGACCAAAAAAAATGTGTGCTGTTGCTTATAGAGCCAAAAATGCCACCATCACACAAAAAGGAGTTATTTGGGGATTACCCAAGGTTTACTAAAAGCTTTTTAAAAGAAAAGGCCTTAAGGGGCAGGAAACCACCCAGAGGGCTAATGACAGCTAAGTATAGTGGTTGCAGAACGCTGACTGTTGGGTGGGGGAAATAGATTGAAAACTCGGTGGAGGGGGTATGGAATAGAGCATCATGGAGGAGGGTATGACTGGCTGGCTGGCTGGCTGGCTGGCTGGCTGGCTGACACAATGAACAACAGCACTCCATGCTGCAACATTTTGTCATGGATCCCACTAGTCTCCCTTAAAAGAAAAAAAACCTCAATGCATGTTCTTGTCACAGAGAACATGCATCAGACAAGATATTGCCCTTCTAATGTCATTCCACTTAGGGCTGCAGTGAATGTGTGGTGCTGGTAGTGGAGGGCATTGCATGTTCCCTTTGTAAAAATAAACCTTCTTTCCCATGGAATAACGGCATTTTGCGAGAAGGGGCTTTAGACGGACCCTGTCCTTGATATGCAAGTTTTCCTTATGCAAGGACTTTTCCCATGGACAAAGATGTGAGACTCTCTTCTGCAGTCACAAGTGATACAGATCTCAAAGGACTATATTATGTGCATATGAACTGTACCTTTGAAGTGGCTCACAGTCATGTACACCAACCCTGAAAATGGAGGGTGCTGCGCGCTTTTGCTTCTACCACTTTAAATATTTTAATCTTTGGGTTGTAGCCAGTTCCTTCCACCAATTACCAGTCAGAAGGCCTGTGGGAGGGCTTCAAGTCCGGAGCCTCCCCTCCCAAGCCCTGCTGAACTCCTGGCCAAGTCCCTGAACCGAAAGGGGCAGGAAGAGCTAGAGACTGTGCTTTGCACATGAGTAGTTTAGCGGTGGGCGGGGCAATCCCACCTCCTTCATTGCCTCCTTTAGCCTCCACATCTGCCCAAATGTTACAGATGTGGAATTTGGTCCCTTCTGTCTCTGAAGGAGATGCCTGCCGGCTAACAGTCATTGTCAGACGCTGGTGGTGGTTGCTTGTGAGTAACCAGGCAGGACTCCGACCTGTCTTTTACAGGTTTATTGGTGCAAACTATTTACAGTGCAGAACCACAGAGTTCATGTCCATCTTAGTCACTTGCAGATTCCAGGAGTGGCCCCTTCTGGTTTCTCTCCCAACGTAAGAACTTAGACACCCCAAATCTCCACCTCCCCTCCTTACATTTCACCTGTCTGCGCAAGCTGGGCAACGGAAACGGCGCGTCTGCCTTCTGGCCAGCCGGGCTAGATGAGGTGCTTGGGCTCTCAGTATCATCTCCGAGCCCTCTCCTCGCTTGGCTGGCCCCTTCTGCCTCTGCTCCACTGGAGGTGTGGTTTTCCCTACCACTGGAGAAGAGTCAGAGGCTCTCTGTATCCCCCTGCCTCCCTCCCCTGTTCCAATGGCAGTTCCCTGACAGTCATGTTCTTGCAAGAAGAGGCATGCCCAAGATAGAACGGGGTATTTTTGACCTCCCAGTTCTTCCATTGCTGGGCCACAGTGCAATTTGAAGACCAAACTTCCCTCTCAGACATGCCTTTTTGCACTTTTCCCTCACAGATGCTCAGGTCCGACTGCAAAGTCCTTGCTGTTCAAGTTCTTCCCCATCCTAAAATGGCTACCGCGGTACCCAGTCAAGGATTGGCTGCTAGGGGACATCATCTCAGGATTCAGTGTAGGAATCATGCATCTCCCTCAGGGTAAGCTTTCGGGGAGCCAGTCCTCAACCCTTGTACCTCACAAGGCCATTGATGACAGCCCTGACTGTCATCCATTTCTTCCCCTGTTCTTGGAGAGCAAAGAGCCTCCATGGGGTTTGGTGGCCCTTCTGTGCTTCAGTCTTAAGTGGACAGGTCCTTGTCTGTGTACCTGGCGTGGGTGTGCCATTGACACCAGATTTTCAAGAGACCATGTCTTTCTGCTATATTGTGCTGAACTTTCACAAACATTGGAAGAGCTGCTGGATACCAAAACACAACTGGACAGGGAACCCAAATGAAAACATGTTTCTGATTTAAGTTACCGTTGGAAATACAGCCTTGAGGACCTCGGGGAAAACAAAGCTTTGGCTAAAAAAGCTAGATGAGGAGAAGGGGATGTACGTGAAGGGTGCAGTCTGGAATTTCTGAGGCAGACTCGTATTTATCAACCTTGTTGCATTTCTATTCCACCTTTTTCTCCAAGGTGGCATGTCTGGGTCCCACCCCTCATTTAAACCCCACCACAATCTTGTGAGGTAGGTCTGGGTGTGGGTCAGCGACCGGCCCAACACCACCCAGTGAGCTTTGTGGCTGAATGGGGGTTTGAAACCTGCTTCTCCCAGACTCCTAGTCTGACACTGTAACCACTAAACCATGCTGGGAAATAGCAGGAGGCCGTGTAAGTTGCCTGCATACATAGGCTTGGTGTGTGGATAAAACTACAGCACGTCTGAGTGGGGTGCCTAGGATACAATGGAGCCTGTGTTCTAAGCAAAGGTACCAAGCAGTGGCTGCGTATTAACACCCGCCTTTATTTTGCCTAGGTTTGGCCTATGCGCTTCTAGCAGGGCTGCCTCCCGTCATCGGCTTGTATTCCGCCTTCTATCCCGTCCTGCTGTATTTCTTCTTTGGGACCTCCAGGCACATCTCTGTGGGTGAGCAGGGGATGCTGGGAGAAGAGGCCTTCTGGGATCTGCGTAGGAGTTCAGTTTTTATTGAAAGTTTTAGATCACAATAAAAGCAAAGCAGAGAGGGAAAACAGAAAAGGGAAAGCGTAAAAAAAAAGGAGTAAGAAGAAGAAGATGGAAGAGAATAGGAAAATATAGGAAAATACAAAACCCTCTATCTAGGTTATAGCTTTACTCTTCATCCACACCAAAGGAGGTAAGCCATCCCTACATCTCACCTGGGGGCTTCCTCCTCTTCCCCAGCCTCCTAACTTGGGAGATCCTCTCTGCCCTGCCTCTCATCTTCCATCCATCACAGAACATAAATATAGATAAGAGTTAACGAAAAAGAACAGAGTTTAAAAATCATAGCGGAAAAAAGATTTTTAAAAGAGATAAGAAGAGAATTTTTTTAAAAGGAAATAATGACTTCTGATTTTCCACTTGGCAGTTTTGTATACGCATCTTCAAATTAATTTAAGTTGGCATAATTGCCGCTTGCCCTGCTTCACAAGACCCATTTGCTATCTCGAACCAGGTGACTGGTGAGGTGTAAGGGGACAAGCCCTCTTTGTTCAAAAAGGGCCTTCTCGGTAGTGGCACCTGCCCTGTGGAACACCCTCCCATCAGATGTCAAGGAAATAAACAACTATTTGACTTTTAGAAGACATCTGAAGGCAGCCCTGTTTTGGGAAGTTTTTAATGTTTGATGGTTTATCGCATTATTATTATTATTATTATTATTATTATTATTATTATTATTCTGTTATCATCATCATCAAAATACCCTTAAAGGCAGGAAGCTGGGATCTTCTTCCTCTGGCCCAAATTGTGATCCTTTGGCACCCAATGTAAATCCTGCTATCTTGGTGATGTGGATGGATAAGCAAAGCCAACTGAGCTTGTGACAAAAGAGGACTGGATTCTTGTGGGATGCAAGGTTAGACAGGTAGCTGATCTCTTGGCCCAAGCCTCTGTCTCCTCCTCACAGGCCCATTTGCTATCATCTCTGTGATGATCGGGAGTGTGACAGATTCACTGGAACCAAGCGAAAAGTACATGGAGGCGGTTAATGGTACGAATGTCACCATTGTCAATGAGACTCTGAGGGACGCTGCCAGAGTGGAACTGGTGGGTGCACTCGCCTTCTTGGTTGGCATATTTCAGGTGAGTGGTGGGACCCAAAAGTGTGCATGTTCTCTCTCAGCAATAACAAAGGAGGCAGGAATGAATGAATCTGTCAATTATGTCTCAGTTCATCATTTTTACAGCCTTAAGCTCAGTCCAGCCCATTTCCCCATTAGATTGTGATTATTGTAAATATATTTTATAAGTTCACACACAAGGTTGTGTACATTTCCATGCATATTTCTTCTAATATGTTTGGTTTTGCTTGTAATTTCCCCTTATATAATGCACTTTTTTTAGTCTAGCAACCTCAGAGGGCTCGTTGTCTACCCCTGTTCTAAAGTCTCAGGTTTTTCTCCGGCAACCTGACAGGCTTTTAAATAAGTCTTTATGTTCGGCCCCATCTCACAGGGACAGAACTGGTTGATCTTATGTTCTGTATTCTGTCCTGGGTCTCTGGCAAGTCCCAGCAGGCCTCATAGCAAGATACCTCAGCAATACACCCTCAGATCTACTGTGTCCCACAGGGAGATTTCTGGAAGGGAGTTGTGTGTGAGAGACAACATGAGGATGTTATTCCCCCTGCTTTCTTTTTTTTAGATTGCCCTTGGTCTGCTTCAGTTTGGGTTTGTGGCCACCTACCTTTCGGAGCCCTTGGTGCGGGGCTACACCACAGCGGCCTCTATCCAAGTGCTGATCTCCCAGCTGAAGTACGTCTTTGGGGTGACTGTGAAGGAGTATGCAGGGCCATTGTCAATAATCTATGTAAGTACAGTTGGGCTCGGGAAAGAGCAGGTTTAGGCTAGAGAGGAGTCGGTGGAGGAGTTTGAAATCTTTTGGAGCTGGAAGCTATCTTAGCAATATGCTAGATGTAAAGTCAACATTGTTGTTGTTTAGTCATTTAGTTGTGTCCGACTCTTCGTGACCCCATGGACCAGAGCACGTCTTCCACTGCCTCCCGCAGTTTGGTCAAACTCATGCTGGTAGCTTCGAGAACACTGTCCAACCATCTCGTCCTCTGTCGTCCCCTTCTCCTTGTGCCCTCAATCTTTCCCAACATCAAGGTCTTTTCCAGGGAATCTTCTCTTCTCTTGAGGTGGCCAAAGTATTGTAGCCTCAGCTTCACGATCTGTCCTTCCAGTGAGCACTCAGGGCTGATTTCCTTAAGAATGGAGAAGTTTGCTCTTCTTGCAGTCCATGGGACTCTCAGGAGTCTCCTCCAGCACCATAATTCAAAAGCATCAATTCTTTGGCGATCAGCCTTCTTTATGGTCCAGCTCTCACTTCCATACATCAAGTCAACATTACGGAGGCTATTAATATGCATGTTTGTTTGTTGTTGTTTGTTGGGCAGGTTTACCAAACAGCAGCCAGACTGTAGCATGTAGAAAAGGAGAGTTAAACCCTCCTCCCCATTTGCTGTGAGGTCCAAACAATAATAGTCTCCAGTGCTTTTTTTCTGGGGGGGGACGCAAGGGTATGCATACTCCTAAACATTTTGTGAATCTTTGTACTTTTGTTCATTTACTATATTTATTTTTCCCAATTTGAACTATAAAATGGTGATTTTCTTGAGTCAAAATGAGAGTACCCCTAAACATATTTTTTTTTAGGAAAAAAAGCACTGATCGTCTCCCTGAGGCTGCTACTTGCATTGGGAGGGAAACCCCCAAGGGTACCACTGACTCCTGCCCTTTCTTAACCACGTTCCACATGACATTGTTATACATGCTTGTTCCTCTAGCTTCTGCGAATGACCTCATCCTCTCATGCCACAGAGAGGTTCAGAAAACACAATCCAAACCCCTGGAAGCCACACGAGGGAAGGCAGTGGCCTCCTCCTGATGCTGCAGGGCTGCGTTTGCTGGGACAAGGATGGAGCAGGGTGAGGGAGGGTGAGATCAGGAGAGCAGCAGGTTGGCCTCCCCTGCCCTGGAGCTACCCCAACCTCAGAGCCACCTTGCTCTGCCCATCCCATCATGGCAAGCGCAGTGCCACAGCTTCCAAGACGATGCCAGTGCCTTCCCTTGTGTGGCTTCCAGGGATTCGGATGTTTCCAGTGTTTTCTGAATCACTAGGTATGTCTGGCAGGTGTAATAAATCCCAGTATAAAGATCCCATGCTATTTTAAGCATACACAAATCCATACATGCCAAATGCACCTGTTTCCCATTTTCTGGTACTCAGCTTTGGTAAATCACTACCCCAGTTATATCTCTGCTTTGCCTCTTTTAGGAGGATTTCGGATGCTTTATGTAATGGGAATTGGGGTTGCTTGTGCGTAAATTCCAAACTGCTCCCAGCTGTTGGGGTAGCTAAACCTTTCCCTGATTTGACAGCCCTTACAAGGCGACTGTCTCAGTCACTGGCAGAATCCGTCAGTGGGCGTTCCCTAAACTTCTTCCAACATAAAAGCTGTTTGACGCCAAGTCTCCTCCTAGCCTCTCTGCGCGGAAGTCTCCTGCGCAGAGTGGGCGTGGCCAGCGGAGGTCCTGGGCTCTCCCCGCTGGACCCTGGAGCCCTCTCTCCGAAGACCTTCCCTCCTCCCCTTCTTTCCTGGTGTCACGCTTATTTCCTTCCCCAATGGAAGTATTCTCCCTCTCCCTGCTGGTCCCTTCTCCTGCATCATCGGAGAGCCTTACCTCCGCTCTGAGCTCCGATGTCAGTTCCCTGACACTTTATTTTATTTTACTTTTTGAAAACGTTATTGGTGTGAGCATGCCTACTGTAGAAGAACTCTCCCCACCCCACCATCACCACCAGCTCCCCATAACTCCCTATAAAGACTGTAAATGTTTCTGAAAACATTTGTGGCGCAGTGGTTCTATAAAAAGCACACTTAGATTCACTGTGAGGTTAAAAATTCTTAAGCCTTGAAGGAAGGAAGCTGTTGTGGTCTGTTTACTAATAAACAGCTTTGCTTCCATAGTCAGGGCAGGACAGCCTATTTCTGAGAAAATGAATACAACAGTCAGAGAAGAACCGAGGAAGGTCAGAGAGGGGTCAGACAGAGAGGGCTCCTCCACAATTCTGCTTGTCCAGCACCCAGAAAGTTCAGGTCCAAGCAATTTTCCCCTTGTCCTGAGCTTCCTTGGCACTGGTCTGAGCAGTTTTGCTTTGCCCCACAGCTTTCCCCTGAGAAACATGATCTTTACTGCTGAATCGAAACAAATGGCAATCTATGGATTGGTCTGATTCAGCAGTAAACCGCAGGTTTTCTTGGGGGGAAGTGGCAGTAGGGAGGTGAGGTGTGGACAAGGCCTTGGTATCGGAATGGGGGTAAAACATGAAACATCCCTATTTTCTCCTGCAGAATGTTGATGCTGTCAGCAGGTTACCACTGACAATGGTTGCAAAGTGTGCCCACAGCAGAGAAAGTCTCATGGAAACGTAATTTACAGCAAAGATCAACTGGGGATTGAGGAGAATCACTTCACTTTAAGGGACAAGTGTCGGCTCCTTCAGTGGCGTAGCGTGGGTTGTCAGCACCCGGGGCAAGGCAAGTAATTTGCGCCCCCTAACCCGTGGATTTTAGCACTCGAGTCTCTTCCACTAGAGAGCTGCGAGTGCGAGCGCCCCCCCCAGATGTTGCGCCCAGTGCGGCCGGCCCCCCCTGCACCCCCCACGCTACGCCACTGGGCTCCTTTGTTTTCTTTTGTCTGCAGTCCTTTAATACTCCTCCTTTCTGCCCCAATGGACCCACAGCAAGGCATATAAAAGATTTTGGAATACTAAAACTGTTCCTCTGGTGGCTTTTATGCATGCCACGCTACGAAGAATAACTGCCATTGATCGCAGGCGTGGCTCTTTTTATTGCTGTTGCTTGGTGTTTTTCCTTGCAAATATATCTTTTTATTCTTTAAAGATGGGATCTAAACAATAAACAATTATTCAAATCAATTGAAATATAAGGAGGACAAACCAAGAAAGCAGCATAAAAAATGGAAACCCCCACAATAAAAGAGATCAGCATGTGTGTATCAAAGGAGGGTCATTAAAATTCCAGGGGTCTTGACACTAAGCCATGGTTTGAGGCACAGCAGAAATGGTGGTATCTTTAAGAAATATGGTTTGTTTACACATATTTATCCCCGAGTTTAGGTAAAGGGAGTGCAGAACATTACACTGCATTGGGGTCTCTGGTTGTTCCTCTCATGTTTCCTCCTTTCACAATTACTTCCCCTGCTTTGTGCCTCCCCTGCAGACCTTTTTGGAAGTTTGCTCAAAATTGCCAAATACCAATGTGGGCACCTTGGTCACTTCTCTGGTCGCCATGGTTTCGATCCTGCTTGTGAAGCTGCTCAATGACAAAATTGGCAAGAAGCTTCCGATCCCAATCCCCATCGAGCTTCTCACGGTAATTTATTCTCTGTATTTCTAGGATTTCTACCCTGTCCCTCTTTTTTTTAGAAAAATAAAAATAGCGTGGTGGGCTCACAAACAGTAAATTAGCAAGAAACAACATTGTAGTAGCTATTAAATAATCCTTAGAACTTTCCGGAAAAATGAATGGGATTTATTTAATCATGTTTAACAATTATAAGGAAGACTAGCAAACTAAAACAACAAAATGGCAGGAGCTAAGTTCTTATTAAAAAGCAGTATTTTAATAAGGACCACTGAAATGAAAGCACTTTTTGCTGCTTAGCCAGAAGTGAGTAACAAAAGGGCCAGGCATATCTCTCTTCGGAGGTGGCTCTAGGTTTGGGGGCTGCAACCGAAAAGGCTGTGTCTGAAGTAGCTGCACCTAACCTGGTGCCATCCAGATGTTTTGGACTACAACTCCCAACAGCCTCAGCCTGCTGATGAGAGTGGGAGTCCAAAACATCTGGAGGGTACCAGGTTTTGGGGGGTCCAAAGCGCCTACCTGCTCTGCATCCAGCGGTTGAGCAACCCAGGGAATCATCTGTAATGGAAGATGACAACCTGAAAGCCATGCTACTGGACCTTCACTTTTAACATGGAGTTCTTCTCTGGAATTGACTCTGCAGTGCTTTCTCTCCTTTATATAGCACAGTCCAGGTTAGTTAAATGGGCAAAATTGTCTTGATCTCCCCCATATTTTGGGAGGCTCTACTCAGTAGTTTTGATTGTGTTTGCATAGCCAGCAATTATCCATTATGGAAAGTCAAGGCAGACTAGTCTAGTCTGGATCAGTTTCATTCTACAAACATGGGTGCAGCTGGAGGGGGCAGGGGGGCAGCTGCCCCCCTTGATCAAGTAAAACAATAGAAATACTTAACTAACTAACTGACCAACCAACTAATCTGGCCCCCTTAACAAAAGTCCTGCCTCCCCTAACAAATAGGCTACAAACATTTAGCTTTCACTAGACCAGAGCATC
This sequence comes from Podarcis filfolensis, assembly GCF_964270895.1. Classification (NCBI taxonomy): domain Eukaryota; kingdom Metazoa; phylum Chordata; class Lepidosauria; order Squamata; family Lacertidae; genus Podarcis; species Podarcis filfolensis. The sequence goes on along the minus strand of NC_139605.1, from coordinate 41,306,248 downwards.
CCATCTACCCCTGAGTGGGAATTGCTCGTATTTACTCATGGATCTGCCAATAGGAGTTGACTTGTGACCTTTGGATATCAGAAACGAGAAGCAGAAGAGGTGACAGTTCTTAAGATCATTCATATTTGTACAAAACCAGAATACTGCACAGGCAAATCACACTGGCCTTATATATACAGTATATACATATATTTCTTCTGATTCCTCACATTTGCACAAACTCAGAAAAATGCACAGGCAGATTTACCACTGCCCGACTGTGATTTTGCACACTTATTGGGTGGGGATTTTTTTTTTAAAGGCATGCACACAGCTACCTGCACAAATGTCCTGTTGGTCTCTACTAGGCATAATAGAATCAACAAATTAGAAGGCAAGGACAAACACAAAAGGGAATGGCTACCATCATGAATGAGAAAGATCAAAGTTGATCCTTTGAATCCTTTGATTTGAATTTGAATTCAAATGCATGTGAGTGTGGACTACTCTGGTCGAATCTGAATGGGGGGAAAGTGGATGAACATAGAAACAATGCTCAGATGTGGCCAAGTCCTTCCTCTCACCCTGCCACCTGTTTTCAGATTATTATATCCACAGTGATCTCCTACTTTGCCAAGCTGAATGACAATTTTGGGATTAGCATCGTGGGTGAAATCCCCAGCGGGTGAGTCACTCTGGCTGCTTCCCATAACCACCTTAGGACATGCAATTTTTCTCTTCCTGGGTGTTGATGGGGAGATGAAGTTCTCTTGCTAGCTCTGCTGTTTTCAGAAGTTTAGGTGGTAGTGTCCTGGGAGAGGGAATTTGGAGTCTCTCCTAACAGAGAGATGCATCTTCACTTTATAGCTACAATTGATTGTTAAAGATGCACCTGTTTTCCCTGGCCTTTGACAGCTGGAAAATATTTTTTAGACCTACTCCAATACTGTAATTTATGGTGCTATCGTTTTAAATATTTGTTGGCTTTCTTGTTTGTTTTAAGAGGATATTAATTTTGTAACCCACTCTGGGACCTCATGGTGAAAATGTATATTAAGGGTTCATCCAGACTTTCACTTGATCATGTTGTGCACTGGTTAATTTATCTGGGTCGGAGAGCTTGCAAAAAGCTGTTATTACCCATTTTGGCTCACATAGTTTGAAATCAAACCATGCAGGCACAGACATGGGCCTCAAAGTGCCTTGGAAGGGGCTTCACAAGAGGTGACAATTGGCAGGTCTTGTGAAGCCCTGTGCAATGGGCTTTGCAGGCACTACCAATCAACTGATCAGTGGTACCTTCAAAACACAATTTGGCTGAGCTAAACGTTTTCTTGCCCCACTCCTGACGCCAAATATATGACATTAGATGCAAGGGTATGGCTTGGCCAAAATGACCTCTCGGGCCAGATGGGGGAGGCCTGTTAGCCCATGATGCAGAGGTTCCTCACCCCTGGGCCCCAGGAAACTAAACTGAGCTCCCTTTCCTGCCCCCTCAACCCACACCCATCTCCAGGTAGAGAAGAACTGCTCAGGGAGGCATTAAGCTTTTCCTCACTCACCTTGCCTTGTGTTGTCTGTGGACCAGAAGTGCCTCACTGCATCTGTGTTTCCTTATTGCAGGATGAGACCCCCTCAGGCCCCCAAAGTACACTATTTTGAGAAGGTGGTAGGAAATGCCTTTGCCATCGCAATGGTTAGCTACGTTATTGCTATCTCGCTCGGCAAGATCTTTGCTCTCAAGCATGGCTACAAAGTGGACAGCAACCAGGTAAGGAGGCTCTGGCCGTTATCTGGCTCCCTGGTTTTCATTACTTTCACCTTTACCCTGTCGCTGCTTTGTGTTCTCTGCCTTTGCTTCTGTTATGTTTTTCCTGGAGAGGGGTGGAGGAAGCGGGCACTGTAGAGCTGTGAAGAACGGTGAGAGCGCTTCAGGAGAACCTTTTTCCTGAGGGTTTGCTGGGTATAGGTGTTGCTTCACATGTGGCTTATCTTGCATTTTCAGGATATGGTTATCAGGAATTCATGACTAAGGTAATAAGCTGAAACTGATTTATGACCAGCATTCTGCTGAGTCAGTATGAGTCAGTACAACTGATAAGTTCAGCCAGTGAAGTAATGCGGTTTTGAGCGATTGGATCATTGGACTTCCCTTTGTGTTGGCTAGGATTATTGCATTACTTACTTGCATTGCTTACTTTACTTACTTCAGACTTACGTTGTTGCTTACATTACTTGCTTCAGACACAAACCTTCATTTATTATGGACTGGCTTTTCTTTCTGTCTTGTCCTACACTGGTCTTCAACTGGCAGGTTAGGACCTGCTAATGGGTTGCAGCCTGATCCTAGGTGGGCTGCAGCAGGAGACATACCACCATGCAAATATATGGCAAATGATTAAGAAATGGGTCTCCTAATGCGAGTTTGGGTTGAAAGTGAGGCCTGAGTCTCACTGAGCTTGAAATCTACTGTTGTGCTATAATATTGTTACTGCATTTGCATGACACATTTTCTTTGTGTCAGATGTGGATTGATCTGTAGGTGCTTCCTTCTGCAAGAAGTTGGGCTCCCTGACCCATCTTATCATCTGTTTTAATTTACCATTGGATAGTTGAGTACTTATGATACAAGTGGGTCTTCAGTTTGGGGAGCATCCATATATTCTGCCTGTCAGTCCCAGGTTGGCCATTTATACACCACCAAAGGTGAGGAAACCAAAGAAAAGACCAAACAGGCCGCAGGTGTGCATAAATTTGCAGATCTTAAACTATATGCATAGATGCACACTTAGAAATGATTGTATTAATTATGGACAGAAATGCAGCATATCCCTTGACCTGTGTGCCTGCTCAGTCTCCGGTCCGGGTGCTGTTGACGGGCATCTTCAAGGCCTGTGTTTGGTCCTTGATCTTTAAATTGGCTATGGGCCAGGCAGCCCTTAAAAGAGCAGGCTGCACAATAGGAACATCCTAGTCAATCCTTATGAGTGTCAAGCCCTGTGTAATGGGAAACTGGACCACAGAGCCATGCAGACACTCAGCCCTTCTCCATGGTTATGTCTCTTGCAGGAGCTGATAGCCTTGGGGCTCAGTAACTTCGTGGGCAGTTTTTTCCAATGTTACAGCATCAGCTGCTCCATGTCCCGCACCCTTGTGCAGGAGAGCACTGGAGGCAACAGCCAGGTACGTCCCCAATGTAAGATGTCATCTTTTTTCTGGTAGGAGCAGGTAGCAGTTTCTAAATCTAGCTGATGAGCATTGGAGCCGGGGTTGCAGAGAGAGCTCACTTGGAGCTAATGAAACAGCATCCTGGGTTAAGTTAGGTAACTAGGATTTGTCGTCCCTCTCTTGCGTCAAATGCCTAGTTCAAATCTCCCTCTCCCTGCCATTATTTTCACAGAACATAGAGCACAAATGACTTGATGTGCTGAGGATGGTTTGGCTATCCATTCACAGGGAACCGTATCCAGTCTGAGGGCAAGGCATGAGCCTAGGGGTGCCTCCAGACCATGGGTAGGCAAACTAAGGCCTGGGGGCCAGATGCGGCCCAATCACCTTCTAAATCTGGCCCGCGGATGGTCTGGGAATCAGCGTGTTTTTACATGAGCAGAATGTGTGCTTTTACTTAAAATGCATCTCTGGGTTATTTGTGGGGCATAGGAATTCGTTCATATAGTCCGGCCCCCCACAAGGTCTAAGGGGCAGTGAACTGGCCCCCTGCTGAAAAGGTTTGCTGACCCCTGCTCCAGACCGTCAAATGTTTTTCAGGAGGGATTCGAGCACCTTCTGAGAAACATGGCTTTGCACAATTAAAGTGGGTTAAAGTGCAACAATGCCCCCCTTTTTTTAAAAAAAAAGAAGCAGTCCTTTTTCCAGATTGGAAAAGCAAGGGGGAAATGCATTGGATGAATGATTCATGGGAACGGGGTATAAACACCCTGCAAGCAAATCAGGATGAATGCTCAGTATAGACCAGGCATAGTCTAACCTCCATGTCAGCTTTGTGCAATCCAAACAGGAGGAATGTTCGATAAGTCTGGAGGAGCTCTAGGCTTTTCACAAGGAAAACGAATGGAATGTCGTCAGTAGTTTAAGAAAGGGAGGGTGTATGTGTGTGCATTGAGGGGGGGGGTTCTTGCCCTTTTCTACTCCAACCAGCCTTGCACTTACTCATCTCTACACTCTCCTCTGCAGGTGGCTGCCCTGGTCTCCTGTCTCATCCTCCTAGTGACCATTTTGAAGATTGGGGCACTTTTTGAACAGCTGCCCAAGGTACGTTAAACAAACTTAGTGCTCTCAGTTTTTGGCTACAATCCTAAACATGCGGGAATAAGCTCAACAGGACTTATTTCTGTGTAAACATGCACAGGAGTATACTGTTTGTTTCATTTTACCTGTTGGTGGGATTAACTATTGGGGCAGGGGGTGTCTTTATATGTGCCAGCACCATATGTATCTAGCTTGTGAAAGACAACAGCAGCAGAGGGGCACATAGAATATCAAAGAAAACTATCATTTACACGCAAGACTAAACAGCCACATCTCCCTTTGAAGACTTCACAACTATGCAATAAAAGTCTCTTTAAACTGAGGCTTTTCTGTTGTTTTCTGTGTTGTGGGTGTTATGATACTCCCTGTTCTCTATTATATCTTTGCAATTTCCTTGTTCCTCAGGCCATTTTAGCTTCTATCATTATTGTCAACCTGAAGGGCATGTTCAAGCAGTTTAGAGATATCCGTATGCTTTGGAGATCCAACGTTACTGACCTGGTAAGGAAGAAAAGAGGAGCTCCATAGAAATAAGGGGAAGTCTGCTAGCCTGCTAGCCTGCCGTGGCCCTGCTTTGACACTGCTGCACCACACAATCAGCACGATCACGCAGTGCAGTTCTTGCTAAACTCCAGAACAGCAAACCAGAGGTCTGTCTAGCAGACACCTGGAAAAATATGTGAAACCAAACTGGTCCTCCCTAACTAAAACGCACAGGACTGCATGTTTGAATGCTTCCCCTCAGGAGTGGGGGTTTGGGGAATCCCTGCACATAGAACCCTTGAGTCATGAAGAAATCTCAGTGCTAGAGTTGTTATCTCAAACATTCTAGTTTTCTATGTGCCAGAATGTTTCTGTTGTTGTTGTTTTACCCAAAAATGAAAGTAGGGGCAGCATTCAAATATGTATTTCCTGCAGATCTCACTTGCAAATAATTTATATTTATTGAAGCATTTTCCAGACCCCTGCTGTGTGTCTGGCTTCGTTACCCCAGTGACTGTTTTGCCTGCTGCTGCTGGCACATGGCAGTGCCATAAATGTTGGCAACTGCAGCTGAGAGGCTTGGGCTCATTGCAAACTTTGCAGTGAAGTACAGAAAGCTCAGCTTACATGATCAAAGCGACAGCCTTCACAAAGGCTACCATGCGTCCCGCGGTGCATCCAGGATCCATGCTTCCTTGCATCTCCTGGTACATGCAGGAACAGCACATCCCTGGATGATTCCATGCATGCTCTTTAAAATTGCTGGCTTAAAGCTATTGTTTTAGCTCTGCTTTAGTTTTTAGGCTATCTTTCATATTTTGTTTGCATTGCACTATTTTATGCTGCCTTGTGTACTTCAGTAAAGAGTAAAAGGTAAAGGGAGCCCTGACCATTAGGTCCAGTTGTGGCCGACTCTGGGGTTGTGGCACTCATCTTGCTTTATTGGCCGAGGGAGCCGGCGTACAGCTTCCGGGTCATGTGGCCAGCCTGACTAAGCCGCTTCTGGTGAACCAGAGCAGCGCACGGAAACGCCGTTTACCTTCCTGCCAGAGCAGTACCTATTTATCCACTTGCACTTTGACGTGCTTTCGAACTGCTAGGTGCAACAGGGAACAGTTGTAGATCAGGACAGACAGTTGCATAATTCAGCAAGTTTTCCTTAAGTCTTCTGTTGATATTTGGGGGCAATTGTACTTACACTTTCTCTATTGTTTCTCTCTCTCCTCCTCCCACGCTCTGCAGCTGATCTGGGTTGTAACCTTTATAGCTACTATTGTGTTGAATCTTGACATGGGGCTGGGGGTTGCTGTGGCCTTTTCACTTCTCACCGTAATCTTCCGGACCCAGATGTGAGTATTCCTTGGCCTGCAAAGGAGAGGGGGAAGTGGGCTTGGGAATGGGCCTTTGCCAGGTAGCAGAAAAATGGTAGCATTCTGGTACCACCTCCTGGTGCCACTCAGTTAAAATGTCAGAGCTGAGCCAGGAACCCAGAAGATCAAGCCAGGAATCAGAGCCAAAGCAGAGAGCAAGCCATAGCCAGGAAAGATGTATCATTACCAGTAGTTTTAGCCTGAACAGAAGCACTTCATAGCCCTTCTTCTTAAGGACAGCCAGTGGCCAGACATTTGGGAAGAAATAAATATTAAAGGAACTGTGTTAGTCTTTGGCATTCATCAATGCAGCAGTCTGTAATGATGAAAGTGTGGTGATGACTGACCAATGTGTTCACCTCCCAGGAGATACTTCTCACCAGAACTGACACTTATCATAATCTCAGACTGGTGTATTGAACAAGTTCCAACTTTCACCCATATGAATTTGGCAACTTCTCCATCAGCATAAAATTCCAGGTGTCATGAAGTTGTTGCTAAGTAGACTGAACAGAGTCTTTGCTAATATCTCTTTTTCCATCTTCTCTAAGGCCCCATTATTCCATTTTAGGACAAGTGCCCACAACTGATGTTTACAGAGATGTAGCTGAATATCAAAAGGTAAAGTACATTTGGAAAATGACTCGGGGAGATGACTATGGAGGGGCTATATAGAAAATGGTGTGTGTGCTTTGAAAAACAAAGCACTGTGCTTCCTCTTGGACCAACGCAAACATGAGCGGGAAGAGCCAGGAAGATGTGCATGTCTAATGGAGGGCTGGGATGAGACAATCCCAAGATGCAAAACGGTTTATCCTTCTCAAGCCCTTTTGCTCACATCTTACTAGGAGCAACCTCTGTTCAACCACAAAGCATTTCACCAAGTGCTGTTTCGAATCCAGATTTCTAGCCACAGAAATCACATGCCCTGTACAAAAGCCTAGCCTTTGTTTGTTTGTTTGTTTGTTTGTTTGTTTGTTTATCAAATACTTATTCCACCTGTTAGGAGGTCCTACACATGAGTAGGCATCCAACAGAGACACATGCCCGACTGGCATGTTCTCTCCCTCCTGGTCGGTCGTTCTGGAGCTTTGAAAGCTTTCTCCAGCCCGAACATCACAGCGATTGATGCCTTGCAGACATCAGCACACTTCAGGATCAGCAGAGTCTTGGCAGTCAGCGTAACAGACCCAGTAGCGCAACATTTTGGCTAAACTACTTTATTTACATATATAGTGGTACCTCGCAAGACGAATGCCTCAGAAGACGAAAAACTCCCAAGACGAAAGAGTTTTTCGTTTTTTGAGTTGCTTCGCAAGATGATTTTCCCTATGGGCTTGCTTCGCAAGACGAAAACGTCTTGCGAGTTTGTTTCCTTTTTTAAAAAACCGCTTGAAGAGGTGCAGTTGCGACTGACCGTGCTTCGCAAGACGAAAAACATCGCAAGACGAAAAGACTCGCGGAACGAATTAATTTCGTCTTGCGAGGCACCACTGTAATACATTCGGAGCATTCTAACTCAGCTCCTTCTTCATCAGCATCAAACAGCAAAGAGAAAGAGGCAAAGGAACAAATGTCCTACATCATGGAAACACAGTAATACAAACATCCTGTCTCCGTCACTTCCCACTATGTGGAATGAAAACATACACCATCATGTGATAAAACCAATCCCATGACTGCAACACGGGGCAAGAATCCTAACAAGAAGCACAGGAGATCAACCATGGATTTACTTTCTGTTTTATTTTCACAACACCACTTTGAGGGATGTTAGATTGTAATTTGTCCACAGTGAGCTGGTCAGCTTTGTGGCTGAGCGGGGATCTGAACAAAAGTCTCCTTGGGTTCAAGCTACTGTGACACCATAATAACTCCTTGTTTTGTTCTGTTTCTAGGCTGAGGAGATCCCAGGCATGAAGATTTTCCGCTCCTCTGCTACGATCTATTTTGCTAATGCTGACTTGTATGCAGAAGCCCTAAAGAAGAAGGTGAGGAGGGTTCAGAAGATGTCCCTCATATTTCTTGGGGGGGGCAGAGTCTCTATTCCCCCAGTATTCTTAGTCCTCTCTGCTCAGATTTGATATAGAAAGGAAAGGGACTGAGGCATAGACTGAAGCCTTGTTTAGTTATTCTTCAGCCCCACCATAATCAGCATGCAAAGGCCACCAGGATGGTGTGTGTGTGTGTGTGTGAGAGAGAGAGAGAGAGAGAATGGGTCTTATTGAAGGGTTGCTGCTGGGTGGGACAGCTGTAAGATTTTTGCTTTGGAGAACAGGGTGTGGGTTTTTTCCATTTTGTTCTGTTGCTGTTGGGATTATGTTCTTATATTCCTGTTGCTGGGCCTTTATATTAACTATTTGCGGATTCTTTAATCTTAATATATATTCACTAGCATGAGCCCATTTTGATTAGCCTATTAATATTTGTGTGACAGTTTAATTTTTGTTAGACATTGTAGTTGCTCGAGCAACATTTCAAGATAATTCACTGTTTTATTATGTACACTTTTCCAATATTGTGATCTGCTTTGAGCATCGTTTGCCATGGAAAAGGGGCATACAATTAAACTCACAGCGATGGTGCCTAAAAGATATTAGCATAGTTAGCAGACAAACTATCCTGGGGAGGGAATTCCACAAGTGAGATACCTGAGCCAAATAGACCCCCCCCTGACAATAGCTGATGGAGGGCACTGGAGGAAGATCTTAGTGTTTGGGGAGGTTGATACAGGAGAAAAGTTCTCTCAGACATCTGAATCCTCAACCAGGATGGGCTTTAAAGGTAAGCACCAGTGCTTTGAATTGTGCTTGGAAACAGATTGGAAGCCAGTGGAGTCGTTTAAGAACTGGCAATACATGTTTCACAAAGTTTTGGTCCCAACCAGTAGCTTAGCAGCCATCTTTTGACCTAATGCAGCTTCCAGGCAGTCTTCAAAGCCAGCCCTATGTACAACACATCACACTGGAGGTTATCAGAGTGTAAATAGCTGTAGTCTGCTTCTCTCTATCTTGGAAGGGGCACAACAGTTGCACTGGTCTTAGCAAGATTCTTCATGCCACTGTCAATGCTTGGTCCTCTAACAATAGAGCAGGATGAATTGGCAGCACCTAAATTACTTACCTGATCCATTACCTGAGGCCACTTGGGCCTCATTTGCAGAAGCCAAACAGAATTCATAGTATGAAAGAGGCTCATAGACCATGGCTATGGGTATCACTATATAACACGTACAAGGAGCACATAGGAAGCAAGCAAACAGGCTAGAGTGATCTATACCTTGCTAAAACCAATAGCTGCTGGTACATAAATATATGTCTCTTTTTCAGTGTGGCTTTGATGTGGACCGTCTTGTTGAAAAGAAGAAAAAAGCCCTAAAGAAGAAGCAGAAGAAAGACAAGAAGGAAGCCAAGAAGGCAAAGGTGGACCATTTTCTTCTAAATTACTAATTAGTGTGTTTCCATGAAGTTTATTGTGTGTGTAGTTAATTCATAAATAATTTGAGGCAAGAAGGAAAGGCGGCTAAATCATTGTTTTCATGTGGGGACCTGTTCACACATGACACTAAGCGCACTTTTGCTAAAAGGACCTTTGGTGTTTTGTAAATACTTGCAGATTTTGTTAATACAGCCTAAGCCAGCCATGTTTTAACTTGGGGATAGTTAGACTGTAGCCCTTCAGATGCTGTCGGACTACAACTCCCATCATTCCCAACCACTGGCCATGCTGGTTGGAGCTGATGAGGACTGGAGTCCTCCAGTATCTGGAGGTTCACAGGATAGTTACCCCATTTTCAACCTGAAGTGAGATCCATTTAGGTGGGGAATCTTTTTCAGTACAAGGGCCATATTCCATTTTGGCAACCTTACAGTGGCCACAAACCAGAGGTCAGCAGGGCCAGAGGCAAAATTGGCCAGAGCAATGACCAGTAGAGTGTGTCTAGTTTCTACACATGCTCACACACCTTGTTCTATCGTGTATGTCATAGTTCAAGGACATCTTCCAGCCACAAGGGCACAGGGTTTGAAGCTTTCCATAGAAGCTCAAGCAAGATGTAACTTCCCTGTTCCTTCTGCCCTGCTGTTCTTTGTCCCAGAAGTAATTTATGGAGGTTCTCAAAATGTCACATGGAGACACAATTTCTTTGAGTTTACTCAGACTTCTGTTCTGCTCTTGTTTTGGTAACAGAAAATGGCTTCTCAGATCAAAACAGTGTGTGACTCTGGGAGCAACAACCTGGCGTTTGTGAATATAGATATGGAGGCAAGGCCACAGGTATTTATCAATCTGGGCATGAAAGAAAGTTGCGGTCAACATTTCCAGGAGCAGGCATTTAACATGATCATATGAGTAAAACCCATATGATGACGATGTTGATGATGTTTGGTACCATGGGGAACAATCTGGATTTGTTGTCTCAGGCACCAAAATGTGTTGGTCTGTCTCTGAGTAGACTTGCCGCAAACCCTTCATACTGTTGATAAAGTGACTCCCCACCAGAGCTGCTAGAAAAGTTGTGGCACAAAGAGAGGGTTGCAAAACACAAAGTGACCTGGGCTTTCTGTTTGCAATCAGTTCTATGCCTCTTCTTCACTGAGGAGCTTCCCCACTGCAAGGACTGTACGCACATCTTCCCATTGGCCTGGTTCGCATGTCATACAAAGTCAAAGCATGGCTTAGTGGAAATGTGCTGGCTCCCAGAGAAGAGGCTGTGGCTTTTTTGCTCCTCTCCTGTCACTCTGCTGCTCTGCTATGCCCTGATTTGGCTTAATGTGTCATGTGAACCTAGGCTTGTGAGTTAGTGCTCTGACCACAGGCTGACCACAAGTTATAACCAAGGTTTGTCCTGAACTACAAGCCTGGGTTCTGACAACATGTTAAGTGAAATCATGGCTTCACTCAGCACAGCAACAGAACAATCGCTGAGGAGCCCAGCAGCTGCAGTTTCCTCCCAGGAGCCCACGAGATCCTGCAATGCCATGACTTGGCTTGGCATGACATGTGAACCAGGCCAATGAGAACAGAACCTGTTGCCTAAAGGATTTTTTCTTTTAGACAACTCATAAATTGATTGTAATAAATGGAATAAACCCAAAACAATATGAGATACAAAATATCCGATAGGCTGCCTACCTGTGCAAAGAAACATCCCAAAGATGTCAGAGTCCAGCATATTATGAGGGAGATGGAAACCCCCTTTCAGTGCCAGATTTAGGGCAGTGCGGGCCGTTCCCTTGCACAGGGCTCCAAGCCAAGGGGGAGCAAAATTGAGATGATCCATAATTGAGACGATCCATTCGGGGGTGCCAAATTTTGGCCATATTAAAAAAGTTTAGCAAAGTCCACCCCTGCTCCTTTTCCAAAAGGGCTGTTCTTGTGGCTGCAGCTCTCTGTACGTCTTCTGAATAGAGATGGGTGAATCTGCCAGTTTTGGTTTCTCTTAGTTCCTCATTTCCCCAAACTTAACTTCAATTCTCCACATTTCCACATCGGTTTGTGATTATTTTTAAAGTCCTTATGAAAATTCAGCAGCATTTCAGTTCGAACTTCTAATATATGCAATTTTGCCATATATGCAGATTTTATGCAAAGCATATTTTCCCTTAATATGAATCACTTTTGTCATATTAATATAAGTCCGCTAGCTTATGCATTTTTAGGCACGCTTTACTGCGGTATGTGCATTCTTGTGCACGTTGCTTGACTAAAGAACTGCACTGCAAAATTTGCAGGTGTGAATTTCCAAGGGTGGTTGTGTTTTGTTTCATGTAGTGTTTTGGAATGTGCAAATTAAATGTGAAGTGAATTGAATTTCTCACCCACCCTTAGTGGGTGCTGAGACACCCTATGAGCAGAGCCAACCTGAGAAAACCCGATGGCCAGAACACTGTTTCATGTTGGGGGAAAATACTGTGTTTTTTCTTTCCTCACAGGAGCAGGGAGATGACACAGCAGCCACTGCTGCTAATGGAAGTGTGACTGACTTGGCCGCACAAAACCAGAGCCAGCCACAACCTTCTGGCAAACCCACTTTGCATTCCCTGGGACTAAAGAAGCCTCCTCTTCACTCGCTCATCCTGGACCTCACCCCTGTCAACTTTGTGGACACCGTCTGCATAAAGACCTTTAAAAACGTAAGGAGGGGACAACCACCAGGAGAGGGACACCCGTCATGAGAGAGTTGTTCTGTGTGCAGCCAAATCTAAAAGGCAAATCTGCCTCAGGAGGAAGACCTCTGGAAAGGGAGGGGTTTCAGATGGCCTGAGCTGCTTGCCTGCCAGCTAGATGACTGAGAGCCAAACTCCATGTGAGGTTAAATGCAGCTTTGCATCTAAACCTGTAGGTTTCTTAAAATGCAGACAGCACCAGCTAAAGGTGCTGTGAAGAGAGGATTGATATGTAGCAGGATTAGAGAAGGAATTAAGCCCTTTCCTCCCCTGCTGGAGTCCTGAGGAAAATCCCTCCTCTGAAGCTGGTATTTGTTTTGGGGTTTTGTTTTTTGCATTCCCCACTGGTGCTAATACTAACTTTAAAGGAGAGATTTAACATCATGTCTCTCATTGGCCCTTCAAAAGGGGTTTCCAACAAACTGTGGCTTCGATTACATTGTGATGGCTAATCTGTGCTTCTGAACCTTGCTCATCACTCGCTTTCATCTGTTAATTGCTTCTCTCTCTGCCAATCACATCTGTCACAGAAATTACTGGCATTTAAGACACCAAATAATCCAAATCAGTCAAAAATGTGAGGAAGGTATTTTATTTTCTCAGTTTTTCTTTGGCAGACACCTTAATCACTGTCTTTGGCAGACACCTTAATCACTACCCACATAAAATTCATTGATTTCAGCAAAAAAGTGCACAGGGAGGTCCATGCAGGTAACATGTGGGCTTTGTGGAATAACTTCCTAGTGTCTGAAGCTGCCCTGCCATGGCAGGATAGGCAAATGCAACCTCTCAGGTTCCTGCGAAGTATCTTGTCTCAGTTGTTTATGCTTGTTGTCCTTGGCAGATATTTAAAGATTTCCAAGAAATTGAAGTGGACGTGTTTCTCGTCGGTTGCCATGGTAAGGAGTTCTAGGAAGTCACGGGTCAGCCACACTGCAGTAAGCAAGTCATAGCCTGTCAGGGGCTGGACTGGGGAGGAATGGTGGGAGCCGCTGCCCCCCTTCTCCTGAACCTTCCCAAGGGCAGGAGGACAGTATTGATTTAGAACAGTGGTTTGCAGAGGGACATAGTCCAGAGGGGGAAAGCTGGGAAATACTGGGTGAGGAACAGCTAGAAGAGGAAATACCAGGAGAGAGACGGCTAGCAGGTTCAGTATCTTTGGACAGCATTCCTGACCCCCCCCCCCGCCTAAGACTAGGTGGGCTCAGAGTGATAGAACACATAAAGCAGAGGCAACAAGCTCAGATTACCTGACGTAGGAGTGATGTAGATTAATGGGGGAGGAGAGGGTGAGCCTGTACAGTGGTACCTCGGGTTACATGCGCTTCAGGTTACAGACTCCGCTAATGCAGAAATAGTATCTCTGGTTAAGAACTTTGCTTCAGGATGAGAACAGAAATTGTGTTCCGGCGGCGCGGCGGCAGCAGGAGGCCCCATTAGCTAAAGTGGTGCTTCAGGTTAAGAACAGTTTCAGGTTAAGAACGGACCTCCGGAATGAATTAAGTACTTAACCTGAGGTACCACTGTACTGGGAACAATGCCATTTCTATAAGAGATATGCATTCCTTTGTCTCTGTGCTGGTCCCGGGGGGAAGGTTACCGTTGGCATAGTCAAAGTCCGGTCCTGGGTCACTAGCCTGGAAACAGTTCACAAGGAGCGGGGCGAGGTCCGAAGCAGGAAGCCAGGCAGGGACAGGAACACTGGAGGGTCAGGTCTGGGTCCGGGCAGGAACAGGAACTCAACAACGACGTTGCTCCCGCAACCTGGGACCGGGCTGACTGGCCTTTATCTTCTCTGAGGCCAGGGGCGGTCCCGGCCCCCAGGAGACCCGCCTCTCCTGGCCTTAAGGCGAGCACTCCTCCTGGGAGAAACCAGTTCCCTTCGCCTCTCTGCCCTGAGCCTCTGCAGTTCAGGAGAGGCTGAAGGGTTACTGGGCCCAGGGGGAGACTCACCTGTAGCCACTGAGTCCTCAACCACCTCTGGAGCCAGAGTGGATTCACCTGGTGCCTGCTCCTGAGGATCTGGCACAGGTGCAGGCGCTTCAGAATCAAGGCCCTGCCCCAGTTCAGCTGGCCCTGGAGGCGGGGACTCCTGTGCAGGCTGGGATTCCTCCGGTTCAGCCTCTGAATCGGATTCCCAGGCCATAACAGTCTCTCACTGTGATTATTAAAGAAACTAACTGGTAAGAACACTCCTTTCATTTGATCTGCTTCTTCACTGCCACCCAGGGAGGGATCCGATTCCCCAAAGCTGAACATAACCTGAGAGTGTGTGCATCTTCTATCGCTGGTGATTCCTCCATTCTCGGCCTTGTCCTGGATGCGCACTTCCTCCTGCCCTTTGGACTTCTTCTGTTTCATAGTCACATTATTCCATCAAGCCTTTGAATTGGTTAAAAATGTGCTACTGAAGGGCAGAAGGAGCCAGTGATTCAGATGCTGTGGCAGAGGGCCCAGGACATAAGTGACTATAATTTGTGTTAAATGACAGTGGGACGCACAGTTGCTCATGCTAAAGTTTGAACCTGACTCTTGTTAACGATTCAGGATATGTGGCACAAAAGTCCTTGTATAACGCTGAGAATTCACTACATTTGCTTCAGCTGCTACTGGTTGGGGTCCCACAACATCTGGAAGGCATCACAGCAGCCGACCTCTGCCCAGTCTAAATCTTCCTCTGCCCCCCCCCCATTAGATCAGCAACTTCAAGAGCAAAAGTGTCTCCCATCTCCCCTGTGGTGGTAATAGCATCCGGGAATGATTTAGATCAGGGAAAGGGATGAAAAGGTGAAAGACTCTTTTCCAGAGCTCCAGTTCCCAGAGCAACTGCAGGGGGCTGCTAGTTAGCTAAGCAGACACACTCCTCACACTAAGTGGGAGGTCCTAATCGTAGATCTCCCACATGAGCATTATCCCTGGTTTGGCCCTAAGTGAAAAAACTGCCCTGTGCCCTGGCTCTTACGTCATGCCCAACTTGTGAGCTCCCAGGGGTATCTGGGTGGCCACCATTGGAGACAAACCTTTATTCTGATCCAGCCAGCAAATCCCTATGTTTTTAGCTTAGAGGGGAAAACAGGTGATAGGTAGATCTGAGCATTCATGGTTAGTGTGGCTGGCATCATTTGGCGGAAGTGGATTGAAACGGCATTCATGGCTGGCATCAGCGTGGCTGGCATCAGTGGGCTGAAATGGCACCCTCACGTGGCTTTTCCTTGTCTTTCCCCCTGTAGCTTCTGTCATTACCCAGCTGGAAAGAGGCAATTTCTTCAGCCAGACCATCACCAAGCAGCACCTTTTCCCATCTGTACATGATGCTGTTACCTATGTTACCAGGAACCGGGGAGAGAGCTTGCCACAAACTGTCACAGTATGTAGTTAGCCTTTTCCTTTCCTTTCCTTTCCTTTCCTTTTCTGGCTGGAAACTTTAGTCCTAGAAATCTCACAGGGCAATATCGCATTGCTACTTCCAAGCCAGGCATTCAGACCACAATGATGGATCTATTCCTCTACCTTGCTCAGCTCAGTCTTCCATCATATATGTCATTAGGCCTCCCTACATTGAAAGGCCAGTGCACACTCCACAGCCAGATCTGTAGAATGGGTGCACCATATCTCGAGTGTGCTAGGAAGACTCTCCCCATCCATTGTGTGCTCTGCCCATCAAATGTACATTGCTTTAACTAAGACACAGCCAATATACTAACCAGGAAGTTGCTTGATCAAATGCCTTCTTTGGCATGGACTACTAGTTTGCCTGAGGCAAGTCATTACTTCTTCGCCTTGACCTTGCTTCTACAACTGTAACATGGGACTTATCTTGTAGGAATTGCCATACCTGAGCAGTCATGCAAACCCCTAACATATGTGTTTTAATTGCAGGCAAGTCTGTTTGCACAAATGTTGGTTGTTGATCCGCATGTTCTGGTAAAATTATCCCATCACTTTTATTGTTGCAAAGAGTCTGACAAGAAAAGTGATGGGAAATTGCAGTAGAAATTGCAGGATAACAGCCTCTAACTGGCAGTGTTGTGTAACATTAATGCAGACATGTCAGGAGGATCGCTCAATAAGCCAGTGACATTGTATAACATCTGTGCAAGTTACTTGTAAATGCTCAGTAAACTGCTGGCCTGGAAGCTCCCTTAGAGGGGATGTTGTGAAAACAAGAAGCTATTTTCCATCCAGTTTGTACAAGAGTTATTCCTTAGGCAGATCTTGACAGCTTCTTTGATGGACATGTAAAGTCTATGGCTGAACAGTTGCTAGAGGAATCTATATACATCTCTATCAGAAATATGGATACCTCAGATAGTGAACAAGTAAACGGAAGAGAAATGTTGAGTTAATTCAAGGTTCTCTCAGAAATCAATTCTAGCAACTTTATTCTTCATCTTCACAGGATAACGCCACTAAAATGTAACCAGCGGAATCATCTGCTCCTCTAGTTCTCACAGAGGAGCCAGCACCTTTTCAGACGACAGTATGAACTGCCCTTTTCCAAATAGTTATGTGGGATTCTCCACCACTGGGTGGTGGGAACCTGCGTTGGCTTTTTTTGGAGAGACTTATTGGAACCTTCAAGAAACTGAGACTCGGTTGAGGGCCTTCCTGCCCACCTACTTCAAAACTCCACAATTCCTGCCAGCGGGGGGTGGGGGAGACCCCTTTCAGACATTGGAAGTGCCTCACTTGTTGCTATGGCTACTTTTGGATTTTTCCACTGAATCCTGCCAACTAATTTGGTGAAGCACAGGGTCATCTGCAGCATTCTCTACCTGTTTTAAGTGCCTATCAAGCTGGAGAGGCAGAACACTAACATATTCCCTCTGGGGGCCTTGAGTCCCTACTTATTCCTTCTCTCCTGGATTGCAATTTTAAAACCATGTCCATGGAATCTCCACTTACAAGGATCAAGTAATCAGTGATAAAAAGGACCTGTTGGAGAGCCGCCATCATCCAGAGCAGAAAAGGTGGGTCTAGACGGACTCTCTATAAAGCAGCTTTATATCTTTGAACTTGCCCCATTTCAATAGACCCTAACTACAGCTTGCTGAGACAACGTACAGGAGGCAAGGTCAAGAGGAATATTACTGCTTCTGGAAAATTATATATGTATTGAAATAATAAATGAATGGAAGTCTGACCTGAGAAAGATTTCATGTGAAAGAGTCCCACTGGAATGGGTGGAATGCGCTGGCACCCACCTCTTAATTTGTTTTAGATATGTGGAATCTTATATATCAAATGTCCTTGCCCATTTTGTATGAGGTATACATTTAGCAGAGTGCGACTAACAACTGATGTAATTGCAGAAAATATTCCGGACATACATTTTTGTTCTGCCTGAGTGTTGTTACAGTTTTTCTAAGCTTTGCTAAACTCCATTCACTTCAGAAGAAATCAATGAATGCAAACCCCAAACCCCAAGGTCAAGAAAAATGTAAATATGTACAGATTTTACTTAGAAAACTCTTTTCAGAAATGAGATACTATGTCCTTTATTATTGTTGTTATAAATTTGTGGGGGATCCCCCAAAACCCTAAAAATTAATAAATGGTAGGTTTTTGATTAATGGATGAAAGTACAAGCTGCAGGACTGTGCCAGACCAGGAATCCCTGGGCTGGCTTATGCAAACCAGCCTGGCTGGCCTAGTGCAGAGTAAATCTGTTAACAAGACAAAAGGGGTTGATGGGCCATCTGAGAGGAATCCATTGACTTGAGGAGACAGATGCTACCAAGGTCATGGTGTGTGTGTGTGTGTGTGTGTGTGTTTGAGGTGACAGGAAAAGGGAGTCTGGAAGCAAGGGGTTCTGGGAAGGAAAAAGAGGAAGAAAGGCTGGGATCCATCTTTGGGGAGGCTGGCTGCAGGCTGGATGGGAGAGATGCCTTAGACTCCAGGGCTGCACTTCTGCAGGGTACAAGCATCTCCTGAAATGACTATGCTTGAAATGACCAAGATCTGGACTCCCTCCATGCAGACTGAAGGTGTAAATAGGTGAATAAACCGTATTTCTTAAAGCCACGATAGTCTCCGTTTTGTCTCAATTTTCCAAAGGACCACAGACCCTGGGTGACTGCCTGGAACCCCATGGACTCTTGCCGCTAACTGACCCACATACACACACAGAGGCACACAACTTTTGTAACATTATCTCTCACTTATGCAATTTATGGTTCCCATCATACCAGATTATTTCCAGAATAATCTGCCCAAGTATTAGGGCAGAATGGAACAGCAGTTCATTCTCAGATGCATTCATAGCATGGTCAACAACTAATGAGAATTTTAGACATCACGTGTAAAATAAGTTAACATATCAAATCTAAATAATGAAATGAATTATTATCCAAAAGCTGCTAATTACCATAATGGCCAAGCCACACACGAGTCTCTATGGTCTAGGCACAGATTGGTCCAATGCACAGCCCAAAGGCCACATGTAGCCCTGTGTAGGGAAGTTTTTAATGACTGATGTTTTAATGTATTTTTAATCTTTTGTTGGAAGCTGCCCAGAGTGGCTGGGGAAACCCAGCCAGATGGGTGGTAGACATAATACATCATCATCATCATCATCATCATCATCATCATCATTATTATTATTATCTGCAGCCCTCAATGCCTTTTTTTGTGGCCCTCAGTAACATTTGACACACACACCCGGCCCTTGTGCTGCCTTTCCAAAGCCGGGTATGGAGGCACTGGGCTTTGGGAAGGAGACGTGAGGGCTCTGACAGAGTCCTAGAGTTCTCCTGTCTTTCTCAATGCCTAGTTAGCACTTTCCCAGCTTTAGGGAGAAGCTGGGAGGGCTCTAGGACCCTGCCTGAGCCTAGAGCCTCCTTCCCAAAGCCCAGAACTTCACTTAGCCAGCTTTGGGAAGACAGCACGAGGGTTGGGGGGGCGCGTGTCAAATTTTGGGCTTGCTTCCCCCCACCCCACCCCCACCTCCACGTGACAAGGCTATGAGCAGCCTGCAGGTTCCATGTTCCTTGCAGCCATCTTGGTATGAAAAGCTGGGCCGCCCTGCTAGGGTTTACACATCACCCCAAAAAAGGACTAAACAAGACAGGGATTTGCACGAAATGCTAATGAATATGTATATATGCAAATTTAGAATGACTATAGCTCAAATAACAATAAATCCATCTCAGCATAATGGGGAAGACTGTGAGCTGTGTGGCAGCTCAATCTGCTGTCCATGAGCTTGCTGTCGATGGGCAACTTCAAGGCCCCTCCTGTCCCCCTTCTTATGGCAGAGCAAAACATTTGGCACCAGCTTGTCTGCAGGAGTTGCCAGAAGGAGGTTACGAGGCGCCATCCCACCAGATTCATGTAGGGTTTACTCCTTAGCCTTTTCTTCTCCTGAAGATATCCCGCAAGGCAGTGGGGATTTAGGATCAGAGTTTTCCTTCTGGTTGTGCTATGGACATGGAAGGGGAAGCGAGGCTGCTTCACGGCTCACCATTAAAGGGTACCTTCTGGTACAGAATAACACGCCTTGTATCTCACAGCTTGAAGGATAACCCTTGGTTGCCCTGGATGGAAGACAGAGAGGGGCGTGCAAAGGTATACACACAACAGGCAAGTAAAAACTAGCCGACTGGACAATGGTAACGTTCACACCCATTGCTCCGCCCACTTTTGCTTCTTGCCCCGCCCACAACTTACAAGTGGCCCCAAGCAGGTTGCCAACAAGGGAATGTGGACCTCAGGCTAAAAAAGGCTCCATGCTTCTGCTATGCAGAAGAGAGCCTGATTTAGTTCAATATAACTTTCGTGGCTATATGGGATTGCAGATAAACAATGTAACTGTACTTTTAATGTTTCAGTGTTAGCAGTTGCTAATGCATAAATAATAATAATCTCTATACATTCTGGCAAGCGACCTTTGGATTTCGGCTTCAAAGCTGCCAGAAGATAACTTCTTTTCAGATAAATAAGGGATGGTAAATCAGGGATGGTAAATTGCTATAAATCTAATCCTGGGTTTTATTAAACATTGTCCTGCTTTGTTTTTACTAGCTCACCCCATCTTTTCTTAAACAAGCCTTACATAGTTTTAATTTGGATGATTGATGTGCTCCTTTAAGAATCCTCCCACCTCCATTTAAGTCCCCTCCAGTGACTCAGAATTTTACCCAAAGCCCAAAGGCCCAAATGACATTACATTTGACTGCTGAGACAAAAAAAGTTGAATACAACCTAAATAATACATAAAAGGCCTTCATAATTAATTCACCAGGAATTTTCGGCTTCATTGCTCAATTGAGTGGTGGTGCTGGGGAGGCTAAAATATAATTTATTTATTTAGAAGATTTCTAACCTGCTCGTTATTTAAAAAAAAAATATATCCCAGAGTAGGGCACAAAATAACTGACAAAGCACATAATAAAATGTAAGTTATGCAAAATAATATAACATTTTAAAACATTGACAGCAGCAAAACACATTAACGGAGCAGAGATATGAGAAGGTTGCTCGGGAAGAAATGTGGCCCTAAGCAGTGGGGGACTTTGGGCTCGTGCTCTTTGCTATGCTAAAATTCACACACACACACACCTCTCGAGCTCTGTTCTGCAGTATTCTTGTGGCATCCCTTGCAGTGCAGCACCCAGTACAACCACATTGGTTGTGCTACCCTAAAACTTCCTCTGCCCTCAGGTTGAAAAAGGTTCCTCTCCCCTGGCCCAGCCACAGTGTTCTGCAATAACTGAAACTTCCAAACCAAGCCCCAAAGCAGCGCCACTTAGAGCACATAGCAGTAATGCAAACACGAGGTTACCAGCACATGAAACACTGTGGGCAAGGTATCCCTGCCAATGATTAGTTGTAGCTGATCACCCTTGGCCACTGTGACTGCACTAAGCTATGTCTCAGGCCTGCCCAGGCAAGTTTCTTGTGTGCGCACGTGCACTACAAACTGGTTCTTACCATTGTCTGAGTCCTCTATCCCATATCCCGCAAGTGTCCCAGAAAAACCAGGACATCCCGTTTTTTTCTCGTGAGAGAATGGCTGACATTTTGGAAGCAGTGATCCTGAGCATTTTCTCACCATGATATTTCCTGGGGCAATGATCTCGCTCAGCACCCCAAAGCGCTTTTTTGGGGGAGAAATCCGGGTGTGAAATTGTGCGAGATCATTATGTCCAAAACAGCTGCCATCCTCTCATGAGCAGAAAACAGGAAGATGGTGTCAAGGAAGATTGTGTCCCAGGATTTTGCTGTTGAGGTGTTGGAAGGTATGCTAATATCCCACTTTACACATTGGCAGTAGCAGCACTGATGATGGGGAAGAAAGGTAAAAGGTAAAGGACCTCTGGACGGTTAAGTGCAGTCAAAGGCAACTATGGGATTGCGGGGCTCATCTTGCTTGCAGGCTGAGGGAGCTGGCATTTGTCCACAGACAGCTTTCCGGGTCATGTGGCCAGCATGACTAAACCGCTTCTGGCACAACACAACAACGTGACAGAAACCAGAGTGCACGGAAACGCCATTTAGCTTCCCGCCACAGCGGTACCTATTTATCAACTTGCACTGGCATGCTTTCGAATTGCTAGGCTGGCTGAAGCTGGGACAGAGGAACGGGAGCTCACCCCGTCATGGGGATTTGAACAGCCGACTTTCCGATCGGCATGCTCAAGAGGCTCAGTGGTTTAGACCACAGTGCCATCCTCCTGATACCAGTGACACTGATGCTAACTTGGTGGTGAGGTTCAGGCTACAGAGGTGCCCCATTGGGACCAATTTGGCTCTCTTGCTGGTGCCACCCATGCAGCCTTGATCTCCCCAGCACCTATCCTACCCTGTCCAAGTAAGCAGCAACAACACCAGTGTCAAGGGGGTGGCTCTACAGCTTCACCCCCTGTGCAAAGTGCAACAGCACAGAACATTCCATGTGCAGTCTAAGGGTAAGTGTTAAAGTCAACTAGCCAAGAGGTGGACAGTTGGAGGTATTGCTTAGTAACCATGCATAGTGGTGTGATATTTGATGAGGTAGCACGTGCCATAATTGGTTGGGTAGTTCTGAGGGAGTTTTCCTCTGCATGTTTAGCTGAATGTCTCCCTGCTCTACAAGATCTGAAGTAAAGCAAGGCAAAACCTCTCTGTTCCTTTCTCAATTATCCTGTTTTTTCCTCAGTAAAGAGATATCAAGATTTCTTTTCTCTCTGGACTCCATCTGCTTTACCGTAAGTGACTTTGCTAACACCCCCCCACTCAACTGCTGTAACACTGGTGAAGGCTATTTCCTGTCTACTGTAAACTCTATAGGTTTTCCGAGAAATTGCCTGTCCAGTTTTTGTTTTATTTTTTTACCGAAACGGCTTCTGAAGCAAAGCGTAAACCACCACTGTTTCCTTTTAAAAAAAAAAAAGTTTGAGAATGTTTAGTCTTACTCTGAATCTATTTGTGCTTATTATAGAATAGTTACAACTCATCTCAATAAGCAGTTGTAGCAGTGGCTGAAAGGAAGATAGTGGCCTCTAGCGCACAGTGGCACACATGACAACCATTTTCAAAGGGGTGTCTCCAAAACTGCCCCAAGAGGCAAAGTAAGGTCAAGGGTTTGCTGATGATGGATACTGGAAATAGGGGCTCTCCCCTGGTAAATAGTTTTGCAAGCTAATATGGTATGGTGGTTAGAGTGTTGGACAAGGATCTGGGAGGCCAGAGTTCAAATCCTCACTTGGCCATGAAGCTCTCTGGGCGACCTTGGGCCAGTCACTGCTACTCAGCCTAACCTACCTCACAAGGTTGTTGTGGGGATTAAATGAGGAAGAGGAGAATCACATATGCCACCTTCAGCTCCTTGGAGAAAAAGGTAAGATATAAATGCTGTAAATAAGAAAAATGTTTAAAATGGACAAAAACAGATTTCTTGTCTCCAAATAACCCTGCTCACATAGCAAAAAGGGGTTTCCAGTCTTCTGTAACAATAAGCAGCCCAAAGAGGACCAAAAGTGCTCAGCAACCACAGAATGCGGCCTGGCTGTTATGGGAGGGAACGGAAAATAAGGAGAGGGGCCAGAGGGAACGGAATGGAATACCCTGGTAGAGGGCATAAAACACTGAGAGGGGCAGCGCATATGTTGGGATGGACACGTTTCTTGAACAGGCCTGGGGCAAGGTGGCGGTGAGATCAGGGCTGTGGTTGAACCGGCAGAAGAGCCGTATTGCCCCGACCTCACCATAGCCCTGTCCCCAGCCCCATGCCGGAAAGCAGGAGCAGCACAAGTGTCAGGATGGTGGCTTCATAGCTCCATCTCACTAAACATAGCCACTACCGAACCCTGAACATCAATGCTCCACACTGAAACATCATGTTGCAGGTCCCACTGCCTTGAAGAACCTTTTGTGCAACAGGTGGATGGGGGGGGGACGTTTTAATAATCGTTTTAATATTTTCCCGTTTAGATTAAAATGAGGATAAAGAGATGAATTTTTAGAAGTTTGATTCTATTAATGTTTGATTGTGTGTGTGTTTTTAATAATTACTTTCCCCGTTTTTAGCTGCTTTTATTTTAGTGGTAAGCCGCTTTGAGTCCCTGTCAGGGGAAAAGGCAGAGGCGAAACTAGGCTTTATTTCACCCTGGTCAAAGACCCAATTTGGAACCCCCTCATTATAAATCCTCTCTCCCAGGACAGCGGAAGATTTTACCAATGGCCTGTCCATTTAAGGAGATGGGTTCTTCTTTTCTTCAGCCTCCCTAGCTTAAACTTTTTATGTTTAAGAGAAAGAATTCAATCTTAGGAAACACACAAGCAGGGGGTTATATTCTAGGCTAAGTTTGAAAGAAACAGCATGGGCTTCTGCCCTCATAGAGTTAGAAGCTTCGCCAAAGGCACTGCTAGCTCCTCTTGACACACTTCCGGTCTAAAATGGAACAAGTTCTCCACTCAGGCTTCCCTTGCGAGATATATGCCTCTTCCCTCTAATGACGCAAGCGAGCGACGCCCATAGAGAAGCCCGTGACCAACGGCGGCCTTCAATCTTTTACCGTAAGTTTAGCCTGTGTGTGTGACTCTTAACTCTTTCTTATCTCTCTCTCTCTGGTGACTCCCTCTTAATACAGACGTCTACGGGCCCTACCATTTTTCTCCTGCGCATGCGGATGTCTTGCCTCATCTCTGACTTTTTCCCACCCCTTCCTCCTCCCGCGCATGCGCTCTTCTCTCTCCTCCTGCCGAGCTGCCGGGGTTAAGGCGGCAAGATGGCGGCGTCCTCTGTGTGCCGGGCCGCGGGTTGTGTGGCCAGCCGGGCACTTCTGCGGGGTCCTCACGCTCCGGTGAGTGCCTGACGGGTGGGCCGCTGACGGAGTGGAAAAGGAGGAGGAAGGGGCGGCGGTGGTGGGTAGAGGGGGAGCGGACGAAGCGGGGAGTGTGTGCGGAGCCCGGGGGGAAGCCGCCCTCGAAGGTCACGGCGCCCGTCCAGGCCGCCCATTTCACCAGCCGGGCGAGGCCTAGTGGCTGAGAGCTGCCGGCGATGGAAGCGCAAATCGTGACATTCCACACATATCGTGGGTTGCAGGCCCCCCCACCAACCTTCACCCCCCCCCCGCTGCTGCTGCTGCTGGGGCGGTGCTCATTTTGACAGCATCGCCACTTACCCTCCCATATCCCCACATTGGCCGTGTCCTTTGGAGCAAAAATAAAACGTGCCTCTGAGCACCTGCAGAGTGTTTTTCCTGCGCGCCGAGCAGCCTTTCTAAGACTTCATAAGAACGGGCAGGGTTTCTTACTGAAGTCAAGCGGTGCAGTTCTTTTTAGGCGTGTAGTACTGACCACATCTTGCTGGGTAGCGTTCTGGGAACACAATCCAAAAAAAGAGGAAGAAACATGTTTTACGAAACGTTTGTGGTGGTAGACCCAGAGCTCTTAAGTTCATCGTTGAGCTAAAGTGAGATTGGGCAGAAGTTGCCAACTTGCCACCGCTATGCGGATATAAAAATCTCTCCGTTTTTGTATTTGTGTTGCAAAATAAGCTTCTGATGTGCACACATCAGATTTGATTCATGGGATAATGGAATTAGGAGTTCAGGGCATCTAATGAAATTTGGGGTTGTTTTAATTGTTAGAGACGTTTCCCAAATGATTACATTGAATTTAAATAATGAGCTGTCTCTGTCATCAATCTGTCTAAAAAGATAAGCATTATTTTGACTTAGTATTTGGGGCAAGTTTAATACCTTTAAGTTTAATGTTCTGCTACAGATAATTTATATGCCTTGTGGTGTTCATTTGTGTATTTCCCCAAGTGCATTTGCAAAGATTTAATGTAGCCATTCACAAGTTTATTTGGGGGAACCTCTGCACCTCATTTTTCACTTTAAAATATGTACTTTTCAGTACTGGAAGAAAGATTTCATAAAGCATTCTTTTTAGCTAATAGTACAATGATTGTAAAGCTTTTTTTCTGCAAATCCTCCTGAACAGGTAATTTTGGAGTTGATGTATTTGGCACCGCTTTGTGGATGGATGGCATTGAGGTCTATGAAATGCCTGCTTCCACTTGCAGTTTCAGTGGCTAGGGAGGCATGGCATAGAATTGCTCATCATTACACTGTGATGGATGCACATGCTAAACTAACTGGTGGGCAGTAAAGATGTAGGTTATAGTGAGATTTATACATTAAAACAATAAATGGGAGTGGATGGAGAATTTGTCATTTTCAGTTTTGTAATTTAGATACCACTTACCTGCTACTGCCAAATGGCAATACATTATCTTTAATAGCACCTTTTAGTGGCTATTTATAGACCATTGACTTTGAGTGCCTTGTACTCTCCTTTATTGTTGAGGCAAATAACTGGGTTTTTGCAGATGGGATGTTTCAGATCTTAGAGACAAAATGAATAAAAGTGTGCTACATTCAGCTCAGTCAGTGGAAAGTAGCAAAGCCATCTCTCTGTAGTTCTTCTTTATATTTAAAATTGAGATTGATTGAACAAAAATTTATTTTCTGCTGTGTTGGGCTCTTATAGGAAGGATTTGGTTAGGTCAATTAGATACTGGTGATGTAATACAGTGGACGCTCAGGTTGCGAACGTGATCCGTACAGGAGGCACATCCGCAACCCGCAGCGCTGCGTCTGCGCATGAGCGGGTTGCAATTCATGCTTCTGCGCATGCACAAAGCGCCGAAACCCAGAAGTACTTCCGGGTTTGGCGTGGTGGGCAACCTGAAAACGCGTAACCTGAAGCGTCTGTAACCTGAAGTATGACTGTACTGAAAACTCCATTTAGGTATATGATTTATGCATATCCCATGATGTCCTCTTTCTGATCAGAAGTTATTTTTTGTAATAACGCTGGGATTTTTTTTGGTGGTGGTCACATTTCATCAGGTGTTTCTGTAACAACATAAAATTGCATACAAGTAATTTTTCACATGTATCTGATGTCTTATTTGACTCTTTGTGTATTTATCTTGTTATTTGAATTATGCTTTTGACAATAAACTTTCTTTAGCCAGCTTTATGGAGTTTGACAAGAAGAGGAAGCACTGCATCTTATGCTCAGGTGCTGCATAATATTCCTGAGACGCATGTCACCACTCTAGACAATGGCTTACATGTGGCTTCTGAACAATCTGGCCAGCCTACTTGTACGGTAAGCATAATATGGGGTTCTGAAAATTATTAGAGTCTCTGTTGTTTCACTTGGGCCTATCTTCAGTTAAAGTTTGCTATTTTTTATTGAAGCGCATAACCTGCCATCTTTCTGAGTTTCAAGTTAAAAAGTACTATTTTTGAAAAACAGAAAAGATAATTCTAAAAGATAAATATCAAACTAAATGAGGAGCAAACACTAAATAATTCCTCTCAATGATTCAAAAAATGTTCAGTGACTCTCCAGGAAAAGGAATTCACAGCTATGAAGCAGCAACTGTGCATCTCTTCGGACTTTGCTTGCTTGTTCTTTGCTTGTTACTGATCAATGGCAGTGATTCTCAGGCTTTATTCTGAAGAATCCTAAGATTCCTGTGGAAACTTATCTGGGGCTTCTCCGTGAGAAGGCCAGAATGACAGGCAAATGTTCCTGAAACATGCCCAGCGCAACTGATCTACTTTTCAGTGTATAGCCGTTGAGTGTTTTCTTGGGTTCAGTTTCAGTTCAGGCAGGGCAACAGTGAGGACCAGCTGGCTGAGCCATTCCCTAAAATATGCTTCAGAATCTTCTACAAGGCACACAGGACCTCTGACCTCAGTAGACAAGTCAACGTGGAAAGATTTTTCTCAAGGTTAATGTCTAAAAACAACTTACCTAGAGTGGTGATAGACATTGTAAGAAGATACAGGAAGAACGTATCTTGGTTATATGAGGTTTGAATGGCTCTGAAAAATGTATGAAAGGCTAGTGAAATTCGGGAGTGTATTATGCTTTTTACATCCTATTGGCATATTTACTGGTTTCTGCCCATTATAGGCTTCAAATATTCTTCAACAGCAGCCCTGTTTTTAGGACTTATTATAATGGCCACTTCATAGTTTTAAAGACAGTTTGCTGCTAAATGAAAGAATTGCTCTTCTTACTAAAACACTGTTCTATAATGTAACTGGCTCACTTGGAGTACCTTAAGGCCATGGAGTAGAATAAATAACTTCAGCCAGATTGCTAGAAATAGAGACACCTTTATAGTTCTAATAAGCCATTCCTAGGCATAAAATAATAAAATGCAATATATGACAGTATTTTAAAAGCCATTGCTGCATATAATCAATGGGATAGAAATTAAGATTTTAAGAGCCTAAGATAATGAAAAGGTCTTAATCTGGCATGAAAACAGCCATAAGGAAGGTGCCAGGCAAGCATCTTGGTGGTGGCTATTCCACACCAGGGGTGCCATCACTGAGGAGGCTTTAGAACCAAACCCCTGTTGTACTTTCAGTTCCAATTATGCTTTGAACAAATTCAATTAGTAGAAAGGCTGTGCCTCAGTAAGAAAAGCCTCTGTAAACTACAAAATACAGGGAGAAATAGGGATTTAAGAGTGTAATTGTCATTCTCTCTGTAGTGGAAATTGTAGCTAAGCTACTGCTTTCTGTGCACTCTGTCTTAATAGCAGACAAATGTCTGGAAAATTGGTCTAATATGTAATGTATTTACTCACTGTTTCTTTTTTGTCAGGTTGGGGTGTGGATCAGAGTGGGAAGCCGCTATGAAACTGAGAAGAACAATGGAGTTGGCAACTTTGTGGAACACCTGGCTTTCAAGGTGAGGTGACAAGTTATTCTCTTCTCAGTATCTTCTATATATTTTTGGAGAGTTGTTTGTCTGTTCACTATGCGTTTGGCGACCTCTAAGGCTATTGTAACCAAATTTTGCATGATATTTCCTTAGATCATGGAGCAGGCTTTTGTCTTGTTTGGATACAGTTGATTGGCATTTCGAATCCTGCTAGCCCCGTCAGCTAGAGTTCTGTTAAGCAAGGATCTTTCAGTCAGAATCCTTGGGATCTTAGCAGCCTGCTCTCCTGCCTCCTTCGCTAAGCTTGATATTACCTCTGATCCTTTGTATCCCAGTCCACAAACAAACCAACATCAAAGATACATACTTTTGCTTTAATGCCTTTTACAGACCAGTATAACTGGAATTCACACTTTACCTCGTTTGTTTTTTAGTATCTTATGAGATATTTACTAGCCAGCCAAGGTAAGCTCTAGGAAGCAAATTAAGCCCATATTCCCTCCCAATTTCTTTAACAGAGTCTGATTTCTTTACAACCCACATAAAGATAATCAGGACAATACTAGTTAATAGGAAAAAAGAAAGACCAGCATTGGCAATGAGCGCATGACTTTGCTGTGATCTCTGTCAAGGACTTCTAGAAAAATCAGATTGATTGGATCATACCTATCTGATAGTTTCAGTATATTTGAGAAGAGCATGAATAACCTTTATAACGCTGCACTGATTCTTCTCTGATCCACCATGATGTGTGTCTGTAAATTTAATCAGCCTGTTCTTAATTAATGTTTCTCCCATTATTCTCTGTGGCTGAAATCAAATTCTCATATTCCACTTTGTTGAGGAGAAAGAATAAAAATGTAATAAAGTGATTACCATGTCCTTTGTGTGGTGAATATTATTTGTACATATCCTCATGCAGGGAGAACTTGTGCTCACCACATCAGAGTGAATTCTTCAAATGCTTAGCATTTTTAAGGCATTCTGAAAGAGACTACTTTTTAAATAGTTTTTTTTAATGGACTTAAGACAAAAGCTCTGTGGCAGTATTTTGTGACAGTGTTGAGTTGAATTTATGTTCTGTTGTGCAATTTGAGAGTTTCCACATATGTTAAAAATTCTGGTGCTTTAGCTACTGATTATGTACTCATTATGCCCCCAGATATCCAATTGTTTGTCTATCTGTATTTCTTTAGGGTACAAAGAAACGCCCTGGTCCTGAATTTGAAAAGGAAGTTGAGAGCATGGGTGCCCATCTCAATAGTTACACCTCTCGTGAGCAGACTGCCTTCTTCATGAAAGCGTTAGCCAAAGATTTGCCCAAAGGTAGTGCCATTGGGTTGTGTTATTTTGGCAGGCGGGGATATTGCTTTCTTTGCATTTGTGTTTAATTAGCTTTCAAAGGACAAAACAAATCCACAGGGTTTTTGTAGAAGGCTATATTTTAATTGCACTTCCACACAAAATAATGGCTTTTGATTTAAGCCAATTTCAGTCAGCAGGAAGCAATTTTCCACATGACAACAGTGCATTAACCACTTGGCAGCCTGTGTGTTGTGGTTTCCTAAAGGAAGTTGCCCAGGGCTGGACAAATGGTTACTTTATTGCTGTCAAGAAGCAATTGCTTTCAGATGGCCAAAATGGGCCACAATAATCCCAGCAATTATCAAAAGATGTAAAATTGTCCTGCCTTGGCAGAAATTTCACTCTTTGATTATTTCACGAAATGCTAGTTGCATGGACCACCTACACTATATGCTAGCAAAAGCTTTGTAGTTTAAGCACTTGAACTGTTCATAACAGCAACTGAGATGCAAACCCAAATGAGATGTTGGATTTTGGGAGGTGTAGGGATGGAGAATAATAGAAGCAGGGGAAGTATAAAGCCAGCAGGTTGGAGAAAAATGACAGGCAGGAAATAAGATGGAGGATGTGTTCTATTTGTCATCACTGGGGGGCTGGCTGTGTGGTAGCTTTATGATGCCATAAATGCTATATGCCGGCAGCAGTGTTAGAAACTGAGATATGAAAGCTAGGAGCTAAATGGCACCTTAAACCTAGGTTATGGGCACAACAACAGAATGTCTAGGCATGCTTTTTAATAACAAAAATACAAAGCTGAAAATGAATGAACAGCAGCTAAAATATTATGTTCATTTTTCACATAGTCTAGTCCTTCCCTTGCCCACCCCCCTAATACTCTTAAGAGGGTCTTCTCCAGTCTTAAGAGAGTAGCTGGAAGTGGGGAGGTAGAAAAAAGGTACTCCTTTCCTTCCATTCTACAGTTTTAATCTGAAAATTTGGCACAGTACTATGCTTAGAGCTCAGAAACTGCTTGATCTAATGAAATTTCCTGTCGCAAAATGCTCCTAGAACAATGGGAGTTCCGAACACTGGCCAGTGGTTTCCACTTGATGGTCTGTGGATCCCAGAGTGCCTTTGGTACATACCCGTCAAATGTCCAGAACATCCCATTTTGGGGGGCCGTGCTCTCACGTGAAGAGCACAGCACCCAAAAACATGTGAGATTGCAGTGCCCCAAAACACATGTTTGGGGCACCATGCTCTCGCACAGGTCATGTGACTCATGCAGGAGTGCAGCCCAGAAGATGCACGCCCCAGTTTTGCACTGGGAGATGTTGGTGGGGGGAGGGGTATGGTGGCACCATTCACATACCAGAAACTACAGCAGAGAAACCCGCATTTTCAAAAGTAAGGTCCATGGCTTGGCTTTTGAAAAACAGGAGAGTCGCAATTATTAGCTAATTGGGAACCACTACTGCTTATCTGTGTGCAAGTTCCTTTCTCGCCCAAGAATGTCTAGTTGTCTTCTCCATTCAGTTTAGCAAGAAAATATGTCTTAAGTAGCATGTCTCTTCCCACCCCCACCCCTTGTTCTTTTCTTTTCTTAGCAATTGAGATTCTGGCTGATGTAGTGCAGAACAGCAGCTTTGAGGATTCCCAGATTGAAAAGGAGCGGAATGTCATCCTTCAAGAAATGCAAGAACTTGATGGCAGCTTGTCCCATGTTGTCTTTGATTACCTTCACGCTACAGCTTATCAAGGCACTGCTTTGGGTCGGACTGTTGAAGGAACAACAGCAAATGCAAAGTAAGGAGAGCTTATTTCCTGGCTAATAAAGTGCATCTGAAATCATTTCCCCTCCACTGCTGGGTTATATTTTATGGAGGTTCTTGTTTGAAGTAAATAACTGAAATAAATGGTAAGGTGTACCATACAATACATAAGGTAGCAAGGGCCTTAACAAAAGGAAAGAGAAGGTGTGTGTTTACATGGCAAGCATAGGATACTTTATACCAGGTTAGAACGTTGGTCTACCTAGCTCAATATTGTTGACACTGATTGACAACAGCTCTCCAGGGTTTCATGCAGGTGACATTCTTTGTCCTACATAGAGATGCTGGAGACTGAACCTGGGACTTCCTGCATTATTTTAACAGATGTTGAAAAGATGAGGGATAATGTCTTTTCAACAACAGGACTAAAAGCTTAAAATACTAAACTTTAGAAAGAAGTTGCATTTGACAGCAGATCAGTAGTGCAAGATGTTGCCAAGGACTTGACAGTCTGTATTTTTACAACTTTTATTAAGAATTTATCACTGTTTTTCCCGTTTTCCAAATAAAGCACTCTGGGTGAGGAAGAGTGGCTTGTCTAATACTTCCCTTCTGAGCAGAGATCCAGATTGGCATCTCTTCAGGTCCAAATCCAATGAAATGATTATCATGCTAATATCCATGTGACTGAGACATTGATTACAATCCTGTGCACAGTTATACATATTTTAGAACCATTGTTTTTTTTTAAAAAAAAAAACAGGAATTAAGTGTCCTAAGCAAGTTTGATTGCAGCTGCTATCTGTTAGGAAGGAAAGGTAGGGTCTCCAGAGTCCTTAACATAGGAGTGCTTGACTTGCAGTGGTGTAAAAACTGCACAAGAAACTCATCTCTGCATATTTAATGTATTTTTTGTATTTTCATTAGGCATTTGTCCCGTGCAAATCTAACAGAATATGTTGAGACTCATTACAAAGCCCCTCGCATGGTCCTGGCAGCTGCTGGAGGTCGGTACTAGTTTACTGTTAGGAATAGCTCATCTTTCTTAGACTGGCCTGATGTACAATTATATACCAATGTCAATAGGATTACAGTAGGGGCCAGCATAGAGCAGATGGCAAAATATCTCAAGTCAGATCAGCCCATCAACTTCCCCTGGGAAGCTTAGAATCATGGCTAAATCGTATTCCATGTCTTTTGAGTCCATGTTATGATTGAATGGACCACATTCCCAGTTTTGTTCCTGCTAGGGCAGCATAGCGAAAATGAAATCAATAGGGCCTAAACTAACAGATAGGCTTGTTTACTTTTTTCCAGTTTCACATGAAATCAGATAAAATGTTTTTATGTAGTAAAAGACGTTTGAATAGATAGACTTGGTGAATAAACTTTCATTGGGGTGGGAGAATTAACTTTCCTGTGACAATATGCACTGCGTAAACTTCTGCTAAACTACTTTTGCCCAAAGAGCTATCAGAGAATAAGATTTTAGCATGTTATGCAGCTGACAAACAACAAAAAATTATTTTTTGTATTCTTTCTCGAATACAAAGTATTGTTGTCACTCCTTTTGCTTTCTTTACCAGGGGTCAGCCACAAAGAAGTCGTGGACCTTGCCAAGCAGCATTTTGGCAACGTTCCCTATGAATACAAGGAAGACACAATTCCCATTCCTCCGTACTGCCGCTTCACTGGGAGTGAGGTAGAGTCCTAAATACTTGGCATCCTCAACAAGCAGAGAGTGAATCTCAGAAAGTGTCGATTTCACTTAGGCAGTTCTTAATAGTGATAAAATAGTTTGCCGACTCCTTTAGTTTAGCAAAATTGTATTCTAGTCTTGAATTCACCACCCCAGAATATAGCCTCCCTCCTTTTTTTGTCAAACCCCTCTTTTTGGACAAACTATTGTAAGAGGCTGCTCTGTAGTTATACATATTTTGAAGCTGAAAACCCAAGTATAGGATTGGAGTGTGCAGGCACAAAAATCCTGCATACGGATTCCTGTGCCTCCCTATTGTTTAAACTTGCTCTGCCCTCTTCTGTGCCATCTATCAGCAATATGTGGTGAGAGAGAAGAGTGCATGTGATCTCACAGTCTACTCCTGAAACCTGAACTCATTTCTCATGTGTGTGTTTTTCCAGATCAGAGTCAGAGATGATGATTTGCCTTTGGCTCATGTTGCTATTGCGGTGGAGGGACCAGGCTGGGCCAATCCAGACAATATTCCCCTTCTGGTAGCTAATGCAGTCATTGGGCGATACGATGTTACTTTTGGTGGTGGCAAGGTAAGTTCCTATGGGACTGAGATATCTATTTTGTATTACTTGTAACAGTCTCCTCCCACATGCATTTCCATTTTTTATGCTAGCAAAATTTTACAGCATTTTGCAGTTTTAGGGAGATGAACCCATAGTGTGAAAATGTGGCCTTAATTTGATGATGTGTTTGAGTTAGTTGCATATGAGTTAAAATAGCAAAGTTCAAGTAGGCTATAATCATTATCATCATCATCTATTACTTGTACCCTGCCCATCCAGCCGGACCTCCCCAGCCACTCTGGCCAGCTTCCAAGAGGATATTAAAATAAAATAAAATATCAGACATTAAAAACTTCCCTAAACAGGGCTGCCTTTAAATTATCAGATCACCAAGCATAGTTCCAGATTTGCTAGGCTTGTCTGATGCTTCCACTATAAAGGAATGCCAAATCTGGTAAAACTGGAGGCTCTAATCCTTGTTGAAATCTCAAATTACGATAAAATAAAAAAATGATAGTCTCCATTATAGCTATATACTTCCAATATTTTTGTTTCCATTGAAGAGTGTATTGTGGAGATTGTATTTTCAAAAACCATAATTCCTGAATAGAGAGGGAATCTATTCAGTGAGTCTCCTCAAATCTAACACGGTCAGGTAAACATGAGTTGCCTGGAAAATGATTATTGCCTTTTACATTCGGATATGCAGGTCTCCGGAAAAGGATAGGCTTGCGGAAGGCAAGATTACATGTCTTGGATTTAAAGTCTCATTGAGGGAACTCAAATCAATTTAGAGTTGATCATCAGTTCACTACATGTGTTTGCTGCTGGTGCAGTGCTTGAGTCGGTCAGCATTTAGGCACTTTGAACAGTCAAGATATACTTGGATTTTGACTTCTTGATGCACCTGTTTGTGCTATCTTCATGCACTTAGATAATTCAGCTACTGCTAGTCATGAGAATAGAACCACAAACTGCTGTGTGTTTATCCTTGACTATCAACATGAATATAAATCTGAGAATGTGCTCCTTGATGTCTTTCTGGCAGGTGTCAACAAGGGTTGTAGCTCATTGTATGTCCCTTGCATATAGAAACCCCAGGCTTAGCCCTTAATATCTCCAACTGATCTGCTTCTGATTAGGGTAATTGAAAATAGGACAAGTGAGACAATGGTCTCGTTCATTGTATTCAGTCTGGTTTTTGTAAAAAAAAAAATCAGCAACAACTAGTGCCCCAAATTTGGGGGGTGGAGAGAGCAGTGACTGCACTGCACTGCAACATGAAACTGCATACTAAGTGAGGCAAGGACTTGGGATTCTCACATGGCAAGTTTGAAACAATCTCCAAAGCAGTAATTGCCAGGCTATCCCCTTTGGTTTTCTGACTTAACATTCTCATAGTATCTGTGCATTTGAGGAACAGTCTCTGTCACAGAGTGCAGGTGGTTTTCATCCACAGTCACAGTGGTCTATGATGTCTGTGTTTTCTGCTTCCTTAATTTTAACTTCTTGGTGGGTTTGGTGGGCAAACCAGATGGCCATAACTGGTCATAATTATTTTACCTACAGAATCAGTCAAGCAGGCTGGCTAGAATTGCTGTGGAAAACAAGCTGTGTCAAAGTTTCCAATCCTTCAACACTTGCTACTCTGACACAGGTCTGTTCGGTTTCTATTTTGTTACTGATGCTATGAATGTTGAAGACACACTGCACTTTGCCCAGGGTGAATGGTGAGTATGAACTCATTGCCAGCTCTGTTCCTACAAAACTTGCACTGCAGGGGAGTCAGTACATTGAGTTAGCTTTACAAATACTAGGTGTAGACAGAACAGTACTGTATAAGGCTTCACAATGTATCTCATTGCAACCTATCTATGACACGTGCAAATCTCTTGGGGCCATAGGTATTGAAAATGTCAATTAAGTCTATTGAGGAAGAAACATCCATTACATGTGTTATATAGAAAAGAATATGAATAACATTGAGGGCTGATATACAGACATCACCTCATTCAGGATATCAACTCATTTGTCCATGTTTGTGCTGCGTTTTGATCACTTCTTATATGGCTTGCACCTCTCAGGTTTTGTCTACTGATTAGTAACCATAGTAAAGATTTAATATTGAGCCTATGAAAACATGAAAGGCAGAGTCGCCTAAAAGTGGTTGGCATTTGATTAACATTTCCCCACTGCTCCCTGTGCAGGATGCGTCTCTGTACCAGTGTGACTGACAGCGAGGTGAAGAGAGCCAAAAACATTGTTCGTAACACACTGATGGCTCAGCTGGATGGTATGATTTTTAAAAAAAAAAAGTTGGGTAGTTCCTGCTTTGCACTTTCTGAGTGGATCTTTGAATGTTTCTCCAGGCCCTGACTCTCACTTGGACGTATTTGACATCTATAAATTCTAGTAAGCTTTTTCCTGTAATCTGTCCATTGTGTGCAACTTCTGGAGCAGGAAGGCTACTGTTGGTAACGCAATTATCTGTGCCCGTCAGAAACAACACAGTCTTTCTTCTGCTCCCTCTTGTCTTTATCACTTGGTTCAGATTCGGAGCTTCCTAGATGAGACCCATTTGTCTCCATGATAGAAAATAAGTGGAGCTGACATGAGATTAAAATAAGTCTCAACTATATGAATTTTAGTCCACTTGCATATGGTTAAGATCATTAGCTTGGATGAAGCACAAATATGTTATAGGAACCATCATCTTTGAAGAACAAGTCTATTCTATTGTAGCTTTCTGAAATGAATTTCTAAAAAGACCATATAACAGGACCTGTTAAATGTAAGTTCGCAACAGGTGCTGCTTGCATAGTCTTACGTAATGTTCTTTACATCTTAAAACACAGCTTAAGGTTTTCACTGACAATTGACTAATTCATATATTCCAGGTACCACTCCTGCATGTGAGAATATTGGAAGCCATCTGCTGAACTACGGACGCCGGATATCTCTGGCAGAATGGGATTCCAGAATTTCTGTAGGTATCTTTATTAAAAGGAAGGAGAAGTTAAATATACTTCCATTTCTGGAACATAATACTTGTCATTGAAAGCTGGACCTTCTGCATAGTTCCTTTTTAACAACAACTACCGGTAGGTGGTTATGTTAAACTTAAATATCTGTACAGCATATGTAACCACCTGCTCATCAGCAGTGAACTTAAAGAACTCAAGATCAGGAAATCAAGCCTAGATACCCCCGTTTTGTACAGATCTGGAACCCTGGTCACAACATACAAAAATGTTTAGGAAAGTGTATTGTGATTCTTGAAGTGCGGTCCTGGCATGTTTGAGGCTAATTGGATGGGTGCTGCAGAAAATTGTAAAGCTTTCCTATGTATCTTGAGAGAAAGACATTGTAGATGATCTTAGAAATCACTGAACCTTGTGAGATCCTTCCAGCTTGAGAGTTCTGCCAGCCATGACAAGGTCCTTGGCTAGCAGTCTGCTGGGTAGTGGCAAAGTAATACCTCCGATTTTATTGATTGAAGTGTAATCCTCTGCTTTTCTCTGACACTTCTAGGCGGTTGATGCAGCAACAATTCGGGAAGTCTGCAGCAAATATCTCTATGACAGATGCCCAGCTGTTGCAGCAGTTGGTAAGTGGTTATGCCTTGTATGTTTTCATCTTCTTGGGAGATGAAAAAGGACATAAATGGTAGCTGCTTTCATTAGAAACCTTGGTTTCTGGGGGGTGGAGGGTGTTTCATAACACCACTTACCTATTTTGGCCTTTATTTGGCTTCATCTCTGTTTGAGCTGCTTCAGATTAGCCATGCCAAATTAATCACCTGCTCCATTTGGCGAATCAGGTTTGATCTGAGCACTTGAGGCAGTACAAGTCTGCACGCCACCCTTTTTACATCTCCCGTTACGAAGGAGCTACGATTTTAACCGAGTAGGGCTCTGGCAACATTTGTAAAATGTTTCATTTGGGGTCAGTTTCATTTATGCAATGCTAGCAGGTGGGCTGGCTCGTTGTAGCAGCATTCCTGCATCTTTGACTGCCAGCCAAGGAAGCGCTTCCCTTGGAAAACCTGCCTGAACAGCTTGGTTACTTAAAGGAGCTGGTGATTCCTCCATCGCACACTGCAGTCATTAATGTTTCCACCTAAGTCTTCAAAGCAAAGCTCTTTGGCAGGGGCTTTCCAGACAAAACTGGGAGTCTATAAAATCCCCTCAAACACCATATTGTCTGAGACTTGGATTTTGCCCTGCTGTTGAATCAGACATCTACTATGGGGATTTGGGCTCTGAGGAGCCTAGGACAGAGAGACACATTGTTGCAATTGATCTTAAGTCTTTCATAGCCGTTGGGTAAGACTAGCTCTGCTTTAGCTGATTTAAGACCATAATAGTTTTAGTGTGGATTAGAGAGGAGCGGGACAGCAATGATGCCAGATGTTTTCCTGACTGTGTTTTCTAATGACCAACTCTCTTTCTCTCTCAGGTCCCATCGAACAACTTCCGGACTACAACCGTATCCGCAGCGCCATGTACTGGCTCCGTTTCTAGGCTATGTTGTATGCAGAGTGGAAGCGAGGCAGCGAGGGTAATGAAGGGCCCTCCCCTCTGGGTCTGTTCTTGTGGGTTTCCTGTGTGCCAGTGGCAAGATGGGCTCCATGACTGCTGTACAAACATTCTTCTTTATCGTTGTGTAAGAGGTGCGTCCCAGAGAGCTAAATAAATTAAATTTAAATGGATTTGGCATCCAGTGTTTATGGCTAAATTGCAATGGAAGTGACTCATGGGGGCTGAGGGCATTTTTCTTCATCTTTCCAAGGAGGGAGCACTTTTACCGTTCAAATCTTGCTTACACTTGTCTCCAGTATCGTTTAACCCTTGCAACAACCTCTTTAAAAACTTTGTGACCTGCACTTTGCTTTAGCCTGTGAAAGGAGTTCACAGGGAAGGGAGGGGGGAGGCCTTAAGCAAGCAGGAATTAGTGTTTTTGCCCTAGTGGGAAACTATGAGGCTTCATTCCGGTTTTTTGCACCAAATAGGCAGGAAGAAGGAGAAGGTGGCATGTGGATACAGTGGTACCTCGGGTTAAATACTTAATTCGTTCTGGAGGTCCGTTCTTAACCTGAAACTGTTCTTAACCTGAAGCACCACTTTAGCTAATGGGGCCTCCTGCTGCTGCCACACCACCGGAGCACAATTTCTGTTCTCATCCTGAAGCAAAGTTCTTAACCCGAGGTACTATTTCTGGGTTAGCAGCGTCTGTAACCTGAAGTGTATGTAACCTGAAGCGTCTGTAACCCGAGGTACCACTGTACATGGATTTCTACTGCCGCTGCCCCTTTCCCTGCTACTAGAGGAAAGGAAGCACTTCTTTCCTTTTACCTAGAGAGCAGAGTGGTGGTGTGATATTTTTCTCCACTGCTTTTTAAAATAAATATTGTTACATAGCCATCAGCTGTGTTCCCAGAGCAGTTTACACAAATAATAAGATTGTTCCATTTCCACATTTAAAAGTTTTTTGTTTTTTTAAATCCGCCCATAATATATATTTAAATATGCATTTGCTCAAAAACTTAAATTTAGATACACATTTTCATACAAACTACTAAGAATTGTCACAACATTCAGAGCAGTATGGAATCTAGCGGGTGATGAAGCAGCAAGCCAAACATTAGTTTTAGCAGTACACAGATTGGGATAGTTCACTTAGGAATTTGCAACTATTGAATCATCAATCATTTTTACCCTCACAGTGGACTTATTCAGTGGCTTTGCATTTGGTGGTTTGTTTCGACTAGATGGCAGTCCACATGTTGGGAGAGGGGGTTATTCATGTATTGATTATGTGGATCAGAAGGTGCAAACCTCCAAATTCAGTATCTTTCATATGCTAGGAATATGCAGAACATGTATTTCTAACAGCCCAGCTTCTCTCATGCCTTTTAAATCCCACAGTGAATCCAGCAAAGTTTCTCCACAAGGTGGCAGTAGTTTATTACTTTTAAACTCTTGCAGCACAGTCACTGTTGATGTTTTATTCTTGGGTTACGTATCCTTGGAAGTTCCATTTCATTTCTAGACGTTGCCCTGACAAGTGGGTTTAGGAATAATGTCAGAACTTCCAGGAGTTAGTCATAGGACTTGAGACTAATCCAATAAATAAACCATTTGTGCCGAATCTGGGTGTTTATTTACAATCGGTGTCTGAACCTTCGGTTTATTAGGCAAGTTTGAAATTGTTAAAGTGTTCTTGCTGTAATTTGTACTGAAACTGTCATTGCAAGCTCTGGCTCGTTGAATCTGCTGCTAAACATCTAAAAACTAACTTCCAGGGCCAATAAACCATTCCACCTTAGTTTATGGGTATAATTTTGCCTTAATCCTTTTTCTCCCGGTTGGCGTGTTCCATTACAGCATTTTTCTTGTACAGCAGTAGGTGAACAAAATGTGTGGCCATACATATGGTCTCAGAGCTGAGGTGGAGGAGTGGATCGGTCATTTTATAGCTGTCAAGATGTCTCCTACCTTCCCTTAGGTCTCCTGACATAAGACAGGGGAGGTTAATTTGGGGGGTGTTGGAGGGGTCAAGGGCCACATTAGCTCATGATTAAGGGCCACATGTTAAAGTAGGTGTGACCTTTTTTTAAAAAAAAAAGGGACATTTGGGGGGAAATTGGGTGAGGGTGTAGTACAAACCTTTTGGCATTACGGCAGGAGACTAGCAAGTGTGGTTGGTAATCATTTTTTAAAAAAATAATTAAAAATGGATGAATTTTTTTGGCCACAAGAAACCTTTTGGCACTACAGCAGGAGACTATTGAAGCAGTCAAAATTACTTTTATTTAATGACAAGTTGGAGGGTGCTGGGTTCAACCCATGGACCATGGGTAACTTCCCTCTTTCTGTGGGGCACCCCTCAGTAAAATATTCAGCCACCTGTTATGATCCTGCTGACCTTCCAGCTGAATCTGTAGGTCTCTGACTGCCTCAGATAATGTATTTAACCAGGACTGAGTTTTTAAAATGAGACCTGAGGCCTCCTTAACCATCCCTGATGTGAGAGAAAGAGTTTGCATGCAAATGCTTTCATAAACAGTTTCAAGGCATTAACCCAGTCCTCTTCATCAATCATTGAATTTGCTGAACCAATTCCTCTGCACCTGACAACTCAGCTTGGTCTTCTTTGCCATTTTTTCCTTCCTTTGCTCAGTGTGATTGCACCATTATTGCCTCGTCAGTTTTATCTGCAGCGTCAAATAAGACCTCTTTCCTGCATGGATGGGAAGCCAACTTACTTTTTTTTCTTCTTGCCATGTTTGAACCTTTTGTTGCAACCTCTCACTTCAGTTCCACTTTAGGAGCAAATATGAGTAATGATTTTAGCTCTCCTCTGATCCAGGAAGTCTTGGGAACTGGAGCAAAATAGGATTGTGTGTCCATCTTGGCTGCCGCCAAGCCACACACACACCCCAACTTACCCTAAAATCCAAGCCAGCGACTTCTGTTCGTAAATCTTGCCCATCTGTTTGACTTTGGAAATATAGGTTTCATACGCTTATAGCTGCTTCATTTTAGATGATCTAACTGAGTTGCCAGAAGGCAGCCAATTGCTAACTGGTGTCCAGTGACAGCAACTGGTAGCATTTTTCAGATAAGGAGATGCATGCCATTTTAAAGAAGTTGACTTGAACTACAGTCATACCTTGGGTTGAAGTTGATTCAGGTTGCGCTCCGCGGTGACCCGGAAGTAATGGAACGCATTACTTCCGGGTTTCGCCGCTCGCACATGCGCAGTCAAAATGACGTCATGCGCAGAAGCGGCAAATCGTGGCAGACGCGGATTGCGTGCACTTCAGGATGTGAACGGGGCTCCGGAATGGATCCCGTTCATATCCAGAGGTACCACTGTATTGCTATTTGTCTTCAGAACACAGTACAGAGGAAACATTTTATATTTGATTGCAGGAATGTAGCACACACAAAACACCCTGTTCAGCTTTAACCAGCCAAGGTTTGCATAATTTCCAACGCATACTAGCTTGAATTTTGTGGCCTTATACTGCTCACCAGCCTAATGCAAGTAACATTGCTTGAATTCACCAGCTAGCAACTGTGCATAAATCTGAGTTAGGGATGCAGAGGGGTTGCTACTGGGGACATGCTGACATAGAAATGCAGGCTTGCTTCCTTCTCTCAGTTTGCAATGGAATCTTGCCTGGAGCCCTATTGGGGGCTTGCATTTTGATCATCCCCTAGTGGATTGCTGAGTCACTGGGTCTCCAAGCACTTGCTCTTGCTGGTTCAAGAATTCAGCGCCCGGAGGAGACGAAACTTTAAACTGGCTGGCACACTGCTTCTGCTAAATGAGCCACCCAATTCAGCTCCTCCGTTCATTCAGGGACAGCTTTTATCTGAATGAATCTCAGATTTGGAAAAGAGCACGTTCAAACCCTTGCATAACTACTCTACCTTGCATACTTTTCTTCCCCTGCTTCTTGAAAAACATGAGGCCACCTGCTTTCTCCTGCACACCTTTTCTTTTCATGCCTCTTGTTTGGAACAGGGGACAAAAGAGGGGAAGAAATGCTCTATGGGACAGGAGGGGACTTTTTCACAAAAATTATAAATGGCTGCTTGAGTGACCTATTTGATCCCTCCTGCAGACAATGCGGGATTGTTCCTGCGATGAAATCTGTGAAGCTTTGAACCTAGGTAGTTTTCTACCATCAGGTGTTTTCTCCAAACAATGGCTTTCTAACAGTATATTAACACAAGCTAAACTGGTTCTTTGATCCAAACCTAGCAAGCCTCCCGCCATACTCTGAAAATTGTGCAGGTACATCAAGTGGTACCTTTTGGCCGATCCATTCATTGTATCCCTTCAGCTTCTTAGTTTGCTCCTCCTAACACACTTGTGTGCTTATGGCACTGTGGGAAAGAAGAGCCAGCCTGTTGTCCTCCAGATGGTGCTGAACTTCCTGAGCCCAGATAATTGGCCAGTTGTCTACTTTAGATGAGGCCGTACTCTCCTTGGAACAGCAGGTTCATAGTTTAGACGTACTCCTGGATCCGTCTTTGTTGCTGGAGGTCCAAGTGACCTCTGCCTAGGTGTCCCTTCTACTACCTTCAGCTGGTAAGACAGCTGCAGTCATTTCTGGACCATGATAGCCTTTCCACTGTCATCCATGCGCTGGTAACCTCCAGGCTGGATTACTGCAATGCGCTCTATGTGGAGCTGCCCTTGAAGTTGGTTCAGAAGCTGCAGCTGGTGCAAAATGTGGTGGCAAGATATCACTAATGTGTTATCCTGCTATTGAAAGAATGGCACTGGCTGACCTATCCCAGGATAGGTTCAATGTGCTGGTTTGGGGTATAAACTCCTATAAAGCTTAAGGCTGGGATGCCTAAAAGATCAAATCATCCCTTATATACCCAATTGATCACTATACTTTGTGGGTGAGGGTCTCCCGCAGACACCATTTTATCAGGAGGTCCATTCTGCACAAATTAGGCATTTAGTGTTGTGGTGTTTACCCTTTCAAACTCCCCTTGAATATTAGACAGATGCTGAAGACCTTCCTCTCCCAGCAAGCCTTTTAAGTTGAGATCTGCATCTGCACTGGGATTGTTATAAGCAGTTTTTAGAGTTTATCCCTTGCTTGCCACCCTGGTCTCCTTTGGGAGGAAGGGTGGGCTATAAATTTAACAGCAAGCAAATAAAATAAATAAAAACCTCCTCTTTAGAGCAGTCAAGAACACACAAGCTGGAAAACAGGAGATCAGGGCAAGCATTCCTCCAACTGCTTGCTGGGGGAACTCCCAATCCTGGGTTTAGCTCATTGTTTCGACTTGTTTTCAGGGTGAATGGTTTTAGAGGGGTTGTAATTGAAGTTCTTTCAGCTCCCAGGTCTACAATGGAAGTTGTAAGGTAGGATGTGCAGGGAGTCTTTCCCCTTTAGAACAAGCTGCTCCTTTGATATGTGAGAAGTACCTGCTTGGAATTCTCATCTCTTGCCAAGTGACACTCCATAGCAGCCAATTGTCTGTAATTGCCTCACCTAAATTAAATTACCACCCCCTCCCCACTTGGGAATGGCTGTTGATGCTCATCATAGCTACAAAGCACTGCTTGTCCTCAAGGAACCCTTCCACCACAAAGAGCTGCCTGAGATTAAACGAGAAGGGCTGTCGCTCAGCACCCTTCCGGCTGCATTGGATCTACTCCACTTGCCCGTATTCTTAATTTGATTGGTACAGGGGAGAGCTGCCCCTGCCTCAGATAGCAGGGGGTAGAATGCAACACAAACCTGAAACACATTAGCATGCGCACAGTGGCTCAGTGTGTATTGGCAGTGCCTGGCGAAATAATTGCGCCCTCTAAGTTTGTGGGCATCGTGCGGGTGGACAGGTGGACTTTGCTGCCTGTGTAGTTACTTATATTTGTGACATTGTGGGGGGCTGGACAAGGTTTCCCAACCTTGGGTCTCCAGCTGGTTTTGGACTACAATCCCCA
Organism: Podarcis filfolensis; assembly: GCF_964270895.1. NCBI lineage: Eukaryota > Metazoa > Chordata > Lepidosauria > Squamata > Lacertidae > Podarcis > Podarcis filfolensis. Next base: position 41,261,974 of record NC_139605.1, on the reverse strand, counting down.
TCAATCCTGACCGCTGGTCCTGCTAGCTAGGGATCATGGGAGCTGTAGTCCAAAAACAGCTGGAGACCCAAGGTTGGGAAACCCTGGACTAGATGACCCTCAGACTCCCATCCAACTCTCTATGAACCAAGGGAAGGGCCTGTTCTGCAGCAGCACCTCAGCTATTGAATGTCCTGCCCCCTGAAATGTAACTGGCGCTGATGCCAATAAGCATCTATCTGGCAAGTATCTTTCTCTGAACCAAATCCCACACTGTCTTTGCTTGCTGTTCCCTTTGGCCACACCCACATTTAAAGCCACGCCACCTTAACAGTCATTGCTTTCCCTAAAGAATCTCAGGAACTGTAAAGGGTGCTGGGAACAGTGCCCTTGTGAGTGGTAAAGATCTGTTTTGTTTGTAAGTATGGGAAAGAATGTAGGAAATGGTGCCTATGAACCCCATTTCAGCAAGGATTCAGGAAACCGCTGCTTTAAATGTGTGGCATGGATGTGACTGTTACAAGTGGAAGATGATTTTGTAGCATCTGGTGTACACTAATATTCAGGATGAATCAAAAGCTTGAGGCCTTTTGCTATGTATCTATAGATCAATACCAATCACTCTGGTGCTCTCTTTCTCTTCCAACCTTTCCCCTTTTTGTTGGTACTAAAGCACTTACTACCACTAGCATTCTCCCCCTGCTCTGATCCGCAACATTAAGAAATGGCAGAAGAGGGAGCATCTGGGCTTCTTAATATCAAAATATTTCTCTGTCCTGGCAGGCAGGGTCATTGCTTCCTTTGTGTATGTAGACTCCAGATGTGCAGGGTTTGGCAGTGACATTTATTGGATGCAAACATTTCCCAGCATGACCTCGTGTGCAGTTGTGTCAGTGACCTCACAGTTAATGGCTGTGAGATCTGATCTAACCACTGTGCATTTGTAGCTTACGCTCCCAGACCTTTTCCTTGCTACGACCAGCACTTGGGCATTAATGGGAAAAGATCCTAAAACAGATCTGGGATGGGGGGGTGGGGGAGAGAAACAGAACGAGAAAGATGTTAATGAATACTTGGCAATGACAGGTGCCAGACCTTTTCAGCAGGCCTGGAAAACCCCAAGCAGTGCCCACCCCCTGGCTGTGCAACCAGATGTGCTGCCCTTGAAACAGCTGAGCTGGGTGGCACAGTTGCCTATTTGGGAGGAGATATGAGGTCATCTCGGATGGGGCTTTATATGGGAGGGGTTCCCATGGTGACAGACAGAGGTTCACCTTAGTAAGGGGTAGGGTGGGTAAATTTCTCATTTTTCCATCTTCTCTGGAGCAGGCATTCATCCAAAACACTGCAAAAATCAACAGAACCAGCCTTCAAGGGAAGAACACCCAGGGCAAGCTGCATCATGCCAGCTGCACAAAGAAATGCTCCCTGGTCCCAGCACAAGCGTATCGGTGCTGGGCTCCAGGGGCTGTGCACAGATTGTGTATCTCTCCCCCCCCCCCCCGGTTGCAAGCCTGATCCCTTGTAGAATAAACTGGGCTGGATTTGCAGGGAAGGCTCAGCTGCTGTTGGGCAGAGAGCTCTTCCATTAGAGGGCTGAAGTCAACAGGCTGCTTGCTGATGTGAAAAATGGTGATAGCAGCAGCGCTGCAAGTCAACTGGGCTTCTCACTGATGGGCACTGGGAAATGGCAGACTCCCATGACCTGCAAAGCAAACAATCAGTGTAAAAAATGTGGAGCCAGTGAAGGAGCTGTAATTTTGGCTGGGTGCTGTCGCCGTGCTGCAAAGGAGCATGTGCCAGTGATGTGCGAAAGGGCAGGATGCAGGAAATCTCTAGCAGAGAGAGAGTTCTTCTGCACGTTATAAGACTGTTTACAAAGGTTGCATGCCACTCCTAATCTCTGCCAAGCAGTAGCAAGATTCCAGGGGGTTCCAGGATTGCATTTCCATTGGCAAAATTGAGGGACAGTGGAGCCTAGTTTCTTTAAGAAATATGGTTTCTTGTACACATATTTACACCTGGAGTTTTCAGTGGAGGGGGTGTAGACCATTATGTTCCAAGAGTGTTTCTCCTTGCCACTCTCATAGCTTCAGCAAGCTTGGGTCTAGAGCAGCAGTAAGTCATAGCTCCTGATTTCTCGGTGCAGCCTCCTCCAGCCAGCCCTATGATGGCCTTCCCCACTTCCTCCTCCTTGTTCAAGAAACAGAGGCGAGAGGAGGCTGTGGTCTCTCCCACAGCAGAACACAAGCTTACCCCCTAAAGGAAGCTGATGCTATTCATCATGTATCTCCAAAAACAGTCTTCTCAAATGTATGCATGTATCATTAATTTTATATTTCACCTTCCCTGTAAGGAGATAACACTCCCCCTCCCCACTTTATCCAACGACCCTGTGATGCAGGGTAGGTTGAGAAAAAGTGACTGATCCCAAGCCATGCAGTGAGTTTCATGATTGGTAAGCCTCTCTAAACTAAATAGTACCAAAAGCTGCAACCTTTCCTCATAGGGGAGTTTGAGAACTCTCAAGGGGATGCCATCCAATTCCAGCAATTTGTCCATTTCTATTTTGCCTATTAGGCTGAGTGCCAGTGTGGTGTAGTAGTTAAGAGCGGTAGTCTCGTAATCTGGGGAACCGGGTTTGCGTCTCCGCTCCTCCACATGCAGCTGCTGGGTGACCTTGGGCCAGTCACACTTCTTTGAAGTCTCTCAGCCCCACTCACCTCACAGAGTGTTTGTTGTGGCGGAGGAAGGGAAAGGAGAATGTTAGCCGCTTTGAGACTTCTGAAGGGGAGTGAAAGGCGGGATATCAAATCCAAACTCTTCTCTTCTTCTTCTTTTTCCTCCAACTCCCATCCTACAAAGGTCAGTTCAGGCAGTGGAATCCACCCAGTGAAGAAAGATGCAAAGAATCCATTCTGCTGGTGTTAGAGCAGGGATGACTGTTAAATGGAATGCTCTCCCTCACCAGATGTGATCTTTACTGTGTTTATAGAGCACAAACCCAGATGGAGCATCTATAAAAGAGGATCGTGAGTGCAGGGAGAGGAAGAGGAGGAGGAAGAGGAAGAGAGGACCAGGTTTAGGGCCTAGTGATTTTTGGAGCCTTCCTTAAATCTGCTTTCCCACAGCAGGGCTGAGGACACAGAGGGCATGGGTGCTGGCTCCCGAAAAGCTATAAATATGCCTCTTAGCAGCTAGCCTCCAGTGAAAACATGGGGCTATGCCAGGGCTTGGTTGTGGCATCTGAAAAGCAGGCTGGTGTCATGGCACTAGGCATGAATAGCCAGGGGTTGTTTTGATCAAATAAGGCAATCGACTCACACAGAGCAGGACCCAGGGAAAAGCTCCAGATTCCCAGGCTCCTAACCAGTAAGTCATGATGGCTATGTTCTTCCTCCAGTGACAGAGGCAGCATATATTATTAATATGTCATATAATGCCAAGATGGTATCTTGCAGGTTCAACACAGGCACTGTGAGAACAGGGTGCTGAACCTGAAGGACCTTTGGCCTGATTGAGCTCTTCTTATGCAATTAAGTACATTGAAAAGGTCCATCTTCATCTCTCTCCCCGCTTCCACTTTGAATGCATCCCACTGTCTTCCTCCCAGAGTGCTCTTTCCTTCTTTCTCCCACCTCATCAAGTCCTCATTGCTTCACCCATTCTGTCTACTCTCTTTCCTCATTGCTCTCGCAACACATTGTGTATCTTCACCCATTCTGGAAGTGAAGCGTGGAGCTGCAGATAAATCAATGCTCACTTCACCAGTTCAAAAGCCTGCCAGTAGACGGCACATCAATGTGATTGAAGGTGCACTTCCCTGGTTAAAACATCTCCAACTTTCAAGAGGACCCACATGCATTCCTACAGTGGGTGTTCTTTTGGAGGGTGGGCGGAAGAACATGGTTTCCAAAGTCTGAGAACACACAAAAATAAAAATATAACGCTAACATTGTTGCACAAACCAACAGCCATTGCTTCAAACCTGGAAGGGCTGTGGCTGAGTGCATGGTTTGCACACCAAAGGAGAGACCTTCATCTGAAACCTTGGAGAGCTGCTGCCATTTGGTGTCAACAGTTCTGAGCTAGATAGACCTAGGGGCTGACTTGGTATAAGGCAGGTTCCTCTGTTTCCCTGGGTAAAAGGTGATCTTAGAACTTTTAATGTTAAGCTATAGGGAAACCTTGGTAGACTTGAGAAAATCCTAACCTGTCCCAGCCTGTACATCATGGCATGCAGCCTGCCTGCGTCTCCTTGCTACCAACTTCTATCCCATAATCCTATGGCAACAGAGATAGGAAGTATCACTCCTGATCCAATCCATCCATAAAATAACCCCATGTTACTGCACAAAACAGGAGTGTATGCACACAGACCTGGTGAATTCTCTTGTCTTTACAGTGGATTCCAAACCAGTCATGGGATTTCTACTCTGCCCAGGAAAAATGTGTGACTGGCTGCCCCAACCCACTTGCTTCTCAGATTGCCTGTTGTGAACCTGGGAAGGGTCGGCTGGAGACTCCAGAGAAGAAAAGGAACTTATGACCTTCCAGATGTTGCAGGACTACAGCTCCCCTCATCCCTGACCATTCACCATGAAGCTGGAGGCTGATGGGAGTTGGAGTCCAGCTACAGCTGGAGGACCACAGCAGGCTCTCCACCCCTGCTCAATGGATGGACGGACTCTCTGCTAGAGAAGCAGGATACAGGGGAAGGCAGAGCATGAAGCAGCCCATCCAGGAGTGTGTATGTGAGAGAGTGTCTCCACTCTGGGCAGTCCTATTCTGTTTGATTTTAGCTGTGGCTGGGTTTTTAGCATAACCATATGGCTAAGTGTTCCTGGAGGCAGTGGGAGGACGATTTGGCTTGCGCAGCATAAATATGAGCTGACCTGCTGTTCGTAACTTTTCAAAGGCAGAGAAGTCTGAAGCTGTCGGCAGCCAGATGCAGGGTCCCTCCCCCATCCCCTCTGTTCAAAGAGATCCCTGCAGAACTTTTGCCAAGGTTTAACCCACCAACCCCCTCAGCTAGATTCGTGTGCTGCAAAGGGAGAAACCCCCCTTCTTGGCTCACGCAGCCTAGCTGCTTTCTCCATTAAATGCACTTATGATACTCATTTTTTTTTTGTATATACAGCTGGCCAAGTGCAACATCCAGTTTGGCCTGCTTTAGCTACCGGTCTGCCTGAGGACAGGGTCTTCTTTGGCGCCGGAGACAGAGAGAGAGAGAGAGAGAGAGAGAGAGAGAGAGAGAGAGAGAGAGAGAGAGAGAGAACTCTGGATTGTGGGCATCTTTGAGGTTGAAAAGGAGAATGGAGCAATAGCTTGATGGGGGATGTCACCCTGGTGGTCAGAAAGCAAACGTGCACAAGTTCAACGGGTTGGTAAGCCCGCCTCTTGTTTGTTTCCTTCCCCTGCAGCACTTGGCACGATCCTCTTTGTTGCCGCCATCTGGATTTGCTTTACAAGATGTATGACTTACCTTTAATAGATAGCTCTGGCACAATGCATGAGGCTCGCTTGTCCTCTCTGCTTGCTGATGGTGATAATGCAGGCTAATGCATCCGGGGTGTTGACTGAAGAAGGTTTTTGTCAATGGGATGCCTGGGAATAGAATGACCATTGGATCCCATCTAGCAATGATGGGTGGAATTCAACACCACACTAAGCTGAAGTTCCTTAGCAGACTACAAGTGCTGCTAGCGAAATGGGTTGTGGAAGAGAAGGAGCTGGAAGTCAGCATGGCTCTCGTGGCTGGTTGCTGTAGCTCCGATACTTCCTGCTGCACAACAAGCGTCCTCTAATGCAACTGTTCCACTGGATTTTCATATTATTCTCAGCCTTCTGATAAGGCAAGAGTCCTTGCGTTTGGTGGTCAGAGCGGGTTGAATCTGGGGCACGATAATGGGTATAACTTACTAGCAAAACACAATGGAGTTCCATCACCCACATTCAGTCACTACAATGGGAGTTGGGGAAATAATGCCAGCTCCCGGGGCCTGCATGGGACATTTTGCTGCCAGAGGTGAAGCTGGAGCAACTGGCTGCTGAACCTTACGTCAACACTGGTGATGAGACAGTGGCCACATCCACACCATATATTTAAAGTGCATGGCCTTCCCAAAGAACCCGGAGAATGGTAGTTTGTTAAGGGAGCTGGGAATTGTAACTCTGGGAGGGGTACACTACTATTTGCAGGGTTCTTTGGGGGAGGCAGCCTGCTTTAAATATAAGGTGTGGATGTGAGCAGTTCTTTGGCAGTCACTCGTAGCCGAGTAAGATTGTCTTCCGTGAATACGGTCTTAATTGTGAGTCTGTAGGTGACTGTGGAGGCTAATTCTGGATCCACACACCCTTCCACAGTGGGGACATAGGTTTCTGGGCGGGAGTTGATCACAATGAGGATTTGCCAAGAGTACCTTCCTCTTAGCTTGTTTCTCCCTTTTGTCCTGAGTTTGTGCTTCTTTGAAGTCCATGACACCTTTGGTAAAGGCTGTTTTCCAACTGGAGCACTCGCAAGCCAGTGTTTCCCCGTTGTCGGTGTTTATACTACATTTTTAAAGATGTGCCTTAAAAGTGTCTTTAAACCTCTTTTGTTGTCCACCGGCATTACACTTCCCATTCTTAAGTTGGGAATGGAGTTGTATCCATCACTGCACTTGAGGGCAGCAGGTTGACCGAATGGTACACACAACTTAGTCCTCTGGACACCTGGACACTGCTACCTGCCCTCCAGCTTCGGTCCCCTGAGGCAGCTGTCTCCCTCTTGTCTAATGGAAGAGCCAGCTCTCATCTGTCTTGCATATCTTTAATTCTTTCACTGTGGTTTGTGAACCAGCTGTTTTCCTTTCCTTTGCACATGCTTATGCCTTGACCTTTGCAAAAGGTGCTGAATCGGAAAGCCGTTGATTACACTGAAGATGCAGCACTCCTTGAGCTCATGCCTTGCAAAAGTTTCAACATGCACTTAAGCTCTTTGTTCCAGACAAAGTTTCCTAGAGCAAGGAAGCTGAGTGATGGATCGCAAAGAATGAGCCACTACAAAGATGTGGACATGGCTCTCAGAACTTTGCTATGTCAGCTCTGTGGGCCAGCTGCTGGATGAGACCAGGGTGCTGTGACTCAGAACCGAGGAGGCTGTTGAGTCATGCACTGCGGATGCTCAACCACAGCCCCCCCAAACCTGAGTGAACCCTTCAGGGATTCAGTCTGGGAAAAGATCAAAGAAGCCGGATGCAGTCAATTTCAGAGAGATTCAGAGATAATATCTTTTTCTGTACCTCTGACCAATTTTATTGCTAGCCCCACTCTCTGCTGCTTTTCCTGTGGAAAGGTGACAGTACGGTGAGGGTAGATGGACACTGGCTGATGCGCCACATGGGAATCCTTCTGAAATGAGAGTGGGGTGGGGTGGGGATTCAGAGCAAGGGAGCAAATTTTGTGCAGTATACTCTCCCAGCCTCATCAGCCACTCCCAAGCCATTTATTTTAGATTAGAAGGCTGCATCGTCAACATGCATCTTCCTCTTCAAAGCATTTCAGGGCAATGCCGCAGATCCCATTCCATCCTGTACCGGCCACTCAGGGCCGCTTCCCAAAGCACATTTTGTCCTTGGAATCTGCTTCTGAGAACATAACATGCACATATCATGTCAATTGCAAAAGGCACCCCCATGTCAGCCATTCCTTCCAAATATGTTACATTTTCAAATAATTTTTAAAAGGATTATTCCATAGATATTTGATCCCATATTTTATTAACCCACTGACTGCCTCTCAAGCAGTTTACTTTAGGAGGCCTTGCATCACATCCTGGGCTGCCAAAATCCAAGAGGCAGCCATAACTTAGGACAGGAGATTTGGGATGTCGTGCACTGCCTATGCTGCATGGTACCATCAGGGCTGGAGTCGGGGGTCCCACTCAGCACAGGGAATAGGGCTGGTTCACCACATGTTGAATGAAGTGGAGTGACACACACTATTCTCTGAGATCATTCAGTCCAGAGCCTAGAGTTGCCTATCTGCACCACTTGCGCCTGGCCTTGGAGGCAGAGTCCTGGCCCCTTTGGCTGCCTATGACACAGCTCTGTGGAGTATGCCCGCCTTGAGAGACAGGGTTTGTCTGCAGTCCTTCTAATTCAAAGTGTGCCAACATGCCCTCAAGGGGCTGGCAATTAAGCTGCCTTTCTGAAGAGGCATGAAGCTTCCTTGTTACGGTCTGATAAATGCTGCATTAGTCATATTTCGATCTGGGCCAAGTGGGATCCGCTGCGGTTGAGGAGCCCAGCTGCTCCTGCCCTCCAGCCACTGAGCTGCAGAGTTGCCTGCCTGCCTGCCTGCCTGCCTCCTACTGCAGATCTGACCCCACCTGGTGAGGCTGAGCCGCCCCTGTCTGGTACATCACGTAGCCCTCCCAGGGCACAATGTTAGTCAGAGGTGGTGCATTGTGGTTTCTCCACTTTTCCAGACTGCCGTGAGCACGGGTAGTCAAAGCAGCTCGTTTCCCCCCCTCTTCTGTCAAAGACTCTTTGGCAGAGGATCAGTCCCCAGAGTCCATTTCCGAGCAGAGGCAGTTTTGGGGGGAGTGCAGCCAGTGTCAGAATCAAACACAGGGAGTGCCGCAACTGCAATTTAGAATGGGGGGGGGGAGAAATGGGGGCACCAAATTTTGGCACCGCTCAGGGCGCTGCTGGAATTTGAGAAGCCAAGGTCCGCCATGGTTCAGAGGATCCATTCAGAGGGCTGAGAAGGTGGGTTGAGAGGACCCTTGAACATCCTGAAGCCATTGTGGGGTTACTTCAGTGTTCACCTGGCTCAAAATACAATCCACATTTCCTATGCGGATTTGCTGTACATGCAGGTTCACACGTATGCCGAGTAGGTAATGAAGTATCATGGGCTAAATCAGAAGCAGCCAATGTAGTGCCTTCCAGTTATCGTTGAACTCCAGGTCCCATCAGCCCCAGCCAGCATGATCAGGGATGATAGGAGCTGGAGTCCATCAGCCTCTGGAGCAAAACAAGTTGGCTATCCCTGGGCTAAATTCTGAACAAATACACACTCAGCCCACCTTCTTAGGACATTAGTTTGGTTGTGCGAATTGGCCCTTGATCCTTCAAACTCAAGAGTCCAGACACCCCTTTGGCCCCCAGTATTTGCCAGCCAGGTCAACTGCATTTTGTTGGCATAGATTTAGTGATGGAACGTCTTCTCCTGATGTACGGTACCTCTGTCATGGCACAGAAATGTATAATTCATTGTGTGAGCCTAGGCTGTCTCAGGGACAGAATGACATCATAAACCCTGAGTTGTCAAAGGATTTTCACTCTTAAGATGGTGAGTCCGGTGGCTGAGGGCTGGTGCCTAAAAAGGGAGCTGCTGGCCAGCTAGGTAGGTCTTCTGTGTGCTGCCACAGGAGGCATCTTGAGACCCAGAATAATTGCTGTTGCACCTGCCTATGACCAGCGCAGAACCATACATACAACCTTGCCTCCTGCTCCCTTGTGCTACTCTTAGCCTGGTCAGAAACAGACCAAGGCCCTGCTTGTTATGCTGCGAGTGCCCAGGCAACCTGGCCTTGGCGATGTCTAACTGGAGCCTTTTCTTTCTAACTGTGCCTCTCCTTTCTCCTTCGGCTTTGTTGCTGCAGACGCCTCCCACCCTCACCCCAAAGAGCAGCTGGAAACAAAACGGTGAGCACGCCTTGGCCTGTTCCTTCTTCGAGGTAGCAGTGGAGGAGGGGAGCAGGGCAAAGGAGGAGAGGCAGGGAGGGCTGTGTGTGTGTGTGTGTGTGTGTGTGTGTGTGTGTGTGTGTAGCAGGAGACAGCTCTCTGGCTCTCTTTGTTAATATACATTGGATTCCTTGGGGATGAGGCTGGCTCTGCTTGTCCATGTGGGTGGTCGCTCACTTTGCATCTTCCTCTCAGCAGGAAGACGGGGAAAGCCTGGTCCAGATGTAGGAGAGCTCTAAATGGCAACCTGCTCTGGCCAGTCCCCAGCAATTGCCTCTCTCTCTCTCCCCCTCCCTCCCACTTTCAGTCCCTTGTGGAATCTCAACCTCCCGCTTCTTTTCAGCAGGCAGGATGGGAGCTGAGCCCCTGTTGAGCAAGGGTGACATCATGCAGCCTCCGCCAGGAGGGAGATCAGAAGAGGAATTTAAAAGGACTGGCATGCTTCGGCACAGAGAGATTTCACGTAGGGCATGCCCATGCATCGTACCCAAGAAAACCCCAAGTTGGGGTGGGTGATTGTCAGTGTCGGGTTCTATCAGTTTCACATGTTCCCACTCTTACTTCTCCACATTTCCACTTTTTTTCCTTTTAAAAAAACTCCTCAGCATTTTAGTGCAATTCTCACCTTTTTATCTGCAGTTTTAACTAATATATGTATTATTATTATTTTTTGCAAAGCAGTCTCCCCTAATATAATGCATTTTACATGCTATTTTCACCGATCTATGCATTTTTTGTACACATGACATGGCTGGAGAACTACACTGCAAACTTCTGAGAAGTACAGTTTCAAAGAATAACACCATTTCAGCTTGTGTATTTCTTCCAGAAAGTACTTAGGTTGGTTCACTTTTAAGTGTGAACTGAATCAAAATTCTCCCTCAGGAGGGATGTCTGCTTTTGGGGGACTTGTAAGTTGTGCAGTTGCTGTGCAGTGATAGCCTATATGAAGGAAGTAGCGGCATAGTTACAGAAGGCTTGCACCTCATCAGTTTTTTGTTTCATTTTAGCATTGGTATGTGCTCAGGAAATTTTGCTGCCTGAGGCAGAGATGGTACCCCCCCCCCCAATTTCTGGCTGGCCTGGCCTCTGATTTCAACCACACCTTTCATTTTATTCTGTTGGCAACATCTGTCACAGAGCATCTGTCATATGGTGTAAGAGTGGAACTATCAAAGAAACTGATGCACATCATCGCTCCTGTGCAAAAATATGAGTATGGACCAATAAATGCAGCAAAATGGTGTACACACCAGTCTCACAAATGCTGCCCCAATTCTTATTCTGGTTTCAAGTTACTGTTGTGCTCTTGATCATAAAGCCAAAGGAAGATTTTTAAGTCCATGCTAGGCTTTTCTGCTGCTAGAGTTCCAGGTTTCTATTCCATGTAATTCAGTGGAATAGTAGCTGCTTTGCATGCAGGAGGGTCCAGGTTCACTCCCTGGCACCCCCAAGATAGGGCTGAGAATCTCCCCTCTCTGAAACCCTGAAGGGCCACTGTCATTCAGTGTAGACAAGACTGAGCTAGATGAACTAATGCTCAATTTAAGGAGGCTTCCGGTTTTCCTATATACGCATCTCCTCTCAACATCCCAGATGATGCAGGTCCAAAAACAGTGTAATGATTCCATAATTTTGCCCAGTGGAATTGATTGGCAGTAGGTTTGAGACAGACAAAAGAAAACGCTTCCTCGCCTAATGCCTGATGAACTTCTGGGATTTCCTGGTGTCATGAGAGCCACTAGATTAAATGGCATTAAAATGAGGTCAAACAAAGGCATGAAGTACATCAGTCCTGTATGAGAGCTAAGTGCCACCTCCATGAATTCCAGATACTGGAGAACAGGGCAACGCTGCTGCCTTTGAAAACATAAGAAAAGCCTTAATGGGTGAGGCCAATGTTCTCATAGTGACCATTCAGATACCTATGGGAAGCCTGCAAGCAGGAGCACTTGGGCACAAGAGCACTCTCACCTTCTGTGAATGCATCTCGGATGCATCTGGTTGGCCAAAGCTGGAAAAAGCATGCTGGGCAGCTAAGCAGACCCAATTCAGCAGGGCACGTCTTACCGTATATTCTTATTGCACATGATGCCAGAATCCAATGCTGCCCAGTGCAGTGTGTGAAGGAGACTGCCATCAGAGCTGACATCTCTTTGGAATGAGGCTCTGCCTCAACAATCACAGTGTCTATTTGTGATGTATCCTTCCAAGCCCATGCCAAGTGCTGGCTTGTCTCCTTCATACACTGACTGGCAGAGGTTCTGAAGGATTTGTACAATGGCAGAGAACAGCCCAAACATTCATAGCCTGGGGCCCAACCTGAAGCTTTTGCGAGGCTCTGGGGTATAAATTCGCTAGTGATTTTGGCAAACAGTGCTATAGCATCTATTTTTTCTTTTCCTATCAAAGAGGTCTGTCTTACCATTTTTATTTTCTACCTATGTTAACCAGGTGAAATGCCAAAAGAATTTATGCATACACTGTGCTTTTTCAGCTAGTCGTGATGTCTATCTTGTGTCGGAAGCTGAGCAGCGGGAATCATTCCATTTGTAATTTAAGCGTTAATCATGTTAGTGTTAAAGTCAGCTAACAAAGAGAGGGAAGGACTGCTTAGCAAGGAAGCTTATTAGCATGATATTCACTGAGGCAGCACATATCCTGATTGGCTATCTAGTTCTGATGGAGTTTTTATCTCTGAATGTTTGGTTAAACGACTTTCTGCTATGTACAAGGCCTGAACTAAGAAAGACAAAATCTGTTTTTTTATTTCTCCTCAAATTATAGACTAGGCTTTATTCCCCCCCCCCTTCAGATTCCTTAGTAAAGTGACATTGGCCTTTATTTAAGGGACTATACTAACAAATGTAACATCCAGGATCAGAGGCAGAATGCCTCTGAATACCAGCAAATGGAGAGGGTCATTGCCCTCGTCTCCTGCTTGTTAGCTTCTCAGGAGCATCTAGTCACCCAATGTGAGAAGCAAGTTGTTGGATTACATCAGGGGGCCTAGGGTATGTTGTGCAGTGGTGATACGTGGATGTCCTGACCCGGGACCCAGGTGGATGTCATGGCCCAGGACGTATGTCAGAACCTACAGGACACACACCTAGGTTCATACCCTCTGTCACAGAATACGTGACCTCAGCCTGCTAAGTGCTGAGTCTGCATAAACATGTTATCACAGCCACAACCAAAAGGTATCTGTGCCATTGCCCTGTATTGGTAATGTATAGGAAAAATAATAATCTCTCTCCTGCCTGTTTATTTTGCAAGGAATTCAGTGCTGCCTTGAAGCTCTAACTGCTTGCTACTTCTCCCTGCACCCCTTACCTGTGGATAAAAAGGTGCATTTCTGCATTTTGCGGGCATAGCACCCATTGACGGCCTTTCTTATCAGCTTCCAAAGCAGAGAAGAGCAAGCTAACCTTGAGCAGAAGAAATACTGGGAGATCTTCAAAGAAGAGAAACAGTAAATTCTCCTGACCCAGACAAGTCTTCATGCAGCAGATAGTAGAAAAGCAACACTTTGCTTAAAGATACCTGTTGTCATGGTAATTATGGGCAGGCTGTTCTGACCAACGAAATTTGTTTTAGGTGTTCACAAGCTATCCATGCATTCTATTATCCAATCATATTACTGAAAAGGATCATGCACAAGGTGATCATGCATGTAAATGCTATGAAAGTGTCTTGAATTTTGTATTCAGGGTCCAAAATTTGGAGAATTCCTCTGGATCATTTATTTTTGCTGCAGCCTGAAATAAATATGATCTCTTTCCATGACACTACTGTTTTCATTTGGCTAAAGAGGACCGGCATATTTCTAGACTCCCTTTATAGGGTAACAGTGGCACACTCACAAACCTTATCACTTTGCTGCCATTTGCCACCACAAGCACCTGCTGTTTCAGGCAGCTGCCTCACTTTGTCTAATGGTAGGGCTGGCCCTATCCAGAGTGGATTGCTGCAGTCTACACCAGGCTAGGCTTTTATGCTCCAAACAGACTGTGATACATTTGCCTCTTTGGAGCATAAGAGGCCTCAAAGCTAGTATCAGAAACCACAGCAAAACATCTCCTGAGCCACTCTAGATTGATCTGAACCCTTTGGAGAGCCAAGCGGGCAGTAAAATACCTGTCTCCTTGATGTGCTGGGTGGTTTCCCATTCATGGGACGCCTGCACAGCTCTAGCTCATAGCTGTCCTAGATGAAGCTATGCATGCCTTCCTTTCCAGGGTATTTCCAAAAAGGGCCTGAAACTCGCTGGAAAGCAGCAGAAGCTGTAACTTCAGCCAAGATCTCTATACCACGTCAGGCCTCTGCCCAGCTGGAATTGCAATGTTCAGCAGCCGTTCTGCGCTATTTGACAGAAGCGATGGCGAAACCAATCTGTGGTTATCAATCCTTGTTTTTTTTTCCCCATGTGAAGAGCCAGCTCTGGTTCCTGGCTCCACTAGGCCTCGGGGGGCAAAACCACCATCTCAGAAAACAGACCTGTGGCTTGTTGCCATTTCTTTGTTGTTCCCCTCAAAGAGGGCCACTGTGGCACCCCATATTCTTGGCCAAACCAGGCTCAAAGGCATGTCTGAAAAGTTAGGTGGTTTTTAATGCTTTATGATTTCTGTCACTCAGCTAAAATCTTTCTTAACTCTACAAAGTAGTCTCAGATACAGTTACATCTGTTGTGGAGGAGTGGAGAAGGAGGATCCAGGCAGTGACAATCGGAAGATTTTTGTTTAGGTGTCAAGGGGTTGAGTGGGCCTGGAATTGTTGTAGGCCTGTTTTTTCACTGTGTCTGGGATAGTGGTTTGGCCTCAGGCACAAGAGCCTATGAGGAGGGAAAATACTGTGTCATGGAAACATCTAACCTACTGCAGAGTTTAAAAGCACAAACTTCATCCCAGCTGCTCTGAGGCCTTCGTAGGAACATAGGAAGCAGCCTCATCCTGGTCCATCTAGCCCAATATTGTCTACACTGACTGGCATCAGCTCTCCAGGCCTTCTGGGACCTTCTACATGACAAGCAGGTGCACTGTCACTGAGTTATGATGCTTCCCTCTTCGAAACTACCAGGAAAGGGCCACCTCACAATTTCTGAAATGGACTCCTTTCATTCCATACAGCAGAGCTTTCCAAACAACAATACAACAATAATACAAACAACAATACAAAGACCTTGTAATTTGCCTCTGCACTATCCGGTATTCACAAGTATGACACTTTGCACTGGCTGAAGAATTGACACATAATAATAGAGTTTTAAGGGGTTTAGCATTTTAAGCTGACAGCCTTTGTACCAAGCTGCATTTTACTCTATCTCTTGTAAATACAGGCTTGCAGTGTATTTGGCTTCCTACAAGAATCATTTTCGAAAGACACCTTGATTATAGAATAATAGATTTGGAAGGGACCCAAGGGTCATCTAGTCCAACCCCCAGCAATGCAGGAATTTCAGCAGATAGGCACCTTGATATAAACCCTTTTCTTTTTATGATAGTAGCAATATGTCATTGCTTTCTTACTCAGCTTTATGAAGGAGGATCACTACCCACAAGACGATGCAGGGGGTGGAAATGTAATGTCTGTGTTGTGCATGACCTTCTTTTGTTTTGTCTGGCAATATTCAATTTTATTGTTTGCTACTCTGGAAAATACGAATAAACAATTTTTTTAAAAAGGCAGCCACAGATGGAAATGAGTCAGAACTGGAAAAGACAGTCACAACTGGAAATTGTGTACAATGACCTAATGTTAAGAACTAGTAAAAATTATCTGCCTTCACTGATCATTAGAGAGTTCACCTAAGCTAACACCATAGAAATATAACATGAATAAGTGCAGAATAGCACCAGTGTTTCAAACCTCATTCCCAAGAGATCATATTAAGGATAGCATTACTCTTGCAAAGTACAGTGGTACCTTGGTTCTCAAACTTAATCCGTTCTGGGAGTCCGTTCGAGTCCCGAAACTGTTCAAAAACCAAGGCGTGGCTTCCAATTGGCTGCAGGAACTTCCTGCACTCAAGTGGAAGCCACGTCTGACATTTGGCTTCCGAAAAACATTCGCAAACTGGAACACTTACTTCTGGGTTTGTGGCATTTGGGAGTCAATTTGTTCAGGAGCCAAGCTGTTTGAGTACCAAGGTACCACTGTACTGACATTCTGGAGGCAACCCTGGTGTGTGTTGTGCGGTTACCCTCCCTGGCTGCCTACCTTGCTTTTATTTTCGCTCTTTCCCCTACAAGTGCTGCAAGGAGTGGGTGCAGACTACCATTTCACTGCAGCTCTTGCCACACTTATCACTTGCACAGGGGCGTGGGGCAAAAATTCCCCTTGACGCTTGGCAGGATCAAGCTTGCCCAGGGTGAGAGAACTCTTCTTCCTAGGATAATCTGCTCTGAGTCTGTATGGACTCAAGGCAGCAGCCTGGAGTATCAGTGACTGCTACTTCCTTCAAGCACCCACATTATTTATTGCTTTAGCTGTCACCCTTTGGCTGCTTGTCTCCTACAGGGCCCAGTTCGAGACCAACAGGAGCTAACGGGAACAATCCCAGCATTGTGGGGGAACTGAGATCTTTTCAGTTGCTGGCCTGGCACTCCAGTAACATTCCTGGAGCATGTCCCAACAGGCTGGGGCAGGGCAGAGATTCCACAGCTCTTTTCTGCCTATCTCCATCCAGGGCACTGAG
Organism: Podarcis filfolensis; assembly: GCF_964270895.1. Lineage (NCBI taxonomy): Eukaryota > Metazoa > Chordata > Lepidosauria > Squamata > Lacertidae > Podarcis > Podarcis filfolensis. Next base: position 41,245,567 of record NC_139605.1, on the reverse strand, counting down.
GCACTCCTTACTTCCTCAGCTTGCTGACCTCTGCACAAGGTCATTCTCTTCCCCTAAGAAAGGAGTTAGCTGGCTGGCAGACCCCCTCTCACCAAGAATGATGAAAACATAAAGAGTTTCCAAGGCAGGGCAGGTTCATTGACCCTCAGCTGTCTGCATTCATAAGCAGCCAGTGCCTTCCACTTGTGTGGAACTATGGAAACCACAGGGGGAAACCCTTAAAATGCATTAGCATGTCACTTCTCTCCTACGCAGGATTTGCCAGTGTGCTTATGGGGGACGTGAGTGGCACTGTGGTCTAAACCACTGAGCCTCTTGGGCTTGCCGATCGGAAGCTTGGTGGTTTGAATCCGCGCGATGGGGTGAGCTCCCGTTGCTCTGTCTCAGCTTCTGCCAACCTAGGAGTTCGAGAGCACACCAGTGCAAGTAGATAAATAGGTACTGCTGTGGCGGGAAGGTATTTCTGTACACCAGCCAGAACCAAAGAATCAGAAACAGAGGCAGAACCAATAAAAGTGCACAGTTAAACTATGGAAATTGCTCCCACAATTGGTGGCAGTGATCGCTACCAACTTGAGTGGCTTTTAAAAAGGACCGGAGAAACTCATGGAGGAAAGGGCTCTCTGTGACTACTAGCTAGGATGGCTATGCTCTGCTTTTACAGTAAGAGGCAGCATGTTTCTGAATACCAGTTGCTGGCAACAGCAGGAGGGGAAAGTGCTGTTTCGCTCAGGTCCTGCCTACAGGTTTCCCAAAGGCATCAAGTGGCCCATCGCGAGAACAGGATGTTGGACTAGATGGGCCACTGGACTGATGCAGCAGACTTTTCCTATGTTCTTATTGGATGACAAAAATGATGCAATGGAGCATTGTTGGTACCTCACTGGACAACCTTCCGAACAGCACCAGCCTGAAACATATGATCTGTGTCTGCATACAGCAGAGATGCGCCTGTGCGCAGAAGATAGGCCTGCTTAGCCCACCAAGGTGTGCAATTGCACAGTGAGTCTGTGCACACTAGGCTATGCCTCTCATTTCCCTCCCTCCCACCCACCCCCCAAACACCCAGCCACTAAAAGGAAAATCTGCTTGTTCAAAAAAGTTTTTTTGTTTTTGTTTGCAAATTTAACAAGAGAAAAAGACGATGCAAAATTACAGAAGAGGGGGGAAATGATGATGATAAATGGTATACAAGTAGTAATACTAAGAATGATAGACCATCACCAGTTCACATTGCGGACAATCTGCTTTATTCTTACAGTTTGTTCCAAAGGAATACTGAAAACCACAGAGAGGTTTTGATGACTGTTTTATTTACTGGTAGAGAAAGGGATGATGGGGAAACTGAAGCACTGCCAAGCGGGGAGTTCCAAATTGCTTGTTATGTATTGGTACCTGTCTTGGTAATGATGGCTTTTAGCTAGCTTTGAACCCTGGGCCCAGAGGCAGGCATAAGGCTGCCACAATCTTTTTCAGGCCAGGCTGATTTTGCCTCTTTTGCCTGCTTTAATACTTTCAGTTATACAGCTGCTAAAGTCGCAGAAGCCTTGCAGGAAAAAAAAAGAATGACAGACCTAGAGGGGGAAGCAGAGATTAATAGCCAAGACTGGCTTTCTTCCTGCAACATTGCAGAAAACTATGCCATAAGATGTCGGTGCCCCAATCCATGGGTGTCAGATAAACAGTTCAATGCATCAGAGCTGCAGTGTCTGAAATGCGAAACATCTGTCTTGTTGGGCAGAGCTGTAATATTTCAAGATAAGCAGCAACTTTTAAGAAGAGATGTCTATCAAGATAAAGAGATCTGGCTCCTACGCACAATACTTGCCTCTTCCCCTGTCTCATCACAATATCCCAAGCGTGGAGAACCTCACCCCCCCCCGAGGTCAACTGTGGCCCTCCATGCCTCTCTATGTGGCCCTCAATATTTTCTCTAGGCCACACCCCTGCTTTGCATTGCTTCACACCCTCCTTGAATGTTTATCCATGGGTGGAATGTGTCCTTGAACTCTGATGATGCTTCTTGCTTGCCTGGAAGGGGAACAGAGAGGGGGGTGTTAGGGTGCTTAGAAACTACATTGCTGTGTACAAAGGAAAAAAATTAAATTCCTTGCTCTGCCCACTTTTGCCTCTGCATTCCCTCTGTATTCAATATGAGCTGGATTTTGCTGGGCAGTGATATTCTTCATTAGATCACATTTCAAGTGCACGTGTTTATTTCTTCTGTTTTGATCACACTGCAACCTGCTACGAGCCCTGAGGATTGGGCGGCAATTAATAAAACAATTCAACAATCGATGTCAGCCTCTTGTTCCTGCTTCATGTCCTGTGGCTTGCCTGAATCTTGCACACATACATATAGTGCAAGGATCTTCATCGTGGGATGAGGAGCTCCACCTCCCATTATGTCTGCTGGGAAAAGACAGGGGGCAGAAGGACAGTGAGGTGCGGCTGCCGTTGATGCTCAGCAGGGATGTAATTAGGGGATCCAGATTTGCAAACAGGACGCCAGTGTCTGTCTCTGGAGCTCCCTTTAATTTCCCAGCCCCGCTCTGCCTTTAACCTAATTAGCACTGCTGAGGCTTTGCGTGTGGCACCACCATGGAGCCTTGCTCGGGAGGACGCCTTCTCCCCTTGCATTCGGCAAGCACGATCTCCCACCCTCTCCCACACTGGGCCACATTGCCTGTCTTCACGAGGGATTTGCTCATTGCTGTGGAGTTCTTTGCATTTAAAGGATTAGCACAGAGTCGCCCAGTCTCAGCCTACTGAGAGCAAAAAGGCCTTAACATTGCCTTGAGAAGAGCCACTGGAAAACATATTCCATTCTCTTGGCTTGGTACAAAGGCTGTGTACACACTGCCAGCTTAAAATGCAGCTAGGTCAGTCCTTTTCTCAATTCAGATGGAAGCTGATCTGGGGGGAAACACATTAGTACGTGCAGGTCCTGTTTTACAAACATTCGCTATGCAAAAATTCACTAAGCGGAACATGAGGAATTAGTACCCAAGCCTTGCTATGCACACTGCAGATTCAGATATCCTAACAGAGAGCATTTTTTACTTCTTTGTTTCATGGGTGTAGCCAGGATTTTTGTTGGGGGAGGCAGAACCTCAGTTTGCAATGTATTTTTATTGATTTTTATTGATTCAGGGTGGGGAGCTGCCCCTCAATGCCCCCCTTGGCTACACGCATGCCTTGATTACCTCTTGCCAGTTGGCTGAGGAATGGAGGGTGGTCGTGAGCGACTGGACAAATCAGAGAGCATTTTTCTACTGGTTTCGCCAGTGTTTTTTGAGTGGAGGGGGGCAAAATTCCATGGTTGGGAACATATTAGAAATTTCCCCATAAGAATCAATGGAAATAATTGACTTGTTAAGTGAACACAAGCCTAACATACCATTTCCAGGGAATGCATTGTGTTTAGTATGTGTGACCTGCATGTATTTCATAAGAAATGACAAGACAGATACAGGATGGATGGATTGTGGTTAACATCATGTGTACCCCACTTCCCAAACCAGCAGTAGGAATGCCAGATCAGCTGCTCATAATAATTTAATAATTAATAATAATTAATAGTATAATTGTGTAAGTGTGATCTTTAAAAACGAATGAGCAATTATGGCTGCAAAAGAAGGAAACCAACAATTAAAGCACCCTTGCCCTAGGCAGTAAGTAAGTTCCAATTAAGGAATTTCATGGAAGAAAAGGGTTAGGGTTAGGGTACTAATTAAAGGGGCAAAAGCCAAAAAGCAGAAGTCATCTTAAAAAGAAAGCAACCACGAGGGAAGCAACTAACCAAAGGGCTAGGGGAGATGTCTCACTAATGTTTTTCCAGTCAACACTAGGCACAGCAGACAGGAAGTGCAGCTACCCCGCCACCCCAGCTACACCTCCGATGTTGCCTAGATTCTCTGGAAAAATAAACATGAGTGAATGAAATATGCCCATTCTGGGGAAAACAGCACTGAAGCAACCTGAGAGAACTGGATAGCCACAGAAATGTTCAGCCAAGTCTTACTAATTCCAACTTTTTTTTTTTTAAGAAATATTTATTAAGATTTTACAAAAACAAGTATACAAAAACACATAATAATAAGAATAAAAATTAAGAAAAAAAATAAGTAAAACATACAGAAGAAACAAGGAAAATTAAAAACAATTATTTTTCATAACTTAAAACTCATTTGCTTGTTTCATTGACTTCCTCACACCTCCCCTTCTTGTATTCCCATTTAACTAATCAAATCAGCAAATCCTTACCCTCTTTCATTTATCTTATATATATAATTTAACATTTTATAACTCAGTATTTTCATCCATTATCAATTCATTTTTCCATATTCTTAAAGCATTACAGCTGGAAACCACTTAATTTCTATCCAACATCATTCTAACATTCATTAATTTTACAATATTTCTGTAGGTAGTCTTTAAATTTCTTCCAATCTTCTTCCACCGCCTCTTCTCCCTGGTCCCGGATTCTGCCAGTCATTTCTGCCAGTCCCATATAATCCATCATCTTCATCTGCCATTCTTCCAAAGTGGGTAAAACTTGTGTCTTCCAATACTTTGCAATAAGTATTCTTGCTGCTGTTGTAGCGTACATAAAAAAAGTGCTGTCCTTCTTTGGCACCAATTGGCCGACAATGCCCAGAAGAAAGGCCTCTGGTTTCTTCAGGAAGGTATATTTAAATACCTTTTTCATTTCATTATAGATCATTTCCCAGAAAGCCTTAATCCTTGGGCACGTCCACCAAAGGTGAAAGAATGTACCTTCAGTTTCTTTACATTTCCAACATTTATTATCGGGCAAGTGATATATTTTTGCAAGCTTGACCGGGGTCATGTACCACCTATATATCATTTTCATAATATTCTCTCTTAAGGCATTACATGCCGTAAATTTCATACCGGTGGTCCACAACTGTTCCCAGTCAGCAAACATAATGTTATGTCCAACATCTTGTGCCCATTTAATCATAGCAGATTTCACCGTTTCATCCTGAGTATTCCATTTCAACAGCAAGTTATACATCCTTGACAAAATCTTAGTTTTGGGTTCTAACAGTTCTGTTTCTAATTTTGATTTTTCCACCTGGAAACCAATTTTCTTGTCCAAATTATATGCCTCCATTATCTGATAGTAATGAAGCCAATCTCACACTTTGTTTTTTAGTTTCTCAAAACTCTGCAATTTTAGTCTATCTCCCTCTTGTTTCAAAATTTCCCAATATTTCGGCCATTTGGCCTTCATATTGAGCTTTTTCTGAGCTTTTGCTTCCATTGGTGACAGCCACCTTGGTGTTTTGTTTTCCAATAAATCCTTATATCTTGTCCAAACATTGAACAAAGCTTTCCTGACAATATGGTTCTTAAATGCTTTATGTGCTTTAACCTTGTCGTACCACAAATATGCATGCCACCCGAAAACATTGTTAAAACCTTCTAAATCCAAAATGTCTGTGTTCTCAAGAAGCAGCCAGTCTTTCAGCCAGCAAAATGCTGCTGATTCATAGTAAAGTTTAAACTCTGGCAGGGCAAATCCACCCCTTTCCTTTGCATCAGTTAATATCTTGAATTTTATTCTGGGGTTCTTGCCCTGCCAGACAAATCTAGATATGTCTTTCTGCCACTTCTTGAAACAGTCCATCTTGTCCACAATTTGCAGTGTTTGAAACAAAAACAACATTCTAGGCAATACATTCATCTTTCCAACTTTTTTTAAACAACAACAACAACCCTCAAAAAGCTGTGAAATGGTTGTGTGAACTGGTTTTGCTTCACATTTCCCTAAACTGATCTCTGTGGCCACTCACATGTGATGATGTGATTTTACCGAAGCAAAATATTTGTCACTTGACCATTTGGCAGGACAGTGTGATACATCTTCTGCCCATGAATGCAATAATGTCCCATGAATGCAATAATGTCCCATGAATGCAATAATGTTCCATGAATGCAATAATGTCCCACCCTCCAAAGGGTGGGTGGGGTTTGCGACACCATGTGGGCTTCCTGGGACTGGGAGCCACCTACCTTGCTACAGGGGGCCATCGCCCCGCCCCCATCTCAGCAGGCCTATGGGCTGCCAGCTGGGGGTAGGGTGAGGGCCAGCAAAAGGGCCGATGCTCTTTGGCCGAGGCTCACCTAAAATTAAATAAAGTTGTGGCCAAATTTAAACCCATACATTGTTGTCATGTCTCATTTCTGGGGAGGGCTCTGGGAAAAGGGATTTAGCACGTGGGCTCATAATAACAATAATGATAGTAATAATAATAATAATAATAATTAATAATAATAATTTATTTCTACCTCGCCCATCTGGCTGGGTTTCTCCAGCTACTCTGGGCGGCTTTCAGCAAAACATTAAAAACAGAATAAAACTTCAAACATTAAAAACTTCCCTAAGTAGCACTGTAAGCTCTGGGTATGGAATGCTAACTAGTAAGATGCACAGCATGTGAATCGCTCTGGGCAACTATCTGCAGTGGAGCTTCCAAGTTCTGATGCTCCACCCCCTCCCTATTTGGTTGTGTGGGGAACACAGTCTACTGCTTGAGTCCCTAAAGCTGAAGATTAAGCAATGAAGGCTTTTTTTTGGCAGAGCTTCTCCCTACCACTATTCACAGAGGAAAGGTCATCAAACACCTTTCCTTCCTCTAGAAAACACCTGTTCTACAACTGTGAGCCTTAGGCAGTGGGAAGGGGCAAGTAAGTGGCCAGTGGAGATGGAGAATAGTTATTCTCCCCTATTATCTGGTGACTGTCCAGCACCCAAAACTCAAATGATCCGGTATCCTTCTCATCTGGCACTTCCACAGGGAAATTAATTTCCTTCTTGGCTCAACCACCAGATTAGTTTTGCAGAAAATGAATCCTGCTTCCAATTTCTTTCCACTCTCCCATCTCCATCTCCTCTTATTTGCTTGACCCTGCCCTTCTTTTCTCTTAAACCGCTTTCTCTCGTCTCTCTCCTTGCCTCTTCTTCTCCAGCCACAGCATTATCATGAGTGCAATTTTGATATTAGATGTTTAATTCCTCCTTTCCATCATTGGCTCTGCTCCAGTTTCAGCACTGCTTAGCTAGGACAAGGACAAAGGAGACTGAAATGCATGGCTAACTGTCAAAGGCAGGCTCAATCAGGAGAGTCACAGCTTGCAGCTCATCCAGTATTCTTAGGAGAGGAAGAAGAGGAATGCAAGAATAAAGGATCGTTCATAACTCTAAACCAATACATTTCAACGCCATTTTAATGCAGCCATGGCAATTAGGCCACCCTATCCACGAAGGTTAGAAATATAGGAACATAGGAAGCTGCCAAGTCAGACCAATGGACCATCTACCTCAGCATTGTCTACACAGTGGGTCTCCAGTGTTTGAGACCTCCTCAGCCCTTCCTGGAGATGCCGGGAATTTAACCTGGGACCTTCTGTGTGAAAACAGATGCTCTGCCACTGAGCTATGGCCCTTCCCCAAAGAGGATTCCTGCCAAGACTCTCTTGGTGTTTCCTCTGTCGGAATGAAAATATAATAGAGACCACCCATGTGGGGTAAGTAATAAAAGAATACGCTGGACACATGTCCTTTGCCTAGCATGGAGCTGATTAAGGGTAGAATTGGCAACGGGATGTCCTTGAAATGTGTCCCTAGGCATTTGTGTCCCCATTGGGTTTCCACTGGGACAGGTGGTCACCACCTGTGATCCTCAGCATCCCCTTTCTTGAGTTATGCTGCTGTCTGTGTCTCCACATCACTGCTGTGTCCATAGAGACAACAAAGTGATGTCTGTGAGGTGCCTGCAGCCTCAGATTCCTGAAGTTCCTCTCTTAAAGAGGTTCCTGAGAGAAAATGCATTTCCTCTCGGTGGGGGGATGACTGGAGGGCTTCTTTAGAATGACACCCACTCACCACCCCCAACCCCGATCTTTTCTTCCTGGCTTATGTATTAATTAGAATGGGAGGCGAAGGGCTTGTATCTTATTCACACCTGGTGAGCTCTCTCAATAGGAGGCAGTCATTCTGCCTGGGGCTGGGATGGAGGATTCCTTTCTGAGCACAGGTATGTGAGAGATGAAGCATTTGATGGATTGAAAACAGCCAGGATTGAAGGAATTGTTTGCTGTTCCTTAAAAAAAAAAAAAAGGAAATATGCAACCGTGAGGTCACTTTCATTTTTCTTATCTTGAAAGCCCAGCCTTTCCCTCTACCTCCCCTCCACTTAAAGCGAAAAATCGCATGTCACTTTAGGAAACCTCACTGTGCACTCAAGTGTTCATGACCACCATTCATGTTTTGTCTCTTTAAATGCCACCACCGCCAATACTCATCGAAATACATGAGCACCATTGCCTACTCTGGATGGTGCTGGCCCATACTGCTCTGTGACTGGGCTCGGGGGCAACCCTATCATGATGTGGCTGGTCAATGTCTGCCAGTGTCCTCTCTCTCCTCTTTTACCTGCCCACCCACCCACCTATACCACTGCAATTTTCCTCACCACCATCCCTTTCTCTAATCTTGAAACTGGCAAGGTGGAAGGGAAGCCCTTTCAGTTTCGCAAATGCCAATGACTCATCCTTCTGTCTCTCTTTTTGGTCCAGTGAAAAACTAAGCTAATAACTTTACCAATTTCACAATGCCCATTAAAAAAAAAAGTATTATTATGTTAGCATGTTGAAACTGGCAGGGTTTTCTCACAATATTGCACATTTCCCCCAGAGATGTGGAGTAGGAATGTGACATTTCTGAGCTTCTGGTGCCCCAGTTGGAACTGATCAGTGGAGGGCACTATCTGTTCAAAAATGGCAGTGCTTTCATAGACTGGAGGCTACTTCTAAGTTTTGGTACATGAAAGTATTTGTGCACATAAGAAAAATACAGAAGTCTTTCCAAAAAAACCCCCCCAAAATTAAGCTTCCATCCATTGTTTCCCACATAATCAAAGTATGACAACCAGAAAAGCCAGAGCAATGAGTTCATGAGTTGTTAATTGTGTGGCTTTTAGTTGATTTATAACCTATCAATTAAATTTGCATAAATTGTCATGTGCATTAAAAAAAACACACCAATTATTCTGAAGTAAGAAGCATAATTTGTTTTTAGATGCTGTGCAAATGTCATCATCTTAGAAGAGGGAAAATGCGAGAGAAAAGCAAGACCAGTTCCTTTAAGATGGTGCCGTCTAAATTTTTATGAGTACTTGCATTAAATGAGGTATGTTTTAAAAGATCTGTTGCTTTATTAATTGAAGGTGCCTCTTTAGTAACTAAAAGGTTTTTTTTAAGTAATTTACTAATTAAACACTGCAGTCCTTTAAAAGATAACCATACTTAAGAGGGGAGATAAGGAAGAGGGCACATCTACAGTATGTGTTACACACACGTTTCACAAAGTTCCAGGAAATCTGACCAGATACTGTGAAATTTGGCCCTTGCTTCCTGCCTCTCAGAAGTTATACAGTCTATTCCTCTACTAAATCAAGATTCTCAGTCCAAGCCTCCATATGCAAGGCATAAGTAGCTCTCCAATGTTGCAACAGCAGTCTTCTGCCCACAATTATGGCCCTCAAAAACCACAAGTGTTTGAAGAAACCATGGTAGGAGATGACTGACAGTAAGGCATACAAATGTATCCAGGACAAATTTAATTCTGTGTTCTACTAATTTCCAGAACAAGGTGATGCTCAGGTAGCAGCACAACAGGTATTATTTTGGGTGTTTCTCCTGACCACAGTACAACTATGTTTTTTTTACAATAAAAACCACTTTTAAAATGTTAGACCAGACTGTTGTGTGGAATGTGCATAGTGAACCATTCACAACTAGCCATGTTTTCATTATTTTATTCAGGTGTATTATTTCCTAGTAGCAAAGTCCTGGGTTCAAGTCTACAAGACAAGTGAAGGCTGTAATCATAGACACACATATCAGAGTACATTGCCTGCCCTGGACAGCCTTGGATCTAAGCCCCAACTGAGTGAAGCTCTGTTCTGATTCTTTTTTTCTGAAACAGAACATGGATATGGAATACGTTCCACCCAGGATCTAATCCCTCACCAAGATTCAAGACTTCTCCTACTGCATTTCCCCAACAGCTATATTTGAAGACTATCAAAGCAACACATCCACATTTAGGGGACCTCCAGACTGGTGTCTTATTGTGGGTGCATTCTGCAAGATGTTCTGGACACACAAATGGTGCATTTGTGGAAGGTTTATTCTGCTTTATTAGTTGTTCTGCAATGCTTCCCCAGTGCTACCACATTATTGTTGTCCGGAGGATCTATAGCTAAACAAAAGTGAGATAAAAATAAATCAGAACATTTGTCACATAAAAAGTAATAGGAATTAAGCAGCATTATAGGACATAACACCAATGGGAAATGAAGCAGCGTGACAACCCCAAAACTTTTGCAGCTGCAAGCAGTATCAAAAGTGGGATCTCATATAACTGCCCTGATAGCATCGTGAGCACAAATAATTATGCATGTCTAATAAAAAGGACATCTGGGCGGCGGTGGGGGGGGGTGTCTTCAGTCCAGCGTTGTGTTGTTGGGATAAGTCCCTGTTGCTTGCTTCTCAATTTATTGTAGTGGTAGCCATCTGAAAAAAGCAGAGTTGGTCTGATGAGAGAGGCAGATATCAAGAAAACTCATTTGTGTCAAGATCCCAGCTGATGCCTTCAGACAAATTTGCTCTCAAAGAACCGTACACTCCAGCCACTCCGTACACTCTAGGCCTGAGGCCAGATCCAAAACTCTTGGCAGTCCCATCCATTCTTTTTTTTTAATGAACTTCCCTCATTTAATTGGGACAGGCTGCCCTTCCTTTGTTAATTACACTTCTGAGCAGGAGGCTGTTTCAGTTTGGATGACCGGTCAGAGGAAGGCAAGGAGGTTGTTTCCATTACAGAACTCAGAAGTGTGTGTGTACTGTGTATGCAGGCTGGCAATCTATGTGAAGGAAGCTGAAAGTTATTGTAAGTGTGTGAGCCTGTGGAACATTATCCTCCTCCAGAGGAAAAAAAAGATGATAGTCCTATGCAAGCAAAAACTAATGAGTTACCAGGATATGTTCTTATGGGTGGATGGGATGCTGCACTATTGTCCCCCTTTTATGGTACAGCCCTCTTTCCCCAGTGAAATATCTTGATCCACCTCACCCTTTAATAAATAAAAATAATAAAGTATGAGCATTCCATTTAGACACACTTTGACAAAATTGCCTGCCTTAACACGATGCATTCTAACAACATAGGTTGGGTTTCCTAGATGCAGAATTTGAGATAATTAATAGCATAGGGTTCTCAACGCCCCAATGGCATTGATGTTTTAATGGTTGATTTTTACCATAGCTTATTCATTGCAATGCATTCCAATGTGCCAGTCTTGCAAGAACTTCTCTCTGCCCTGTTATTATTGTGCAACCAAGTTTTTCTTCATTCTTGCATTAGAGGAAAATGGAGAGGAAGGCCAACTTCTTGTTTCCTTCTCTTTGTGAACATTCTCTTCTCTCAGGCCACGCTGGAAATGGAGCAGTCTGCAAATCCCCATGTCTTCCTGTTTGTTTTCTTTCTTGTGGTTAGCCCTTGGACAACCTCTTAATTCAACTCTGGAGCCATTTCCCCCAGCATTCGTTGACTAAGGACATTTTCTTTGTCTCTGGTGTCCCAACCTTTGCCACACTTTAAGCTGGGCATGCTAAAGTTCCCCAGATACCCTTGCAAAATGCATGGGGACCAGGATGTGGCAGAACAACTGAGCTCAGTTCTCTTTTGTCCATATCATCTTGCTTCTTTAGAACAGGGATGGAGAACCCGTGCCCCCCCCCCCCGGATATTGTTGGATTCCAACTCCTGTCTTCCCTTAGCATTGATCATGCTGCGAACTTAACATCACCTGGAGAGCCACAGGTTCCACACCCCTGGTGTGCATTCTATTCTCATACTTATCCAGACAACGGCAGCAAGAATACTTATAGCAAAGCACTGGAAGACGCAAGATCTACCCACTCTGGAAGAATGGCAGATGAAGTTGATTGACTGTATGGGACTGGCAGAAATGACTGGCAGAATCCGCGACCAGGGAGAAGAGTCGGCAGAAGAAGATTGGAAGAAATTTAAGGACTATTTACAGAAATATTGCAAAAATAATGAACTTTGAAAGATGCTGGATTGAACTTATGTGGTCTCTAGCTGTTATGATAAAAAGAACTGGGGTTAATATTGTTTAAGTTATAAAATTTAAAAAGTTGATTGGAAGGGGGAAAAAAGGTGTTAGTTAAAAGGAATGTTAAGAGATTAGGATTTGCTGGATTAACAATTTGAACTAGAAAACAAGAAGGGGAGGTATGAGGAAGTCAAAGAAACATGTTATCGAAAAATTGATACTGAAATTGATTTGTTATTAATATTTTTCTTTTTCTTTTTCTTTTTGTTTTTGTATAAAATTGGAAAAATTGAATAAATATTTATAATAAAAAAGAGCAAATGATGGAAGAAAGAACTCTCATCAGTTCAGCTATATCTATGTTCACAACCAATTTCGTTTATACTTTGGGTATCCATGATGCATAGCTGTCAACTTTTCCCTTTTCTTGCAAGGAATCCTATTCGGAATAAGGGAATTTCCCTTAAAAAAAGGGAAATGTTGACAGCTATGCCATGATGGAACAGCTCTGTCTGGTGAAATGCCACTCTTGGAAAAGTGATAAGCACTGTTCCTGCACGTCCATAGGATAACATTATTTATGCTGCATGGCGATGAATTTGGAAAAATTCTACCATCTCTTGCTTTCATATTCAAAGTCACTAAAGTGGATTGGAGTACACATTTAATTCATAATAAATTCTGAACTAGTTGAAAATGTAAATACTTTTGCAAGTCTGGTAGTGGATTCCAGATAATGTTAAGGAGCTTACCATTAATCCACTTTAAATGACCACCAATGCAGCACAATTACTTCTTAACACATCTTAACCTTTTGTGTGCATGGCCAAGAAAGTTAAAAGGATGGTTTCTCACTGTTATTAATAAAGCACCATCAATACACATGGCACATTGCAAGTGGACAGGTTTCTGACTTCAGGGTTGTTTTTATTAAAAAGCCAAAGTGACATGGATATTTCCTCCCTCTGTTAGCCCAAACCACCATTTTGCCTATTGTGAAACATTTTCAGAAAGCCTCTTTCTTTCTTTTTTTCTCTTTTTTTCTCTCTTTCTCTCTCCCACACATACCTAGATCACTAGGTAAATTAAAGGGAACCCTGACCATTAGGTCCAGTCGTGACCGACTTTGGGGTTGCGCACTCATCTCGCTCTATAGGCCGAGGGAGCCGGCGTTTTGTCCTCAGACAACTTTCGGGTCATGTGGCCAGCATGACTAAGCCGCTTCTGGCGAACCAGAGCAGCACATGGAAACGCCGTTTACCTTCCCACTGTTTACCTTCCCCTATTTATCTACTTGCACATGACATGCTTTCGAACTGCTAGGTTGGCAGGAGCAGGGACCGAGCAACGGGAGCTCACCCCGTTGCGGGGATTCGAACCGCTGACCTTCTGATCAGCAAGTCCTAGGCTCTGTGGTTTAACCCACAGCGCCACCCGCGTCCCTACCTAGATCACTAAGCAGCCCCAATTTCTGTTTTATCATTACAGATCTTTCAAAATCCCGCTGACTGGTGAAAACACTAAATGGTGGAATAATACCCTTTTTCAGGTAAAAACAAATATGCATACAGTATTCACATATTGGGAGGGGGAATGCCTGGATTATGTAGTAAATGCATTAAAGCCATGCAGTTATCATACAAAAAAAATTAGGATTGTTCAGAAAGACTCTGAATGATAGTTCTCTGTGGCAGGAAGTAGCAGCATTAAGGTCGCCTTCTTTACAATGAAGGCTAAGGTTAAGCCTAATGAAGGTTAAGGTCTGGCTACTGAGTGCAAGCCCTTACACCCTCTGCTGGTTGTACTGTGTCAGGCTTGCCTATAGGTAGAGGAAAGGAGGGAGGAGTGCTGTCCCCCACCACCATGAGCTGAAATGTTCCTCCTCCTCATGGCTTCCAGGACAAACATCTGTCCTGCTGGGATCATAGGAAGCTGTCAGAGCATCATTCCATCTACCTCAGTATTGTCTATACCAGGCATCCCCAACCTGCGGCCCTCCAGATGTTTTGGCCTACAACTCCCATGATCCCTAGCTAACAGGACCAGTGGTCAGGGATGATGGGAATTGTAGTCCAAAACATCTGGAGGGCCGAAGGTTGGGGATGCCTGGCCTATACTGATTGGCAGCAGCTCTCCAGTGTTTCAGGTAGTGTTCTCTCCCAGTCCCAGCCCTACCTGGAGATGCCAGGGATTGAATCTGAGACCTTAGGCATGCAAAGCAAATGCTCTGCTCTCATATGGGAGCTAAGTGTTGACACCTTAGAGCAGAGACCTGCATGGGTTGTCACCCTGGATATGTTCCTTGACTTCTGTTCCACCAAACTGAATGGAGCCCACCAGCCACGCATGATGGCAGGCCAGGTGCTTGATAAGCTGCTGCTTGGGGTGCTGCCGCACGTGGCTGGGGGCTCGTGTTCGACTTGCAGGATCAGAAGTTGTGCAGGCCTGCCGGAGTTCTGCATGGCTGGTTTGCATAACTGCTGCCAATGTGAGCAGTGGTTTGCTCAGTGGCGATGAGTAACACAACATGACAATTTATATGACCATTTTCAGTGCAAGCAATAGCTCTTTCAAAAACAGACACACACACCCTCCCAAATCTGGCTATGATACAAGGTCAAAAGGACCTAATGGAACTGCCTGTTCCCTAGGAAGCTGCAGCTCGAGATACTAGCTGGTCACAATCCTGGTGTACTATTGACTCTAGAAGACTGAACCATTATCTAAGTTTGGACGGTTCTTTGCATTATCTGAAGTAGACTTGAAAGTCTGCCTTGAGGGCACAAATGAGGTTTTTTTCTGTCTGAAGTGCAAAAAATGGAAATGCTGACAAGGTCTTAGGCGAGCTAAGACAATACACCGATGTGAAGAAGATGCAAGATATGTTACTCCATGTGGCTAGCAACACTAAGTGAATTTTGTGAGTCTTCCTGGAGCCCAGGAAGACTTGGGATCATGTCGGTGCCTAAAACAACTGAAAACTGTTTCAGCAGGTTTTACTCATTTACTAATACGAAACAAAATTTAGTTGTGAGCAAAGGAAGCAATCAGCAATCAGTAAAATATTTTTGATGTGTTAGGGAACAGGGAGTTTACATTTCTTCTCTGGGCTCAATCTTAGATTCAGCTCTATTTCACAAAAACAGTTTTTTTCTGATGTCAATTCACATCTTTTTTGGAACACACACAGAGAAGAAAACTTTGTTTTAACATTCCATTGCTTCTTATAATATTTTTACACTGAGATAGGCATAGTTAATTTTAATCTTGCATATGGTAATCTTTACATGTAATTGGCACTTTATTATTTCTTAGATTTTTTTTCCTTCTGCCAAGATTTATTTATGTATAGTGTGCTGTTTATTTCTCTTTGATATTAGTATGATTATGTATTTTATAAACCAAAATACATTCAGAGGTCTTATGCTGATGCGTTCAAAATAAATATTTCTAAACCCATTGTAGCCTTTCAGGTTCTGCTTGGTCACCACTCTCTCACCCACTGGGGGAAATTATGAATCTCACTTTCACTCATGGTGAACCTGTTTGTGATAAGCAAAGAGATGCCAGAGGAAAGGATAAGGGGTAAATTAGCAAAAAAAGATTATAACCATGTGCATTAATTTGCAATTGCCAGCCAAGGAGCAATGGACACATTCTTTGCTGGAACTAAGATACTGTATTTTTCCATGTATAAGACTAAGTTTTTCCCAATGTCAAAGATTAGGGGGCATCTTATACATTGATAGTGCCAAGGGTGGATTGGCGATTCGTGAGTCTTATACATGTGTGAGTGGGGGTGGGTGGGTGTTTTTGTATCAGGTTAGCCATACTGATTCGTATGCTGTTGGTGGATTCTTGTTGTTGTCTTGTTGGGCTGTGTATGTGATAAAGATGCTTAGAAAATTCTGAGACATTTTCCTGGCATGCCAGAAAGTGCTTAGATTAAAAATCCAAGTGAAAATTAGAGAGTGCATTTTGTGATTTTTACTTGTGTGCAGATGTTTTCCTTTACCCTGACCCACCCCAGTCTGTACCTTAAACTGTTGTTGAAGGGATGATGAATGGAGATGAGATAAACAGTTTGGGGTGCCTTGCCTCTATAGAATCAACAAACCTTAAATATTTGTGTTGGGTCCCAGTAAGACTTAAAAGAGCTCTTGCTGTTCTAAGCTTGACCTGTGAAAATCAAAAGTGGGAGTGGGAGTGATGTTGGCCCAAAGTAGGGTTGCTTCATGCTTAAAGGGGGTGGGGTTGGGGCTAGAACTGCACATCTAGGTAAGTGCATTTACATTATAGGTAAAATGAGGGTCTTCATACATGAAAGTGATCATGTGCATGGAACCAGGAGATAGTTATTTCAGATGAATGAATAACATGAAAGTGATTTTGCATACATGACCAGAAATAAGGTCATTCTATTCATTGAATTTGCTTAGGTAAAAACCACTAGCATGTGATAAAGATCTTTCTGTTGTTTTAGAAAAAGGAGAGAATCCCTTTAAAAGACTCTGAAGGGGTTGGGCGATTCTCTCCACTGTCCAACTCAAAAGAATTCATTACATTTTCTACACAGTTTATTAAGGGAACCCATCAAAGCAATGCAAACATCAAGTTACAGATAACACTTGTTGCTCATTTATGATTTGAAAGAGATCACGCCTCTTCAGTCGTTTTACAACACTGGATCCCAGAATCTAGAAGCCTGTGATCTCTATCCCATGTCAAAGGTTCAGGGGTGAAAGCCGAAAGGAAATCCCCTTGTTGCCGGTCATCCAATTTGATTTGCATGTTGGCTACTAATAAGGTACTAATGCACTGTTGTGATGATTTGCTCCTTTGGCACATAGGGAAAAATAACTTTCATGACAAGAATCATGATTTCCAGAAGCACATACCTTGCTTGTTACAGAAAACCTGGTCCAAAGGTCTCATGTTGTGGCTGGGAACAAGGGGTTTATCCTACACCTGAGTTTCCCCACTGCAAAGTTAAACCTGAATTGTACACAGAAAGGCAGAGTGGTCTGATATGCAAAGAGCTAGGTGTAAATCTCAAGGACCCGAGTGTTAGTCTTGCCTTTGCTGGGACCTGCATGCATGGCCTTCCAAAGCAGCTCACTACCGTTATTCCCCTCCTTTGTGAAACTGAAATAATTATAGCCTATTCCCCTGGATTGTTGATATCTGTACTTCTTGTTGTTGTTTAGTCCTTTAGTCGTGTCCGACTCTTTGTGACCCCATGGACCAGAGCACGCCAGGCACTCCTGTCTTCCACTGCCTCCCGCAGTTTGGTCAAACTCATGCTGGTAGCTTCGAGAACACTATCCAACCATCTCGTCCTCTGTCGTCCCCTTCTCCTTGTGCCCTCCATCTTTCCCAACATCAGGGTCTTTTCCAGGGAGTCTTCCCTTCTCATGAGGTGGCCAAAGAACTGGAGCCTCAGCTTCAGGATCTGTCCTTCCAGTGAGCACTCAGGGCTGATTTCCTTAAGAATGGAGAGGTTTGATCTTCTTGCAGTCCATGGGACTCTCAAGAGTCTCCTCCAGCACCATAATTCAAAAGCATCAATTCTTCGGCGATCAGCCTTCTTTATGGTCCAGCTCTCACTTCCATACCTCACTACTGGGAAAACCATGGCTTTAACTATACGGACCTTTGTTGGCAAGGTGATGTCTCTGCTTTTTAAGATGCTGTGTAGGTTTGTCATTGCTTTTCTCCCAAGAAGCAGGCGTCTTTTAATTTCGTAATAGAACTTTGGGAAGTATTGTGAGTGTAGCAGTACATCTTACAAGTTGCTGTCCCTTCCCGATTCGATTTGCTCTTGGAGCAAGAGGAAAAACTTAAGAGGCGATGAAAATAAATCAATAAATCAAATCCTTACCAAAGAAGAGAAGGCAGCCCCACATCAAGGGGGAAGCTCTTGGGTGTGGCCTCGCCAGCTCCACTCCCAGCCGCCTGACACGCGAGAAGAGAAGCCGCCTCTTCCACCTGAGAGGGTCGGAGGAGGGGCTGACGGGAGGTGCGGCCCGCCGGCTCTTCGCCCGCTCCCCATTTTCCGACAGCCAGCCGGGGAGTGCTTGAACTTAAGGGACTCCGGGGGAGCAAGAAGGCCGGAGCGGCGGCGGCAGCAGCAGCCAGAAGGAGGGGCGGACCCTCCGCACATACAGCCCCTTCGCGCCCCCCGCCCCCCTTGGCAACAGCGCCGCTGGGACTCCGTCCAGATTTCCTCTCGGCTGCCTGTGGAGAGCCGCTTGGTTTCCTTGTCTCTCCGATGTGCATCGCGGAAAGCGCTCAGGCGGGCTCCCGCTGAGGAGAAGGAGGAACTGCAGCGTTGCAACGGGAGTTGGCAGATTATGCTCACAAGCGGCGGCGGCGGCACCAGCACCACCAGCAGCAGGTAACTCCCGCCTTTCGAGGGGGAGCGGATTCCCCAGCAAGCGGTGCAGGAAGAGCAGCCGCTGCTGCTGCTTTTTCTTCCTTCCTTTCTGTGGCTCTGCAAGCCAGGTGGTGGCCGGTGCGGCTTTGGCTCCGGAGCGAAGTGATGCCGCCGCGTCCGGGCGCTCTCCCTGCCTCGTGCCGGCGGGGTATCCTGCTGCCCCTCTCAACGGGGTTTGGTTCGGGGGTGCGCGCGCGCGTTGCCTGGGCTTCGTCCCCGCGCTCCTCCTCCCACGTGTTGCGCCCGCCGGGCCTCCTTCTACTCCTCAGTCTTCCCGCGCTGAGGATCCCGCGGCCCTCCAGATGGTGGCTGGGCTGCAAACTCCCATCACTCGCCTGACCATTGGCGGTGCCGATGGCAGCTGAGGTGACGTCTGTCAACATCTGGAGGGCCGCAGGTTCCCTGCTCAGCGCGTTTACTCGGCAGTAAGTCCCGCGGAGTTCGGTAAGAGTGTTTACAATTGCAGCCTAATTGCACTTACTGGAAAGTGCGTCCCCTTGAACGGAAAGGTTCAGTTTTGCTAGTGAGTGACGTCCAGTGTCTATAATGGGAGGTGCTGGGTCTGAAGAGACTGGCATCTTTGCAACTTCTCTGAAATCCTTCATGTGTGGAGCTGGTTTGGTGGTAGTTACTTAGTAGGAAGGAAAAGGCACTCTGCATGTGTTCAGAGGCACTTCACCCTCTGCATTCTGGCTGAAATGCTTCCCAGGATAAGTGGTGGCAGCTCAGAAGAAACCCTCTCTTCATCCACTTTCTTTCCAGTCTGCTTCTACTTCTCATCTGGTTTTTGTCCTCACCTGTACACCAGCTGTTAATAGTTTTTTTAAAAAATAATAATAATAATTGTTCTTCTTGTGGATGTTCTCATGCAGTCAAAGGAATGTCAGCCCTCAGGCCACTCCCGGCAGGGAGTCCCTTCTGAATTCTATAATATGTTGCATTGTCAACCAGCTGTTCAGCCCCCTGGGCCTGTCCTTTTGACAGCTCACCCCCATGGAGCAGGGAGGGCAGAGTAAATGGAAAAGGATGGAATCTTTGCACTGGAATCCCAAATAATTTCGCATCAGGGTGGCATCTTCGGATTTGGGATATCATCACAGCAACCCTACAAAGTAGATTAGATTGGTAATCTGGGGAGATTGGCTAAGCTGAACATGGATTCGCACCAGGTTCCCCGATCCAACATTCTAGTCACTGTACTTTGTGCGATGATTGCAGGGGATTGTCCTAGATGACCCTTGGGGGTCCCTTCCAATTCTATAATTCTACGATGGTAAGTTCCCCCCCAGCCCATAATTTGTATAACACTTTTTAAGGCTTGAGGCACACTGTCACCATTTATTCTGCTTTTACAGATTGGAAACTGAGGCCGAGGCCTTACCCAGATGGCCAATCAAAACACATGCTACCCACATTTCAGCCTTTGTGGGATTCTCCTGCTACAAGCCTCACATTAAAGGCAATGAAGTGATAGCCAATCCATGAATAAGATGTAGAGCTGTGGGAGCCATATTTTAACATCTGTGCAGATGTACCATCTGGCTATGGAAACAGAGGGAACAGCCTTCAAAGAACTAAGGAAATCCTCATTTTTAAAGCAAAAAGTACATGAAATGAAAGAGGAACATAGGAGGCTGACTTCTGCTAGGCCAGATTATTTGTAGTCCGGTACTGTCTACTGGCACAGGGTCTCATGCAGACAGGGGCGTTCCGAGGGGGGCGGTCCGCCCTGGGTACCATTCCAAAGGGCAGGGGTTGACAAAATGCCGACCCTCAATTGGCGGCACCCTCCAGGACGCATGCCACTCCCCCTGGGACACGTGCCACTCCGGGTACTGGAGCAGGTTGCTTCGCCTCTGCATGCAGAGGTCATTCCTCATCATGTAATACTAGCTGGAGATGCCAGGGGGTTGAGTCTGGGACCTTCTGCATGCCAACCACATGCTCCACCCGTGAGCTATGGCTCCACCCTCCATCCCATACACCAATGCTGCAGGGTAGGGGGAAGTTTTGTTCACTATAATTATAATGAATGCAATAACTTTTTTAGGTGGTAGTGTGGAAATTACATTTTTTCCTGTGATGTGACAAAAAAAAAAATCAGAATCCAAGCTGCAGAAGTGCAATAACTCTGCAACACATAAGGAACAATAATGCAGAAACAATAATGCATTTACTGTGGAAAGAACCCTGAAAGCTAGCAACTGTCCAAGACTTATCTTGTGGTTTGTGGCTGAGCTGGAACTTCAATCCAAGATCATATGGTAATGCTGTCCACTGAATGCACTTGCTCTTGCCAAGTCAAAAGCGGTTTCCTGAGGCTATGAATATTAGTCCAAGGTGACCTACCTGTTCATGCATATTGCTTTCAGGACTCTAGTGGAAGACTGGAGTAACCAGCAGTTAGTTAGGCAAAGAAAGTGGAAGGACTCCAGAGTGACACTCTGATGATTTGAAATAACTTTCTGGTATGGTTTTGCTCCATGTGGAAAGGGGAATCCCCATATTCCATCTAGAGGGTGGGTCCCATTCCTGAGTCCCTGCTCACTTCGGTTACTGGTCTTGCATCTTTCAAGGTCCAGAAAGACTTGCACAAAACCCAGGGCTGCTCCAGTGAAGTATGCCTTGGCACCTGTTTTAACAGTAAAGTGTCAGATGAAATATGTGCCCAGGGGGAGCTTGGAGGCGAAAGGAAAGGAAAATCCAAGGCACTAGAAAACCCGGGCACTTAGGAGTAGAAGAGCAAAACAGGGAGCAAAAAGCAGCTGGAGGAGAGAGGAGCTGTGAAGGGCTGGGCAGCTGTGCCTAGGGTGGCAGGTTTTACTGTCTGTACTGTACACACCTTTTGCCCTAAGGCTGAGATCTTTTCTCAGCTCCTGCAAAGCTATTCAAAGACACTCATTTGTGAGCTTTGTTTGCCTTTCACAAGGGCTGCAGGGGATTAGTCTGAAGATGTGTGGTGAACACGGACTCCTCTGGATGAGCAGGACATGAAAGGGGTGGGAGGCATAGAAGAGCACAGTTTTTACACTTATGCCTGTGTCTGTTCTGTCACACCTACACAGATGTATGTGCTTAGTCTGTTCTGTGTGCACACGAAGCATCTTAGATAGTAATATACGCCATTTGCATGCAGTGAATCTCCTGACACTGCAGGCTCTGTGATCTCCGGCACAGTTAGAATTGCATTTGGACAGTGATGTGTGTGCAACTTGCTGTGAGGCTGGCCCCAAAATTACTCAGGAGAACAACGTAGTCCTGGCACTCTACTTGAGTCATGCATATGTCATTGTGTACAACGGTGCTTCCTCTTTGATGAGTATGCCTGGTATTAAAATGGAAAGAATCCCCAAATGTGTAAATGTGTGATACTTGGGAGCTTAATCCCTTGGCACGAGAGCGAGCAGTTCCATGAATGGATCACCGGACGTTATTTCCTTTCCTTTTTTTCCAAAAAATGGCTTGGGATGCATGTAGTTTGGTGTAGGACTATGGGACAGAGGGAGTTTTAACTCTTTGCCCCTGCACCAGCCATGCAATGCAAATGTATCACCTTCCTAAAGCTGCTGTTAGCATCAGAGGGGAAAAACATACAGACACACAAACTGTACCTGTATCTCTTTCCCTCTCCTCCTCCTGCCACAGCTCCAATCCAAATTTGGGCATGGCTGTTTTTTAGAAGAGGAAAATTGCATTGGGGTTTCTGTGACTAACAGTGTAATCCTATGCAGAAGTAAGTTCTATTGAGTTCAGGGAGATTTACTTTCTGGAATATGTGTGCAGAATTGCAGCCTGCATCTCCCATGTTGGCACTAGTTTAGCCTTCTGGTGCTTCTGTAGGACAAGAGCAGTAAAGCCAGGGCTTTAAAAAAAATTAGACCATCTAAATTCTGAGCAACCAAATTCTGTGCTAAGAAAAGCTGAATTCTGTGACTAGTATGAATTCTGAACATTTTCATAATCTATCCTATTCTCCTTAATTTGTTCTGTTGTTTTTCCCCCTCTTGTGGAAGAAAAAATGGTTTTGATGGAAGCCCTGACCTCTGAGCACTGCAACTTTTGCCCAGTCACCTTCTGATATTTCAGTAAGCGTTTCCCACGTTCCCTTGAGCATCTTTACAGTCAAAAGGGCTGGGAACTTGCAGTTTTTAAAAGGAAAGCTAAGATTGTCAGCACATTCAGCCAAAGTTACATTTTTCTGCACTCTTGTAAAACCACAGAGTAGGCACAGCACTGAGTAAAGCTCTCAGCAGCAGGCGTGGTTCTGGCTTGGCACGTAGGAGACTTAGGGTAGTTCAAAGGGGGGAAAGTATTCGACTCTGCTGCTTACCTTTCTTTTTTGACAGGGAAGACCTATCAAAGTGTGCTCCAAACCAGCTGAACAGCTATGATGCATTGACCCTGTTGCAAAAAAAGAGAGGATTGATATCTTTTGTGCAACATTCTTTGAATGATCCAATCCAGTGTAGCAGGTGTGTGTTTACAGATCTTGGGCCTGAAGGCTGGTGATGACTGTGGCCTCATCTGCACAGTACAGTTAAAGCAGCATTATGCCACTTTAAACAGCGCCCCCCCCACGAATCCTGGGAAGAGTGGTTCATTAACAGTGCTGAGAGTTCTTAGGAGATTCCCTGTTCCCCTCACAGAACTACAATTGCTGGAGTGGTTTTGCAGTTAGTCCCTTTTTCCACGGAACCCCTGGGAATTGTAACTTTGCGACAGGAATGGGGAGTCTCCTAATGACTCTCAGCACCCTTAATGAACTACACTTCCTAGGATTCTTTGGGGGAAGCCATGGCTGTTGAAAGTGGTATGATGCTACTTCAAATGTATAGTGCAGACAGGGTTTATGGGGCATAATCCACAACACTGAAGAATGTCAATAGGCATCTTAATTCGTCGGTTTTACGCCTGTTATAGCACAGCTGCAGAGCTTGGGTTGCCATAGGCATCCCACTTACATAGCTGGCCAGGAAGTTGGTGGTCTTGGAGTTGAGACAGGCTTCCAGGAGGCAGTGGCGTAGCGTGGGTTGTCAGCACCCGGGGCAAGGCAAGTAATTTGCACCCCCTAACCCGTGGATTTGTGCCCCCTAACCCTAACCCCCAGATGTTGCGCCCGGTGCGGCCGGCCCCCCCTGCACCCCCCATGCTACGCCACTGCCGGGAGGTAGGGGTTTCCAAGCTGCAATTGTACTGCAGGAGCTGAATGCAGCGCTATGATAATTCTCTGTGCAACTGACACCTCCAGAGTGCCAGCCCTTTCCTATTTATACAGTGGTACCTCGGGTTAAGAACTTAATTCGTTCTGGAGGTCTGTTCTTAACCTGAAACTGTTCTTAACCTGAGGTACCACTTTAGCTAATGAGGCCTCCTGCTGCTGTCGTGCCGCCGCCGCCCAATTTCTGTTCTCAACCTGAAGCAAAGTTCTTAACCTGAGGTACTATTTCTGGGTTAGCTGAGTCTGTAACCTGAAGCATCTGTAACCCGAGGTACCACTTTATGTCTTACCAGGATTTTCATTCTGTTCTTTGGTCATCTCTTGTTGAGGTACTACATACTTCCTCTAGGTCAGCCTTTCTCAACCTGAGGGTCCCCAGATGTTGAACTACAACTCCCATCACCCCCAGCTAGCAAGGCCAGAGCTCAGGGATGATGGGAGTTGTAGTCCAACAGCATCTGGGGAACTACAGGTTGAGAACTGCTGCTCTAGGTGTTGCTGTACTATAGCTCCCATCATCCCTGAGCATTGGTCATGTCTTTATCATGCTTGCAGTCACCAATACCAGTGTGGATGACTAGAACTAGGACTGTCAAGTGAGGTGTTGCCGTGATTTTGAAGCAACTTGCAACTGCTCATGTTACGTTCTTCCCTCCTGAGCCATCATCTTTTCTCTTGTTCTCTTTTACAGACTCCCACAATGAGAGGGGAGATGCTGTTCCTCACTGCGCTCCATGCCACGCTCTTTGCTTCAGCGCAAGTTATGGCTCAGAAAAGGGAGAGAGGTAGGTGGATTGTGACATGTGGAATGGTTCCATAGCTCAAAGTACGTGCTCAGCATCTGAAAGAGCTGGGGCTGGGCCGGGGGGTGGGAATCCTCCAGTGGAGACCTTTAGGGCCACTGTCAGTCAGAAGACCAGGGCTGGTCTACCTCAATGTAAGGCAGATTTGTGTCTTCATCTGTGCATGCTAAGAACATTAAAAAAAACCCGCACAGGTGCTATGCAACTAAATGGTTGCACAAGCACAAGGGTTAGCAGTAGCACAATGGTTCCCCCACTTCTCCTCCAACCCTGCACACTGTGCCCCATACCCAAATCTGCTGCAGAAGGTTGGAGGAACCCTCAGAATAGATTTGAGAGAGGGAAAAGTAGGAGAATGTTCTGTTGTGCAAAGAGATTTTTTTGTTCTGATGGAATGTTCTCCTTAGCACTACTTTGAATACAACACCTGCCAGAGTCCTGTCCCAAGGACCTTAGTCTGCATTCCAGCAAGAGAGAGGAGAGGATAGCAAAAAAAAGGGGGGGGAGGGTGAAAGAATGGAATAGGAGAGGTGATGCTTCCAGCGCCACTCGGAGACTCATGCTAAGGGTGAACTTGGTTTGGCTGCATTGCCCTGCTGGAATGAAGATGGAGGTGCTGTATGCATAGCTCTGACTCTCTCTGTTTACCAGAGACAGTCCCTGTTTTCTGATTTCTTTTTCCTGGTGAAGCATTATCTCTGCATTGCAACCTTTGGAAGATGACAAAGATGGCTACTTGCAATGCACTAGGTCCCTTAGACACCAGGGAAGCTGTGAACAGAATAGAACTGCTCGCTATGCTAAGTTGTGCCTTCCCCATTCCTTTATCATGGGAATGCAAGGGACGTGGTGTTGTGGAAGCAACTCTTTTGCATGAGTAACTGTACTGCCTGCTGTGCCTTCATTTATTCATGCCTTGAGGAGAGCTGTGTATTGCCTGCTGTGCCTCTGCCTATGTATCATTTGCATATGTATCATACTGATTTGAGCATTAAAACTTTTGGAAAGAATCAGCACCTGAGTTCGTGGACTTTAGCTAGGATGAGCCAGGATACCTGGTGTAAGCAGCAGTGAGGCCGCTGGCAGGAAGTTGGGTGCAAAGGTGTTCCTTCTCACCCATCTCTCCTGACCCCTTCCTGACCTACTTACAGACTCCAGGCATTTAACACCCTGGCTTTGAAATAAGCTGGGATTTCTTAGGCAACTTTAAACCATGGTTTAATGCTGGCTTCTGGCCCTCACTTCTTTAGAAGCATTCAACCATAGTCGCTAGCTCGTGTAACAGAAATATATGTTCATGTCATGAACCTGTCATGCAGGGTGCACAAGGCTTGCGCTACCTAGAGCTACCCACCTGTCAAATGCGTGACTTTGCAAGTCTCCCTTGACTCCCATTTTAAACATCAAAATCTCTGGTCCAGAGGTTTCCCACCCATGCTACAAGCATGATAAGCGGTTTGATGGTTCCACCTATCCTAACCACAACTTAACACTGATAATTGCTCTGGCTTTGCTTCGAGATAGTTTGCCAAAGGTTTTGTTTCATGTTGGAGTGTTTATTTTGCTGAGAAAGGTCCATTGCACTTAGTGACCTTTCCTCTTCCGCCCTTTCTCATCCTTCTCTCTTGCCTGAGAGCTTCCAGATCAAAGATAAACATGCAAATGTTCTTGGCTACCTATCTAAAGTTTCTCTGTTCGCATTCATGTTCCATTCAGTGTCCCATTGGTACCAATACACTCACTTCCTCTTGATATCCAAGGAGAAGGAGTTCATAATTTTAAAAACTGATTTTCCCCTTGAGGAGCATATTGTGGCTCCATTGAGTGGAAACTGAGCATCTTATAGCTCCACTGAGGTGTCAAGGACTGGCTTCTCTGCAAGTGTTTGCAGGTAGGCTTGCACTTTCCCATAGCACCTGGCAGCAGGAGAAAAAAAATCAATTAAAAAAAAACATCTTCAAAAATGTTGAGCTCCACTCCCTAACTGTGTGTCTGGGATGAAGCAAAGGAATTTACCATGGTCCCTTTGTTACAGAAAAAGACACTCCTTCTCTATTCACCTCCTAAATCAAATATCATGATTCTAGATAGTATTTCTTTCCCCATTTCAGGTGTGCCAGTTATTAAGCCGGGACTTGCTGTCTCCTCTTTCCCCTCCAGTCCTTCCATAGGATGGAGACTTGGGAATTTAGAGGGCCACTTATGGACTTGATGCACAAAGAGGGAACGAGTCTGTCACCCTCTTGGAATAGGAATGGTTCTGTCTGCCCCTGTGGGAGCTGGAGCCCCAAGCTATCTCTTTCTGATGACTTAACTCTAAAGGAATGTGGTGTGTATGAGGCACTGAAGTAACTCCCAGTGTAAAGGACACCTGATTGGTGTGCAGATATGTTTCTGTCTGCTTTGTGAGTGGCTGTGAATGGCAGCAGTGAATGCAACGCCAACCTGAGAATACACAGTCCTTTCTCCAAAAGGCTTCTGCTACGGGCTTTTGGCCTGCATAGAAGCAGGGTGCAAGGCTGGCCATACCCAGCCTCTGACCCCAAAATGGGATGCCTGTCATGTTTCTGTATTTCATGTGATAGTGAACCATCTGAGCCATGGGTTGTTGTTTTACAGTGGTCTGCTCCAACGTCTACACGGCCGACATTGTGTTCCTGGTGGACGGATCCTCTAGCATTGGAAGAGCCAACTTCCAAATGGTCCGGAACTTCATGGAGGGGCTGGTTGCCCCTTTTGTCAATGTAGTGGGTGAGAGAGGGGTGCGCTTTGGAGCTGTGCAGTACAGTGATGAACCCAGGTGAGTCCCAGCCTCTCTGTCCTCCAGCAGTATTTGCAGGAGCTGCAAATTCATGGTAGATGGGTCTATCCAATGGCTGCGGCTGTCAAATGGGACCTCTCTGATCAGAGGCAGTGTATTGCTGAATACCAGGTGCTGAGGAGGAAAAACAGCAAGGGAGGATCCTTGCCTTCATGCCCTGCCCATAGGCTTTCCAGAGGTGCCTGATGGATGACTGCTAAAAAGAGCGTGTGAGCTGGACTAGACTGGCCCTCAGCCTGATCCAGCAGGGCCTTTCTCATAGTGCAGGTGGCTAACTTGTGACCCTTCAGGTCTTTGTAGTTGGACTCCTATCAGCCCTAATCTATATGGCCCAATAGTCTGGGATGATAGAAGTTGGAGTCCATCAACATCTGGATCTGGCACACCTGTCTTATAGGCTACTATAGAATAGCCTTCCTCCAACCTGTTGGATGTTGTAGGACTCCACCTCCCCTCAGACCTAGCCAGCCAATGGCCAATTGTTGAGGATGATGGGAGTTTCAAACCAACAACATCTTGAGTCCACCATGTTGGGGGATGTGTTCTAGAGCTTTCCATTGTCATAATGTAGATTTGTGCTCAAAGTTCTCTGCATTCCTGCAGTATGATCCTCACAATGCCCAAGGGAGAGAAGGTGCTTCTTATTCACAGAGCTGACTAATTTAATAGAATTTAATTTAATAGGCATTTGGCTGATTAACATTATATGGCCTTTTAAATGTGTCTGTGGGAGGCGGGATTTTAGTTTGTTTTGCCTTTGTTTTATTATGCATTTTGTGTTTTCATTTTGCATGTTTATGTTGTGAACTGCCTTGTGGTTTTTGGATGAAGGGCGTTATACAAATTCAGTAACTAATGATGATAATAGTAATAGCTTAAGCTGGCTATAAAAATGGCTAGGGTGTCTTTTTTTACTTTCAACTTGAGACTTTAGCTCTTTTTTCAAATATAAAAGAAACCTGGATTCACAGCATGGTCTCATTTTCCTTTTCTGAAGAGCCAACCACTCCACTTACACCTGGAAAACTCCTTAAGAGCACCACTGGGAACTTCTGAAAAACTTTCTGGTGATGCACAAGGCTGCCCATAAAGAAATGGTGGCTCATTCAGTGGATTCCACTCAAGAGATGGGCTGGCAGGTCCTGTGACTTCTGCTCCTGCCTCCTCCCCTGACCTTTCCTTTCTTTTTGATCCCAGGACCGAGTTCACGTTCTCCACATACCGCAATGGGACAGCGGTGGTGAAGGCTGTCCGAGAGATGGCCTACAAGTCTGGGAACACACGGACAGGGGCAGGCTTTCGCCATGTGGCAGATAACTTCTTTGGAGCCAGTCAGATCCGGCCTAATGTTCCAAAGGTACCGTGAGAGAGTGTCTTCTGCTAGATCAGAGAGAAGGGTGGCTGGATGGGTGGGAAGTCAGTGGCCAAAGCAGCAGGGTAATATGCTGATGGGACTTCTTAGCCTCCTGGTGGCCTCTCTTTTGGGTTCTGGCAGTGTTGGAGCATGCATGTTATGAAGCTGAATAATTAGCTATCACTGTCTTTGGGAAGGTTGAGAGAGACAGAAGGCGGGGAGCTACCCCCAGGCTGTGATGATGCACATTCCCTTAAAATAGGTCGCATGCGGCAACCCCTCACCATTCCCCCTGCATCTGAGCTACCCAGCTTAGGTGAAGGATCCAAAAAGTTTGCACCAATGTAAATTCAGAAAGAGGCACTTTGCTACAACTCCTTGTTGAGGGTACCTCCATGGCTTATAACTTTCCCTTCTCTGCATCAGATCTGCATCCTCATCACAGATGGAAAGTCTCAGGATGAAGTTGAGGGGGCAGCTGCAAAGCTGAAGGATCAAGGCATTAAAGTCTTTGCTGTGGGTGAGTGTCTACTGCATTCAGGTCCCAACATTCATGAGAACTTCTCCCTTCCTCCATCCCCCATACAGTCATATCTTCCCATAATCTCTGGCTCCTACCATCTGCTCCCTCACCCTGCCGCTGGTTCTCTGTATGAAAAAGCAGAGCTCGGTGGGTGATGCTGGTTAACATCTATACCAGTTCCTACTTGCCACATGAGGAGGCCTAGGCAGGGAACAAGGACTTTGCAAGCAGGTGATGAGCCTCCTAGTTTTGTTATCCCTGGCAATCTTCCCTCTCACAGATGGCACATGTACCTGGGGTGAACATGTGGAAGTGGTTGGCTATTGTGAGAGCAGGATGCTGGATTAGATGGGCCATTGGTCTGATCCATCAGGGCTCATATTATGCTTTTAACATTTTCAAAAACCCTAATAAGAAGATATAGATACACCCCCCAAAATGTTATATCTCAACAGTGGTGAATCACATATGATTTTGAATGTTGAACATGTGCAATTGTCCCTTCTTCAACAAGCCATGAAATATCTTGTGTTGCAGTGTTAGCTGCAGTATCGCATGAGG
The DNA here is from genome assembly GCF_964270895.1 of Podarcis filfolensis. NCBI lineage: Eukaryota > Metazoa > Chordata > Lepidosauria > Squamata > Lacertidae > Podarcis > Podarcis filfolensis. The sequence goes on along the minus strand of NC_139605.1, from coordinate 41,215,678 downwards.
GTACAATGCTAGCCTGTTTGGGTCTGTTACAATTAGGAGAGAAATTGGCACAGTCCTTGTGTGGGTTGCAGGCACTGTCTGTATCTGTCACTTACAGCAGCCCTCTACTTAAAGTGCTCACATGGTGGCAAGGGGAAGTCTGTAGCTTGGTGGTAGAACATCTGCTTTGGATGCAGAAGGTCCAAGTTTCAACTCCTGGAATGAGAGGAATTGAGGAATGAGAATCTCCTCTGTCTGAGACTAGAGAGCAGCTGCCTGCTCATTGTAGGCAATAATCATCTGCCCTTCACTGTAAACAATACTAAGCTAGAGTGACCGATGGTCAGATTTCCTATGTTCTTGCCTTAGCCTGTAATCAAGGGCCATTATGTATCCCAACACTCCAGTGCATGGAAAAGACAGAGGGTTAGGAAACCCCAAAGAAGGGGAAAATGTGGGTCTGAAGTTGGTTGAAGACGATTGCTACCAGAGTCCTCTGTTTCCCACTCAGGCATCAAGAACGCAGACAGCAGCGAGCTGACCAAAGTGGCTTCCACCCCCACGGAGGATTATTTCTTCTTTGTCACTGACTTTAAAATCCTCTCAACTCTCTTGCCGCTGGTGTCGCGGAGGGTGTGCACCAGCACCGGGGGCATCCTACAGCCAGCAGGTAAAAGGTTCGGGGTGGGGTGCAGGTGCCGCTCAGCTTTGAAGTGCTGCTTCGGTCCTGATTCTCTCTCTCTCTCTCTGGCAAGGGTTGCAAGGGGTTAATTCCCAGCCTGCCCTGTTTCCATGGAAATGCATCAGCAAATCCTGGAGGAAGCTCCTGATCTAATCAATGTGATACTCCACCAGGAACCCTGACCTAAGCTCAGTGTTGGTTTAACCTCACCCTGCGGGTGGGTAGCATTCAATCTTCTTACCCTCCAGTGCTTGCTGGTGTCAACATAAGTTGCTCATCATTCTACAAATCCTTTCAGCTTTTTTGTGTGTGGGGGTTGGGGGGTGGGGAGGAACTGCTTTTCTGAAATTCTTGGCCTTTGCTCACCTTACCTTCTGGGCCTGTGGTGAGCTGCATGTGCCAGCAAGGATCTTGATTTATTCTCTCTGTTTCCTCCCCTCCACTTTAAGGTACAGAGACATATGGTGGCCCCTCGAATTTGGTCTTCCTGGAGCAGGGAACAGATATGCTGAGGATCCGCTGGACGGCGGCTGGTGGTCCCGTAATAGGCTACAAAGTCCAGTATGTGCCTCTCACAGGCTTGGGGCAGCAAATAACAGCTGAGAGGCAGGAGGTGAGGCTTCCCATTTCAGCTCAGTCCTAGGTGTCTTTACCTAGCTACAAGTCACAAAAGGCAGGCTAATCCCAACTCCCCGCTGATGGGGACCCTGTGGAGTGGTGGAAACCAGCACCGCATCCACAGCCTGGCCACTCATGGTGGGGAAGGGGTGGGGAAAGCCTGGAGTGGATGCAGGGAATGGGCTCAACTCCAACCCAGTGCTGGCTTTGAGAGCAGCTTGGGAGCCAGCCGATCCCGGACCAGCTCAGCCCTTCTCTTGGAACACCCTGTTTTAGCGCTTTCTGGATACTGCCAGCAAGTTTTTCCGCCTGGCTGCATGCTTGGCAGGCAGAAGCGGGGAAATCTGCACTGACAGAGTGACACTGGTGTCAGTCAGCCCACCAGCAGCAACCAGAAAGAGGCCAGCTAAGCTGGCAGAAGCGAGCCGAACAACATCTCTGCTCAGTCCAAGCCGTCCTCCCCAAGCCCAGTGTAAGGAAGGCTTAGATTGTAGCTTAAAACATAAACGATGCATTTTATGTTGTTACCCCTGCCCTCCAGAGGTTTAAACTTAGGGTTGATAAGGAAGTAAATGTTTCAGATATTTTAGTCCAGCCATCCCTACATATTGCCATCTTTTCCTTGGGGGGGGGGGGAGAATGAAATGGCTTCAGAAAATTTACTTTTTTAAGCACCCAGGAATAAACTTGACCAGAGCTGTGTGTGTTCATTTACATTTTACTTTTGCACTATTTACCCAGTTTAGATGCCTTCCATTACAAGCTGCAGTTTGGTGTAGTGGTTAAGAGCGGTAGTCTCGTAATCTGGGGAACCGGGTTCGCGTCTCCGCTCCTCCACATGCAGCTGCTGGGTGACCTTGGGCCAGTCACACTTCTCTGAAGTCTCTCAGTCCCTCTCACCTCACAGAGTGTTTGTTGTGGGGGAGGAAGGGAAAGGAGAATATTAGCCGCTTTGAGACTCCTTCGGGTGGTGATAAAGCGGGATATCAAATCCAAACTCCTCCTCTTCTTAACTCCACAGAGAGAAAAAATAGAGAGGCCCATGGATCTTGCCTGTGTTTCCCCCCACAACTTTGGGGAGTTTGTGTGATTGGATAGAGATAAGGAAACCAGCAAAGAGGAATGGGTTAACCTGGGCTTGGTGCCTTCCAGATGTTTGGGGCCAACTCCTGTTAGGGGCTAGCCAGTGGGAGTTGGGGTCTGAAAGACCTGGAGGGCACCAGGTTAGCAAAGGCTGGGTTAGGCACCTCTTCCTCAGTACCGTTGCTCCAGTTGAAACTCAAGGTTCTACCTCTACCTGTCTTCTGTTGCAGCCCTTTGGCTGCTTCACCCAGGCTTTACTGTCCAGGTGCTAATTAGTGTAAGAAGTCCCACACATAGTTCACTATGTTATAGGAGGCCACTGGCAGTCATGGCTTCCTCCCTCATGTGCACGCAGTTAAAATGGATACAAGTGTTTTTGTCATACATGACTAGGGACTGATGCATTCGTCATACTATCTGAAGCTATTTTTTCCATTCATTCCTGCTATTGGACAGGTTAGTTTGGGACCTGGTGAGACAAGTACCGTGCTACGTGGTTTGAGGGGAGGCACAGATTACCTGGTGACTGTTATTGCTCAGTATGCCAACAGCATTGGAGAATCCGTGTCCGGCAAAGGACGTACTCGTGAGTAACGACTTCTGCCTCTGATAATCCCATGTTTCCACAACTTCTTGGAGACGTTCTGTTTATGCCTCTTTGTGGTGACTCTTCACAAGAGCATGATTCGTTTGGGTTTCCTTGTCTGCATGTGGGCTTTGTGCATTTTCCTGTGTGAGGATTGCTTTCTGTGTGGGAACATGGTAGTTGGTATGTGAGTTAGTGTGTGAAGTGGCCACAGCTTCTGAAGTTAGGTACTTGGCAACTGATGGCTGTGTCTTTTTGGCTGTGGCACCCCATGCTTAGAATATTCTCCCCAGATAGACTTACCTAGCTCCTACTTACATGTCCCTTTGGCAAAGACCTTTGTATTTCCCTGGGCCTCCTTAAATACTAGTTGAATCTGGTTTTGCACTGCTTTTGTGATGCTTATGAGTTGTTCTTTTAACTGCTGCTATTAAAATCAAGTTGCCATTGTTGTGTTATATTTACACTGCAGATACCAACTGTGTCATTACCAGTGATGTCTTAAATGGTTTTTTGTACAGTAGTTTTATTGCTGTTAGGATTCGCTTTGGGAAGGAAGGACAGGTTATAAAGTACAGATTCCTGTAGTGCAGGGGGTTGGACTAGATGACCCTTGCGGTCCCTCCCAACTCTACAGTTCTATGATTCTATCATTTGTTTCTATTGACTTAACTGTGTTCAGGGTCTATTACTGAATGTTGTCATGTGTGTGTGTGCGCATGCGTGCGTGCAGTGGTACCTTGTTTTACGAACTTAATCCCTTCCAGAAGTCTGTTCTTAAACCAAAGCGTTCTTAAACCAAGGCGTGCTTTCCCATAGCAACGGGGGACTCAATTTACAAGTGGAACACACTCAACAGGAAGTGAAACATGTTCTACTTCCAAGGCAAAGTTCACAAACCAAAACACCTATCTCCGGGTTGGCAGCATTCTTAATCCAAGTTGTTCATAAACTAAGCTGTTCTTAAACTAAGGTCCCACTGTATATTATATATTACTGCTGTCATCTTGAATTTTGTAACTGATGGTAGCAATGGGGAGGCTATTGGCAGAATATGTTATATCCTCATTTGTGCATCACACATAGCTCTTAACTCTAGGTTGTGGTGGATATAGCAGCACAGATTGAGACGATCTTAAATGCAGGGAGCAGAACTCACCTAAGTTAGCTTATGACAACAGCTGTATGTTGGCTTTTGGTGTTACTCAGTTGCTCACTCTTACTCTTAACTTAGCAAACTCCTATTGTTTTTCTCCTCTCGACACCTGCTGGTAACTGAGGCAACTGCCTTCGTTTCATCTGGCACCCACTGTGTGCCTCAGTCCCACATGAAGGGCACACAGACATATCTTCTTTCTCTTACAGAGGCTGTGTCTGGAGTGGCAAATTTCCAAGTGTTGGATGCAGGACCCACCTTCCTTAGGTTGTCATGGGCCCCTGGTCTGGGTACCCTACAGGGCTACAGGCTCACGTATCTGGGCAGAGGTGAGTGAAGATCATGGCAGGGTTGGCACCTACGGATCAGAAATACCAGTCAGTCCTGTTGTTAGGTGGAAGCACTGCAGAACAACTGTAAGACTGACTCTGAACTCTTTCAAGAGCTGAAAGGCTGCTGCTTTCACCTGCATTGTAAACCATCATTGGACACAGCGTTTCCCACCCACCCCTTAAGCAGCTGCCAACTAAGCAGAGTAAATGCTGATGTTGTGCCTGAATTGTTGCCAAGAAGTACAAGGAGGCAACATGGGCTCTGGGCAGCGGTCATAGGTTATAAGCTAATTTGGTCCTAAGAGGATACTGAGAAGCAACTCTGGAAAATCTTTAGAATGCCTCCTGGTTTTATATCTGGGATAAGAATGTAAGAAGAGCCTGCTGGATCAGGCCCATGGCCCATCTAGTGCAGCATCCTGTTCTCACAATGGCCAACCAGTTGGCTGCAGAAAGAGTGCAATAGCACTCTGCCCGCCTGTGATTCCCAGAAACTAGAATTCAAAGACATCTTGCCTCTGACAGTGGAGATAGAACATAGCCATTGTGGCTGTTGGGTGGGTGCTGTTGTCATGTTTTCCTTGCCTTTCAAGGCTCCAGCTGCAGCAGGAGGGCAAGTAGTGCTCTTTGGTGGAAGCCAGGCTGTTGATCAGAAGAGAGAAACTCAGCCACGCTGGAGTTTGCAGAAGCACAGCTCTTGTGGCAGGAGCTCTTGTTGACGAGGCTTACGCTCTGTGTAATAGCACAGTTTGAAAACAAAGCCTTGAGACAGCGTGGGGTGGAGGAACAGCTTGTGCCAGTGCATGGAGTCCCTCTGTTCAGCTGTGAACGTGCTGCCTGAGCATCTCCTCGTGTGCCTGAGTGTCGCAATACATGCACGTTGTTGCCACAGTTTAGGTTGTCTGCGAGAGAGAGTCCAGGCTTGGGGGAGTGGAGGCTGTTTGGAAGATTCCCTCTACCGTTTCCTGTGTTTTGTGCCTGTTGGAAGCTGCACCTGGAGCTGCCCCTCCCCAGCCTGCAGCCATCCCAGTGCTCAGAGCCCTGGCAGATCTCCCAGAGCCTCACCCACTGGGTGGCCACACCTGTTGCCATGGCAATGCAGAGAATGCTGGCCCTGTGGGCACCAACATGCTGCTGAGCTCAGCAGAAGCAGCCACCGCTTGGGCTGCTGTTTGGCTCTGCATGCAGGAGCCAAATGGCTGCAGTGTCAGCCACAGTGGAACCAAACCATGTCTACCCATGTCTTCCCCCCCCCAAGTCCTTTGTCTTTCATTGTTGGTCACCCCTAGCACCCATTTTCAGCCCCTGTGAAATGTGCTCAGGTCCCTCCCCAGTGGTTTAGACTCCTGCAGTTGGCTGCAGTGATCCAGAAACTCAGAGATGTGTGTGTCTGCTGCTAATTTGAGAGATGCCTACATAAACAAGTGGGGACATACAAGAATTCATGGTGGTGCAGGGATGGACCCCAGCTAGATGGACCACCTCTACCTGCTGCCATCAGCCATGCACACAGACATTTTCTCTCTCACGTGCATACCATCTGTTGCTCAGGAAGTGCTTCCTAGGTGAGACTTGGAGGGGACAGTTTGACCCTCCACTATGAACCTGTAAGACTAGGGAGTATTTACCATAGGCAAAGACCCTCTCTGAACCTGCACAGCCCTCCAGTGTGTCTCCTTGGTTGTCCACATGTGGATTGATTGGATTCTCAAATAGACTATAGATTCCTCCAGGAAATGGAAGGAAGATTATATGCGCATAGGAGGAGCCTTGCTGGATCAGGCCAGGAACCCATCTAGTCCAGCCCTCAGGACCCGAGAGCTGCAGCATTCTCCCTACTTGTGATTCACATGGGTATGTGGAAGTGAAACATAACCATGTATAGCCTTAACCTCCATAATATCACATAGAAGCTGACATGGCCACCAAATCAAAAGTTGGGGTTACATAATGAAACTGGGATGCATATTCTATTATGTATGGAAGATGGAGGAATATTCTGAAAGAAGGAGAAGTGCTTGCACCCTGCGGTGGCTTCAATATGTATGTGCCCCTCAGGTCAGTTTGGGTGCTTTGACTTAGAGCTGTGAATCTCCTCACCTTTCAGTCATTAGACTTGGTCATGTTCTTGACTATATGCAGGCCATTAGCTTAACATTTCAAAAATAAAAGAACCAGTGAGGACTTGTTTGCCAGCAGTGTTTTGAAATAAGAAGCAGCTCACATAACCAATGATGTCATTTATGTGTGGGATCTCTGGTAATGCTATGTGCCTTCGCACTTCTGTTATTTGTGTCCCTGAAGTTCTCCTTGTTTGTTTCCAATCAAAGGTGAAACTCAGCCTGAGGAGATCAGTCTTGGGCCCAGTGCTACTTCAGCCTTGCTCAGCAACCTTCGCCCCAACACTGACTATATGATCACACTCTACCCGATCTACCCCCGTCAGACAGTGGCACCTGCCGTGATCAATGGCCGAACGTGTAAGTCCCATCTCAGTTAAGACCATCAGACTTGGAGAACTGGGAAGAGAGAGATGGCTCTCATGTATTTCTCTACTTGCAAACGAAGATTGTATTCGTGCTTTGATTTTTACATTTCTCCCCTGCAGGTAGAAATAATTTCCTCGGCCAGTGATTCTGACAATCGCTGTGTTTTTAATACGTTAATATTCTTATTGTATTTATGAAACACTTTAATTTTTTTTGCATCTGTTGCCCCTTTCACGACTTTGGATGCATGACCCATAGCCATGATTCATTCTTGTTTCCTAAGATGATAAATCTGTATGTTGGGATCTGTAAACCTGTACTTATTTGTGCTATATGACTTGTTTGCGTTATTTATTTAAACAATTTAGTGGCCAGCGCATGGACAGGCAACCCTGAGTTACCCCAGACAATCACCAAAGTTGCTTGTCCCTAAACCTAGCCCCAATGAGTTCCTAAGGAATTGCAGTCTCTCCCATGTTTAGCAAGAGTTTATAGATTTTGAGAGATGTAGGCTGGCAGTGCTGTAGCACTTTTCAATCGACTGTCTATTTATCTTTAGCTGAGGGTTTTAAACCGATGTTTTAGTTCAGAGGAGGCATCCCATTTTAGATATTATTTGGTGCATGCTTAAAACATCAGTATTCATGCACCATGTTTAAAATACAGTTGTAAATACCGGGAACCATTCCCTTCATTCAGTTTGCGCTGCAGTTAATTAAGAATTAATTCTGTGAGGTTGTGGTGCACCAGCATCTAGACTGTAGGATTACTGGTAAATGGCACATCTCATGGACATGGTAATGGGACAAGGGTAGCGCTGTAGTCTAAACCACTGAGCCTCTCGGGCTTGCCGATCAGAAGGTTGGCGGTTCGAATCCCTGCAACGGGGTAAGCTCCTGTTGCTCGGTCCCTGCTCCTGCCAACCTAGCAGTTTGAAAGCATGTCAAAAAGTGCAAGTAGATAAATAGGTACTGCTCTGGTAGGAAGGTAAGCGGCGTTTCCGTGCACTGCTCTGGTTTTGGTGTTCCATTGCGCCAGAAGCGGCTTAGTCATGCTGGTCACATGACCCAGAAAAACTGTCTGCGAACAAACGCCAGCTCCCTTGGCCTGTAAAGCGAGATGAGCGCCGCAACCCCAGAGTTGTCTGCGATTGGACTTAACTGTCAGGGGTCCTTTACCTTTAATGGACATGGCATGTCTTCACATTTTTCAGTGTTGGTTTTTTTTACCCCTTCTCTATCCTCAGTGGGTTTGTCAGGAGTGCAACAACTGTCTGCCCTGAACATCTCCTCCCAGGGCATGCTGGTGACCTGGCGGGGCGTGAGTGGAGCAACGGGATACCGTGTTACCTGGGGCCTTCTCTCAGGTATGTCTGTTCAGCTGATCCATTTTCTTCCTGTGCTCCAATATCAGGATGCTAGAGCACAGCATGATCAGTCAGATCTGTCACTGTGACTCCACAGATGAATTGACTGTCCCAGAATGCTATGAAAATACACTTTTTTACATGCCCAGTGGGACCTAATCAACTGTAATGATGCCTTATGAAAATACAGGGGTGTTTTCACTTTGCAAATAGCACTATTTGTGAGATGATGGTGTTTCAGCTGCCAGAAAAGAGGGATGCAATTATTTAATTCAATAGGTATATTTGAAGGTTTTTGCAGATGAATATGGAAAGTGCGGGAGGTAGTGTTATGGGTAGCAAATGTGTTGATCATAGCTGTTCAGAACAAGACTTCAAAGCGGCTTGGCCTAGGGCCTAATCAGATGGCTGGCTAAAAAAGAAGCAAGTGACTGGTCCAAACAACTCCTTATACACACACAAAAAGAAGCACCACTGTTCGTGTAAAAAGTATGTTTATCATTTATCAAAAACCAATATGATACTAAACATAAACACAACTTAAGCCCACAACTTAAGCTCATTCAACTTGTGCACATTCAGCTTTATGTGCATGGCAAAAAATTAATAAAAAAATTAAAGTGGGTAGACATCCGGGGGGGTGGGGGTGGGGAAAGACTTTAACATTCTCACCAACCATTGCACCTAGTGTGTTTTGACTATATGCAATTTTGGCTTAAGGCACAATCCCCGGAACGTAACCCCCGTTTAAGTTGCAAGCTTAAACTGTACATGAAGACTCACTCAGTGTAGGATACATGACTATAAAATTTATTCTAGATATGTGATAGAGTGTACTTGCATAATAAGACTATGTGGGACTTTCCTTGCACAGTGTGGCAGCACCTATACTTTGGAATTCCCTGTCTATTGACATCAGGCATGCACCTTCACTGTACTGTTTTTGGTGCCTATTAAAAACATTTTTGTTTAGTCAAGCCTATTCAGACATATAAAATGCTGACATGTGGTGTGTGTGTTTTTGTAACATAGTTTTATTCCCGTTCATCTTTAAACTATTTAACATGGTTGCATTGATATATATCTTTGTTTACAAAAGAGCATATGGGATGCAACAATTACATAAAATTTAAATTAAAACAAACAATCGGATAAACGTTAACAAAGTTGTGTTTCACATGTGTTTTAGTCTGGTTTTTTTTAGCTTATTAGCAGCTGATCTTGCCTTTATTGAAAGCCAGTCTCCTCAACTCTTTTAATGGGTAAACTTTCATGTGTGTTAAGAAAATTCCATGAGGAACCAGAAATTACTGTATTTTTGCTCTATAAGATTCACTTTTTCCCTCCTAAAAAGTAAGGGGAAATGTGTGTGCGTCTTATGGAGCGAATGCAGGCTGCGTAGCTATCCCAGAAGCCAGAACAGCATGAGGGATTGCTGCTTTCACTGCGCAGCGATCCCTCTTGCTGTTCTGGCTTCTGAGAGTCAGAATATTTTTTTTCTTGTTTTCCTCCTCCAAAAACTAGGTGTGTCTTGTGGTCTGGTGCGTCTTATAGAGCGAAAAATATGGTACTCTGGATCGTGGAATCATAGAATTGTAGAGTTGGAAAGGGCCACCAGGGTCGTTTAGTTCAACCCCCTGCAATGTGGGGATCTTTCACCCACAACCCTGAAATGAAGAGTCTCATTCTCCACAGCTGTAGAACTTGAAAATGATAACTAGCAGTGTTAACTGTTCCAACAAGCTGTCAAAATCTCTGCTTTTAAAAAAGAAAGTCAGCTATCAAAAGTATTACATTACACCCCTTCTAATTAATTATATAATTAATATCTTAATTACACAGTGGCGTAGCGTGGGGGGTGCAGGGGGGGCGGGCCGCACCGGGCGCAACATCTGGGGTTAGGGCAAATCCATGGGTTAGGGGGCGCAAATCCACGGGTTAGGGGGCGCAAATCCACGGGTTAGGGGGCGCAAATTACTTGCCTTGCCCCGGGTGCTGACAACCCACGCTACGCCACTGTAATTACATCATGGCTATATTATATAATGAATTACATAATTCATAACTTCATCATTATATAATTATCTTCCATTTAAAGCAGCATTCAAATGCTGTTTTTATCTGAAACTTTATCATGAAATATGGTACCACATCTGCATATGTGGTCACACTTAGTAAAGTGGATAACCCAGAACCAATTTGCAGGATCTGTTGTGTCACTGTTGGGTTCCAGTTCTCTTGTTAACTCATTCCACCTATTGACTGTAGCCATTCCATGCATTGCTGGGAGCCCTTGTGAGATAGTTGATGGAGAGTGTTGCACTTGGACCAGAGAGGCCGGAGTCTGTCTATATATATATATATAAGTTTTCCATTTTAACAATCCAATAAAAACCACATTAAAACATTCCAAATTAATACAATAAAAAAACCAAATGTTATACATCTTCCCATGCTCTGAAGTTCGGGAGGTGATGATCTAATATTGTACTGCATTTCTTAATTAGTCCCAGTAGTCTCAATAAAACATTTCCGATGTTGATCCTTCATTTATTTTTAACAGCCTCTGAGTTCGTTTAGGAAGCAGGTTAGTCCTTTGTAGTTCTGTGTAAAATATTTTAAGTTTCTTCTTTTTTATCTTCCACCACGCTTAACCCTTTGTGAAATGGACAGGATCCAGACATGATATATATTGTAAAATAATCAGTTTGTTCCAGGGGAACTTTTTTCCTTGTTATTGTCGATACTCAGTATTGATGTGTGTCCATGAAGACAGCTGTATTTGTTTAGGTGGGACATTGGTCACTTTCAGGGAGACTGCTGATGGCATCCTCTCTGCTAGGGACCATCCTCTCATTTCTGTTTTCTTAGAGTTTTCTATGTCCCTGTGAAGATTAACTTAGTAGATAGTCTTCTCCCTCCTCCCAATTAAACCAAGTGTGAGAAGTCCGCAGGCCATTTGAATGCAGACCACTCTAAGGTTCATCTCCGCACGCAGTGAACATCTCCACATGCATTAAATACTCTGCTGTCAACTTTTGTTTGTTTGTTCTGTGCTTTCTCAGGTCAGGATGTGCAGAGAGCTGATGTGGATCCCAGCAAAAACTCCTTCTTGTTGACTGGACTGCAGCCTGATAGTGATTACCTGGTGACTGTTGCTCCAGTCTTTGGGCAGCTGGAAGGGCCAAAAGCCTCCATCAGGAGGAGAACTGGTGTGTGTTGTGTGCCCGAGGGAGTATTTGTGGTTTGTTTGTTTGTTTTATTGTTGTTATTAGCAGTAAATCGTGCTAGTATTGGCCAGGCAAAGTGAGGCCTGTGGTTTAATAATTATTGGTCTATTCAGCATTCCATTTATAATGTGATAACTCAAGTTTAAACTAGCTTTACACAGAGGTACCAGAATTGTTCAGGGCACAGTTCTGTGGTACAGGTTTGATTACCAGCTCACCCCCTCCCCTCACACCAATACAGTCGTACCTTGGTTCTTGAATGCCTTGGGACTCGTCTGTTTTGGCTCCCGAACGCCGCAAACCCAGAAGTCAGTGTTCCGGTTTGCAAACGTTTTTCGGAAGCCAAATGACCAATGCGCTTCTGCGGTTTCCGATTGAGTGCAGGAAGCTCCTGCAGCCAATCAGAAGCCACGCCTTGGTCGTCAAACATTTTTGGAAGTCAAATGGACTTCCGAAACAGATTCTGTTCAACAACCAAGGTATGACTATATTCAAAAGGGGGAAAGGAATGCAAAATACAGTGCAGTGTTGCAACTCTGCTGAAGATTGAGTGAGACACTGCAGTGAAGATTGGTTTGTGTGTGTGTGTGTGTGTGTGTGTGTGTGTGGCAAGATCCCATTGGGCATCTCAAAGGCAAAGCCCAGCTGGGCCCCTCCTTTTTAAAGAGTGACAGAGCTTGTCATAGTGGGTGTTTTGATTCAGATTGGCTCCCTACCCACCTCCACAAATGAACTTCTCCTATAGTCACAGGCATATGTGGAAAGTGGAGTACTGAGTACTGAGTGGTTCTCAAGCGTTTTCTAAGAGTCTCAATCCTCCTGAGTCCAGTTTCTCTTTGCTATGTTTAGAAGCCATTATACTCCAGACTCTGAGAATTGTCACTATTGATCCAACATCTATCCAGTTGGCCTGGAACATCATCCCTAATACCCGAGGTTATCGGCTGGAATGGAGAAAAGCAACAGGTAACCTAGCCTGATTCCTTCCTTATGGAAAGGAGTGTGAAAGTTGATTCTTTTCCAGCCACTTCCAGATTTTCCTGAGATGTGATCTCTGAGGGTCCTCCATAGGCATGAGGCTCCTCTCTATAGAACAAGGCATAAGAGAAAGAGTATAGGGTTGTTGCTGCAAAGCCTGGACAAAACGGGAAGATCTGATGAAGTTGGTGGACTGGATGTGCAAACGATTGCTGTGACTAAGAATTGACAAATTTATTTCTGCTCCATGCCATTTCCACAAGTGCTCTCTTATAAATCTTTTCTGTTCCATCTTTGCATTAATTTCTAATTTATTTATTTTGTTAAAGCCACATGAAAATTCACATGTAAATATTTATTTACACACTTTTATGTACACAGTGGTACCTCGGGTTACATACGCTTCAGGTTACATACGCTTCAGGTTACAGACTCCACTAACCCATAAATAGTACCTTGGGTTAAGAACTTTGCTTCAGGATGAGAACAGAAATCGTGCTCCGGCGGCGTGGCAGCAGCGGGAGGCCCCATTAGCTAGAGTGGTGCTTCAGGTTAAGAACAGTTTCAGATTAAGTACGGACCTCCGGAACGAATTAAGTACTTAACCCGAGGTACCACTGTATATTTTTTATCAAAATACACATTTCAAAACTCCCCCCCCCCCAATATGTGTGTTTTAAAAATGCATTTGACTACATTAAGGAAAGAAAACCTGTGTCATGGAAATGCAAGTGTTTGTAGAGAACAAAGTTTCCATCCAGACATTAGTCCAGGAGGTGCAGATCAGGTCAGTCAGACCAGAGCTCATAAATTCCCTAGCATCCTTAAATGTGATCTTGTGCTGATCTCCAGGTTTGGAGCCCCCCAGGACTGTGACACTGCCCACCAATGAAAACAGCTACACTCTGACAGGGTTGCAGCCAGGCACTGAATACCAGATCACTCTCTTCACCTTGTATGACGGCAAGGAAGTGGCCACCCCAGTTACCATCTTGCAGACTGGTGAGTAAGTGATTAATGACTTGCAGCATGTTTAGCCCTTGCCACCTTGCTTTCACTTCTGGAGAGAAGGAAGGGCCCTTGCAGTAGAACTGCCAAGTTTATCTCTCTGAGCAGTAGGCTGATATTAGGATAAATCTGCCTCTTCTGAACCTTGCTCTACATATTGATGAGATGTTTGTCTTTGGGTGAGTTTTGTTTAAAGTGCCGGGAAGTGCTTATACCTTTATACAGAAGAAGAACCATTTTTTTTTTAAATGATCAAAATAAGGAAAATGTCCTTGCAGAAGCTGAGTGGTTAGATGGTGGAATTCTGAATATGCAAGTTAATTTAAATTAAGTAGAACTAAGCCAAAATGCACCTCCCACTTTAGATGATAATATGAGGCGGGGCGGGGCGGGGCTTCAAAAGCAGGGGAAATGAATTCATTTGCTGTGTGTGTGGTGTTGTCATGTAAACAAAACAGAATGGCCCTGTGCTGCCAAAATGTTATTTTGGTGGCTGCATGACCCCTGACTGGCTAGACCACAAAGCATTGAAAATATGCCCCCACCTCTTTTTTAAAAAGAGGGTGAGATCCCTTTAAAAATATACCGATATATAATCTTTGGGAAACCAAACCCTCATTTTTGTCACCAAAAACGTTTGCTCACAGGAGGTTACTTTGCAATTAAGATTAGAAATCAAACATTGCAGAAAACCAATCTTAAACCAACAGTTCTCCCCTGTGATGTAATTTTTCAAAAAATTATGTAGACATTTCTACCCCAGATGTGTTGCAGTGCTTTTGCTTTGAACATACCTTTAGCGAATGGGATGTGAATGAATATAAACATTAAAGATGCCTTCCTCAACCTGATGCCCTCCATATGTTTTGGACTACATCTCCCATCAGCCCCATCCAGCATGGCCAGTGGTCAGGGATGAATGGGAGTTGTAGTCTAACAACACCCAGAGGAGGGCACCACATTAAGGAATGCTGGAGGAAAGCTTCTGAGCGTGTTTTATGGGTGTTTCTTTCATTCGCCATGGGTGTCAGGTGTGAGAGAGAGAGCAGGGAGCTTAAGGTCCTTGGAAGAGCCCAAGCCTTCCGCTTCTAGGCTTCCAAATGCTGAATGGCTGTAGCTTGGAAAGCCAGGGATGATGCAAGTGGCAGGAGTCCTCTTTGCGCTGGGCCGCCAACCTGTTTCTTTGACTCCAATACATGTTTATTTCAAGCAGGGGCAGGAGACCTGCAGGTGGGCAGGGAAGATCTCTGCAGGTTTGGGGTGTTCACATGTGCTCCCTTTGTTTCCCCTTCTCTTGGGAACCGATCCCCATGGTTTCCTCCAGCCAATCAAGCAGTGGCGTAGCGTGGGGGGTGTAGGGGGGGCCGGCCGCACTGGGCGCAACATCTGGGGGTTAGGGGCGCAAATCCACAGGTTAGGGGGCACAAATCCACGGGTTAGGGGGTGCAAATTACTTGCCTTGCCCCGGGTGCTGACAACCCACGCTACGCCACTGCAATCAAGTACTAGAATTGTGGACTTGAACCTTCCACACCAGCAGCCACGGCTCATAAGCCAAGTTGGTTGCATAACGTTCTGAAAAATCCCTATTTTTCTGCAGCAGAGCTCTAGGCCCCTGGTTGGCCTTCTACGTGCATCTCTTCCATGTTGATCAGATCTGTATGTTATTAAGCTGTATGCTGCTTTTTTGTTTTTGCTGATGTTCAAAGTTCAATATGGGGGTCCTCCTCCGCATCTCTTCTGCTGCAAACAAATTATGGCTTTCCCTGTAATGAGGACCTGGTGCAACCACTCTATCTGCTATGGCTGGTCCCGCTCCTCGTCATGCTGGCACCTTGGCTCCCCTCACTGGCTTCCTTGCGTTTGAGCTGTGATTTGTCTTGCAGGGGTGGCACAACCCGTGGGCAGCATCTCTGACTTGAGGGTCACTGAGACTTTGGGGAACAGAGTCAGACTGGCCTGGACAGGAGTCCCTGGGGCCACAGCATATAAAGTTGTGCTACGCAATACCCAGGGTGAGTATCTAGGGGAAGCAGAATTGTGGGGATGGGATTGCTTCATGATGGTTCTGGTGCTATTGAAGACCCAGTTTGCAATCTCAGCTAATAGGAGCAGGGATGCGGGGGGAAGCAGAAGAATTTGGTCCATTAGGGAAAATGGGGCAGTATCACATCAGCCTCAGCCAGAGCTCAGCCACCACCCTGAGCTCTGGCTGAGGCTGATGTGATACGCCTGCCTTCTTACTTGCATTCAGTCCAGGAGGACTGTCTGTCATCTTCCTCCTTCTTAATGTGAGTGTTGCCACTGTCAGAGTCAGAAGAGCGGAGAAGGGCAGTGAAACCCAAATTAGATAGCTCTGCCTGTCATGGCCTGTCATGGTCCTGGCCCCACTTACTGTCAGCCTCTCTGCCTTCCACCCTACTAGTCCCAAATGGCAGCCATAGGAGAGGAGGCAGAGTTGTGCAGTGCAATGCAACAGCATTTGTTGACAGATGGATACCCTGTCCAGAAATTGTTCCTCCGCCAACTCCCGATACTGTCTTAAATGTCTCTCAGTTTTACTTCACAACCAAGAGGGCTAGGAACTTTCCTGCCTTAGAAAACCAATGTGAGTGCCTCATTTGCAAGTGAAATTTGTGAATGTGTAGCACGTGGTTGCTTTGGTCTCTGCTGCAGATGGCACGGAGAAGACACGGCGTATCCCAGGCTCCCAGACCACCGAGGACCTGACTGATCTGAAAGAGGACGTTGTGTATGTGGTGCGCGTGTCAGCAGTTATTGGCAACCGTGAGGGTAGCGCTGTTCCTCTCAACATCCGAATCCGTAAGTGTCAACCAACTAATCCCAGATAGTCCTAGGCCCTTTTCAGAAATTAGCCTCCATGTGCATGGAAGTAGGAGCAGGGCCACATATGCTAGCACCATTGCCACCAGCGCCAACCTGAGACCTTGGTGCAATGGGAGGGAGAGCCTGTGCCAGTTAGGTGGAACTCAGGTGGGTCTCCAGCTCCTAGGCTTGAGAGCCATGCACTGCTTCCACAGCCAGAGGCAGTAATGCTTCTAAATATCAGTTGCTGGAAACCACAGGAGGAGAGGGTGCTCTTGTGCTTGGGTCCTTCTTGAGAGTTTCCTGGTTGGCCACTGTAAGAAAAGGATGCTGGAGTAGATGGGTCATTGGCCTGATCCAGCAGGTCTTCTTGTGAGAAGATTTAACAGGTCACTCCCCATCTGCAGTGTGGTGATAATAATTCCTCCCTGAGACAGGAAGCACTTCAAAAACTCCCAAGGCAAGAGGGGAGAACATTTTCCAGCCAGAGGGCCACATACCTTTATGGGTAGCTTTCTGAGGGCCACATATCAGTGGTGGATGGGGCCAGAGGGAAATGTGGGTGGAGCAATAGATGTGACTCTTTGGTACCATAGGCTGCATCACAGCCATGCAAATGTCAGGGGTTTCTTCATAGATGCACTCACTTCCATATCCCATTCAGACAAACCAAGGGCATCATCACATGTCAAGGACACATTGCAACCAGGCAATAGCACTTCAGGAAGGTGTGGAGTAGGGCTGGTGAGGAACATGGCCTGAGGAGGGGAGGGGTGACTTGAGGAGGAGCATGGTCTGGGGGCAATATAGACACCCTCTGGGCCTGAAGTTCTCCACCCCTGCTCCAAAGTGGCATGTAAGTGTTTGTGTGTGACCAGTTTTTCCTAGCCAACCTCTCAATTCTGTCTTTGGACTTGCAGAACGCCCATCTGTGGGCAGCATCACCAACCTACAAGTGGCTGCCCTTGGACCCAGCCAATTGCGGGTGACGTGGAATCCAGTTGCCGGGGTTACCGGATATAAGGTGACGTGGCGGCAGAGAGATGGTGAGTTGTTCTGTGTGTGACAAAAATAATATATTCTGGCTTCAGAATTAGGCTTAATTGGAACTTGGGGGTCTGCTGTATTTAAGGACTAAAGTGTAGTGTCAAAACTAGAGAGATGAAATATATCAGGGGTGGGATAGGGCAGGAAGGAGAACTAGTTTGGGACTGCTCCCCAGTTACAAAAATGACAGACTCAATTAGCCTGATTAACTTGGGGAAATTCTCCACATAGGTTAATTCTAAAATGCAATGCCATTAGGTTAATTCTAAAATGCAATGCCATTTCAGACAGGGTAGTTTAATGAAGCTGTTTTGAACCATTTTTAATAATCGCGTTTTTATGTTGTAACCTGCCCTGGGACCTTAGGGTGAAAAGTGGAAAATAAATAAATAAACAATCAACCAACAGGAGTCTAGTTTAATCAGCAATCTAGAGATCTCTGAGTTTGTTTTTTATAACCAAGCAGGGAAACAGTTTTGTATTTCAAAGGTGAAATACAATAGCCAGGAATTCTTAGCTTGGGTTCAGCTTATAAAAAAAAAAACCCACTCCAGTTGGAATTTGTATTCCTTTGGGCAGCAAAATCTCTCTCAATTGGTCTCTCCTTTTTCAAAACACTCACACTCAGTGTTGCTGTTATGAAATATTTGTCTCAGAAGGATGTAGACTGGTTTTGTGGTATGCCTGGAAGCTGTTCTGTTGAAGGATACCTTGTTTGTGCTAAGATATGCTGTTTCTTTTGGAAATTTCTGTCTGGACTCTTACTTGGCAATTGTGGCAGAAAAAGATTCCCAGAGCTGCTGTCTGGTAGCTCTCAGCTGAGGGATTTATTGCCGTAATAGTCCACCCTGTTTTCAACCCTGCTTTATGGAATACGCTTCCTCCAGCTTGATGTTGTCTTCTCCCCCAGGTCAAGAGTTCTCTCAAGTCCTTCCAGCTAATAGAAACTCCTACACTATTGAGGGCCTGAGGCCTGGGTCTTTCTATCTCATTGGGGTCTCTGCATTGGTTGGCAACAGAGAAGGGAGTCCGGTTACCGCCACAGCTACAACAGGTGAGGTCAACTCTGGCTGTAGAACAGGGATGCCCACAGCAAGTCCCTCTCAATGGCACTGCTCTCAATCATCCTTTCCTGTTCTTTTGTTTTGCAGCCCCTGATCAAGTGGGAATGGTCACCAGCTTACAGGTCCTGGAGTCTCGGAGCACGGATGTGCGAGTCACATGGGTTGGTGTGCCTGGAGTTACAGCCTACAGAATTGTGTGGGGCCGCAGTGATGGTACAGTAGCTCCTCAGTTTATCAGTAGTCTGCCTGCATTGATGCTGTTTCTGATGCCGATGTTTCTCCCAGAAAGTGAGATAGCAGAACCTTTGGAAGTCCCAGAATCCAAAGTCCCATTTGTTTTTCCCAAGTATGAAACAGGTTAAGACAGGGTTTAGAAACCTCTAGCCTTCCACATGTTGCCAGACTGCAACTCCCATCTTTCTGACCATTGGCCATGCTGACTGGGGGCTGATGGGAGTTGGAGTCTAACAATCTTTGGAGGGCTACAGGTTGCCCATCCCCATTGTAGAGCAAGGATAACCTTTTGTCTGTGAATAGTATCAAGATTTGCACTTGCATTAAAGTGTTAAGATCAGAAGGCGGAAAATATGAAAACAATGAGAAGAGGCAGGAATGAAGATTTGGAGATATGCTTCAGAGGTCCAGACCAAGGGGAGCCTGGAAAAATTAATAATTACAATTTTGGACTACAATTTGGTCGTTTTTTAATTTTAGTTTATTGTTTTTAATTGGATTATGATGCGGATATGTTGACTGGCTGTTTTTATTGGAAAATCAATAAAAATGACTTAAAAAAGAAAAGATTTGCACTTGTGAACTGGGATAGACTGGAATGATTTTGCCCATCCTTTTAAACTCTGCTCTGCTTCGAAGGTGGACCTGAAAACAGCAAGCTGGTCTCGGGAAGCACCAATTCCTTTGATATCCAGAACCTGGAAGGTGGAGTCAGCTACACTGTGAAGGTCACTGCACTGATTGGCAACCGCGAAGGAGACCCTGTGTCTCTCATTGTCACCACACGTAAGACTTCAGTGGATTTGTGTGCCACATCTCTGTCTAGTCCTCATTTCAAGGAGCTCTGGGCACTACTCTGGCCACTCTGAGAGTTAGGCTGGGGGTTTGGAGACGGTGATTTGCCCAAGGTTGCTGGTGAACTTCATGGGCAAGTGAGTGAGGGGTGTGAGCATCAACTGACTCATTTTAGGTGGGGTTTGGCACCCTGAATTAGGCAGCAGCTGCATTTGTAGCTGTCATCCCAGAAGCTCCCTGGAAGCAGAGGCTGTGAAACAGGGTGTGGACAGGGGTTTTCCAGCTCTTTGGAATGCGCATCTATGGAGGGTGCCAGCTGCAGTTCCTAAACAAAAGTTGAAAGGCCTTGTATTCATCCCACATTAAATACCCAAATGGACTCCTGGAGCACCCTGCAGGATGAGTCCAGGTGCATTCTTCAGTTCCCCTCAGCAAGGTTCACTCCCTTTATCCCGGACAAATAGCTCCTACTACAGTGCCTTCTCCTATCCATAGCAGCAATTGACCTCCCTGGATCCTCTTCCTTTGCTAATCCTCCCAACCTTTCCTCTCAGCGACAGTCTCAGTTCAGCCAGTTGGGAATCTGCGTGTGACCGACTCCTCTGAAAAGCACATCCGGGTCGAATGGAGCCCAGCACCAGGAAGCACAGGCTATCGGCTTGTCTGGCAGCCAGCAGATGGTGAGTATTGTCTACACCAGAGGTGGGGAACCTCAGGTCTGGGGGCCTCTCTCTCTGGCCTCCTTGCCCTTAGGACTCTCCTCAGCCACCCCTGCTTTGCACCCTTTTAAATGTTTCCTTCCTCCCCAGCTGGAACTCTGCCTGGGTAGAAGGGTGTGTGTGAATTTGCATTTGTTGCTCCACCTACTTTCGTTTCTGGACCCACCCACCTTTGGCATGTGGCCCTTGTAAGGTTGCCTATAAGGGAATGTGGCCCTTGGCCCAGAAAAGGTTACCCAGCCCTGTTGTGCTACCTACACCTCTCTTACTTCCACCCATCACTCAGGAAATTAACTCCCTCTCTTACCCGGGGCAGGAGGACCAGAGAGGAGCCAGCTACTTCCGGCCAATGTCAACACCTATGACATCAGAGACCTGCAGCCAGGAGGGCGTTATGAAATCCGCATCACTAGCCTGGTGGGCAACCAGGAGAGCAGAGCTGTGGCTGTTGTTGCCAACACTGGTAAATCCGCCTTCCATCCTCCACTAAGTTGGCCAGCCTCTGCAGGCACAGAGATCAGCTAGAAGACACGTTCTGCCTATTTTTGAATTTGGGAGATAGTCAAAATGTACCTCACTCTCGCAGGTGCCCTTAGGTTGCCTCTTGTCCCCTGTGCGACTCTGCCTCAGGCCTGGCTCTGCTTGGAGTAAGGTAGCCATCTCATGGTGGCATCTTCAAATTGCATTTCATCGGAGCTAAAAGGCTTCGTTCGCTGTGCTCTCCCTTCTTTCCTAGGTCTCACATATGTGACCTGATAAGCGGTGGTGGTTGAGAGTTGTGTGTCTTTCTTGTTATTTATTTACTTATTTAATTCAATTTATGGACCCTTTCTCATGAACTATGTCAAAGTGATTTCACAGTAAATTACTTGGGTGTGTATACCCTGCCAGAGGAGTGGATTGGAGGGTTTATAACTTCAGACAGTATTAAGGTGTTTGTATGTTGTCCCCCAAAATAATGTGATGTATAGGTTCTTTTGTTTCTGCCCTGTTAAATGTTTTAAACCCATCTTGCTGTTTTTTCCTCAACTTCTAAAGAAAGAGTTTTTTGTTTTGTTTTTACATCTACAGTGGTGTTTATATATTATATTTTTGTGTTGCCTTTCCATGGAAAATGCTGAATGAATCACTGTAACAAACCAGTGGTGGCTAGTTGTGTATATGGCGCTGTTCTCACATCTTCTGTGCTGTGAAAACATCTTTGTGATGAAAACACTCTCGCT
This sequence comes from Podarcis filfolensis, assembly GCF_964270895.1. NCBI lineage: Eukaryota > Metazoa > Chordata > Lepidosauria > Squamata > Lacertidae > Podarcis > Podarcis filfolensis. The sequence goes on along the minus strand of NC_139605.1, from coordinate 41,194,263 downwards.
TGTACATGGTAGTTATAACTACTGCAAAGGACTTCTGCAAAGCTCGGGGATGTAAGTGCTTCCATGAGGAGTCAATGGCACTGGGGAGAATGTTTCACTAGTGTGGTAACTACTGTAATTGATCATGATTATGGAGTCTCAGTTGCTTCTCTTGGTGGAGGCAAAGATTGTCTGAAGGCCCCAAACAACTGCCTCACCTTTTTACCTCTGCTTGTCCAGCAGCAATGGGTCGTGTGACCAACTTCCGGGTGGCAGAGATTCAAAGGGATGCTGCGATTTTGACCTGGACTCCTGTTCCTGGGGCCACTGGCTATCTCCTCACTTGGAAATCTCCACGAGGTAATGGCAGAGCTTGAGGACCAAACTGCTTGGCCATTGAGGAGTGGGTGGGTATGAAAGAGGAAATACGGGCAGTGTGTCCTAGTGCCATCACCTCCTCCAGCTCTTGCACAGCTAAAGACTGGACGAGGAAAGGCAGATTGCAGCTAGCTAGCAAGAACAGATCTCATTATATCTTGGCCTTCCTCCAGCAACCTCAGGGCAGCGTGCATAATTCTCCTCCCCCAATTTATCCCCCCACCAACCTTGTGAGGTAGACTGAGGCTGAAAAACATTGATTGGATCAAGGCCACCCAGGGAATTTCGTGGCTGAGTTGAGATTTGAACTGGAATCCATATTCCAATACTTTTAAAGTACTGCCCCACACTGGCTCATAGGAAGCATGAAAATGATTGGAAGATTATTCCTTCCTTGGCAGATGTAGCTGGTTCCCCCACCCTCCCCACCCCTCACTTTTCTCCTTTCTCCAGAGGTCATGCACAGGCCAAATCTTCTCATGGCATACCTTCTGCCACTGGTTCCAAGACCCACTGCAGGCTTGAGATCTGTTACATGGGGGGAGGGGCCACGGCGTCCGTACTGGGTCATCCCCTTGTGGAATTGCCCTTGTTAACCTCCTTCATGCTCTTGCTATCTTCCAGACGAAGTGGAAGCACAGAGAACGTTGCCTGGGTCTGCCACATCGCACCAAGTGTCTGGCCTCCGCCTGGGCAGGAGCTACACCTTCACCATCCGCCCGCTGTTTGGGAGCGTCACAGGTCCTGAGACTTCTGTGACTGACCGCACAGGTGAGGTATCCTTGCACCTGGGAGGGAAATGCAGGACCTCTCCTACGTTGGAAGGCTTTCAAAGAGGACTGGACAAATTCAGGGAGCCATGATGGCTCTGCCTCTGCTTCAATGGTCAGAGGCAGTTTCTGGAAACCAAAGGGGGGAGAGCGCTCTTCTGCTCGAAACCTGCTTCCGGGTTTCCCACAAGCATCTCCTGGTATGTCCCACGGAGGACCTTACGGTCTTCAAACAAAAACATTTTGGAGGTCCCAGGCCACAGGGAGGTTAGACTGGCCTCAACCAGAGCCAGGGCTTTTTCAGCTGTGGCCCCGATCTGGTGGAACGCTCTGTCACAAGAGACTAGGGCCCTGAGGGACTTGACATCTTTCCACAGGGCCTGCAAGACAGAGCTGTTCCACCAGGCCTTTGGCCAAGGCACAGCCTAACACCCTCCTTTGGCAATCCTCACAGAACTCTAGACCAATGGTTGTCATTAATTTGATTGGAATTAATTTTATAATGAAATGATTTTAGAATGTTTTATCGTTTTACTGTTGTTAGCCGCTCTGAGCCCGGCTTCGGCTGGGGAGGGCGGGATATAAATAAAATTTATTATTATTATTATTATTATTATTATTATTATTATTATTTATTATTTATTATCTGGTTGGCCACTGTGAGAACAAGGATGCCGGACTCGATGGGCCAGTGGCCTGATCCAGCAGAGATCTTCTCATGTTCTCATGTTGTGCCCAAGGTCCTCACTCCCTGTTATGTGTTATGCTCCCAAGGAAAACAGGTGGAGCTAGGTTGGATCATTTTTGCTTGGGCTGTTTCTGCCAGGCCTTGACATGCCACCTGGATCCCTTCTGTGCTCCGAATCAAAAGCCATTTGGCTGTGCACAAGGATTGTGCACAAGGGCTGCTTCTCACGTGGGTGGGTGGAGAAAAGTCTCTTTGTTTTTATGTGCCCTGACCTCCGCTTTGACACCAACCCTACTCATTTTGAAACGTTCCCCTCTACAGTCTGCCGAGACGCCCGCAGAGACGTAGTTTTTCTCGTGCATGCCACTCGAGACAACGCCTACAATGCAGAGGCCGTGCAGAGCATCCTCTCCAACACTGTATCTGCACTGGGCCAGTTGGGTCCTGGTGCCACCCAGGTAATGACTGACATAAAAGGGCTGCAGCTCTTCCTTTTGGCTCGGTTTGCATGTGCTGTGGGTGTTGGGCCACTTGGTGAAACGCCCATGCCAAGCCTCTGCTGTGTGGCAAGCCATTCTGGTGCCAAGGCTCCCACTGCGGTCCTGGTGACTTTCACCTCTCTCAGTGCGAAACCTCATTTGCTCATTTGTGTCTGTAAGGCAAAAGTGGATGGAGCAGCATGGGAAGCGGATGGCGCGAGTGGCCAGCCACACAGTGTTTCAGGTGGCTGCCTTGCTGGCCTTCGTGCAACCTAAAGTTGGTCATCAAGTACTTTTCCCTTAGACATTTCCTGTCTTGGCTTCGGAGTGTCTTGGCCGCAGTGCCCTCTTCCGTACAACTCTCTTGCTCTATCTCAAGGGTGGGGAAACCCATTCAGCCTGAACACTGCAACCCCTTATTGGTGGTAGTGGGCGGGACCAGAAACAAAAGAGGGTGGAGCAAGAGATGTAAATTTTTAGCTTTGTTTAGTATGCCTGTTTCTACACAAACTCTCTCACACACATATACAGTACATGCCTTTGGCCATATCCAAGTCCAAGCACACACTCAAGCCTGGTAAAAATACTCAAGGAGGATGTGAAGTCGGCTGAGGAGGAGGTGTGGCCTGGGGAGAGTCCCAAGGGTCAGGTGGAGAGGCCTGGAGTTCCACATCCAACCCTGGGCTTGAGATTCCCTACCTCTGCTCTGACTTTGTTTTTTCCTTTTCTCCCCCAGGTAGGCATCGTGCTTTATAGCTACCGAGGCCTCCCTTTACTCCGGCTCAACCGCTCTATTGACTTGCCAACAGTCCTGCAGTTTATCCGCTCGCTGCGCTATGATGAACCCAGTGGCAATGCCATTGGTAAGTGCAGGGCTGGGGGACTGAGCCGTGTGGTGCAAGTTTCATTGGTTCAGAGACCAGGGAGGGCATCACTGTAAGGACGAAACACACACACATACACATACACAGAGGGCTTTATTCCTGTTGAAATCCAGAGCTGCGTTTCAGGAGCTGCTCTGTCCTCTGCACCTGAACATCATCACCTGCTCTTCTCTGGGATTTGATCTGGAGCAATGTGGGGCTGCTTCCAGTGCGGGACTGGTCTTTATCAAGGGAAAGATAGCCAGAACTGCCACTGGTGTTGACTGTAACTTTAAGAACTGTAACTTAAAGCACATGTGTTTGAGCTTGTTTCTTCCTCCTCCCTCACATTCCTTTTTTTCCTTGTGTGCCATGTCTTTGTAAGCCCTATGGGCAAGGACAGTCTTAAAACTGATTTTTGCAAGCCGCTTTGTGAGTCTTTTCAGCTAAAGGGCAGGGTATAAATGTTCTAAATAATAATGATGATAATAATAAATCTGTCCATGGGGTTGGCCAGTTACTGCTGTAAAGCCTGAACAAAGTAGTGGGCCAGATCCCAAATAAGAGGTGGCCACTTCCACTCCTGTAAAGCTCTCTTGACAATTAACTCTCCCGCACATCCTTGCTTTCTGTGAGTATGTGTATCTTGGGTCCTTTGCTTTCTTCACTGCAGGAGCTGCCATCAATTTTGCCAAGAGCGACATGCTGAGCCTCGCTGCAGGGCGCAGACCTGGTGTGCCTGGGACCCTGGTGATCCTGGCGGATGGTCCATCCAGCGATGATGCCATTGGGCCAGCCAGGGATCTCAAGGCCGCAGGTAAGGCACACAGCCCTTAAAGTGTGGAGGGGGGCAGTAATATAAGAGCACAGGAGTACAGGAAACTTTCCTTGCATCTTTTGCCTGTCCTGAATCTTCCAGCATTCAGCTTCATTGGGTGACCTGGGTTCTATGAGAGAGGGAGAATAAACCTATCTCTGTTCACTTCCCCCACATCTTGCCTAATTTTATGTACCTCTTTTGTATGTCTCCCCACCACTGGCACCTATTTTCTGAACAAGATAGCTCCAGATATTGTAACCTTTCCTCATAAGGAAGTTGCTCCAGACCCTTGATTGTTTCGCTTCCCCTTTTCTTTGCAGTTAGAAAAAAAAACTTTTCAAGAAAAAACCCTATCCCTGCAGGCCTGACTGAAGGTTTTCTTGGAAAGAATTAGTCAAGCTGCCAGTCTCTTCTTCTGAACTGTTAATGTGCCTTGCCCAGGGAATGGCCAACCCACAGAACCCCTCGATGGGCTTACTTTCTCTTTCTGTACCTTGCAGGAATCCAGGTGCTGGCTGTTGGCATGAACGGGGCTGACCGGGAGCAGCTGCGCCGCCTGGTGACCAATGAGGACCGGCGCAATGTTTTCTATGTGAGGAGGGATTTGAGCACTCTGCCAGAGGCGGAAGAGGGGCTTGTCAACGCCCTCTGCAGGGCAGCCGACACTGAAGGGGTAAGACGTTACTCACAAAATGCAGGAGAGGGATTACCTGCAGTTTGCTAAGCCACTGAATGGAGGGAGGTGAATGGAAGAGTGTTTGCTCTGCCTGTTCAGGTAGCACCATTGCAACACAAGACGTCTTGACGTGTAGAAGGACAGCCGTGCCTCTTGTTTGTATGTGGCCTGGATTCCTCACACACGAGGGTCTTGTTTTAAGTCATGGGTAGACAAACTAAGGCCCGGGGCCGGATCTGGCCCAGTCGCCTTCTAAATCTGGATGGTCCAGGAATCAACGTGTTTTTATATGAGTAGAGTATGTCCTTTTATTTAAAATGCATCTCTCGGTTATTTGTGGGGCCTGCCTGGTATTTTAACATGAGTAGAATGTGTGCTTTTATTTAAAATGCATCTTGGGTTTTTTGTGGGGCATAGAAATTCATTCATTTCCCTCTCCCCGCAAAAATATAGTCTGGCCCCCCACAAGGTCTGAGGGGCAATGGACCGGCACCCTGCTGAATAAGTTTGCTGACCCCTGTCTTAGGTGGAAATGCCTTGTGGCGTGCATATAACGACATATTAATGTTTAATTGTTTTTTTAATTACCTCCAGTTTTTTAGCTGTTCTCACTTTATCTGTAAGCCACCTTTAATCCCTGTCAGGGGAAAAATGGGAGTATAAATAACATCATCATTGCCACCATCATTATCAATAATAAAAATAACCACTTGGTAAAGACCATCCCCTGGAGCACTCTGCCTAGTGGTGGAGGAAATTCACCTCTGATTTTACATGGTAAAATGTTTGCATCTTGGCAAGACATCACAGGCCACTGGTTGTGCCAAATGGTTTCAAGCGCACTGTGGTAAATTTCATCCAACGTCCAGCACAAAATGTTTTCATGCACCGGCAGCAGCATTATAACTATTCTAACACTGGTCTTTTTATCCTTTGTGTTTTCCCACTTTCTCCCTCCCTCAGCCTAGACCAGAGCCCTGTACAGTGCAGTGTCCTAAGGTAAGTCACAGGAAGCTCCTGTTCAGCAGGACTAAACCAGGACAAGGAGCCGATGCTCTTTCCTGTAGCAGGCCAGATAAAAGCAGGAAATGGATACCAGGGGTGTGGCTTTTTTGAGGCGAGGGCTGTACCTCCACAGTAGAACACATGCTCTGCATGCAGAAGGTCTCCAGGTCTTCAGGTAGAGCTGGGAAAGGGACCCTGATCACAAACCCTGGAGAGCTGCAACCAGTTAGTGTAGTCAGCATGGAGCTAGGTTGACCCACTGGCCTGACTCCCTATGTTCCTAACTGGGCATTGGCAGATAGAGACCTGGTCAGAAAATGAATTGGTGGTGAAGCTGTAGACAAGTATTTCAGACACCAGAAAAGGGCTTCTGAGCCTGGGGGGAGATTCACACCCACACTCCCACATTGATAGAATATCTGAGGGGGAACTGTGGGACTAGTTCTGCACATGCCAGAAATGGGTGCTGTGTCCACAACCACCCATGTGCTTGGGCAGGGTGGGGAAGGGCTCTAGGGCATGCTCTGCTGTGTGAGAAGAACTTCTCTGGGCCAGGCCAGGCTAGACCTCATCAGAGCTTCTCCTTGCGTGGAATGAACTCTAGATGTGCATATCAGTATTTCTCCCACCAGTCAAATATGTGGATGGAATGGCGGGGGACACAGGGCAGAGCGTCCTTCCATGGCTTGAGGGGGTGGGAGTATCAGCTGGAGTAAATGAGAGATGTGGTGAGAGCCACCAGAAGACTTTCACATCTTGGATAGGGACTCTATCAGGGGCGCCGACTCTAGGGGGCCGAAGGCACATCAGCCCCCTTAATATTTGTTTCAAGGGGACAAGGCCCCCTCAATCTTTAGGTGGTCCTGCGCACCACAGGCCCAGGGGTCAGCTCCTCCAGAGCTCTCAGTCTCCTGTGACGTGTGCACAGTGTCACACATGCGCATGGTGTTGCCTGCGAACCCCTGCCCCCAAAAAATATTGGGGGTCATTCCTGTGCCTCTATGTTCTACAATTTATAGGCCAAGGCTGGGAGGAATCTGTGGCCTTCCAGATATTATTGTACTCCAGCTCCATCAGCCCCAGCCAGGGTGGCCCGTGGTCAGCTTTTGACACTTGAAGGGCACATTTTTAGGGCCCACCTTATTTATATGTTTGCAAGTTGTTTTAATTTGTTTTTCTGTTGTGTTCCAATGCTGTAACCTGGCCTTGGACCTTAGTGTGAAGGGCAGGTAAGAAAGACAGAAAGGAAGAGTAGTCCAGCAGTATTTGCAGTGCCACGCATTAGCCAGCTCTGTGCTAGGCTGGCACAACATGTGGAAGTGTGTTCAGTTCCCCTTAGAGACAGGATGGAGGGAGTCGGCAATGGTGGAGTCAGACCAGTGATGCCATGCGGTTTCCTAGGTGGCTAAGGCGGGTGGAGAATAGGAGGGACTTTGGCAGGCATGGAAATGGCTCTGCACTGTTTCCCACTGTAGCTGTAGACCAATCCCAAAGCTATTATTATTTATTGAATTTATATACCACCCTATACCTTGAGATCTCTGCACCATTTGACCACTTCCCAAGAGTTTTTTCCTTAGAAGCTGCCCAGAGAGAAGCAGGGAAATGTTTTGAGGTATTTCTTCTTGCGTGCAAACTGGGGCTTCTCTTTTCTTTTCCTGCAGGGTGAGAAGGGCGAGCCTGGTGAGATTGTGAGTATCTGAGATTTCCCAAAGAAGGTGATCTCACACTGAAGTCCGTTTAGGGCCTAAAGAGGGTTGGTCCCTGGGGGTGGAAACAGCAGTTAATCTCTCTGATCATTTTTGCAGGGACGGAAAGGACGCATGGGACTTCCTGGGCCTTCTGGAGATCCGGTAATGTCTGCTCCTTTGTGTGGGTCCCTGGGCTGTATGGCATGGAGTAGAGCTCATCTTGTTTGTTAGGGTGCTGTTGGTTTGACTAGAGCCCTTTCCTTTTCAGACTATTGGGGGCAAGGCAGGTGGGGGGAACATCCCTTGGCAGCATCCCAGCCTGTATTTCAGGCAGGTTATAGCTCCCACCACCAAAAGCATTTGAAAAAGAACCACAACAGCAACCAGGCAGTTTGTAAATAAAACAAATCCTATTATTTGTCTTTGGTTTTTTTCAGGGGCTCAATGGGATCCCAGGTCCTCCAGGCCCAGTAGGACCTCGGGGTCCTCCAGGTGATGTCACTGAGCGGCGGGGTGAGAAAGGAGACAGGGTGGGTACTCACAGCATCTCATGTAGTCTTGAATATTTTACTCAAGAGGGAGCAGAACACGAAGAATGATGGAGCTTTTATGGGCAGGAAGCCTTCCTTGTTCCTCCTTATCAATCTGTTCAAGATCAGAGAATCCCTCTGGGTTCATCTTAAATTAGAGAATTTAGCTTTATGGTGCCTCTGTTGATGAACTCCTTTTCCTGCAAGATGAATAGACTATGGGAGCTTGTTGCAATAATTTGCCTGCTTTGGTTACCTGGAGCTATCTGCTCTGCAGTCCTTTTGCTTTTCTTATTTGGATCTGACTGAGGGCCTGGCGAGTAACAGGCCCTTCCTTTCAAGTAAAGAACAAATTAGATGATCTGTGATCCCTTTCATTTCTAGTCTTCTAGGACTGAAATCCTAGACACGCTTCCTACTGAAAGAAGTGGGATGTACTTCTGAGTAATATAATTAAGATTGAAACCCTAACAAGCAGATGCCCGTGGTAAAGAATGAGTTATCCATCTGGGAATGCCTGTGTGTGTGTTCTTATGCACGTGCTTCTTATTCTTAAGCGTAAAAGGCATTTTCAAAATGGCATGTTCTTAATCGCTCTGTTTTCTTCCAGGGATTCCCGGGAGCTGATGGGTTGCCAGGGAATCCTGGCCGCCCTGGTAACCCTGGTTCTTCCGGCCAACCAGTAAACAGCATTTTTCTTTTTAACATTTTGCCATCTGTCATTGCGCACTGGGGTATTCCCATTTCCCATGATGCCTTGCTGTACTGAGACATTTATTTGTCTTCATCCACCAGTTTGAACTTAGGAATGATGGGTCCCCCTTGAGCAAAGAGAGCTATCTTCTCCTTGCACTAAGTTTGTAGTATTGCCATGACTTAGGTTAGCCTGACCTGACTAGTTGCAAATGTCCTCACCTGGTTATCTGAACTATGAGAGGCTTCAGGGATTCCAATACTTAGCCTGAGTTTGGCTTCCTTTGGAATGAGGTCACTTTGGGACTTACTGGCATTTTGTAATATTTGCTTTTATTCAGTTTTTTTTCTGTGGGGGGACACAGGGGTATGTATACCCCTAAACATTTTGTGCATCTAAGTTTGGCCTCATTGAGGGGCACTATTTCAATATGAGTAGGAAAATGAGAGTACCCCTAAACATTCTTTTTAGAAAAAAAGCACTGCTTTTATTTACAGAAACGCAGGTTGAACATAGGTGGGAGTTCACAGCTTAGTGCTCCCAACAGATACCCACTAATCACCCATAGTTCCAACTTAGCTACCTGGAAATTCAATCTGCCCAGCCTGTGCCGCACATTTATACCATACGTGAGGAACCTATGACTTTCCAGATGTTGCTGGACTGCAGTTCCTATTATTCCTAACTGGATGATGGAGTCCAACAACATGTGGCAGGGCTAAAATCTTCCCCATCCCTGATCTTAGAATAATAAAATTGTGGAGCTGGAAGGGACCCCAAGGGTCATCAAGTCCAACCCACTTCAATGCTGGAACCTCATCTAAATCATACATGGGAGATCCAACCTCTGCTTAACAACCTCTAAGGAAGGAGAGATCACCAGCTCCTGAGGGAATCCGTTCCCCTGTTGAACACCTCTTAAATCCATCCACACCCACACATTGCTTGATGACATCACCCCCAGCCAAGGAAGGGGGCAGAAGATGGGGGAAGAAAGAAATGTCCTCTTTCCAAAACAGATATTGGCCACCCTTAAGGTCCTTTAATTTCCTCATAAAAAAAGATGAAACTGAGCCATTTTGCTGAATACCAGTTGCTGCAAACTACAGGAGGGGAGAGTGCTCTTGTGGTCAAATCCTGTTTGTGGGTTTCCCACAGACTGGCCACTGGTTGGCCACTCTGAAAAACAGGACCAAAAACAGGACCCCAGTCCTAGGGATCTTATGCTAGGACTACTTACCAGTGCAAATCTCCAGCCAGCTTGTGCCTCAGGCAACCTTCACTAACCCAGCTCTAAAAGAATGCTGAGTCGGCAGCTACCCGAAGGGCCCATTCAGCCCAACTCCAAATCTCACTGCAGCACTATGTGGCTGTACATGTGTCATCTTCCCATCCCACCTGCTCAATTTATGATTCCTACCCTGGGGCGAGGGAACCCTTTTTATTACTGTCCATTACTGCATTTATTTTCTCCTCCACAGGGCGGCCCTGGCCTTCCTGGACTCAGAGGACTCCCAGTAAGTAAAGGGGTTGATTCCCATGGATCCCCTCTCACTGACTGGAAAGACTCTTACTTATCCTTACCATTTTCTTCCAGGGAGAGCGTGGAGTGATTGGCCCAATAGGGCCAAAGGGAAGCAAAGGTGAGCCGGTAAGTGCATAGACTACCCCCTAGAAGGCTCAGGTGGGGTCTTAATTCCTAGATTCCTACAGGGCAGTGTTTCAAGATGCACTGCCAAGCCAAAGGTGCTGTGATGGTGAGAACCAGAGTTAGACAGGAGAAACTGCTCTAGCCTGCTCCTTCCCAACCCTGTGTTTCTGTAATCTACCATGGTCCCGCAGCCAGTGAGGTATAGTGTTTAGAGTGTTGGACTAGGACCTGGGAGACCAGGGTTCAAATCCCCACTCGGCTATGAAGCTCACGGGGTGACCTCGGGCCAGTCCTTGCCTCTCAGCCTAAGCTGCCTCGCAGGGTTGATGTGAGGGTTAAATAAGAAAGGGGAGAACCACGTGTGCCATCCTGCACTCATTGGAGAAAACGAAAAGGTGGGATAGAAAATTAAATTAATAAATAATTAGAATAGAATGGAGAAGGATACCTGGTTGGGAGAAATGGTGAGGCGGGGGGGTGGGAATAACACAAAGCCCTCACTTTCTTATCTCTTCTGAAATTTGGCATTTGGGTGGTATAACTATCACACACACACACCCCTCTTCACACACACCCTCCCCACCTCTCTGGAGCAGGGGCATATTGGACCAGCATCTGTTGTAACCCACATTCAGCTGGACACAGGTAGGCAAGGTTCAACAGCACCGGGACCGGGACCTCATGTCTGGGAGTCCTGGGACAGGTTCTTTGACTGCAACATGTTCTGTTATAATTTATCAGGGCTGCCCTTCCCAGATTCTGCTTCCTTATAGGGACACCAGAGAGCACCAGGCAGCTAAGGCCCAGATTGCTTGTAGGCTTTCAAGTGCCTCCTCTTCTCAGTCGATGACTCTAGAAATCTGTGCACCCTTCATATTTCACCCTGTGCAATCTAAATTCACCCTCCAGCTTTGCTAGTAATAAATATACTTTACTTCTGTTCTTTGCCTTACAAAGGACCCATATGTTTGGTAAGTCCTAGGGACAGTTCCAATTTTTTATATTATCAAAGGGGATGGGGGCTTTGCTCCTTCACCACAGCTTACCTTGCAGCAGGCATGGCTAGCTCCATGTTTGAGGGGCTCCCCAGCAGTGTTGTGCAGCATGTCGTTGTCCCCCCGCCATCAGTGGAATCCCACCATTGGGCTTACTGGTGACAAGCAGCAGTGAGGAGGGAAGCAGTCACCTGCACGGCTATAATCTGCGACAGGTGGGGGCCACTAGGTGGCGCATCGGAAGATGGCTGACAATAACATCTCTCTGACCCACACGAGGTAATTTGGAGGCTATGATGGGGGTAATTAGCCTCCTTAACCCCCCCCCCAGGATTGTGGGGGGGACGGCCCTTGCCTGCTGTGCCCTATACCACCCCCGAATTTGTGGGGGTGGGGGCACTAGGCACAAAGCCCTCCTGTGGGATTCCGGCACTCCTGGACGCCGTCCCTGATTCGCGCCGCTAGTTGCAAGGATCTTCAAAAGAAACAATTTGGACGAGATAAATTGCACATGCTTCAAGGAAAAAGGGGAGTAAAGACTGCTGACAGAAGAGATCTCTGATAACAAGACAAGAATAAAATATGAGAAGATACGTCAAGATACGGTACGACAAATGACTGAGGGGGGAGGGGGGGAAAACCTGCCTTCCCTTCTTTTATGTGATTTAACAAGAATCCCCTCCCCTAATGAGTCAGAAATCAAGGACTTAAGCTGTGGATTTAAGGCTGTGTGGAGATAAAGTTTCGATCCAAAGCAATGTTTCAAGATGAAGCTGGAAAGCTAAGAGTTTTGGAATGACGCAGTTAAAAATGCCGTCGCCATTTTGGGAGGCATTGTTGGAGCTCTTGGGTCTGGGAGGAGAAAGAGAGAAATAGAGTTGTTTACATATCGTGGATCAGCTCCTCGGTGGGACTTAAGAGCGACAAATGCCAAAATTTATGATGGAAAGAGTGATGTTATCTACGAAGGAGATATATGGAAACCATCTGGACTTAGTGGAGGAACGGGAAATCCACACAGGATTATTATACTTGCTATCGGCTTAAGGAGACTAACAGAAGAGATCGTAAAGGAAAAAGAGAAATTATATGAACAAGATATGATGTGGAAACACCAAGATAAGACTGGATAGAATTATGAACTTTGTCTGGACTGATTGGGACTGATTTGGACATTAACGCAGTAATAAGAAGATGATCTGAATCCCCCTTTGGATCTTGAAGTATGGGTTCCCCCAACAAAATTTAAAAATTTGGCTTTGTAATTTGGAATTTATGCGATGTGATTTAATTTGATGTGATTGGCCAGTTAATAAAAATTATTTTTTTAAAAAATATATAATCTGCGACAGGTGGATCCAAGCTGCCTGCTGTTTAAAATCTCCTAGCCTAGCATCTCAAGGGAAATTTTGAATGTTGGGTGGCTCACACTACGTAACCTGAACCAGAAGGTGCAGGCAAGAGCGTGGCTCAAATTCCACACCATGCATTAGCAGATACGGACTCTGCCACCGATCCAGCAGCCACCCTTTGATTCTGGGCCCGAGGCACAGTCTAGCCCATTGGCTGCAGCCAGCGCAGCTTATATATAGTCCAACGCATTTGGAGGACATCTGGTTGCAAAACATTTCCAATCCTTGTTAAAACTATTTAAAACTTGCAGGCATTTCTTTCCCCTAAACTTTCTGCTTTTGTTTTGTTTTGCTTAACAGTCCAGCATGTGGAAAAGTTTAGGTGACCCTGAAAACTGGCTTATGATGTTTTTTAGTTGCTGCTGGTGGGCGTTACGCTGCTTTTTCTGTCACACACCACATTTTAACATAGCCATAGAATAATTGGCTGTATTTCCTCCCAAGAGAAACTGAGGCAGCCTCCCGCTTCGTCCCTGAACTGTACTCTGTTGATGTGACCTTTGGCCTTTTGTCTTGGGCAGGGGGAGCCTGGAGAGGCTGTAAACGGAGCAGGAGGAGGTGGGCTTCCTGGCCGGAAGGGGGAGCCTGGCGAACCGGTACGTAGCATCTTACAGGCAAGAAATGAGAAAGTGGTTGAAGGGGGGGGACCATGAAGGGGAGGGAGGGATAGTTGTACTGCATGAGAACCTGAGCCCCTTTGTACATCAAGCCCCCATCTCTTGAAGCATCCTGTAGCTGTTCAGCACTGCTGTTCTTTCTGTGAAATGTGCGTGCAATCCTCCATGTTCGGTGAGCTTTACCTCCATGCAGGTGTGCAGAAGATTGCAGCCAATTGCCTCCACAGTGGGCTAAGTAGGTACCAACTGGTGGGAATGGTCCTGTGTTTGTTAACTTCATTCTTTCTTCCTAAAGGGAAGCCCTGGACTTCCTGGAATTCCTGGGTCCAGGGGACAATTTGGTGATCCTGGACCTCCGGGGCCTGTGGGACCTCCGGGGCCTGTGGGACCTGCCGGCGAGTTTGTCAAGGTATGCTCTCCCTTCTTGCTGATGGCAGTGTTGTTTCAGCAACTGCACCTTATGCAGTCCATGCACATACACGTTGCCCCTTTTGCTAGGTATGTAGGCAGGTGTTGCAGCCCCATGTGAATCTGTGTACACAGGGAGAGAGAGAGACCTGCACACACATGTGCTCAAACCCACGAATTTACAGCAAACAAGCTTCACTCTATGCAACAGCTCTTGCCATTTGTCTTTCATCTTCCTCTTTCTAGTGATATACGTATACCCTGGCACATATATCAGCCTCACACAAATCCCCTCCCTGTTCTGTCAGCATTCACAATCCTCATATCACTCTTCAAGTATGCAGGACTGGCCAGCAGCAGCATAAGCAACCCAAGCGGCAAAAATATTTTTGGGGAAGCACCAGTAGAACAGCAAACAGCAGGACAGATGCATCCAATCAGCCTGCTGTGACATAGCTAAAGTTCTTGGACCACATCTCCCCAACGGTGTGATTTTTTTGGACCATCCTTGACCCTGAAAGTGTGCTCTCACTGAATACCCCAGGGTTTCTCAGGCATATACCTGTCACTGCGGTTTCTTCTTACCAGACATGGGCCCCCAGAGTTTCCCAGCTTTCCTCTTGGTTGTGTCCTTCGTGTAATGTGCATATTGTTGCGTCTGCACCCTGTAAATGGCTTTTGTGTGATGCACTCTGCATTTGGATGAATACATGGGGCGCTTGGAGATACTGAGCATAAAACTTTGGCTTACGTGTGGGCAATTTTTCTTACAGGGAGAGAAGGGCGACCGAGGTGAGCGAGTAAGTGATCCTTCTTTTCCCCTGGCTGCTTTGCCCTTGCTGTTGTGGCACATATGATCCTGGGAGTTTTGTTTGTGGTTGCCGAACAATTGAATGAGAGAGCTGGGAGAGAGTTTCTTTTCCCTGCCCTTGTGCAGAGACATCCTATATTGGCATACTGGTACCCATAGCATTTTTTTTCTTTTTTCCTTTTCTTTTGCACAATTATTTAGCCTTAATTAAAGGAGCTGTATCATCAAGTATATTTGTAGACCATGGATGGCCCTGTCTCCTCCAGCCCTCCATTTATTCTATATGTGTTCAGCTCTTTTTGTTTATCACATTTTATCTGATTATCTCATGGTTTGTATATTCCCCCCCCCTTCAAGGTAAGCTCAGTTTCTCTCCCACCCCCCTCACATTGACTCAGATATTTTTTGGGTCTTCTGACTAGCCCACCCCAACATTCTCATATGCATACCTATAAACATATTTTAGTGTCTTCGTTGCCTTCTGACTAATGGCTCTGTGTATTAGTGGTCTGCCAATGTCTTGTTTCAGTTATGTATGCTGATAGTTTTGTTCTCTTCTTGACCTGGGAATTAGTGCAATTTCTACACTTGGCCAATCTCATAGTGTTTTGTTCTCCATCATTGTTTCTTACCTGTTTACGTTCACTTCCTTTCAGTTGTCCTAGGAGCTGTAGAAGAAACACAGATTTGCACGTACATCTACTTCGAAACAGTCTGTTTGTTCTGTTAGGAAAGGTTTAGTAAAGCTCAGACACAGATTTCAGACTGCAAAGCTTTAACTGCACAAAATGAATTCAGAAATGAAATAAAATGGGAAAATTCTCTTACATCTAAGCTTAAGAGAAAATTGCATATCTTACTAAAATGGGGTTACTGCCATTCTCAGATGGGCTTCCTGCTTAAATTATATACTGTACATCTGGACACTACCTCAGTAACTGTTGCTTGCATCTATTTACAATTTGAACTGCTCTTCTTTGAACATCACAACCATATGAAATAAGCTTTACCTATGTTTTATACAGAACAATCTTCCTGTTCCAGGATTATGGATGGGTCAATCTTCAAGTTAGCTGTATTGTGCTGAGATGACCATGCTTGTAACTGGTTGCACAATGTGTCCTCTGTTCCCTGTGTAATGTTATGCTGTGCCGAAATTGCAATTGCAGTGTTGTAACTGTCCAGAGCCTCACTTTGGATGTCTTTCTAGGGCCCTCCTGGATCAGGAGATGGGGGTGTGGTCAGAGGAGAACCAGGCCTCCCAGTGAGTATCTCCTTTGCCATTCTTTTGGATAGGCAACCACAGAGAGGATTAGAGCATATGGGCAAATGCAGTTTTTGAAGATGTGGATGTGAGCATTGCTTGAGGAATACTAGAATGGGGCTGTGAGAAGTTTATAGTGGCGAGGCTAACATTGTCTGGGAGCATTAGACAGTTATTGCTGAGGGAAGTTTAAAATCATCAAAGATTACAGGATTCAAATGCATAGCGACATATTGGGGGGAAAACATTGAGTTTTGATGTTTTGATTGCTGGGAAAATGTGATATATCTTCAGCTCTTCTTCAAGGGAAGGCATCTGAATCCCCTGCACAACAACCGTATATGACTAGTATATGAATTGCAAAGGACATAAGATATTTTGTGTTGCCTTTTGTGCTCTAGGGTGTGCCAGGAGATCCTGGGCCAAGAGGACCTCCTGGGCTCGCAGGACAGAAAGGAGACAAGGTAAGACAACCATCTATCTGCCCATGGACTTTGAGGGCAAGCAGCTAGTAGGTGAACATAATTTAGTGTTCCTCTACCATTTTTCAGTGCCCTTCTCAGAAACCTGCTTTGTCCCTGCTTCTGCACAGACACGTCCGAGACAGTTGACGCAAGAGTTGTACTGATGCAAATTAGTTTGCGATGCAGATACACTTATTGCTTTTAATCCCTCAGTTCCCTGTAGCCTACTTGAATTTCATGGGTGTTTATTTAAAATATTTCTAGCCCCACCCTTCATCACATGTGACCCAAAGGCAGGGGTGGGACTTTTGTTTCTTACTGGTAGTAACTTATTTGCTCTGTGTCCAAAGGGGGATGGAGAAGAAGGTTTTCCTGGACCACCTGGACGGCCTGGAGACCCAGGAGATCGAGTGAGTTTTTGAGAGAAAAGAAATTCCTGCTATGCTATCTCCTGATGGGATTTAGAGCCTATGAAAACTAGATTATTAGTTTTGTTCTCAAGAGGAAGAGCCTCAGCAAAAGATCGAACAGTTCCAACAGTGTCCACGATGTCTGGGGAAATAGGCACAAATTTCCTTGAGAGATAACGTGAGTCACGCGGCAGATTCCTCACTTACCAAGTAAAATGCTCTTGCT
The DNA here is from genome assembly GCF_964270895.1 of Podarcis filfolensis. Lineage (NCBI taxonomy): Eukaryota > Metazoa > Chordata > Lepidosauria > Squamata > Lacertidae > Podarcis > Podarcis filfolensis. Next base: position 41,177,432 of record NC_139605.1, on the reverse strand, counting down.
TTGTCTTTAGGGCCCTAGAGGACCTCCAGGTGAACAGGGAAGCAAGGTAGGTACTTTCAAAGCATTTAAGTGTTCTAGAATTAGGGCCACAGCGTGTCTCTCATTGACTCTTTCCATTTGCTGTCACCCATTCAGAGAATACTCTGCAGTAGGCCCAGCCTAGTTCTCTGGTATATAGGGTTGCTTTTCCTTCACATGAAACTCTTAATTCAACCCCCCTCAACAATGACAGAGGTTAGAAACTCCTTGGTTGCTTTGCAATGGGCCCCTTCACCCACACTTGCACCCTCATCCATTGTTGAATAACTTGCACCCTTAAATGCTGCTAACACGCCCACTATTTTTGTGACAGGGAGACCGAGGGCAGCCTGGTGAGATTGGACCACCAGCAGAGAAGGTGAGCTCTGATTGGGAAAGGTGACCATATTGTACAGGTGGTGGCAGAATCTTGTTGAGCCAAGATTTATTTGCAGAGATGGAAGATAACCAGTAACTTGGTTTGGGCAGCTGCTGCGTATTACATGATGACACATCAAGTGACCTGCATTCATGTGTAATGTATTGGCCGCATATCAGTCAAAAGCTGATTCGCAAATGTGCGTCCATCACTTGGTGTCGCATCGCTTTATAGCTCTTGACGCTTTATCTTGTCAACTGCCTCCTTTCAAACAGAGCGATATGAAAGCCGTGTCTGTGGTGTATGATTTGGGATGTTGTTTTCACACGTGCATCTCCCGCTTTGGTGCTGTAGGCATCAAGAGGTGAACACACCTGTGTGAATCAGCTGAGTCAACAGTACCACTTTGTTCCAAACAGGCTTTGCGTATGCTGGTGGCGTGCAGGTAACATTGTAAGGTGTTGTGTGAGATGCCCGTGTATAGGAGGAGCTGCCAGTATTTGCCTTAGGATTCTGTCCTCGGATCCCCTAATCACCTGAAAAAGCTTGGATCTGGGCTGAGGATTCCCCAGGAGGAGTAATGCAGGCATAGTGATGGTTGCGCACCTCTGTCTGGAAGCAACCTGCATTCTGTATCCTTGGAAGCAGATCCACACAAAAAAGAGTAGACACTGGCTCCTCTCAAGAAGACAGTTTTTTCAGAACACTCTATGGCTCCTTAATCTGCCAGACATGTACTCATTTTCTCATTTCCTTTTCCCTTGTAGGGAGACCGTGGATTACCTGGCCCTGAAGGAGAGAAGGTACATTAATTCAAGAGTAGCCCTGCTGTACCTGGATTCTAAGCTCAAAGGACTTCCCTCTCTGGGAGAGTTGGTGTCGTACAGATCATTCATAATAATTAATGCATCAAAATTAATTAGTGGATAAACTGTTTGGCCTAGACCAGGGGAACCTGGCTCTATCCCTGTTCCTTAAGTTCTTAGTGTTCCTCAGCTTAACCTGCTTCTCAAGCACATTCTGGTGATAAACTGGGGAGAAGCCTGTGTACATCACCCTGACCATTAAGGAAAAGGGACTTGCAAAAAGGAGCTGCTGTTGAAGAGCTGTTCTGTTCTTAGACCTCAGTGGTGAATCTGAGTGTTGTCCAGACTCCATTGCAGGGAAATTGCTAGGTACTTCAAATCACTCAGGGCATGTGGCCATTCCACAAATCTGCATAAAATTTGCGTATGCTAATTTATATGTGTATGCACAGATGTAGGCCTCTGATCAAAGCCTAGCTGTCCTCTAAACAAAGGGTTTTTTTTTTTTTAAAAAGAGCTTAAAAAAAGTGAGGAAGAGGCAAGAAATCTGGAGCCCAGCACAAAAGATCTAGGACTTGGATCATTTGAGCCAACTGCTAGCAACTTCCCTGCACAGGTGCAAATACTCTCCTTGGCCCTACTAACTTCCTTGTTTTCCCTTGTTCCAGGGAGAGCAAGGACCCGCAGGTCGTCCAGGTCCATCTGGCAGAGATGTAAGTATGGGTCTCTCCTTAGGCTCAGTAGCTGACCCTGCTGGAGAATCAAGACGAGAACCAGCATTTAGACAGAAACCAACTGGTGATTCTACCCCTCTGTATATACCCATCTAGCTACTCCAGAATGTAGTTAGTACTACTGCAAGTGTAACTGGTATTGCTAGGGTGAGATCCATGGGTGTTGCTGTATTTGTGATGAATATGTTTCCCTTTGATTTTTTGGAACAGGGCTCGCAAGGGCCGCCTGGCCTTCGAGGAGAAAGGGTAAGGACTCTTTAAAATAATGAACAACTAAAACAATACGATGAGTGAAATAATTAACATATGTTGAACAGTAATCAAACGTTTCCAAAATTCTGGGTAAAAAGCCTTTGCATGTCTTCTGAATATCCCTAAAGTTGGGGCTAGGCACCCCCCCTCCAAGGTTGGGAATTCCAGAGCCTGGTCACTGTCCCACAGACCTCTGAGGGCAGCCAAATTACCCACAGAGGCCTTCCCTGAGGATTTTAATTCCTGGGCTCGTCTCCTTTCGGAGGCTGGATAGAAATGTAACCACATGGCTTGCCAGATTCATTGCGACCCCCTTGCTTTTGTAGTTCTAGGCAAGCAGGGAAACTGAGGCTCATCAAGCCCCTGGGAGACAGCTGGACATGAGCCGCAAATTGTGCAGGCCTGGCCCACAGCGTTCAGAATTCAGAATGCCTGGTTGGTTCTCCTAGTCAAAAAAAGCTTGACAAGTTCACTGAGGAGTGAGAACTGAGCTGTTTCCAGTGCTACTAATTGCATATATTGGTTAAATTCTGCTCTTTCAGCCACCTCATAATATCTTTCATGGTTCATAAATAATTGGCTCCTCGGGCGCTGACCCCCACTAGTGTGAGACAAGCGGGGTATTGAAGTTGCATCTCTTGGTCTGGTGCCAGTGAAGTCCCTAGTCGGAGTGAATCCCTTCTAAGCGTGTGTTGCTATTTTTGCTATACTTCCTGAACCTTCTTCATGTGTCAATTCCTTCCACAGGGAGACCCAGGGGAACCTGGACTACCCGGGAAACCAGTAAGTGCCCCTTTGTTGAACCCACATAGTTGCACATGAATGACTACCGCATAGGAGGATAACTGGTGAAAACCTTTCCAAACGCATCCTAGCTCTCTTCCCTAACCCCCCCAAGCCCCGCCCTGCTGGTGGTTTTATTCCTGGGCTGGAAATAGTGGTCAATGTATAATCTCTCATCCCCTCTCCTTGAGGTATTTCCACCTTCACATTAGCTACTGCAAGCAAATTGGGTAACTAGAAATTATGTTGTGTGCCATGTGTGAGAACATGCATATAGCACCCCGCAGAGGCACCTTGGTTGTTGCATGGGTGGAAAACAGACGGGAGGCTTTTTATGCCACCTGCACCCCTTCACCATCTTGCACAGCTAATGTGCAGATGGAAAGCTTCATCACCTCCTCGCCCTGAAGTGGGCAGATCCTGGCCTCCCTTCCTGCTTTGCGCACAGCTTGCAACCAGTGGGTAGGAAGTCCCTTTCCATGGGTTGATAATGTTAAAATTATACTCAGCAGGTTCTTCCCTTGTGTGTCTCTTCTAGGCTTCCAGTCAGTCAGGAATCAAAGGAGACAAGGTAACAGCATGGAAACATATCTGCTTCTCAGTAGGGACTTGCAGAGTAGGCAGTGTAGCTTAGAAACAAGCCTGTTTGCTATATATTCTCTTGGAGAAAACCACTGTGAATTAATTATTTCAAGCCCACCATTGTGGCACACTCTTCTTTTTTCTGGTGATTTCATCCCTCAATTTGGGTAGCGTCTTACAAAACAGCAGTGCTCATCTCCATTAATAGTATGGGAAGCAAGAGATTGCCACTATTAACTACTGAAGCTGTGTTGCTATCTTCTTTGTTTAGGGGGAGAGGGGCCTTGTAGGACCAGAAGGGCCACCTGGACCCAGAGGAGATGCCGGGAGCAAAGGAGAGCGTGTGAGTGGTCAAGATGTCTCAGCGCATGCTGGGTGTGATGATGCAGCGCGCAGAACTTGATTCTTTTGACTCCAGAGTCCGGATTTCAAGCCAAACTGAGATGCTCACTGCTACAAACTTTGTCAGGGATTATATACATTTCTGGACAGAAGCCTAACAACTTTACACTGAGAAGTAAAGGCGGGCTAGAAATCTGTTAAATAACAATTGTAGTAGATTTGTGTGGCCCCCTATGAGGAAAGCAGATGCTATAAGGCCAAGCTAGAGAATGTTGCAAAATTTACTCATTGTTTTGGTGGCAGGAAGCTGGGTGGGCAGAGCAGGATGGTGGTTCATCCTTGGTGGAGGTTACAGGGCTCCTTCCACCTGCTGCCTGTCCAGCCAAAACCGAGAACAAAAGATGGATTTCTCCCTCCATTCCACAAAACATTTTGCCAGGCTCTACTTCAAACCCCCACCGTTTGAGATGATTAATGATGACTGTGCCCATCCAGTTAAGCAAGATCTGACTAATGGTTGAAACTCTCTTTTTATGACCATTTGATAAAAAGATAGTTCACTGCTACAGGTAATGAAATCCCATCTTTCCATATAGCAAGACCAACTTGCCCAAATCTTATTAATGTATTGTGGAACTTTAGAGTAAATATGATGTGAAATCAGTGTGCATGTGTTACATGGAGGATGCATACATCACATCTCCTCAACTAGTTTTTATCCTGACATGGCTTTGTTTTTCCCTTTAGGGGCCGCCTGGACTTGGTGTCCCAGGGTCACCTGGTCCAAAAGGAGAGCAAGGGGACAGGGTGAGTCCTATCCTAATTTCCTGGATCTGTGTTCAGGCAACCAGCTGTGCACCAGGGCTCTGTTAGTCCCCCTCTTTTTTGAAGAAGAAGAGGGATCTCTTCAGCCTCTGCTCTTTGATTTGACCCAATGGGCTGATGTCTGTGCAGTGCCTTGGTTCCTACCTCCAGTAGGTTCAAAGTTTGCCAGCATTTGCACAAGCAGCAGATGTGAGTCATGTCTGCTCAGCCTGCTATATATTCATGCGGAAGGGTTAGCACTGTGCGTCCGAAGAAGAGTTATTTTTCCCCTTTCCCCCATGGTGTTAACCCTTACGTATCTGAAAGAGAATGTGGCCTCAGCCTCTGTAGGAGCCTCTGCTTTCCTGAGTGACTTAGAACCGTATTAATTATCTGCTTCTTCCCTTCCAAAACAGGGGATTGTTGGTTTGACAGGCAAGACGGGTGCAAAGGTAATTATTGTGCTTTGGCTGAAAGGAGCAAAAGGGTGCTGATGAAGTCTGGGCTAGGCAAGTGGTGCTTGCATCGTTATAATGTGTGTGTGTGTTTGTGTGTGTGTGTGTGTGTAAGAGAGAGAGAGAGAGAGAGAGAGAGAGAGAGAGAGAGAGAGTATGTAATGTGGGGATAAGGAACCAGTGAACCTCCAGATGTTGCTGGATGATAACTCAGATAATTCTTCATCATTGCTCATGCTGGCTGGGGCTGGGAGCTAGCCAGTGAGCTTCATAACAGAGCAGGAATCTCAACCTCCCCAGTTCAAGTCCAACACACTATCCTGGCTCTTAGAGAGTGGTTCTATGCAGGCTGTGTAGGCGTTGGGGGTAGAAGCACCTTTTAGTCTTTTCAGAGAGGTTCCAGTGCCTGGTGGTCAGTTTGGGGCTCCTTTAGGATCCCGCATTATTTGTATTAATGTCATGTTCATTTCCTTGCCCAATGGTTCTCTTGCTTAGGGTGACCCAGGAGACCCAGGTGAGAGAGGAGAACCAGGAAGACCTGGACTTACTGGACAGATGGGACAGAGAGGAAAAGAGGTAAGTAAGAGAAAAGAGACTTCACCTTTTTCAGACCTGGGATCTACCTTTATCCTCAACTTGCATTTTGAGTACCAACTTTTTTTTTTTAGCCATGCATTTGTATGGTGACCATGCTGCTGGCTTATTGGTTTAGATTGCAACTGGGCAAGGCATGTGCATACTTAACAAGTAGATTCATTTGAGGGTACTTAGGCTTTAACACAGGGCCTACTGAAGGTGTGGTTGTATTTCGATGATAATAAGAAGGATGGAAACAACTTCTCTGCTGTGGATTCTTTGCTTCTAGGGTGAAAGAGGTGACAAAGGAGATGAAGGAACCCCAGTAAGTAAGAACTTCTCAATTTGCCACCTGCCCACTCTGATGTTCCTGCTTTTTCTTTTACTTATCAAAGGCAAAATGCAAAAATAAGAGATTTATACTCCACCAACTGTCCATTTTTTAAAATATAGCCTACACATAATGTATGCAATACCAAAATCATGTTCAAGTACTTAGCCCTCTCTCATTTCTTCTTTTTTTTTCTCTCCCAAGGGTGAACCAGGTCTACCGGGCAAACCTGGAGAGAGGGGTCTGCGGGTAAGTACAGTGGAAGCACTGCCCAAGCAGGTGATGTGTGGCATGAAGTTGGGAATTATTTCTAAGAAAGGTCATGGAGACATAGATGCAGGATGCTGTAAACACTGAAGCAGGGGACTGTGGGTGAGATGACTTGCCAGCATTGACTTGCCATCCCTTCAGTGGCACAGCATAAAACTCTGTCCTTTGAGCCTGGGTTTTGGCATTGCAGAAGAGCTGCTGTGCAATATTTTGCTTCTTGTATGGGCCTAGCCTGGAAGGTTGACATATTAGCACAATCCAGAGGTTTTCAACCTTTTTGAGTCCACAGCTCCCTTGACCAACAATATTATTTCTGCGGCATCCCTGTGGGGCTCAGAAGCCCAGTTGTGTCACCCCTTGCCTGCAGAGCTGGCAGCCCCTCACCCTTTTTCAAGCACCCTCCCTTGTGGAGTGTTTCCTCAGCCTCCTCTCTCCTCCCCTCTCTTTGGGAGTCCTTTGGGCAGCTGCAGCTGATGCCCCTGGTCTCTGAGCTGCTTCCCTGCCCCAAAGAGATGTGCCTCCTCACACTGCCCCACAGGGGCTTGAGAAGCACCCCCTGGCCAGCCCCAGAGCCATCATTCACCTGGGGAGCTTGTAGCCAGGGCTGCTACAACAAACAGCTGTGCAAGCCTTTGGGAGGCAGAGATGCAAGAGGGCATCAGAGGAGGGAGGGAAGGAAAGAGAGACAGAGTCCAGTGTTGCCTGCAGTACCCGCCTGACCATCATTCAAGGTACCCCAAGGTTCCATGCCACACTGGTTGAAAACCACTAGCATAAGCAGTGCTGATTGGTGGTGTTTTTTTGGGGGGTGGCCTGCAGCCTGAAGGTTTGGACTCTATTGATCCTCCTTGTTCCTTAGATGAAGTTGGAGAATTTCCTTTTCATCACAGCATTGAATTCCTTGGCCCCCTTCCACTGACTAGTTTCTCCCGTCCAGCCTCACTCCAACTAGCCAGTTCCGCAAGGCAATGCCCCAGGCCTTTCCCAGTGTGGTATTGGCTACCTGATAATGTTCTGATTATTTTCATTTCTTTTTCACATCGCAGGGTCTGCCAGGAAGCCGAGGGCTCCCTGGCGAGAAGGGGGACCAAGGCGACCCAGGTGAAGACGGGAGAAATGTAAGAGCCCATTGTGCGCCCCTTGACTCGGTTGCAGCACCCACCTACCCCAGGCTTGCTTTTACTATGTTGCTTTTTCCCTTTGCAGGGCAGTCCTGGAGCACCAGGGTCAAAGGGCGACCGAGGAGATCCTGTGAGTAGCTGTGCTTTTCCCACTAAGGGCTGCTCTAGCCAATCTATGTTGTCTGCTTGAGATCTTGCCCAGAGGCCTAGACCTTGCTGTGGGGCTCCAGATGAGAACGGACAGGAGCATGGTTACTGGCACCAAACAGGGCTGGAAAACAAACATATTATCTTAATACAGAGCCACTCAGAATGGCTGGGGCAACCCATTCAGATGGATGGGGTACAAATAAAATTAGTATTGGTATTAGTATTATTACAACAGCAAGCTGCCTCCATGTTTCTTCCTGACCATGGGAACTTCCAGACACACAGATCCTTGTATAAAATAGATGCAGTGAACATTCAGAACCTCCCAGCAGTGCCTTTACAGGGGCTGGCTTTTGCTCTCCACACTCCTCGTTCAAATCTATTTCCCTTCCTTGTGTCCACACTGGCAAGCCGAGTCTCCTGTGCCCCCAAGCTCTTGGCCTACACAAGTTCTGGCTCCGTTCTGTTTCCTTGAGCGCCCAGTGTGGCATCCTCCAGTGCCATCTGTTTGTGGTCACATCCCAAAGGTTTTTGGCACTGAAGATGCTGTCGCGCTTCTTCACATTACACTAGTAAGGGCAAATCCTGGCAATGGTGCTGGAGTTGGCAGCCTGCCTCCCAGGGAAATGACTCTGAAGGCTAATGATGCAGCAGCCTTGCTGGGGCTCAATATTTGATCAGTGCCTGGATAGGAAATCACCTGGGAAAGCTTCCTAAAATCCTAAAATGGAAGAAAGGCAGGATATAAATGTCATTAATCATCCAAGCAGAGGAGGCTGAACTAGCTGGCCATCTCTGAACACCCAGCCCTTCTTGACTACATGTTCAGCATTACCTCTCTGAAAGAAACCTGGAGCCCTCAATGCCCGCTGGAGATACAGGAATGTGTGCTTTTTATGGTGTGCATCAGGGACTCCCCATCCTCCTTACTAACAAATGTGATGTTTATCTTTGCTCTTGCCTGGGACATAGTGCTGAATCTTTGTTTTCCTTTCTTCTTCCCACTTACCCCCTTCCCCTTGCAGGGTCAGCCTGGACCCCCAGGCCAGACAGTAAGTTCCATGTTTTCCTCCCCAGAGGCAGTATTTTGCTTTGGCTCTGACTTTGCAAGTGTCTAACATACCCCTCCTCTTTTCTGCTCTGCAGGTTGGTACAGGACCTGGAGGAGGAGGACAAAAAGGCGAGAAGGTGAGTGATCTGGCTCCAAGATCCCATCCACCCCACCTGCTGGGAACTGTGGCGGGAAGATGGCGACCTCTGGACTGCCAGCATTCTTGGTGGGAGCGGAAATCCCAACAGTTATGTCCTGCAAAGAGATGCTGCTTAGGGGCTAGACTAGACAGAACATTGAATGTCTTTGCATTTAACATGGTGTCAGAGACATGGCCAGCAGAGAGGAATCCGCAGAAGGGGAGGAAGAGGCAGAGGAAAACAGAAGCTTGATTCTTTTTCACAACGAAAGGGAGATAAGCCCTCCTCGCTCTGGAATGCTGCCTGTATGTTTTTGCAGCAGCACAGAGATGAAGGAGCAGGAGGCAGGTGGTAGGAGGGGGTTGGATTCAACTCCAGAGGAGGAGGAATTGGCTGCACCTGAGTCTCCAAGAAGTAGGAGGCGGAGCAAATGATTAGAACAAAGGAAGACCAGCAGGAAGGCATATATCTGGCCTTGGGAGGGGCTGGAAGTCAGTCAAGTCAACTGACTCTGACAGTGAGGAATGAGTTGTGAAAAGCTCGGACTGCTGAAAACCTTGTTGTTGTTGTTTAGTCGTTTAGTCGTCTCCGACTCTTCGTGACCCCATGGACCACCTGTTATTGCTAAATAAACCTCAACTAGTGAAACTGCCAGTGTTCCATGTCTTGTGTGAGAGAAGTGCTAACCTGACGCATGAAGGGTGTTTTTCATAAAATAAATGCAAATAGAATCAATGGGGGGAGCTGATAAATAATCAAGATCACAGGAGGTGTGTGTGTGTGGGATTAACCCTCCCCCTTCCCCCTGTACTACAATCCTCTGCTCTTTACACAGGAAGGAGATCCCATATGGGCGTTTGAGCATCATGTCCAGTCTGACCCTCAGAGAAATCAATCACCCTTGGGCATTCTTCAGAAATAGTTCTGTGGATATTGGTTAATGAGAAGCGAGGGCATGCCGTTGTTGTTTCCTCACTCACTGCACCACTGTTTCCTTTACAGGGGGAGCCAGGGGACCCTGGAGAAGATGGAATGAAAGGTGTCAAAGGAGATGCTGGTTTACCTGGCCTGCCAGGAGAACGAGTAGGTGCCAGTTCATTGGAGTTATATCTGAGGATACCCAAAACCTCATCAAGCTAAGACTGAGGCAATGTAGAGCAGCCATTGGAGAAGAAACAAACTTTGGATATAAAGGGGATGAAGGACAGGTTTCTAGGTTTGGAATGGCTTCATCTCCTGTTGTTTACGGCAGGGGTTGCTGAACTTTTTGGGGCTTGTGTCTCATCTATATCGGGAGAAACCACACACCGCAATCTGTTCTATTGGCTACAGCAGAATGCTTCTTCCAATTTCAACAGAAGACCACTGTGGGGGCCAGGGAGGGCCTGTGGGGGCACATGGGTGCCTGTGAGGGCCATGTTGGCCACTCGTGTTTATGGTTCTCTGTACATTGCTTTGAGTAGGAAGGGTTGGTGCATCAAAGCAAAAGATCATCATGCCTTGGAGAGGGTAATGAGGGATAATCTCAGGGGTAAGTGACTTTGTAGTGGATAGCAAGTGGCTTCAAGGGTGTATTTCTCTTTGTCAATTGGGCCCTGGCTAGCCTTACTTCTAATGACCTTCCAGCGGCAGTCAATGGCATTTTTATTTAGACAAGTCCCTAGCCCACAAGCTGATTTGTAAATACGTTTGAACTGGTTTTAAACTGGAGTCCTGTTGATGTTTTAACCTGCCTTGTTTCTGAGTGTATTATATTGCTGTTTTATTTATCACATTTTATTATATTTGTATGACTGAGAACCCTTGGATGGAAAGACAAGGGCTGTTGGCGTAAATGGCCTAAAAATTTCTAAACATCAGCCACACACCCTTCTCACACCCTCCTTTTTTTGCCCCTCTCTTGCAGGGAATTGAAGGCTCCAGAGGTCTCCCTGGAGTTCGTGTAAGTCTTTTTCTCTCTGCCTTGATGTGTCCTGCTCCCTGTATGATTTCTCGAGAGCTTAATTCCCAGCTCTGCGTGGTTCTTTGCAAACTGAGCATGTGCTCATCTCTTTCATTTTGCAGGGTGACCCTGGAGACCGAGGTCCTGTGGGAGAGAAGGTAAGAGAGCTCTGACATTTAGGATGCTAGAGGTGAGGGTGAGAACCATGGAAACCCACTGTATTTATCATTCCCCCAAGTAAATGCTGCACCCACTTCTATCCACAATAGCAACAGCTTGTTTACTTTTTTAAAAAGAAAGCTGAGGTTTTCTCTGATGCCAATTTTTGTTTCGGATAGCAAATTTTGGATATAAATGGGGAAATTATAAAATAGCTACAACTTTATACACTAATGTAGTGCACTTCTTTCGTGGTTCTTTCTACCACTGTCTCTGATACTGCTCAGTACCTCAGGAGCTTTATGGAGCCACTGAAATTATGACTGATGATAAACAATAGTGGCAGAGATCCCACAGCCTTAATTCTGCAGATATGCCTCTTCCTACTGCCTCTTAAAGATCAGAGGCTTTTTCACACCTGCCTTTTAAAGACTGTGCAGAGGCTTATCTTCAGTCTTAGTGATGGGAGATACAACTGTCAAAGAGCGGGCAGAGGCTTATCACTAATCTTAGCGCTAGGCAACACACTGCTAAGATTGGAGATAAGCTAATGTCTTGTCTTAGTGCTGTGGTGCTTAGTGCTGAGACTGGAGATAAAGGATCTCTTGTCTCCAATCTTAGCACTTAGTGCTTAGACCAGAGATAACAGAGCTTCATGTGTAATGTCAGGTGACTGACAGATGGGCATGGCTTGCACAATTAAGCCCATGGGCTAAAGGTTTTCCAAAGATCCAGAGCATAGAAAACTTTTCCCACAGCTCCCATTCTTCCTGCTTACCACCTTCCAGAGCACTGTGGTCCAGAACACTGGGCACTCACTCTCATTTAATTCTCCTCCAGGGTGACCGAGGCCCTCCAGGGCAAGATGGCCGGAATGGGTTAGATGGGAAGCCTGGTCAAACAGGACCTGCAGGCCCAAGGGTAAGTGTAATGCTTGGTAAAAGATACAATTTGCAGGTATAGCTAAGCCACAGTGGTACTGTGTCATTGTCAGCACAGTCAGCTGTCCTGTGAGCTGCTCTAAAGACCATACACAGAGTGATTAGGACAGGCAGCCATTTTGTAGCATTTGCTGTCTGCCTTAGCAATATGTCTGTAATATGGAAGCTGGGTTGATGGAGGTTGATCTTTTGGCCCCAAATTAGAAGAAGTCCTCAGAGTGTTTATTGGGCCAGATTAGTTGGTGCAGGAGAAAACTTTTGACTTTCACAGCAGTCTTCATTAGGCGGAATGTGATTCTGACTAGTGATGAGAGCTTTGTAATGTGAAAGCTTGTACACTCATTAACAAGCCTAATTTAGTTTTAATTGGATCACATTGTGTCACCTTAAAAAGGGAATTAAACACATTTGTCCAAGTAGTAAATGTGTTCTTATAGACTCCTAAATGAACCTCTTGTTTTGCTCTAGAACCAGACCTGACTTTAAATGTAAGAAGAGAGATGTTTCTGTGAAAAAAACAGACTTTTTGCCTCTCCAGCACTGTGTGTAGAGAAATTGGGGTGGGGGGGTCAGGGGTCGGGTACCAATAAATATTAGCTGTTGCAAATAAAATAACAATGATGTGATTATACCTGCCTCTGGGGCTTGTTTAAAGTATCTTACCATCTTAGAGATGAAATAAATAAATAAAATGGTGTTGCATCTCCTGCACACTAGATTCTAAGTTTGCTGTATGCTTGGCTCTCAATCACATCCACGTCTTATTTCCCCCCCCCCCCCCAGGGTGATCCTGGGAAGCAGGGAGATCCTGGCAGAGATGTAAGTATGGGTACCTCACATCAGGCTATGTGAGTTTTGAGCTCAAATGCTGATACAGTGGTACCTCGGGTTAAGTACTTAATTCGTTCTGGAGGTTCGTTCTTAACCTGAAACTGTTCTTAACCTGAAGCACCACTTTAGCTAATGGGGCCTCCTGCTGCTGCTGCGCCGCTGGAGCACGATTTCTGTTCTTATCCTGAAGCAAAGTTCTCAACCCGAGGTAATATTTCTGGGTTAGCAGAGTCTGTAACCTGAAGCGTATGTAAGCTGAAGCGTATGTAACCCGAGGTACCACTGTACTTTCTCTTGCAATCCTGTTTCAAAAGTGAGGTGCTACTTAGAAGCTGAAATCTTACAGCAAGTCCATCATTTACTGTTTCTCCATTTCCTTAGTCTGCTTGAGCAAAGCTCCTGGCCTTTCTTCTTGTCAGTGATTAACACTTAAGCACCTTAGTGTGGTCTTCGGGGACTACAGAAAACCCTGCTCTATTTTAATTTTCCTCTTGCTGATCATAGTGCAGTCTGTATAGAGTCCCATTGTCTTACCCATCCTAAAGGGTGCTTGGCATTCTCTTTCCACACTGTGAGAGATTTCTTAATCTCAGCTACTAAGTATCTTATGAAGAGTTGGGTCTCTCTTCTGCTTTGCAGACTAACAGGGGTCTACTTCTCACCTCTTTGCCTCCCCCCCTCTTTTTGCAGGGTCTCGCAGGTCTGCGTGGCGAGCAGGGTCCTCCTGGAGCAAGTGGCCCCCCAGGACCTCCAGGATTGCCTGTGAGTAATGTGCTTAAGCATGAAGGATGGTATTCTGCACCCACTGATAGTATCGTGAAGCTGATCCCTGATAATACACACCCAACATCATACTTCCCTGTAGTGACTCTTGTTATGAAGTTGCTCTTCTTCTGTGTCCCAACCTGAATGTCAATTTTACATGATTTGATAAGAGGAATAGTGAGTTTGCAGGACGATCAAAGAGAAACAGCTTTGCTGTTTGTAAGGACAGTCAATGGGTGGTACATTTAAGACTGGACGTGCACCTGGGCACTCCCAAGAGGCAGGTGATGGAAGTGCGTAGTTCTTCTGAAAGGAGGAAAGGTGTGCTTTCAGACGACCCTGGCATTGCTTTGGGTTGAATGCAACCTTCTGCAGCATAATAGTACTAGATTGCCTCTGTTATGTATCTGCACAGGCTGCAGTGCAGATTGCATTGGTCGATAGCACATCAACCCTACCAGCCAACATTTGGCCAACCCACAGTTTTACATCGTGTAATCGCAGCCTTGAAATGCAATTCTCTGAGCAGCATGGCCCGTACAGAAACTGGGACGTTTTAACATCTCCTGGAAAGGTCTCCCTTGCCTCTTCCTCCTTTTGAAATTGTTATGTTTAAATATTTTTTCACTGAAGGATGAAAGCCAGGGTAGAAAGAAAGAAGGATGATCTTGTGCTCGGTTGATGCAGTTTCAAATCCCGGTTTGTTTACGGTGATCTTGGGCAGTTCAGTGTCTCGGTTCCTTCTCCTGGCTCACAACTTGCATTTCTTTTCCAGGGCAAGCCTGGCGATGACGGCAAACCTGGGCTGAATGGGAAGAATGTGAGTGATGGGCCTGACCCCCACCCCCTGCTGGAGAAGTGGGGCTTCAGGCCTGACAGGCAAGGGATTGTATTGGTGGGGTGGAAGTGTGGGAGACTGAAAGAGCACTTTTTATCAGATATTGCAGCAAATGGGAAGATCAGAGCGGTTGGTATCTAAGCAGACCTTGGAGCAGTAACATAGATGTGACATTTTATTTTCCAGGGTGAAGATGGGACTCCAGGAGAAGATGGGAGGAAGGTAAATGCCCTATATGTTTTCCTAGTATGTTAGCCAAACCTCCTCCTGATAGCCAGCCTACTTGCAGCCTATCAGAAAGCAGGGTGGGCTTTATGATGAAACAAACCCCTCATCAGAGGTACCATTATTTCCAGCATGACCACTATCCTGCTGTAGCTCATAGCAGCCACTTTACATTAAGAGTGTCAATGAGCTGTGCAGTGATGAGTGTAAGGCAGCAGCCGCCGATGCGGTGGGGCAGAGCTGCCCTTCCAACACTGGTGTTGCTGCAGCTTACCTGGACTGGGCTGAAGCAAGGCAGGTTGGCAGCGAGGTTGGGACAGTACAGATACATGGGCAGAGGCAATCTGGCACTCCCACCACAACCCTGACCTTGCCACCACCCCAGCCCTGCCCAAGGTGTGCTGCAGGGATACTAGTCTGGAGAGTGCAGCAACTCTCCACTACCTGGACTGCTACTAGGTGTAGGGATCCAAGGAAGCTTGGACCTCTCTGTTTAAGGAATACAAGAGTGGGAAGGCATGGCTTAACCCTCTCTGTACTGCACAATGTTGATTTTAATGATAAAATCTTGTTTTCATTTTTCCTGTTCAGGGGGACAAAGGTGAAGCTGGAGCGTCCGGCCGGGATGTAAGTACCGATGCCTTTGAAAGGTGGTATTATTATTATTATAATTATTATTATTCCCAAACAACTTTATATTTTAAAGAAAAGAATCTCACATCAGGTTACGGCACATTAAAACACCACATAAAACATTACTGAAGAATGTCAAATATGAAGTATATATTCCAAGCAGCGTAATTAAAACATTAAACATTTCAAAAGAAAACATTACTTAAAGGAAGTCAAATATAAAATGTACATTTAAAACAACATAATTAACAAGAGGATAAAATATTATCATAAGCATAAAACAAGTTTGTCGGTATCTCCACCTCAGCTAGCAGTATCCATTAGGTGCCTGTGACTCTTGGGCAACTAGATCACAGGCAGTGCTGCCAACTACAAAATGCAATTGTATTTTCCCAGCAATAAATGAACAATATGCTTTGCATGCTGGGTAGATCTCCCATAAAGAGCTCAGGAACGCAGTGCCCTCAAGGACCACCTCTCTCCATGTGAACCCACCCGGATCATGTGATCATCACCTGAGGCACTTCTTTGTGTGCCTCCCCCATGCTAGTTCTGGAGGGTGACAACATGAGAACGGGCCTTTCCTGTGGTAGCTCCCCACGTGTGGAATTCTCTCCACAGGGAGGCTCACCTGGCACCTTCCTTATTCACTTTGAGGCACCAGGTGAAAATGTCGCTCTTCAAACAGGCCTTTGGCTGATTAACATTCTGTGGCTTTTTAAAATGTATTTGTGGAAGAGGAATTATTGGTTTGTGTCTGTTTTATTATGTATTTTGTGTTCTCACATTGTATTTTTCTGTTGTAAACTGCGCTGGGATCTTTGGATGAAGGGTGGTACACAAATTTAAATGATAACAACAATGATAACAATATTATTGGGGGAAGGTGTCTGAATCCCATGGGCCCGATTCAATTAAAAAGTTGCACTACTGGGAGGCATCACCCCGAGTCCCAATAGCGCAATGGGGCTTTCCTTCCTGTGTGCACCCTTCTCCCACCAAATCACTTTTAGGAGATTGAGAGAAGACAACTTGGGGGCATCACAGGGAGATTATTCTATCTAGCAAGCAGAAATGCTCGTGGTGACTGAACAATCATAGCAGCGCAATGTTGAATTCCTCCCCATGCAATACTTAAGCCTCTGTTTGTTCATGTGCTTATTCTTTACACACTGACAGTATAGAAAAAGCCCTGTGACTGCAGCTGGGCATTGGGTGGGATTGTCAGCCTCAGCTTCTCTATTGCTCAAAACTCACTGCTTTTCATGTCACTGTGACCTGACCGATATTTTTTATTTAAGATGCTATCTGAGTTTGAGGCACAACCTGACCCTGAGGATATAGCTACATCTTCCAGATTTGGCGGGGGGGGGGGGGACCTAAAAAGGAATCATTAGAAACTACAGGGTTTCTGGGACCTTTAGACAGGTATTTGGAGGCACTGGCATTCAGAGGTTTTACCTCCACTGCCAGAAGCAGTCTGCCTCAGAACCCCAGTTGCTGGGAATTACATATGGGGAGAGTTAGGTCGCACTTGGACTCTGCTTGCAGGCTTCCCCCAGGCATCTGTTTGCTACTCTGGACTAAATGGGTCTTGGGCATAGCTGTCAACTTTTCCCTTTTCTTGCAAGGAATCCCATTCGGAATAAGGGAATTTCCTGTTAAAAAAGGGAAACATTGACAGCTATGGTCTTGGGCTTGCTCCAGGAGGGTTCTTACGTTCTGAAGGAATACAGGCTGTCAAGCAGTGCAGATTAGAGAGAGTACTAGAAAATTACTGAGGGGAAGCTGTAGTTAATTACTAGAGCTTCGTTTTCTTTTTTAAAAAATTGTGTGTGTGTAAAATATGCAAACATTGGGCTTTTCTCCCTTTTTTGGCAACGTACTCTACAATATGAAGTACCAGTACCTCTTTTTTTGCTGCCCCTGGCAGCCATTTTGTGCTGACACCCATGGCACTTCAATCAATATACGAGTACTGATGCAACTCATTCACCCTCCCCCCAAGAAAAGCACAATATATGTGTGTGTGTAGTAAATTGCTATTGGATGCCTCATGAGAAGAAATTAATCAGTGAGATTGTTGATGATGATAATAGTAAATAAATAAAGGATCCCCGGTGAATCCCCAGCCCCAATGAGCTTAAAAGGGCCTCAGGCAGCAGGGCTGAGAAACCTGCGAAGCCACTGCCAGTCAGGAAAAGCCAGATGGACTCTGTTTAAGGCACCCTCTTCTGTATTACGTGTCACTGCATATGTTCTCTGCTGGCAGGGTCGTGAAGGTGTGAAAGGAGAGCGAGGGACCATTGGGCCTTCAGGCCCCCCAGGGCCACCGGGTATTCCTGGCATGCCAGGGCAAGTTGGTCCTCCAGGCCAGGTGAGTAGCCTCCTCATGCATAATAAGCACCACATTATTTTTGCCAACTTCACCAGCAGAAAAGGGCGGACTCTCCCAGGATGCTGAACCAAGAGCAGAATTAGTGCTGTTTAGTGTGAAAGGCAAGTCACAGTTGGTCTCTCTGCCTTCTGCCCTACCAGTCCCAATGGGCACCACTGCTTCAAAGTCCTGGGGAACCTTGCCCACTTCGCCTCACTGCCTAGCTGGTCAGACATTGGGAGGTTTGGGGGAGAGGCTTCAACTTCCCCCACCCTGGCACGCTTGATTCAGTCAAGGCCACATTCCACTGGATAGGGATTTTTGTCCCTCGGGAACACAGGGGTTGGAAGTCTTTTTAAGTTCCTCATACAGTCAAGAATTCTGTCCCTGCACTCCTAATAGCTCACTAGAAGTGCTGGGGAGGAAGCTCCCCCTCCCCCCAGGATAACAGCCAAGGTCACTGCACACAGCAGTCTTGGCTCTGTTGGCTGGAGAGTAAAATGTGTGTAAGAGAGAGAATGGGAAAAGTTGTCTGTATTTGCATACGTGAGCATACACACACATGACTGTGCAGCCCCCAACCCTGGTATCCCTTATACTGGGAGTCCCGGCAGAGCCCATGTGGTTAAGGATTCATTTGTGTTGAGTGTCCTTGCTTAGTTGCTGTTTTGCTCACCACTGTCTTGCCGTTTTCAGAGCATGCCAGGCCTCCCAGGGATTTCAGGACAAAAGGTAAGCAAAGCCTTCTGCTTCAGCTTGCACGCAGTTTGACGGAGTAAGAAAATATAGCTTTCACATTGCAAACCTGCCTCCGTGTCGGCTGAACTCTCTCTGGGATTTGAAAACTCAGCCTTGAAAGTATGGGGCATCCTCCTATGGCCACTCTCATCAGATGAGCTTATGGCCAGAAAATAAACGAGGTAGCTGCAAAGGAGGCATGCTGTGGACTGGAGTTCTCTGCATATCTGAATCCCTACTGGCAGTAGCAGGATATATTGCCCTGTGTGCCACAATCCATGTTCCATAACTCCAGGCCCCTAGACCCAAAGTACCCTATATGTAGAGCCAGAGATCTACCGTATTGTGCACCCTTAGTCAGAAATGAATTTCTCTCTTCAGCACTAACCCCTTGTGTGCATTGTGTTTCAGGGAGACAGAGGGGAGCCCGGATCCAAAGGTGATCAGGTGGGTATCTCTTAAAGCCACAAAGCACCTGAAAAAAATTAGAATGACATTGTGGCCCCAAGTGTTGGAGCCCCTTACAGAGGGGTCGTTGACTCAGTCTTGTGGAATCCCTGTTTTATTATTAGCTGCAGTTTGCAGTGAGTTCCACCTGCCACAGCAATCACTTTTCCTTTTGTCATGTAAAACTGTGATAATATATATGCATCCCACTTTGAGAAAGAGTAGATTTTCAAAGGACTCAAAGCACATTGGAACCAGGACTTAAAGGAATCTTATTGGCAGATCACTTGGGTTCTAGACCATCCCCAGTCTGCACTGGGCTACATGAGGCCCTTTGGCATATCATGCAGCGATGCATATTAATGGGGGTATTGTCATGCGCAACACACCAGAGGCTTCTGCCCACATGAAATGCAGTCTAATGACCATTGATGGGGGCTGTTACATGGTGTACAATGCACACTTATTGAGTACTATAGCTATACACAATGAGCCTTATTTGGTTTTCCTTCTCTCTCTCCCCCACCACCCCATCACTTACAGGGAAGACCAGGGGAAGCTGGGCTTAGAGGTGAACCTGGAACAACACCGGTGAGTTAACAGACATGCTCTTTCACCTTGAGGGTCTGGTGGGGGGACATGACACATGTACAGATTTGCTCTCTGTTTAAATTAACTATAGACCCTGGGAGAGGGTGTGGTGGTGTTTGCCTTCTCCCAAATATGCCTTGTGGCTTGAGTCATGGAGGGAAGTATTTGCTCTGTAGGTACCTTTCTGCAGTACCTCTGCTTTCCACTTGTGGCACACTGTGGTCTGGGTTCCCACTGGTGGATCGGAGGGGGGACTGATGGATGTTCCTGACAATGTATAAGAGATGGTTTTTGTTTTCTCAATTATATGGCATTACTGTGCCTCCTCATTCCCATAACCTCATTCCCATAACTGGAGTATTCTGGTGTGTTTCTCTGGAGCACTACTTGGAAAAGAAACTCACATGTGTAAAAATTTATTAGTAATGGAAGCTAGGGAACTTGTCCAGCAACAAACTGGTGAAATATAGAACTGTCTCAGTGGGAATCCTGCCCTAAGACAACCATCTGCTGGTATAGCTTCCTTTGTGTGTCTCCAGTTGGGAGTTCCCTTCTGCAGAGAGCAGCTTATATATAGGCACGGCATCAGAGGGATCTATCAGGTATGGACTCACCTAGCTCTGTGATGTTGCTCTGACTTCTTGATGGTTCAGTTGTGCTGTATTGTGATGTCACAATACAGTATAGAGCTGATCACCATAGGGAGCAGCAAGATTCCCTGACAACAAGGAATACAGGAGGGCGGCCAGAACCCTCAAAGCAAGGAGTAGAGAGTTTGATATTTGTTTGTAATTTATCTCCCCCTGCCTACTTTTTTTTGCTAATGGGTTTCCTCCTCCTTTTGTCTAGAATGTTGAACGTGTCTTAGAAGCGAGTGGAATTAAGGTATGAGTTGGCAGCCTCATCTGCCATTTTGCCTCCCAGGTTATCCTTTCCAGTGTACATCCATCGTGGGACCTGGTTCTTTCTGGTGAATAACTAGGCAGATGAAGGGAAACGTTTCTAGGCTCTGTCCAAAGTGCTAGAATTAAGCTTTAAAGCCCTTAAAGAATTAGCACCATGGTACCTTAAGGACCATCTTACTTAGGGTTCACTTAGGAGGCAGTGATGGTCACCAACTTGGATGGTTTTAAAAGAGGATTAGACTAATTCATGGTGGAGAGGGCTACAAGCCGTAATGGATATGCTCGGCGTCTACAGTTGGAGGCAGCAATGCTTCTGAATACCAGGTGCTGGAAACCACAGGAGGAGAAAGTGCTGTTGTGCTTGAATCCTGCTTGCTGCTGGTTTCCCAAAGGCATCTGGTCGGCCACTGTGAAAACAGGTTGCTGGACCAGATGGGCCGTTGGTCTGATCTAACAGGCTTTTTTAAGGTTCCTATACATCATGAACATCATAAACAAATGAAGGTTCTCGGATGCATCTTACAGTATACCTTAAGGTTTCTGATGCAGGTACTTGGTACAGCATCAGCACAGGCTGCAGGGATGGTGGAGGGAGCTGCTGTGGCCCACTGTCCTTTGATCTCCATCACCAAGGAATTCCTCTAGGAGGGCCTGCAGCTGGTGCTGGCCTAAGGAGGAAGTAAACTAGAAGTAATGCTGGTGTACTTTCTACTCTGCTGCCCCGAATGTTATTTTTTGGGTGCTTTTAGCATCCATGCTGATGTTGCCTCTGGTGGTTCAGCTTCATGCCCTCCATGATGACCATAGGGCTCTCTCAAGTTATCATTGGTCCGGCACACAGGGCAGGGCATGTATTAAGTTTGCCTTTTGCTCCAGATGGAGGAAGGGATGGTCTGGAAATTGGGTGTGTGTGGAGATCATGCTGTTGAGGTTTGTGCTTAAAGGTTTGTGGTGGACCAATTCTGCCTCTTTTCATTTCCTTAGCAGACAAACTCAACTCTCCCTCCTTCCTTTACAGATTTCCTTACTGCGGGAAATCACTGGTGCCTTTGAAGGGAGTTCTGATCAATTCTTGCCCGCCCCTGTCCGCTTGAAAGGCACGAAGGGTGACAGAGGGGATCCAGGAGAGAGAGGGCCAGCAGGCAGAGAGGTGAGGTTTACAGTTCCCTAGCTATCGTGCTCTGATGTTCATGCAAAGGTCTGATGGAGCAAAAAAAATTTCACTCGGTGCCAAAAGCTGTTCACTATTGGTGCTAGTCCAACTTCAGGGGAGGGGAGTATTCCGCAGTGGTGGCGCCACTATCAGGAATGCCCTTTCGGAACTGAAGGATATAGTGGAGCTAGAAGTACCCAAAATTCAGCTTTAATGTCCAGAATCTGATTATTTGACATGGGAGGTTAATAGCAGCTGTAGCTGCTGTGACCTGGTTCAAAGCTCCTTGTGGAGGGATCCATCCTGTTGGAGTTACCAGTCTCCATGATGAAAAGCATTTGCAGAGGCACTTTGCTCATAGAAATTTCTGAGCTTCCTTTTGTAGAAAAAGCTGGTCTGAGGCCCGCTGGATGATGCTCTGTGTTTTTTTACAGGGGCTCATAGGCTTCCCTGGAGAAAGAGGCCAAAAGGGAGACAAAGGAGACCAAGGCCCCCAAGGCCCAACAGGGCGTGCCATTGGAGAGCGGGGGCCAGAAGGACCATCTGGCCAGCCAGGGGAGCCTGGGAAACCTGGAATACCAGGGGTGCCAGGCCGGGCAGGAGAACTTGGAGAGGCTGGGAGGCCTGGAGAAAAGGTGAGCATATCAAAAGGTGGGAACAGAAAGGGACACCATTAACTGGGAAGGCACCTAGTGTGACCAGGAGCTCAAAAGCCCCCAAGTAACCTTGGCCTATCCCTCCAGTGACCACAGTTTCCGAATCCATCACTTCCTCATAGTCATTGCATGAGTTGGATAGAGGCAGAGCAAGAGAGGTTCTCCTAAGTGGGATTATCTGAGGGAAACATGTCTGAACATCAGATTATTTGTTTATTTAAAACAATGAAAAGTTATACAGTTAAACCAAAATAAAGTCATGTGTTAACAATAGACTCATGGCACAGCAGCAATAAAACTATGCATGCTTTCACATTTCCTGGATAGCTCATTAGTACTTCTTTTCCTGCAACAGTTTTGTGGTTCTTTCTAAAACTCATCATTTTCTTTCTCCAGGGTGATCGGGGTGAGAAGGGTGGACAGGGAGAGCCGGTGAGTGGGGTTTTTTTTATTATACTTTGAGTCCAAAGCTATCCATCTTAGGACAGGTGCTAGATAAATCATCTTTAAAATTATCCATTCATAGAAGGAGGAATTTGCCAATTATTTGTTCACACTAAAGATATATGACTTGTAGTGTAAACTGAAGTCTGGAAAATTAACTTCTTTTGATATTGGCAGCTGCATTCTCTTAAGTGAGATGTGAGGTTGTGTTATGTGATCATTAGCTGTGTGTGTACCTGGATGTTTTGTGACTAATTGGTTTCACACACCCCCTCCATGTTACAATTTTGTCAAGATAAACATTAGGTTGGCTCTAGACTTAAGTTAGTCACACTTTACTCCCGTTGAGATCAGTTGTATTTATATACAGCATGACTAATGCTCCACTGATTACAGTGGGGCTAAAGTACTGTACAACTAATTGGGATCCAACCTATTGATCTGGTTCACACATAATGCTAAGGCAAACCATGACTTAGCATAAATGCATGTATATATGGGTTCCCAGAAATCAGATCACAGCAACTTTGCTTCTCCTCTGGTTCTCATACTGCTGCACTTCTGTGCACTAAGTTTAGCTTCACATATCATCTGAACCCAGACTCATGGTTTGCCTCACTCCAAACAAACCACAAACTGTAACCGACTTTTATTCTTAAGAGACAACATGAAACTACCTTGGAGGGTAAAGGGTAAGGTCATGTCCAACTATCATGGATACAAGCTCCACTGATCTTGGATGCTCCTGCTTACCTAAATTTGCAGGGGGTGGGGATAGGAAGGGTATGTTTAGATTGCTTTAATTGCACAAGAAAATACAGGTCTTAATTGGTTCACTGGGGAGAAACAGCAACTGTGGGAGTGCCTTGTTGGCCGGAAAATGAAAAGGAGGCAGTGGAACAAATCTCTAGAAGACTGGAGTGCATGTTTGATATGCACATCCTGTTTAACTGAAGCTGAAACTATATACCAGAATTCAGAGGTGTACAGGAAGTTTAAGGGAAATATGCTTGGGGTTTGAAGAGGTTTCAGAAGCAAATAGATAGCAACAATCAAACGAAGCTGTGGACCCAATCAGAAAGCTTAAGGAGAGATTTGTGAAAGGGGTCTATCATGTGGTCTTGAGAAGGGAATAAAAATTGCTGCTTTGGCTAAAGTAGAGAAACTCCTTTCTTGAAGTCTAAGGAGAAAAAGTCTTCAGGAAAACTGTCAACCAGAAAGGGCACTTGTAGACAGGTTTCAGTATGAACACAACTATATACTTCTCTTGCTTTTGGGGTCTGGTGGTTATAATTCTGTGTATAGGCAAGAGCATAGGAAGAGCTATACTGGATCATACCAAAGGCCCATCTAGTCCAGCATTCTGTTCCCACAGTTGCCAACCGGATGCCCATGGGAAGCCCACAAGCAGGGCATGAGCACCATAGCTCTCTCCTGCTGTTTGCCTCCTAGCAGATGATATTCTGAAGCACTCGACCTCTGAATAATATATAGCCTCCATGACTAGTAGTCACTGAAAATTTTAATTTATTAGACTTCAGAGTGATTGCCAATCTGTCTCTCTGCATCTATCTCTGAGAACAGTGTGCATTTACAAATGCAGCTTCAGGACAAAGATTATATACTTGTTTTGAGGATATAAATCCTTCTGAGACAAGATATTTGCCTCAGGGTAATTGGTGTCAGTCCAGTCTGGAGCAGGCACTGAGGGCTGCCTTACTTGAAAACAAAGTAGAGAAAGTAGACAGTTCTTGAATAATGAAATACATGTGGGATAAGGAAAACCCACAATTCTGCAGATAAGCATCGGAGGAGGGAAGCGGATGTGTACTACTTTTTGTGCTTGCTGTTTTTCTGCTCCAAATCACCCTCATGTGGCTTTTCTCCACCAGAGAATTCTAAACTCATGTTTATTTATTTATTTTTTTTGCTTGTTTAAAATATTCATGAGTTACTTTTCTAGTAAGAAGTCTCAAAAGTGATGTACAATCATAAACCAAGCCCTAAGCACATGTAAATAACACTAAAATATTTAAACTGGAAGATTAAAGCCAACACCTCAACCCAAGTTTGGAACTCTGCTCAGGTCAGGGAGAAATCACTTGGGGGAGGGAAGTAAAACAGAGAGACAAGCAGACAAGGACACGGTTAAGAACCCTCCCCTATACTGCTTTTTGGTTCTGAATCCCATTTTCAGGAAGTTTATTTTCTGTAATTTTCTTTCTTTCTTTTTAAAAAGTGGCATCTGGGCCCTGTTACAGATGTTTTGCCTGTAAAGTATAGTTCTGAATGATATACCTGTGGTGGGCCTATCTCTCTGTATTCCTCATTCATCCCATGCCTTTAGGAGTTACTGGACAATGCTGTTGTGACACATTGTGGGTGGGGGTGAGTAAGACTTGGATCACTTCTTTGGCAAATCCTCCATGTATTTGATCATTACCCTGTTTCTCTTGTCCCCAGGGCAGAGATGGCTTACAAGGGCCACCAGGACCCAGGGTGAGTGATTCCTTCAACCATATATATATATGTGTGTGGGGGGGGGGGGTTAATATGAGCTCAGCATCTGGGGACATGTGTGTGTGTGCGCGCGCATGTGTGTGTGTGTGTCCCCGTCCCTTAGATGCTGAACTCATATTAAGCTTGTTCACATATTGTACTAAACACAGCTAAAAGCTGTTTCTACACAAGCGCATATATTTTTGTAAAAGAATGTACACTTTTTTATTTTTGTAAAAGAATGCACATAGTTTGATTTGTACAGCCCAGCTCTTGTGAGCACAAATGGTACACTTATTGAATGTAACACGAGGAAGACCTATAATAAGTCAATGTAAAATGGTGTTGAGTTATATCCTGAATTCTTTGAACTCTGTGAGAAAATCCCTGTGAGAAAACCCAAGAAAAGGGGAGACATAGACATGTTCTTCTGCTTCTGGTCCTTGTGGATTGTACCCTGTGGCCATGAATGCCTTGCCCTAGACAGCCTTGTGTGCTTCCTTGGACTGGCAATTCAGTGTTTTGAAGCTCAAACAGATCCCATCCCTTTACTCCTTCCTCTGTTGCTATTTTGCCCTGCCTACTTACTGGCTAGATTTCTAATGGGAATAAAAATTAAAGCTTTTTCCTAACACATGCTGCTCTAAATTGATACCAAGCCTCAGAAGATAGTATTAAGCATTGCCCGTCTTCCAGCTGAGTCCAGGGTCTTCAAATTTCGCTGTCCACTTTAGTTAACTAGAAAAAGCTCAATGAGTAAGTTATGAATGCCCATCAATGTGAGGTCAATCTCACACACCCCCTTACACACACACACACACACACACACACACACACACACTTCTGCTCCTGGGCTTAAGTTTGATTCTGTGTGAACTTTTTTGAATTTGGGTCATAGCCTAGAAGAAGAGGAAGAGTTTGGATTTGATATCCCGCCTTTCACTCCCTTTAAGGAGTCTCAAAGCGGCTAACATTCTCCTTTCCCTTCCTCCCCCACAACAAACACTCTGTGAGGTGAGTGGGGCTGAGAGACTTCAGAGAAGTGTGACTGGCCCAAGGTCACCCAGCAGCTGCATGTGGAAGAGCGGAGACGCGAACCCGGTTCCCCAGATTACGAGACTACCGCTCTTAACCACTACACCACACTGGCTCTCATAGCCTAGAAAAATCAACAGATTTAATCAAGCATGAGGGATAGCTTGGATAGCTCAGTTGGTTACAGCATGGTGCTGATAATGCCAAGGTTGCAGGTTTGATCCCTGTTAGGGACAGCTGCATATTCCTGCATTGCAGGGGGTTGGACTAGATGATTCTCAGTGTCCCTTCCAACTCTACAGTTTTATACCCAGGGAAAGATGGATCCTAAACTGCATGTGGAACAGACACAGGTACCCTGATTAAGTCAAGCAATTCCTACAGCTCTATTAGCGGTTAGTTCTTGAGAGGTTATCCAAGTATTGGAATATCCACATAAATGTTCTTTGCATGTAGTGGAGAACAGTATGTGACTTTCTGTCGGAGTACAGACAGTGTGCAAGGTCTTGTCTCTGTGCAGGAGGAGAAACCCCATGTGCAATTCTTCTTATTTTTCCAGGTGGATGGAGCGGAAGGGGGCCTCCCGGGGCTTCCAGGAGAGCGTGGGGCTACAGGACCCAAGGGAAGCAAGGTTAGTGCCCTTTCCATGCCAGTCTTTTCTCAGCCAATGGAGACTTCCCTACCTATGCACAGAGCGGCTTTAGGGAAGTTCCCCCCTCCTCCCCGGAATAGGGCTATGCTCCACTCTTCTAGTGGTTTTAATAATTTCAGATCTGAGTCCTGTATTTTTCTGACCATGAATGATAACAGAACTGGCATTTAGCTCCCCAAATCAGGGAGCCTTTCAACCCACAACAGAATCTGAGACTGCAGTATTGTAAACTTTCCCCCCTTTAGTGGGGCATCGGGGTTTTTTAACCAGTTGATAAAATATAAACAGATTTGCTGAATAGCACACCCTCAATTTATCTGCCATTTTGAGATAATGAAGAATGTGATGAGACAACATAAAAAGACTATATTAGAAATCTTCAATATGTTCTTTCTGCTTCCCTTTTAACACTCATCTGTTAAAATTTGCTAAAAGATTAACTTAAACATTAGTTAACTGCATCACAATCCAGCATAGGTCTGCTCAAAAGTAAGTCCTTTTGAGTTCACTGAGACTTGCTTCCAAATAAGTGTGCATAGGATGGCTGTCTTAAATCTTTGCCTAGTAAATTACAGCCTTAGTAATTTGAAAAATGAAAACAACAGCAAAGGTGTGAACCATGTGATAGACACAATCTTGGGAGGAGCAAGGTAGCAATGTAGGCATCATTGTTGAGCTTCACATGATGGCATTTGTTACTACTTGGGCATTATGGGTGATGAAAAATAACTAGACCAGGAATGAAGCATCCCTGACCCTCCGTATGATGGATTCCCAGATCCCTTCTGCCATAGCCAGTGATTGGGTTGATGAGGGCTGTACCCCAGCAGTTCCCCAGAGGGCCACAGATTCCCCATCCATGGACTAGAACACACTTCTTTGAGGCTTGCAGCAAACAATTCCTTTTTTCCTTCCGCTTGTACAGGGAGAGCCAGGAGAAGATGGCGAGAAAGGCTCTAGAGGCGATAAGGTCTGAGTATAGTAAGTCTCCCGCCCCTGCATCTCTCCGGCTTCCCCTGTGCCTGCTCTGTGCCTTCGCTTGCCAAGAGGGGGACCTTTTCTTTCCTGCCGAGTGTTTGGCTTTTATCTTGCTTTGAAAATTCTTCTTTTTCTCTATCCCTTTCATGGGTTTCATGAAGAACTCAGCAGTGCTGAGCCAAAAGAGGGGTTACTTGCCCTCCACCCAAGCAGGGGTGCAACAGCAGCTATGACTAAGAGTGGGGTATCCCTGTTCACCAAAGCAGGAATTTCCTGGCCTCGCCATGCTTTCCTTCAGAACTCAGCTTTGGGAGCTTGGCTTGCTTATTCCCATGGTTATTCTCCCCGCCGCATCCCCTTCCAGTACCAAAGGATCCTACTCCACTCCCAGAATTGGGGTGGAAACCATGGATAATGACTGCTGGCACTCCATTCCTCGAGGGTTAGGGTCTCGGCTCTCTCTGGGTTCATGGTCTTAAACTTCCTTTATGCCAGGATAGCATAAAGTTCTGGTTCAAGGGCCTGGAAGAAAGGTGGGACATGAATGTACTAAATAATATCAAAATAAACTGATTCCAGTGAGACTTCACGTGCTTACTTTTTTCAGGTTTGCTCTTGATGTGTGCATCCCCACACTTCTCACTATTTCTCAGGGGTGGTGGTGAGCCAGGGCTGTCCCAAAACATTGGCAGCCTCCATCCATGTCCTCGGTTGAACTGAGCCCAAGTCCCATCCTGGTCTCCTGGGGAAGCAATGCAGACAAACGCATCATAGTGGGCAGTCAAGGAGAGCTGGATATGGATTGGCCCTCGGGATGGAACGTTGGAACAAAGGGCCCGCCTACTTGCCTTTCAACAAACAACATTTTGAATTGCAGGGTGAAACTGGGCAGAAAGGGGAGAGAGGTGAAGCCGGCGAGAGAGGCAGGGATGGCGCTCCAGTAAGTATTGGTGATGGACCACTGTTGGAAATGGTGGCAGGGGGAACATAGTTCTGAAATCACAGCTGCCACTGCTTCTTCTAATAATAAACAGCACCCTGCTTTGAGGAGCAGTGGGGTTTGGGGACATATTCCACACCCACCTGCATTTGATGCTGTATTACGCTGTGGCTGCAGAGGTGGTATTTGATGCCTTGTTGGCCTTCTGTTTTCTCTCAATGACCTTGAATTTTATTTTGCTCTAGGGCCTTCCAGGAGAAAGAGGCCTCCCTGGCCCAGAAGGGAAAGCAGTAAGTAAAAGTGGGGGGAGGAAGCCTCAGTACTGGGGTGGGAAATGTGTGTGATTTGGGGAGTAGGACAGAAGGCAGGAAAGAGAGAGCAAAGAGAAAGATTCAGAGCTCAAATTTTAGGAGGAAAGGTGGAGGGTGGGCTTATTGAAATCCACAAGTCGTATTCCCCAGGTCCAGCCTAGGCTTTCTCTCCATAGCCTTCTGAAAACAGTTGCTAAACTGGCATTCCAGGAACATAAGTCTTGCTTCAAGGCTTTCCATCTGCCACACATAAATCTGTATAGTACAGGGTGGCCTAAAAGTTTACAGTTGAATCAGTGAAATTCATCACAACGGATTATATGGGTACACATAACTAACACACAACAAAGTGGCAGTTAAATTTCAGGCTGGCAGTTGGAAAGTATAGTGGAGTCAGATAAAAGGATTATTTTTCTT
This sequence comes from Podarcis filfolensis, assembly GCF_964270895.1. Lineage (NCBI taxonomy): Eukaryota > Metazoa > Chordata > Lepidosauria > Squamata > Lacertidae > Podarcis > Podarcis filfolensis. The sequence continues at coordinate 41,148,161 of NC_139605.1, read as the reverse complement.
TACTGATACTGTGAAATGATGACAGCGAACTTGAGTCAAGAACAAAGAAAGTGGATTCTAAAGCAGTATACCTACTTTTGGGACACCCTGGCAGAGAGACAATATTTTTATATTTATTATATTATATTATAATATTCAACTTGTTATTTCTTTTTATAAGAAGCAATACAATTACATACAGAAGCACACACTGTTACTTTCTGAATGCTTTGTGTTTGAGGTTTGTTTCATATTCTGCATATTTTGCAGAACTTGTTTTGCAGAACTTGTCCATCTGAATATGTTCTTCCAGAGGTTGTCTGTGTAGCTGGTGGTTTTATCTGACCAGATTGTTGGTTACTACAAGCTCTGAAGCTGCAGTAGCAGCCTTGTTCCACAAAGTCATCCATTGTAGAAGTACTTCATGCTACCTCTTCTCCACTTTCTTAACATCTGTGCTAGCGTCATAGTCCAGACATAATTGTACCAGATCTCCAAAGAGATTTTTTCTTCAGTTTTTCAAAATTTATAAGTTGCTCTTATTTTCCCCTTTACATATTGATAATAGTAGTGTCTGCTAGGCTGGGCACTTGTGATGCTCCTCACTCTGACCCATGGAGTCTGGGTTGAATCCCTGAGGCACTAGGAGCCCTGAGTGGTGATGGGCAAGGGGTGATCCTTCTGCTTGTGGGGCAGACAGTGCTTTACCAGCAGCAGAAAGCAAGGGTGAGATTCAAGGAGAAGAGATAGCGTGGGGATAGAGGATTCTCTTCATAATGCATTTTCCTTTCACACCTGGTTGGAATCCATCTCTGTGTTGCAGTGTGCCTCCTTCCTTCCCCACAGTAATAACGTGCTTTGCCTTTTGTGTTGAGTGTTCTACGCTGATGTAACAAACCATTTTTAGGACACTCCCCACCCCACCCTGTTGCCTTGAGAACACAGTGGATTTTTGCGGGAATCCACCTTCCATCGATGCTGTCCCTTGCAGGCCATCATCCTACTGAAGAGGACTCAACTGAAGGAGCTTCCTATTCTCCAAAACCTGCAGTGAGGGTTGTTCAACAGTTCAGCCCGGTTCTTCTACTGAGTGGAGCAGCCCTGCTCCATAAGAATGTTCAGAAGCATTCAAGCATCCAGACAAATGACTGGAAGCTTCCGCACACTGTCTGTGATGTCATGTCCTCACTTTCTTAAGGCCTAAGGAGCCCCAGTGGAATGGTCTGTGTGGTGTTCACAGAAGCCATAGCCTTAAATCTGCCTCAGTAGAGCTCCTTTGTGCAGGGGAGCTCCCTTTTGGGACAGAACTCGGCACTTCAGACAGCCAAGAGGAAACAGGATAGCAGCCTCAAATCTCCCGCCCCCCTTGCAATTTGAACGTTTTGGCTCCTGAACACCACAAACCTGGAAGTGAGTGTTCCAGTTTGCGAACGTTCTTTGGAACCCAAAAGTCTGACACAGCTTTTGATTGGCTGCAGGAGCCTTGGTCCCCAAATGCTTTTGAAGTCGAACGGACTTCCAGAACGGATTCCGTTCGACTTCCAAGGTGTATGTTTCCAGGCCATTCAGAGGACAGCCTGTCCCCTTTGTCGGAGTGCTTTATATTGCTGGTTCATGTGCGTCTGTTTTCTGTGTCATTCCCTCCCATCCAGGGCCTGCAGGGTGTTAGAGGGCCCTCCGGCCCAGCTGTAAGTAACCTTTCTTGGTAGGCCTCAGCTGACCTGAGTCATTGGCTGTGGTTGGCTTCCTCCGCTTGTTCGCTGTCTCTCTTTTCTCTCTCTGTCTGTCTGTCTCTGGTGCAGTAGGAGCAGCTCTGCCTTGGCATTGTGTTGTGAGATAAGGCAAGGGCCAAGCAAGGCTTGCTTGAGGGATTGCTCTGGGTCTTGCTAACTCTCTGGATATTTGAATTGGATCTTTGCAGGGCTTGCCAGGCTTCCCCGGAGTTCTGGGCAGACCGGTAGGTGCTCCCTTTGCTTCTCCCACCTGCTTGCTGTATTTCACTTGCCCCTCACCTTGCATATAGCAATATGCCTCTTGCTAACAGTCTATGGAGTATTTTTGTCTTCACATTGCGCTATAAGCTTTGTAGGGGAGAAGGTCGGGGCAGGGGGAAGTCGTTGGCAGAGCGGTCAAAGCAGAGGCCTGGGTCCAGAAGAAATGAAGCCATTTTTACCTCTCTCTGTACCTGTTGAATGGGGGTTCAAGTTAATGAAGCTTGCAGTTAATATTTGTAAACCATTGTTGATGTTGTTGGAGTAAATGCATGAGGGAGAGTCCACAGCACTAATAGCAATTAAACCATGAGGTCACTGGGTGATTGTAGACCAGGAGTGGCTAACCATGTTTTTTTGGCCTGAGGACCATATTCACCCTTAGCCAACCCTCTAGCACCTGTGTATCAGTGGTGGGTGTGGCCACTCAAAGGACTCACAGCTCTTCTCAGGTGACCCATGCATATCAGCTGAGGAAGAAGGGTTATCACCCACTCCCTGCTCATCAAATGATTCATCTGGTGACAAGTGAAGGAGTCATTTGCTTCTGCATCCGGGTGCTGAGCTGTGTTGACTTTATTTGTCGTCCCTTCCCCCCCTTTTTTGCTGCCACTACTAAAATAAGTGGGACCTTACAGGTGGCATCAAAAGTGCTTGGAGGGTCAGGTCAGACCCCCAGGCTGGGGCTAAAGATCTCTGCAATAGACCAAACGACCATCTCTCTGCCTCAGGCTTTCCTCCCTTACCCCAATAATTTAGAGGTTGTTTTTCCTCTCCCTGTGAACCAATTGAGAGATGTGATGAGTACAAAGAAATTTATTTTGTGAACTGGAGGTGTGCAAGTATACAAGTATGCTTCACAGGAACTTACGCAGTCATTGCAACACCCAAAAAAGTACAGGTGTGGTTTGTGGAGAATCACTGGGAAATGTACTGTGTCCTGCCAGTTCACACAATCCTTTCCCTAAGTGTCTGCGAGCATGAAGAAGCTTGATTGCATTTTGGAAATTCAGTGGTGAAAATATCTCTGAACTGTCCCAAAGTGGAGAGCTCTCCAGGAAGAGAAATTCATATACTGAGCTTTGGTTTCAGTGCTCCATTTGCAGTACTGATTATGTTTCTTCATTCATTTCAGGGCAACCAGGGAGATACTGGACCACCAGGCCCTCCTGTAAGTAAAACTGGCTTTTTTCCATGAGATGCTATTGCATCCTAAAATCCGCTTAGCCAACCATGCATAGAAAAATAAGGGTCCTCAGTGTTTGGGGTAAGGATATGTAGTGTGTGCAGTCTGGATTGTTCCATTATCTAGTAGGCTAAGTTCTGACAGGAGACACCAGCTCCGACTTGATCGGAGACAGAATATGATGTATTGCACAAGAGATTTCTGGCAATAGTTGCTTCCTTCATTCAGTATCAACCTTGTTGTGCTTTGGTTACTGAAAATAATTGCCTTTTTTCTTTTCAGGGTCCTATTGGCCCTCCGGGCGCTCAAGGTCCACCTGGAATAAAGGTATGTATCTGATTTGATCACCAAGAAGCCAAAGAATGATAGGGCTTTTAGAACTACTTTCTACCCAAACCAGTGACAGCTGGAGGCTTATACTCCCAGCCTTCACCATTGCCTGCTGGGAACACCACAAACACATCTCTGAATTCCCATGGAGAACTCTGTTTCTATAATAATAATAAAAAGTGGCACAGGAACCCTATTATGCCAGGTGGTTAGCCCACACCTTTGCAGAAAAGGAAGCAATTAAAACTTACGTATCTGACCGACACAGATTCATAATAGTGAGTTGTTGCATTTTATTCTTCCTATTTACAGGGCGATGCAGGAGAGCCTGGCTCCAGCATCCGAGTAAGTACCTCTAGCCTTCCCTCCCCAGCCCAGCTTTCCTGCTGGTTCCTAGTCTCCTAGCTTAACAGATGTCATTTCAGGGCCTTCGCCCATTGCCTAAGTGGTTCTCATGAGTTTGACCTTTCCTTTCTGACTGTTGATATCTCAGTGTTTCTTGAAAAGCCCTGTTAGTTGGGAATTCAGTACCATTGGTCCGGCTGAGTGTAAGTTTGATCAGAGCTTTCTCATCTCTTCATTGCAGGGTTTACCGGGTCTCCAGGGGAATGTTGGACTCCCAGGATCAGTAGGACCACCGGGACCTGCAGTACGTGACCAATATGTTTCCCTAGCTTCAGAGCTATTGGAGAATTAGGTTGGGAAGTTCATGTCTCCTCCTTCATGTTTATTGATGCTTCTTGTTTGTGTTTATTTTCAGGGTCAACAGGGCCCTCCAGGGTTGCCAGGACAAGTGGTAAGCTTGCTTTGCACCATATGCCAACAAACTCCTCCACACGCCATGCCACTTTACGCAACCAATGGTCGTTCTTCAATGATTCAGGCTTTGGTGCCTGCTTGAGTTGAACCCCCATTGGTACATTTCGGGCCTAATGCCCTTGTGTTTGTCTTTTTGACAAAGAGCAGCTTCACTAACCAATTCTCCTCTTCCTGTGTGGTGGGATTCATTCTCGTTGCCCATTTAGCCGAACACACCCAATATGCAACTGGTTCCCTGGCCACCGTGCCCTCTGAGCAAACCTGTTTGTCCAAAACAATACGGAATGATTTCGTTGCAAAATATATTGCCTCTGTTGTCCCCCGTGTACAGACAAGTGCAGGCAATAATTCCAGCTGTTTTCTCTCCATGTCTTAGGGTGAACCTGGGAAGCTAGGTGTGCCAGGAAGGGATGGAGTGCCAGGGAAAGACGGGGAACCTGGACTGCCTGGGAAAATGGTATGGCCTGCAGTGTGAGGTTGTAAGCTTCCTATCTAAACTGTGATTCTTTTCAAGACTGGGCAAGACACCAAGACTCCACTTACATGATCTCGCCTTGCCTGTGCAACCAAGGTTTGGTTACAGAAAACGGACTTGATTCATCAACTTTGCATTCTTAATACCTCTGTGGCATCATATGCAGAACAGAAAAAATATTCTAAGCCACCTAACTCTATCGTTTTGTATGAAGCGCAAGGATTAAGCTTGCAGGTTAGACAGCAGTAAAGTATTTCCTGTAGTGGTTCAGATCGCGTTTTTTGATAGGGTCAAGTTTGCCATTTTTGAAGCTGAATTCAAGACATAGGGCAGTGGTTTGAAAATGAATTACAGTAGCCATACTTTATGGTCAAAGAGGCCACCTTTTATGTGAAGTCCTCCTCTTCAAAGAAGCCACTGCTCCCAGGCATTTGAGAGTTGCTAGCTGCAATCCTGATTGCACAGCCCAGGGGAGTAAGAAACATTTAACACAATGAGACTTGCTTCCAAGTAAATATGCATAGAATTGCATTGTCATTGTGGGGCAAGGGAGCCTACCTAAAGTCTTACATGTTATTAACTGCTTTTCAGGGTGTCCCAGGACCAGCAGGACCTGCCGGACCCAAAGGAGAACCTGGGGATGCTGGGCTCCCAGGACAAGTGAGTAACAATCTTCTTTTTCTTCTGGAGCATATTGTAATGGTTATATGGGGTTGCTCGTGCGTAAGTTGCCGCCACTCCTGGCTAGGTAGCCTGGTTAAACCTTTCCTGGCTGGACAGCCCTTCACTTCGTGGCTGTTCAGTCGCTAGCAGAATCCCTCAGTGGGCGTTTCTTGAACTTTTTCCAGCAAAGAAGTTCTTTGACGCCAAGTCTACGCCTACTTTCCCTGCGCGGAAGTCTTCTGCGCAGGGTGGGTGTGGGTAGCGGAGGACCTGTGCTCTCCCCGCTGGTCTCCAGCGAAGAGTCCTGGAGCCCTCTCTCCGATTCCCCCCTCCGCCCCCCTTTATCCCTGGTGTTACACTGATTTCCTTCCCCAGCTGATGAGTCCCCTCTCTCCCTGCTTGGCCCTTCTCCGGCATCGCTTGGGAGACCTGCCTCCACTTCTGGCTCCGATGTCAGTTCCCTGACACATATGCTTTATCTTTCTCACATTTGTTCTACTAAATATTTTTGTTCTAGTAAATACTGGCTGAATTTTCCAAATATACATTGTTTCTAATGGTTATTTGTTTAAAATATTTTTATCACTGCATTTGGAAGGACTCAAGATGACTTGCAAACTAAAAAAAAAAAAAGACAGTTACAATTTTTTTTTACAATGAGCATTGTCTCTGTTTTGTTTTATTTTATTTAATGAAATTCAATATACCGTTCAATTCTAGTAAAACCTCAAAGCGGCTTACAAAACAGCAAGAACATTAAATTAAAATTACCAATAAAGGTAATTGTCTCACTTTGCTTTTAAGCATCCATCTCTCTTTCTCCCTGACTGTCTATAGAGTGTTGTGGGGCCTCCTGGAGCAAAAGGCGAGAAGGTAAGCTAAAAACAGGAAAACAGTATAGAGAACAAGGTGAGGGGCACCAATTTGGGGGTCACCTCTGATGCCCAAATGTCTTGGGCCCGCCTGGTACGGTGTACTGAACAACAGTATGATGCATTCTGGCGGCACAAGTTGACAGAAATACAGCAGACCTGGGTCCTTTGGCAGCTCAGTGAGGATTGTAGAAGCAGTTTCAGGATTATGACTCGAAATCTGCTTGCCGTACAAATATTACCCCTTGAAAAGTGGTGGTGTCTGCAGTGGGTGCAGATCAGTGCTAATTTATTTTATATTTTCTTACACTTATAGCTAACCATACTTCTGTCATGCAATCCAAGGTCATGTTTGTCTGGTTCGCAGGTGGTGGCCCATCCAGCCACTGACCCAGACCTGCTGAGCTTCCGCATAGTGGTGACCTCATGTAGAGCTTTCAAACTGTATCATGGAACTCGGATGCCATAACTTGTCAGAACTGTGCTGCCTGTTCACTAGCGCCGTGAGCTATGGCTCTTCTGTTTCAAAAATTTTCCAGCAAGACTGAAAAAGGAGCATACTCTCTCTGTGTTCCATAGTCTTCATGGAATCTAAAGAGGGAACTAAATTCAGTCAGATAAAACAAATGTGCCTGCCACTTACTTTCTGGAAGTGTGGGGAGAAGAGAATACCAACTTTTGAGGGTGCGGTGGGAAGGTTGACTGGATTTGAAGGGAAGCTTCAGAAGTACTGATAATCTACATTATCTGTTTTAGGGTTCACCAGGTGACTTTGATGGGGAAATTTTTGGGAAACCGGTGCGTTGGCCTTTCTTACTACCTTTTTCCCCATTTCTGTTTCTCAGACTCTTGTTTCCCAAGCCAGGTATCAATGCTGATCTTTCTACTTTACAGGGTCCCAAAGGTGATCGAGGGATTCCAGGCCCTCGAGGAGAAAAGGTAAGAAACAGATTTCCAGGAAGGAGCCTTGGTGCACTCTCTCTGAGTCCGTGTCTGTCTGTCTGTCTGTCTCTCTCTCTCTCTCTGGAAGCTGAGGACTTCATGGAAGTCCTTGAAGCCTTGGCTCATTTTCAGTGTAGATACCTCTAGATAACTTTCCTTTCTCCATGCTAGGGTGAACCTGGGAATCAAGGAGATCCTGGAGATCCTGGAGAAGATGTACGTACTATGTAAAATGAAATGCATGATCAAAGTACCACTGGCATGGAGGGATCCCTGTCCAATGAATGTGACTTGGGTGTTGGAAGAGTAGCCATGCATCATCTGATTTCCTAAAATGGGGTGCCTGTTTCCCTACGGAGGCAACCTCCTAGGGTGAACGATTGAACGAGTGTGTGTGTGTGTGTGTGTGTGTGTGTGTGCGTGTGTGTGACTGGAGGGACAATAGGCTATGTAAAAACATAGCTGCCTGATATTCATGAAGCAACACAATCCTAGATGAAAATATGTGGAAGGCTAGGCAGTGACAAAAGAACCTGAGGCAAGTCCTGGATAGGCGAAAAATAGACCTTGTAAAGTGTGATAGATTGAAATGACTTTATTTTTAGAGTGGTTATTCGTAATTTAGTGCAATACCCTGGGGAGGATACCCAGTACCAACAAAACTGGGCAACCTTTTCTTTAAAACCCCCAAAACAGAACTCAGTCTATAACATACCCAAGCAACTAGTTCAATGGTTACTAATGCTTAACAAAATCTGCCTTCCTGTAATTTAAACCTATTACTTGCTAACATTTTACTGCCTATCCTCAGAGCATATGATGGCCAATTCCCCTCACCCCGTCTCTTTTATACTGCCTTTTTTGTATTCAAAATGTGTTGCCTCATTCTTTTCTCTCCTGCCACCTTAACATCACTCTTAACATCAATGCACCTAACACCTTTTGCTATTTTTCTGTTTTTGGATTTTAATAGGGAGCCAAAGGATCATCTGGAATCAAGGGAGAAAAGGTATACAGTGGTTCTCATGTGTTTTGTTGAAGCTTCTGTTGATTAAAGTCCAAATGTTTATTAAATCTTTTAAGTGTGCTTTTCTTGTCCATGTACAATATTCTTAGATGTTCCTAACTCTGCATTGTCCCAAGTATCTGTTAGTGGCCAGGAACTCAGTAGCAGTCAAAATGGTGCTGATAAATGGGGACTGAGAGCATCCATGTTATATTTCATCTGAACTATCCTGTTCTTGTCCAGTTTGCAGCCCACAGAGGAAGTTTGCCCAGTCCAGTCCAGTCCCCACTGAGCCTGCTGAGTTAGGGAAGTTGTTGTCTCAACCAGAGCCCAGAGTCATCTTGGGTTCTATCCCCTTGGAAGAGCTGTGAGCAGCCTTTAAAAGGCCTGTAGCTATTCTGCAGTCGCATGGCTCTGTGTGGTTGGGGAATAGGAGAAGCTGCAGGTGACTCAACCTCAGACACTGGAGATGATAGGAGAACCACATCCTCATCCCAGGACAGTGTAGAAGTAAGTGCTGAGGGATCCCCTTCAAGGGGGACGGCCAATGCACCATCTACATCCGCCTGAGATTGACACTGGGACCCCAAGGTAGGGACCATAACATCAGCTTGCTTCCCAGTCAGTGAGCCACCTGAAAATGAACTAAATTATGCCATCCCTTCCATGTGAGCTAACGACCCACCATTAGCACTCTCAGTGCAGTCTATTGGGAGATAAGCAACCAGATCTTAATATTTATTCATTATCTAGGTACACAATTGCTTTTTCTTTCATCTGCATCATTCAGGGTTCACTTGGGATTGGCCAACAGGGACCTCCTGGGCAAACTGGACCTCCAGGATTAAAGGTAATCCCTTTCCTGTTACTTCTGTGACCCCATGGTATGCAGCTTTTTGGATTTTGCTCCTTTACACAGCTTTAGCCTCAGGATGCATAAGCCTCTTCAAACTATTTCAGCACTGCCTTTGGTGGACAGCTCCTGCTGAAGAAACTTTGCTATTCTTCTTATGGTTTGCAAATCAGAACCAGGAAAAAGTAACATCAAAGTACTACGTCTTAGAATACAGAACCAAATACAGAGGAATGTTAATGTTCCATAGCTGAGATTGTAAATTTGGAAATTGCTTCATTCAGTACTATACTCTAAGCCTGGGTTTTGGGTTTCTGTTCCTTTTGAGTTTTAGCCAGATAAAAAAGATATTTCAAAGGCACATAATCTATTCAGTTCTATTGTCTAGGTGTATTCGAAAGGTTAGAATAATAATTATAAAACTATGAGTGCAAGCCTCATACTTAGCCACTTTTATGAATTTGTAGTGAAAATGGTTGTCAGATATTTGGGATGGGGGAAGAAGGGGGTGTGGCCATAAGGATTACCTATTTCTGGATCTGACATAATGTCATGCGGTTTCTTTTCAGGGAGACCCTGGCTTGCCTGGACCTCCAGGGCCTCCAGGTTCACCAGGCGCAGCTGGGATTCCAGGCCAGCCAGGTCTGAGAGGAGAAAACGGACCAGCTGGCCTTTCAGGACCTCCAGGAGAGAGGGTAAGGGAGGTCACCACCACCACCCTTCAAACTCCTATGCTCTTCCTTCCTCTGTTGCCAAGATAAATTAATGGTAGTCTTTAGGAGCCACAAGGAGCTTCAGGTGTGTAGCTGTTCCATGACTGAACATTATTCTTTTGTCGGATGCTTTGATAGCTGCCCCAGGATTGGCATGTGATTCTGAAGTTGTCCATAGCAATGAACATTGTCCTAGTTTATTTGGGCTTCCTTGTAGCTTTTGAGCAACCCAGCCTGGTTCTAAACAAAGAGGGACATCATGTGGTTCTGGGTTTGGGTTCACTGAAAAGGATGGATCGTTTCTAGCCCTGCTTAATAAAAGCTTTTGCAGTGACAGCTGTTTTCCTCACCAGGGTCAGACTGGCTTTCCTGGAAGGGAGGGCACTGCAGGACCTCCAGGTCCACCTGGACCACAAGGACCAGCGGTATGTACAGCATTTTCAATGTGGGTGTATGGTGAGGATTGCATAGATAGATAGATGCATTCTAGCTGGATCCTATCCCATGTGCCACAGTGTTCCTTGTGTGTATTCCTGTGTGGGTGCTGCAATATTCACCTGGGTTCTTTTTTCCTCCCCCCCCCCTTTCCCCATCACTTTTTTATTATAGGGTACACAAGGCATTCCAGGAGTGAAAGGTGACAAGGTAAGCCCTGATTTTGCCCAGTAGCCTCCAGAAGCTCTGAAAAAAAGATGGTGATGCACACATGGCCCCACCTGCTTAATTTGTACAGTGTGCTGTTGCTCAGGGCTGCTGGTCCTTATGAAACTTGGTGCATAGAATTTGGTAGAATCTGGCAACTGGTTAAGAAATCTAAAATATATATATCAGTTTCTAGTGTAAGAAAGGCAGGTTTTAGCCCCTATAGTCTCAGATCAGATAGTATCCGTTTAAGATCTTGCAGGAAGTTTGTTTCTGCCCAATATCACACTATATAAACCGAAAAAAGAAGAACCAATGAACTGCTGCACTAATGAGACTTAGTTTTTTGCATTATTCAGAGAATTGTTTTTTTTTTTAAAAAAATACCTTATTACTTAAGTTATATCAAGCCTATTTTTTCCTTGGAAATATTCTGACAAAGTTTGAGGATCTTTAAATAGAGGCAAAGCTTTGCTGAGTTGCTGGCTCCTTAAATTCATTGAGAAAAGGTTGCACATAGCAACAGGATGATGGATGGATTTTCATTTTCCTCATGTATTTATTTATTTATTTTAGGGGGCCATAGGTATTGGGCAGCCAGGCGCTAGAGGCGAGCGAGGAGATCCAGGACCCCGGGTATGTATCTTGATTCTGCTTCTCAGACTTAGGCCCAAACTTGTGGGGTGAAATCAGCTCACCTCAATATATAGGTGTGGCAGTCTATCTGTATCAGACAAGCAGCAAACAGAGACAGAGCAGGTGGCTATGTGGGATTTTGCACTGTTTGAAGGAAAAGTCTGTAGCAACCTTTTAGTTTCTGGTTTCCATGAGGAGGAGGAACAGATATTCATGGCCATCAGGCAACAAAAACGACTGGCACCATTTTGTCTTTCTGTAGAATAAACCTTTAGAAACCCAAGCAGAACCCTACTTCGATATTTTCTGAAGATCTCCTTAGCTCAGGGGTTGCCAATTTGCCACCCTCCATATGTTGCTTGACTACAAGTCCCATCATCCCTGAACACTGGCCATGTTGGCTGGGTCTGATGGGAGTTGGTTTCCAACAACCTCTGGAGGATGTCATGCTGGCTGCCCCTGCCTTAGCTTAACTTTGATGTGGCATCTTCAGGATTCATCTGCCTGCTGAGTGTTGTGATAGGTTATCATGTTAGGTTCAGTCGCAACCTCTTCCCCATCCTGTGCTCTTTCCTTTCACCTGCTTCAATGCCCTTCTCTTCTTTTTTTCCTCAGGGTGAAGATGGTCGCCCAGGGATGGAAGGAGATCGTGGGCCTGCTGTAAATATCTTGACTCCCCTTCATTCTTTCTTTGCTTCCTCAAACCTGAGCATAAGCGTTGGTTGTCATTCTGAAATGACCTCCCTTCTGTTTTGTCTTTAGGGGCCTCCAGGAAACAGAGGGGAGAGAGGTGACAAAGTAAGTAAAGTCTTCTTTGTGGGCTGGGCTGGGGAATTGTAAGAAGGAAATGAATGAGGTAAAGGCTGCCTTCGTGTCATCCCTTCCTTCCTGCTGACCATTGAAATAGCAATATTTTTAGGAATAAAACTCTGGATCAAGACCACTGAAGGAAGGCTAAATCAGATTATTTGTCTCCTAGTGTTACCCACTGGTGTAATCACTCTTGGGCGCACGAGCAAAGGGAAACTTATATTGCAGAGACTGAGAGTCAACCTCTAAGTGACTTGAGACAATGAAAACAGCTGGCTTTTTTAGCTTATTCTGTAAATTTTTATTTTACAAAATGACTAAAACAATAAGCTAAGCAACACACCCACAACAAAAGTCTTACTATAAAATTCACAAAGCGCTACAGCACTCATAATCCACAAAACAATATTAACAACATGAACAAACTAGCAACCAAAAACAAACTAAGCACTCCCCACCCCCAGGACTCATAATCTTCCAGTCAGTTCATCAAAAGACACCTACACATAATGTCTGTGGTGGCAACATGGTTCAGAAGGTTCCTAGGGCTGGAATGTGGGGCAAGGCAGGTGGAAAAGCCATTGCCTGATGGCCAGCACAAAGTCTCGCTCCCTTCAATATTATAAATATTTGAAATTATATTGACAATTCCCCAAATATGCTTGCAGTTGGCCTAGTCTGAGGAGTAGAAAATAACCTGAGACTGGAATCTTGAGAATGATGAATTCAACCGACTTATTTTCACCTTTACTTTCTTCTCTCCTAGGGAGATGTTGGGCTCATGGGGCTGAAGGGAGACAAGGTGAGAGCTCCATCCGTGGCAGGATTGTGATGATTGAACGCAACCTTGTGGGATTCCAAGCCCAAACCCTTCAAAGCAAGGAAGGAAAAAAACACATCCCTGCTGGCAGAGCTACTTCTGCAAACACCATGTTTCCGCCTGATGCACATTAGTCTGGCCTTGGGAAAGAAGATATCAGGGCGTTCACTGATGAGCTTCCATCCACATACAGCAGTAGCTCTGCTTATAGAGAGTCAGGTGGTGTCTGTATGGGGAAGGCTGTAGCTGAGAGGTAGAGCACATTCTTTGCATGCAAAAGGTAACAGGTACAAGCCCCAGCATCACCAGGTAGGGCTGAGAAAGAAACTCCTGCCTAAAAGAGACCTACTGCCTTTCATTATAGACCATACTGAACTGGATACAGCCATGTTCTGACACACAATAAGGCAGCTTCCGATATTGGTCTAGTTAGCAGTATGTGGTGTTATCCCCAAACTGCAAGTTTTTTCTTGACCTTGCAATTGCTCTAATCATTCTGTAGCTATGAAGTAAGCTGGTGCTCTCTCTTGGGTTTGTGCCTTGGATTTTGCTTCTGTTGATGCTGTCTGGACTGAAAATTTGAATTTGCCCGGGAGAAAGTGATTGTTGCTCACATGACCAACAGGAGTGGGGGATGCAGACGTATGATCTGATTGGCAATTGCTTTCTCTCAATTGCAGGGTGACACTGCCGTTGTGGAGGGCCCACCAGGTGCTCGGGGGAACAAAGGGGAACCAGTAAGTGTCTTGGCTTTATATTTAAAAAAACCTCTGCCATGTGGCTGGGGGGGGGGGACATGTTGCACTGAAGTCTGCATCCCTAGTCCTTTCAACTAGTTTTCTTTCCTTGTACCTGTTGACGTTTCACCCAATATCATATCATATATACCATTTGTACTCTTCCGACTGCACTGCTGGTTATTTACTGATAATCCCTCTTTCCCATCCTTTTCTAGGGAGACCGTGGCCTAAAAGGGATGGAAGGTGACAAAGGTGACAAAGGAGACCAAGGCATCTCTGGAGAGAAGGTACCAGAGCAAATCCCTGGGTACCTGCATACATGACTTGCATTGGATTGGGGTTGCATACCTGTGTCTGAAGGCAATGAGCAGATATGGGGCCATATTTTACACACATCATAAAGTTGCCAACTCAGTACAAGTGGTGGTGGGGGTTGGGGGGGCTGCAAAACACTACTAGGACATCAGCAAGGCAGGCTGAAAGAAGTAGGTTCAAATTCTGAATTCTAACTGGTGTACAATAAGGTTACCAAAAGATATAATAACGGTACAATCAATTAAAATTAACCATAACTTCAGAAAGCTTAAAGTGCTTGCTGAATTAAAAATGTCTTCACCAAGTTCCAACAGGGAGGAAGCTTGTCTGATCTCGGCTAGGAATAAGTTGAACACATGACTCCTAAACTCTGGCTTTGGCCTATAGTAATTTTGGAAAGTGATTTTTGTCCCTTCAGCACCAGGATGGGACTACCAACTTCTTTTCTCTGTTGCCCATATTTTTCATTAACGTTCACTTTTATAACCTATAGGGAGCGAGAGGTGAGCAGGGAGAGAAGGGGTCAGCAGGATTCCCAGGAGCACGTGGTCCTGGTGGGCAGAAGGTAAGAGGTTATCTCATAGTTCACTGATTACTGTTGTCCTATATGACTTCAGGAATGACACCGTTTGACTGGTGGGGATGTTGGGTGTGAAGAACACTTTTTCGTTTAGGGTGGGTTTAGGAGACACCTGCTTTCTTAAAGACTACTGCACAAATGACCCCGCAGGTTTCACGTCTAAAAATATAGGACGGCCGTACTCAAAGGTTGCAATCTACAGTATTGGTAATATGGCTGGTTGACAGCAGCTAGGATATCGATGCAATCTCATCTTCTTTTCAGATATCATTGCAGGTGCTTTGAAACTTCTGCTAGCAAGAAGGCTGTCATTCTGGAGTGGCTTGTGCATGTTAGAAAGTTCAAAGATGTCAGCAGAATGATGCCCTTTTGTAGTCTTCATTGTTTTTAGAGACTCTCATTGAGACCAGCAAAAGTTTTAATTTAGATTGTGAAGCTGAAATGGCCATCTCCCAGCCTTTGATCTTTGTTGCATGCAGATCTGTGTGCAGGTTTCTTCTTTAGCATACCTGCCCACTTGAATTCTCACCTTTGTATTAAGCATTTCCATATTGTGTATTTGCACAGGGAGAAGTTGGTGCCTCAGGAGAACCAGGAGAGCCGGTGAGGACTTGTCCTTTGCTGCTCTTTCTGCTCTGTCTTATGCAGATCGCAGCCTGAGATTCACAGTGACTTGCCTTCCTCTTTATCCCTCCAGGGCCAACCCGGAAAGGATGGCATCCCGGGCACCAGAGGGGAGAAAGGAGACATGGGTCCTTTTGGGATGCGAGGTCCAAAGGTGTGGCATGGCGTGATTTGCTTTCTTTTGTATGGATACTTTCCAGACAAGGAAGTACTATGTGAGCCCTGTCACGAAACAGAGTGAGCTGAACCTCTCTGGCAAAGCTATTTTAATATACTTGAGAACTATCAAAGGGGAAGTTCAGATTTTTTGGTGGTTGTGGGGTGTGCTGTTGCTTCTTATAGCCCAAGACTGCTTGCATTATCAAGAAAAGGTTTCTTCATCTTGTAATCAATGGTTGCATGTAAAAGCTGCCCCTGTGGCTCATCAGAAATGGGTGTGAAGATCCTTGGATTATACTGGCAGAATACATCCCCTGCTGGCCTGGCACAGTGGGTAAAAACCTTGGATTGGATGTGGGAGATCCATGTTCAAATCATTCCTCAATCATGCAGCTTATTGGGAAATTCTGTATTATTCATCCTGGTCCATTTCACCAGATGGTTATTATGCTATTGTCACCAATGGGCTTGCTGTTGTTTTGTCTGGGAAGGGGTCAGGAAATGTATACTAAAATCCTAATAATTTTTTGTAAAGAATGGCCACGAGCTGTGTACACTGAACAGTACTATAAAAATAGTTTAAGACTCATTTGTGGTCTTCTATTTCTCTTCTACCTGTTGTAGGGGGACCGAGGGATGAAAGGAGCCTGTGGCCAGGATGGAGATAAGGGGGAGAAAGTAAGTGCCAAAGTTTCTCTTGGTTCCTTTTTTCTTTTTCTTTTTTTTTGCATTATGTATGACACATTGGGTGGTACTTAAATAAATAATGCCAGTGTAAGGATTAGCTCTAGTGCAAGGGGATTCCACCCCCCTCTCTAAAGCACTAGAAGTTTTCAAAACATTGCTTTGGGCAGATACAGAATCTGTATGTGTAACTGCACAGAAACTCCAATCAGCTGAGCAATGGGGGGGGGAGGGTTGCTGTTCCTGTTCCTCAGCGATCCCAGCCTCAAAAGGATTGCTGTCCCTGCACTGCTGTCAGCAGCACAGGGATAGCAACCACTGCTGCATCAGGATCACTAGGTATTCAAATCTTTAGCCTCCCCTTTCTCCAGCAATCCTGATGCAGCTGAGATCATTCTGCGTACATGTGTAACATGTGGCTGTGTGTGAGCGATGTGTGACAGCACAGCAGCAGGAGAGGATGTCTGTGTGTGTGGTTGTGCTTATGCCCCTGCCCACCACTGTGCCTGCCCATCACTTCTTGTTGCCCTTGAGGGCAAAACGGTTGCCCACCTCTGTCCAAGAGAGCAACCGCTCTTCCTATGAAGACTGTGTGATCACACTGCCATGCTAGCATTTCCACCCAGCATGTCCTTCTCTTGTGTCCTTTCTCACTATTGGACCCTCTGTCTCTTCTAGGGAGAGCCAGGCCTGCCAGGCCGAATGGGACTTGCCGGAAGGAAGGGTGACCCTGTAAGTGTTCCCAACACATGCCAATGAAGCAGTGTGTGGCAAGACATGTGTTTAGAGAGGTCAGCCTACCTTGTGCTTTCTTTTCCTAGGGTGAGGTGGGCCTGCCTGGAACCCCCGGAATCCCCGGGAAAGAGGGCCTCATTGGACCCAAGGTATGGACTAGAGAACATTTATGTGGACTCAGTTAATTGGGCTGGAGGATGGCCAGGAATATGAAGCTGCATCCCAACAAGATGGAAGTACCAAGGATGGGAACCAGGCAGAGGGCCTTGTCGGTAGTGGCACCCGCCCTGTGGAACACCCTCCCACCAGATGTCAAAGAGAACAACTACTACCAGACTTTTAGAAGATATCTGAAGGCAGCCCTGTTTAGGGAAGCTTTTAATGTTAGGGAGGCCAAGCCAGATGGGCGGGGTATAAATAAATTATTATTATTATTATTATTATTATTATTATTATTATTATTATTATGTGTTCTTGGGTCTGGTTTTTCTTTGGGGGGGGTGGTCTTTATGAAATGCTTACTCTTACAGACACATCTAGAAAGTCCACTTAAGTTATATACTTGATCAATATGTTTTTTGTTATTAGGGCGACAGAGGATTTGATGGCCAACAGGGGTCCAAAGGAGACCAAGGAGAAAAGGGGGACAGGGTATGTTGTCATTTCCCTGGAAAGTGGTGAGGTTTCTGGTTTCATCGGGATCAAAGGTAGTCTCAGACTGCTGAAGAATTTGAGAGCATCCCTGCATGTCCCTTTTCTGTGCTCTGGCACACAGTGCGATGCCTTCGGACATGCGCTTCATCTTCTGTGCGTCTGTTGGGCAACTTTGAGGATGACGCTTGTGAAACCTCATTAATTGCTAAGCAAAGCTGTTTCCATCAAAAATTGCAAGGCCCTTTGAGTAAAAAGTGTGGCGTGTGAAACGGGAATCACATTGTCTACATAGAACTATGGTAGACGTATTTCATTCAAGCGCATGACGAAAGCAAAAAGAATTGCTCCATAACCCAGAAAGAATGGTATTGGCATCAAGTGAAAATGAACAGTGGGCCAGTATACTACAACGTGTAGTAGGCAACTGATAAATACTTCCCATCTGATAGCAAGAGCACTGTTGTAAAGGGCTGTAAGCAGCTGTGATAACACTGGAATCCTCCTATCGGTGAAGTGCATTTTGTTTTTGAAGGCATGGAGAAAATCATCTTATTATTTGAACTATTTTAGTCCATGTCAGCATTGCATAATATTGGCCTTATGCAGAAGCAAGGGGCAATCAGTTTTGTTTGCAGGTTAGGGATACCATGTTCCTATTCTTATCCTCTGTTCCTTATTTCATAGGGTGCTCCAGGCATTATTGGCTCTCCAGGACCCAGGGGCAGTGATGGACCACCAGGGCCCCCTGGACCCCCTGGCAGCATTGGCCCAAAAGGCCCAGAAGGGATTCAAGGGCAGAAGGTAAGTGCCCATAATTTCCACACCACTTTCCTGAAAGTCTGTGCTTTTTTTTAAAAAAAAAAAGGTTGATTTGTTGCGCTAGGGCTTTGATCCGCTTCATTTGTGCAAATCTAAATCTCCGGTTTTGCGCTTGAATCCCTCCCACAAAATAGTGATGATCTGGAGGCCCCGTGTCCCCCCAAACCTGCTGTCTCTTCTTCTTTTTAAAGGGCCACATAACTTCTGAGCTGGAGAGGCAATGCAAGAAGTGCTAAAAAAGAAGAAGCGAAATAAAGCAATTGTCTTGGTGTGTTTGATTTCCCCATTTTAGGGTGAGAGAGGGCCACCAGGAGAGTCCGTTGTAGGAGCCCGTGGAGTCCCTGGTCTGTCAGGAGAAAGAGGGGAGCAGGTTTGTAAATATGTCTGTAAGTCCCTTTGGAGAAGACTAGCTGGCAGGTTGCTTCATTTACTTTGAAATAAAGTAAGGGTGAAGGAATTCCATCAGTTCTGGTTTGGTCTTATTCAGATTTATTCAAGGTGCACAGGCTACTCTGCAGAGAGTTTGAGCTATTGAGCTAGGTTGTCCAAGGGCCTGTAGGATTGTGGAACTGGTAAGTCCTTTCTGCACAAAACACACACACACACACACACTCCAAATTTCACTGGAGATTTCATCTGGCTGGGCTTTAAAACCTGCCACCAAAATCTCTCTGTCTGTGTTTAAGCCACAACCCTAGAACAGAAACCTCATCATACCTCAAGTCTTCTGGCAAAGTGAGAAAACTCAATTTGACAGGAAGCTCATTTCAGCCTCTCACAATGCTGCACCTTTATATCTATTTGCTACATATCTTCATGAAACCTCGGTTTTAATTTGGAGCGGCAACTTGTAAGTGCTTTAATAGATAAAAGAACACATAAAAAACTATTTCAGGATCAGTAGTTACTTTGGTCACACTAGTATCTCCAAGCCAATAAAATGGAACCGACGGGCTCCAGACAACAGCAGCAACAGTGCCCAGCTGATGGAGCCCCAGTGCAGAAGTTTCCCAGGGATCACGAGGAAGGCTGGGGAAGGATCCATACACTGAGCAGGCCAAGACTGGACAGGGTCAGGCAAAGGAGCAAGTTCTGTAGAGGAGTTGAGAACCATAGGTGGAAGGAGTTTGTGGTGGGTACATTAGCTGTAGCTGCAAGGAAGATACAGGAAAGAAAAATATATTAGGCACAGCGGGGAGGAAAGGGAAGGGAGCGAGGGACTCTCTGGCCATCAGCCAGATGCATTTTCTTTCAGCCATAGGATCCTTGCTCTCTAGGCTGTATTCTCAGCAGTACAGATCTGGAACTAGCTGGCAGACTGGATCCTCCCCTCCCACACCCTTATATGCCAGATTGGCAGGGAGGGGCACCCCTGTTGGTCACCTGACATCACGATGGTGTCCGGTGACATGTTTTCCTTTGCCTTCACCATTTGAAATCAGACTTTGCAGGTAAAAGGCACAGCACTTGCGGGGTTGGCAAGCAGCTGATTGGTGGCGCTTGCAGAGCCGCTTGCTTTTGAAAGCAGTGCTGCTGTTAGCAGGTGTAGAGCAGGTAGCAGAAAATGACTAATTAGGGCCATAGGTTCTGAATAAGGTGCAGCTCACCTGGGCTAGGTAAGGGCCAAAGGCTTACGTCATTTTCTCACAATGACCAACCAGCTCGCAGCAGGACATGAGCACTGTAGCAGTCACTTCCTGCTCTTCGTTCCCAGCAATTCATATTCAGAGGCTTCCCAATTCTGACACTGAGCACCTTCTCTAGCTTATATTGCAGATCTTCCAGAAATTGAGTAAGTTTCTTAGCATTATAATGTATTGTCTTCTGTCATCCACTTGCTGAATTCCTTTGGTTTTTGTTGACAGGGAAGTCCAGGGCTTGATGGCCTCCGAGGAGAGAAGGGAGATCCTGGAATGACGGTGAGGAGAGAGACCTAAGTTCTCTGGCATGACATTCTGAATAAAAACTCTAGGATAGGATGGCCATTTCAATATGGCTAGTCCTATAGTGGCCAATGGTGGTCAATGCAGCCAAGTTTCTTCCTTTAGCAGGAAGTCAAGTTCAGTCAAAATCTTGGTCCTGATGTCCTTTAAACTAAGGTGACCAGACGTCCCCGTTTCCCAAATCAGTCCCCGGATTTACAAATCAGTCCCATGACAAAATCCTATCATTCCTACTGAAGTTGAAAAGTGTCCCCAGATTCATTGAAAAAAATCTGGTAACCCTACTTTAAACTTGCTCCCTGCTCCTTCATCCATTTTGACTCTGCTCTTGCGCTGGAATGTCTTTAGGCAACAGAAGTTTGCGCTCTTAACATTCCCTGTGTATATCTCACATTGCTGCATCAGCCATGGAAGACTCATGCAGGGGTAATAGAACACATAATGCTATGCACTGTCTCCTCTGCAGGAAGAAGAGGTCCGTCTGTTCGTCAGGCAGGAGATGAGTCAGCACTGTGGTAAGGCTCCACCCGCCACTAGCCTTTGACCACCTGCACCTCCATCCTGCTGTTTTCTCCCTTGACTCTTCTGCCTTATTCTGTCTCTCTGAGTGCCCTTCTCCTCCTAGTTTTACAGGTACCCTAACTGGGCCTGAAACATACTTGTTCCATGGTGATAGATACCCATGTATTTCTCAGGATGTCCCTTTGGGAGTGTTCTGTTCGAGCCAAACTACACTTGTCGTGCAAAAGATCTGGGACTGGATTATCGGCTGGTGCCTTCTTTTTTTAATTGAACTGCAGTTGTGGGTGGGTGGGAGATGCAGCAGGCATGGGGGGTTGTGGGGTGTTCAACTCTTCCCCCAAGTGCTGTTGTCTCAATCAAAATCCACCTCCAGGGGGGTTTTTTTGCGGGGGAATAAGTTGCACAGGGGGAAAGGCAGGCGCTAAAATGGTTAAATTCTGCTTCCTCCCACTTGCTGCTGCGCCAAAGAAATTGACAGCCCCTCACCCCATGGCTATGTTTCAGTTGGTTTCAAATCTTCCACGTAGCATGTAGTTTGGCCTTCGGTGCCTGAGACCCAAAACTGGGTGCCTGGATGAATTAATCGCCTATTTCTCATTTCAGCTTGTGGAGGCCAGTTCTCCCCTCCTGATCGACGTGAGTATATTTGTTTCTGATGGATCAGCTTCCTCTTTGCCGTAATCAAAATCCCAGCCAGCAGGAGCGACTGGCATGGTGGGACGCTGCCAAGGACCTGCCCTCTCCACAACTGCGTTGCTGCCTTGTACCAGAATGGGGTGGGGCAGAACGGCAGCAAGTTTGGGGTGTGGGGGGCACCAGCGGCAGCATCTGATTGGCTCTGCGCTGACCTTGCTGCTGCCTAGCCCCACCCCAGCACCTTCCAGGGAAGCAGCAGCAGTGCTGCTGTCAGGAGGGCAGCTCCTCAGCACCACCCCACCATGCCAGCTGCTCCGGCCAGTCAGCAATAAAGAGCAGCATCCTGTAACTCATGGATACAGGAATATGGTTTGTGCTTCCAGGTATGCAGCAGGCTTCATCAGCTCCCTACATCCTTTGTAATGGGCACTGTTTTTATCACCCCATTTGTGTTTTTAATCAATTTATTAATTAGCGCGTTTCCAGCTATATTTTGTAAATATCAAAGTATTAGTGACCTGTAATGTGAGTCTTTCATAGCACTATCATGTTCATTTTGGTGGGGAACAATACAGGGCAGAACTTTCCAATGGCCTCCATTTTAGCAAGCTGTTCAATGGCAGCATCCGGAAATGGGTTATAGTGTTATAGTGCTGAGTTTGATGCTTGAATGGGAACATAGTGAAATGAGCAGCAAAGCTTTGGGAAAACCTAGCACGAATTATCTTCCTCTTTGTTCTCAATGGAGAATGGTGTGTGCAGGGAGAGGAAGCAGAGGCATGCAAGCAGAGGAAGAATTTTGGAGGGGCTGTGGGAGACCATGAGGATCTCAACAGCACAGGGAGTCTCAATAGCATGCATATAAAAAGCATCCCCAGAAGTGCCAGCATCAGGGGTGGGAGGCTCTGAAGCAGGGCAACACCCCTCAGTCACCTGTGCTCAGGAGCTTGTGGTCAGAATTGGATTTCCAGAGGTGCTGGGAGGACTCGAGGGACTTCTCAGGGCTCCCACCTGCCTTCACCTCCTCCTAATATCTCACAGATAAATGCTGCATACCTGGGAGCAGCCAGTGCTGTTCTTATTCGTCTCCCTGGCGTGTACTTTCTGCTGTTTTGCTAGTAGAAGCTTTCCATGTGTTGCTGTGTAGTGCTGAAACATTGATCCACCCAAATGTGCCAGGGCTCAAGGGCACAGTCCCGCTTCCAGCATGCAAAACTGGGACACAATTCAGCCGTGCAGACTCTGGTCTGCTTTGCAGAAGGGTCCTCTGCCACTACAGGAGGATATGCCTGGCTGAATTGGAAATGCCACTGGATTGGGCTGCTGGGGTCAAAACGTTCTCTCTGTAACAGTCGGCCCATCATGCAAACCTTAGGTCAGGATTTTCCCTGTCTGAGGTGTTTAATGGCTGACTTTTGTGGAAGAGGACAACACCGGGTGCGGCTCTTGAACTCTGGCTGTGGGGTGGGCGGGGGCCTGTGTTTCATGTCTGGAGTGGGAGGTAGTACAGCTTGTCAGTCACTCTTACGTGCTTGTTTATGTTTGTGTTGTGACCTTGCCCCTCCCAGGTCTCCTCCCCAACTATCCATCTACCCAACCGTTCCCATCTGTCAATGCTCAAATAGTCCCTGTGCTTAAGTTGTCCCACGCTGAGGAAGAGGAAGGTGAGTCTTGTCTCTTGCTGTTTCATGTGCACAGCATCACCTCTGCTAGCATGCACAGAGGTTCTGCCACCAGCCTCCCCTTTCCTTGTCTTTTCGCTTCCCTTATAAAGCCAAGCCGTTTCAAAGGCAGGATTCAGTGATAGGCTTGGATCTTTTGAGGGCAGGGCCATTTCTGCATAACGAACGTAATAAAGTGAAAACAGCAAAGCATCCTATGGGGATGTTGAAGACTTAACACATTCATTGCAGTATATAGCTTTGCAGACCAGAGCCCTCATTGTCAAATGTATGGTCTCCTTAGCTTATCCATTTGTCAGCTGAGGAGGATTAGGCTTTCTTTATCTGACAAAGTGCAGTCTAGCCAGCAAAAAGCTTGTGCCGTAATAAACTTGTTAAAGACTAGCAGTCCTTTTTGTTGGCTTTGCTACAACAGATAAACATAGATGGAGTTGATAATATTGCATTTAGGGTGCTAATAAGGATAGAAGTACTGGCAGATCCTTCTCATGGTGACACACCATGAAAGGACCAATGGCTACAGAATATACCAGATAAGTATATTCCACCCTTTGCTGGAAAGTTGCCATTTGATCACCCAAAATACATAAAGTTGCTATGCCCTTATATTGTGGGGCTTTTCTTTGGGCAATTAACCGATATGGCATAGATCAACAACAAGCTATGTAACAATTCTTCATTTCATGCATAAAACTAAGCCAAACTATGGTTTGCTGTGAACAAGCAAATGCGCAGGTTACCATGCTACCAGGGCTAAGTCATGGGTTGGCTTAGCATTACATCCAAACCCGAGCTTTTGGTTTGTCTCCCGCAGACCAGCCATGGGTGGTAAGCCAAGACAGACTTTGGATACAATTCCTGCTTTGTCTGGAGCAAGAGCTCTGCTTCCACAGTTGGAGGCAGCAAAGCTTCTGAATACCAGTTTCTGGAAACCACAGGAGGAGAGAGTGCTCTTGTGCTCGGATCCTGCTTGCTGGTTTCCCACAGTCATCTGGTTGGCCACTGTAAGAACAGGATGCCAGATTCGATGGACCATTGGCCCGATCCAGCAGGCTCTTCTCACTTTAAGTGTGCTCAGAATGAGACCTACCCATTTGTTCTTCCTTCCTTGCCATCCATTCCTCATCATTCTTGGATTCCTTCTGAAGCAGCCGTTCCTGTTTTGTAGGGAGCCAGACACGACACATAGTGAACGTAGATGACCCTGAGTATGAGTACATCTACACAGAGGAGGACTATGAAGAGGGAGCAGATGGGACAGAGAGCCCTATGCTGAGGGATGGTGAGCTCCATTGGTCTGCAGAACACGTTTGACGGAATTGGGACATGCTCTCCTGCAGTTGCCCCTTGGGTGGGGGTAGCAGCAGGCTGGAGCACTTGGCTCCTACTGAAGCCCAATGAAAGTGATTGGTCATCTGTGGGAATCTGTGTGAAACGAATTACTGGCTTTGGGTATCCCCTGCCCCATAGCATATATTATATTGAATAGAAAACCACTGCAGTTACTGGTGCTGCATACTCCTCCATGACCACTAGTTGGCAGCCTTGGCAAGTAATATTGTAATTAAAAAGCAGCTAGCTGGAGAAGTCACTTTCCTTGGCCATAGGACGAATGAGCTTTGAAAGATGGAGAGCTTTGGTAGACCTGCCTCCCACCTGTGGTAAGCTACAAAGTAGAGATCACTAGTAAGCAAGGAAGATCCCATGCCCCGACTGAGAACAGAAAGAAGCTTCAGCATCCAGCAAACACATTATTGATTTTTATAAGTAACACCCCCCCCCACAGCTGAACTAGCCCCTGCAAGGTTGGTAGACCTTAAAGTTGCCTCTTGGGCTGGCATATCACTGACCAGAGCTTTCTAACAGAAGGAGTGTAGCGGACTAATAAAAAAGACTCCTTAGGAAGCCAGTAGTTAGGCCTATTCTGTTACTCCCATACTTCTTTTCCTTGCGAGTCTCAAGGATTTTTAAATTTTTGCACTGTGCAAACTGTATCCATAGTATATAAGATCCAGTTTTTTTCGTTTTTGATCTTTAATCTGCAGGGGCACGGGAATAGTGAGACTTGGATGATATAACAGCTACAGTTCACTTCCCTTTTTTGTTTTATTGTGTGTGTAGATAAGATGGTGCTACACTGTGATCGCCTTTGGTTCTGGGTTTTGTTTTTGGCCAGAAATAAATTCTGGGTCTCCTGAAACACCTTTCATGCCCTCACTATCCCATTCCTTCTTCCCATTCTGGGGTGGCAGGGAGGACGGGGAGAAGCCCAATACAGACACTAGAAGCTTCTCCTGTGGCCATGACTTCTTAAACCAGTACTCTGCTCCCTGTTTGTAGAGGTACTGAGCCCCAGGGCAGCTTCCAAGCATGAACGGCAAAAGAGAGCTCCCTCTGAGGAAGGTAAGCAGCAGACCTGCCTTGTGACCTTTCTCTCAAAGGAGCTGTCGTCTCCTTTCCTTCCGTCCTCTTGGAATGAATAACGAGCCATTCGCTCCACCCGCTTCCGGTATTATAAATTGTAAAAAGCAGGTTATCTGATAAGGAACATGGAGACTGTGGGGTGCATGTGGCCTGCCAGTCCCCAACACCACCACCTGCACCATTACCATCAGGGTCAACCAAGATGGTGGGAATATCGGCAGGCTGCATATGGCTCTGCTCCGCTTGGATCCTGAGGTGGCCTGGTATTCTTTGTAGAGGTGGCATTTTCTGGCAGGGCCAGTCCTCAGACTCCTTTTAGAAGAACTCAAATCTAGTTGTGATGGCACTTGGAAGGCATGTTGCTCGAACTTCTGTAGATAAAAATAATGACATGTGTCCGCAGCTGCATGTTTCCAGTATAAGCCTTATGTCTATACTGTGGATGAGTAAACTTAGCTCCTTGTGAGGTGACAGAAGTTAGAAGGAAATCTGTAGGCTGAAGTACGTGAATGACAACATCCTAGCATAACCTGCTGATGTGTTAACTACCAACCCTGTGTGGCTCTTTTCCACCCTACTCTGGCACTGTCTTAGGCACAATAGAAGGTCTGCAGTGTTTTCTGTTGAGGTGCTTCTCAGTGGAACACCTGAGAGTGGATGCTTAAGCCCTAGGAAATCTAATGTATAGGTTTGTTTCTTCTGCCTTCCAGCTGAGCCATGCTCCTTGCCCCTGGACGAGGGAGACTGCAGCAAATACACGCTAAGGTGGTACTATAACCAAAGAGTGTCTGAGTGCCGGCCCTTCATCTACAGCGGTTGCAGGGGGAATAGCAACCGCTTCCATTCCAAGGAGGACTGTGAGCTTCAGTGCAAGTCATAGGCTGCTGCAGGTAAGATTGGTTCAAAGAGGGGCCTGGGAGCTGCTTCTCCATCTTTTAGCAATTCCTAGATCATCTTTCCTCAACACTGTGCCTCTAGACGCTATTGTACTACAACTCCCATCAGCCTCATCCAGCATGGCTAGCAGTCAAGGGTGATGGGAGTTGTAGCCTGACAGCATCTGGGGGACACCAGCGACTCAGCTATACAGCTGCAAATAAAACATTTTAAGTGTGTTTTAAGTGCAATATACAATGTGACACTAGATGGCGATGGCGAGCCTTATGGAAAATTCAAGGTCTTTTTTAAAACGCTTTTTAAAAAAGCATTTTCAGAACGGTTTTTATATGTGTGTAGATTCCACCCAGGTTTGGGAAGTCTGTCCTAAACCAACATGTTCAAAGCAGGATCAGTTATAAATATTGTTTTCAAAAATTGATTGGGTTCTCTCTTTCTCTCCTGCCCCCCCCCCCCGTTTTGGTAGGTGGCAACACATTGGATCAGAACAGACGTGTATAAACTCTGAAGTGGGTTTTGGATTCTGGGAGAACTGACCAAAAGAAGAGTTCTGGCTCCTGAGGCTCCCAAACTATTCTTATCCTGCAAAAGGTCTTAGAGTTACAGAGTACATTTGGTCTGAGACTCATCTTGCAGCCATTTCTACTGCCTGCAGCACAGTTGCGCATGTTTGTGTGTGTGTATTTTCTATGTGTATGTGTGCGTGTGTGGGCTGCTTCAGCTGGAGCAGAGAAACGGTGCTATTCTTTTTTTAAAAGTATTTTGGTTGCTCTTGGTTTATTTTTTAAATTAAGGTGAAATTTTTATCAAATGAAAAACATATGCATAACCTCTTTTATATATAATATAAAAAGAAAAAGAAAAGACATATTTTAATTAGAGCTCTCTTAACTTATTTGATGCTGGCCGACTGATGACACATGGAATGTATTATATATAGCCACACCAAACTGATTCTCTCAATTCAGGTTTGCATCCTTTATGAGCTTTTCCTCTTGGTCCCCTGTATGCCCTTTCTGTTGCAATAAGAAGTGCTATGAGTATCTGAATTCAGAAGTCCCATGATGCATTGCCAAAGCTACAGTTCTAGCGATGCTCCAAATGGTTTGTTTCTGCAATTCTTCTGTGAAACTTGACCCCCACCCATCCCACCTGCCCCAGCTTGTCAAATGAGGCTTGATGAGTACACCTATGATTTGCCACATCTGCAAATCTGGTCGGAGAGTTTGTCACTTGGGATGGACTAATAGGGTAAAATGATTCTTATGGAGTGTTTCTTAAGGACATGACCAGGAGGAAGAATCTTCTAATTAGCTTTTCCTCTTTCTCAGAATCTTCCAATGCTTGCAGTGTACGTACACCTCTTCGTTTTTCAGCTTTAGGCTTAAAATCTGCTTTGGGCAAAGTAACTGCACAAGAAATCGTATGCAAAGCAGATGAAGTCCAATCTTACCAAGACCCCTATAGATGTCACCTCCATGAAAAACAGGGAGTTGAAAAACTGGAACCTGAGTTTCCAGGCAAATTAGTGGTTCCATTTAGCTATTGTGATTAATCACCATTAATAAACAATAGTGGTTCCATTTAGCTTGTGATTAATCGCCATTAATAGACCCATTCACTGTGAATTTGTCCAGCCCTTCTCACATCCAGTGGCAGTGAATTCCATATGTTAACTGCATTGTGGCAAAAGAGGCTTCCTTTTTCCGTTCTGAACCTACAGATTGTTCTGAACCTCATAGTATTTCATCATATTTTAAATAACACTACTTATTTTATAAACCTTCATCATCCTTTAAATGGCTTGATTTCTAAACAAGAGTCAAATGCTAAACCTTTTCTTATAGGTGAAGCTGTTCAGTGCCTTGATCACTTTGATTGTTCTTTCCCATCCCTTTTCTAATGCTATTCTATTCTTTTTGAGATTGGGCAACCAGAATAGTAAGCAGTCTTCCAAATGTGGCTGTGCCACATATTTAAATAAAAGCATGATGAAACTGACAGGAATTATTAGGAAAGAAATTGCAACTATACTTAGCAATGTTTTTTCAGTGCTGCTGCACATTAAGCCAACGTTTTCAGTTATCTCTTTCCGAGGTACTTACTCAACCAATTCAGATCCCACCAAAAAGTATAATTGATTTTGATTTTTATTTTTGGCCAGAAACTTTCTAAAATACTGTTGTGGTTGTAAACATTTTTTTTTGTCAGAACCTATGGGGAAACACCCTCCTGTGTAAATATCACTCTTAAAAAAATGAATTCATTTGAAGAAGTTTCACCTTAATCCTGAACAGCAAGCAATAGTCTCCAATAAACAATAGCATTTTGGAAGACTCCAAACAAAAATCAGAGCACATGTATTTTGTATGAGGGGATTCTGTATGAAACACTTGTTTTTATGTTTTACCTGCTGAACAATATTATGGAAATAATCAGTGAAATGCTGAGAATGGTGCTATGCTGTTATTATGTTGCTACCACTACAGGGCATTTTAAAAAGCTTGGCAATCATGTGCATTTCAACCTTGTTTTTTTGTTATCACCCTTTCCTTTCCCAACAACTAAGCTTGCTATCTCCTCTGCTCAGTCCTGCT